>NC_140625.1:22296540-23496540 GCF_057382275.1 Copadichromis virginalis | reverse complement strand
TACTTTATTGCCACATAGAGACATTATAAAAACATGTAAACACAACAATAGCCGTAATAATAACAGCAATTAGTTTATATCACCCTTTAAATCTAATATTCAGATCAAATCTGGTCCTCATTAAGAGGCGTAATATGAAGATAACAGCCTACGTTTTCAGGCTATATATCAAGCAAGGTGATCATACTATCAATCTAAGTGTGCTTTAAGAACAGCCTCACATTACAAAGTAATACACTGCTTTCATGTAAACATGGTGTCAGTTCAAAATTAGCAGTCAGGTCCAATTAAAGTGTTGTTGAGATTAAGAAAACGGTCCAAATGCGCATCTGTAAGCTGAGGAGGCTGTTTTGCAACGATTTCTTCATCATCTTCTTCAGGATTTTTACCAATGTACTGCAAGCCCAACGGCCATCTGAGCCTAAATCGACTCGCTCTGAGGACTAAATATGGATGAATGTTGAACATTTGAGATCTTAGCTACATCTTAACTATGATGGTTAAATTGGCAGATGTATTTCGTCAGCCTAGTGTTATATTTACACATTAACAAACAGCCTGAAATAGTTAGTCAAACGGTAAAGTGCAGCCTTAACGATACAGACACACTGCATGACCTGAATGATATTAGGTGAGGGAAAAAAGCTGCATTACGTGCAGGCAGTTCTCATGATGTGAGGACTAAATGTATTTAAATCCAATCCAATTTTAAAACAATGTAATACTTTTTTATTAGTAGAGGTATAGATAAAATATTTAAAAATTTTATAATGATTCACAGACACCCAAAAAACAGCCCACATGTGTTGTTGCCATGACTTTTTTCATGCGAAAAACCATTGTAAAGGCTCCTTAACTCTGCTTTTAGTCTGTCTTTACCAGTGAACCTTTTATATATGTAGTTGTTTTTTTTTCAGTATGAATTATTTCAACACCAGTCACAAAAGGCTAAAGATTGGTTGACAACCACCGGTTGCTATGGGGAGAAGTGTTTATAGGAAACGCAGTGTTATTTTGGACATGTGTACATGTTTATTTAAAGAGGGCAGGTATTATTTTGGCTGGCCGCTGAATTACTAGCTGAATTAATAATGAGATGGATTTAACAATAATTTACATCACATGTTATCATTGTATCATTTTCACTTTCTGGACATTTTTTAGACTAAATGATTGTTCTGTACAGAGTTTAGTACCATGTTTAGTAAGACTAAAAAAGAAGGAGAAAGAAAGAGACACTATTAACTCTGGGAGCTGTGAACCTCCATATTTGTATCTGCTCTAAGCCATAAACTGAACCTGAGGGTGTAAGAGCAGCAGCAGTCGACTGTATGTGTGTTTATAGATGTGTGTGTGTGTGTGTCCTCTGTTCCTGCTTACTTTATGTTTTTTTCCCCCCTGTATTGCTCATATTTTCCATTCTGAATAAATGCCCTAAGCATAGTTGAAGCTTGAAGTCAGTCAGGCCGTTAAAATACACACACGCGCGCACAAACACACACGCATGGTGAGAAACAAACCTCTGGCCAAGTCCTTCTCAGTATATCAGCTTTCAAGTTGTATTCTTAATCCTCAGCTCTTGTCCTGTGATGGTTTCCCTGGTCATGTTTTGAAGCAGGAAGGTTTGTGCTGCACGCCAAGTCATGTGTCTGTCCCTCCTCTAATGTTGGCTGATGGCGACTTCTGGTTGGGTTTTCATTGACTGGACCACTTTAGATGCTAAAATTCATTTTGTTGTGGTGTTTGGATGAGACTTTAAGGCAGCTCGATGGGTGGTTTGGGCTTTTTTTTTAGCCTGTGATGTGGAGTCATAAGCAGTGTTTTCCACACATAGACCCTACTTAGGCGGGTAACAGAGGTATAATAATGACCACCAATGTACCAGAGTTATTTCAATTCTATTTTTTTGTCTGTCTGAGAGAACACCATCCAAAAATGATTTGCTAGCAACTGTTATTTTGAAAGTCTAGTCGCTCCTAACCTACCTAACAGTATTTTATCACCAGCAAGCTGACAAGGTCATCGACGTCTTCACTCTGAATGCTTTTTTCTTCAACTGCATCATTTGTCACTGCAGTAGATGGAAAAGTAAGATTCCCTGCTGCAGAGAAAAAACAGTGAAGTTCATCCACGGGATGAGACACTCTCTGGAGAGGCAGCTGATTGTGTTGCTCAGTTATTTATTAGTCAAAGTCCTTGGCAGGTACAAACAAAGTACCTGCCCAAAGTACCTGCCCTTTACTTTCTGTATCCAGAATATTCAGAATATCAGAGCTGTGCAATGCTGATTTTGGCCTCTAATTCTGTAGGCGGTGAACATTTTCAGCTGCTTTGTTTTTTGTTTTTTTGAGACCAGTGACAAATTTTTATGAGTCAAGTAAAATGACTGTCATGTATCTGGACTTATTATAAATGTAGTGCATTTTATAATAAATAGGGCCAGATTTTGAACATAGCCATTATGCAGTGTTACATTGTATGGGAGTCAACGTAATTATGGGTTTCACTTTTGTTCATTTGTAATAACAAGCAGAAAAATTGGATGAAATGCTGCGGAAAAAAACAAAAGACTAGGGCTGTTCGATATAACGATATATATCGGATGACGATATAAAAACGTCTATCGTTTCATTTTACGCTATCGTTTGTTTCGTGGTGTCGCAAAATAAACTGTTTACGGCAATATTTTTTTTGTTTGGATGGTCAGTGTAGTGGCTATATTAATTTCTTAAAGTTCTCTCTTATATTTAATATAACCACACTACGGACGGACAAGCGCCTGTTTTTATGCGTTGTGGTTAGCAACAACGACGGTAACAGCATCGTGTGTCCGCTTGTTTATGTTCCACATAAACCTTTCACAATAAAGCTCAAGATCCTGTTGAGACTTTTCAAAATAAACTGAATCACGTGAAAGAGCAGATTATTTACGGATGAGAAGTAAAAAAGAGCCGTCAGGTGCTAAAAAATAAACCTTAGACTCAAACGTTAGAACAGGCTTTTCCCCGCAGCACGCCGTGTAATAAATACTCACAAAGAAAACGGCGGCTGTTACAACTTTTGTCTGTTAAAACACTCGACTCCAGCTACATGACGTGCATCAGGAAACGCTTCCCGCAAGACGAGCTGCACGAGATTCACAGAATTTACAGAAAATGTTACATTTTTGTGATTTATATCGTTATCGGGACGATAGAATTCTTATATTGGGATATGAGATTTTGGTCATATCACACAGCCCTACAAAAGACATAATAAATTTATGATGGATTAGCCAATTTATAATGTATACTGTACTATTAAGGTTGAGATATCAGTATTCATAAGCCTCACATTTATAACTCTGGAAACTAATGTATTTATTTATAGGGTATGTCATTATTTCCTGTGTACTGGGTGCACTCTCACTCTCACCAGCTGCTCACTGATAAGGTGTTGGGATTGTTGGCGTTTTCTCTGTATTATTGTAGTCTTTACCTTACAGCATAAAGTACCTCGAGGAAACCGTTGTTGTGATTTGATGCTGTATATACTACAACTGAATTTAATCATGTCCTTTAGGGACACCCCTTTACGCCTCCTTTTAAGCCTCTTTGTCCAGGCGGCTATTCCTCACAAGTAGAAGATTTGATCAACACACCTCAGCACATCAGCATATTAGGGATGTCTGCTCTCAGTGACATCACACAGAACTACAAGTAGAAAAAACTATGCTAAACTGTGTGTTTAGAGCAGGCTGACGTGTGAACATTGATCACAGACATTATTTGTACACGAACTGTTCTCGTTATTCGAAACTTTGGCCATGTTTAACGCCATGTAACAGTGTATGTAAAACTGAAAACAAGTAGAAGCATAGTAGGTCCCTTTAAGTTACAGATGGTTTACAGTTGCTAAATCAGTGATGGGGTGATTCCTGTCGAAATGCATTTGTTTGTTTACAAACTCGTAAATTTCAGCTTTGATTAAAGGAAACTGATATTTTGTAACATAGTTGTTAACCTTTTGTTTAACCTTTTGCTTCATTTGTGAGTTACTTTAACTTAATTAGGGGGGAGTTAGTTTCGTTCATTTACTTTTTGACCTAATTGGTGGACATGCAGACGAACACCAATTACAGTATGGGGCTTATGGGGCCTGCATCCAAAGTTTTAGCCATTACCCAACAAACATTAGCAGGTTTCCCTTTTTATCGTTTTTAGTGGGAATCATTTTGACTTTTTTTGTTTCTACTCTTTTGTTCATTGGTATGAAAGACAATGAAAGCTTCAGTGAGTAAATGCAATGAATTCCTGCAGCCTCTAACGCCGTGTTTCTGTGTTTCCCAACCAGTGATTCGAGCAAAGGTGGTGGGAGAGAGAGAAGTGGATTCTGGGAACGACATCTATGGGAACCCTATCAAGAGGATCCAGTATGAGGTCAAACAGATCAAGGTAAGAATATCCTCACTGTTTTAGCCAAAAAGGTTTGACATTGAGTCCGCTATTAATACCCTGTGCACTGTGTTTAATTTTTAGATGTTCAAGGGACCTACCCAGGACATCGAATCTGTCTTCACTGCTCCCGTGTCCGCCGTTTGCGGCGTCACCCTTGATGCCACCGGCAAGAAGGAGTATCTGATCTCAGGTTTGTGTGAATATCCCCTGTCTCCCGGAAATAATACTGCAAATGAAATTTGATAATCTCAGCTAGCTTGTGGAAAAGAAGCTGCTGTTGTCGGAGGGATAGGTATAATGATGTATAGTTTGTATACATCATTATATAAAACAAAAAGTGAAAGAATGCACAGACAGAGAGAAGCACAGCACAGAACATGCAAACAGATAATCAGATATGGTCCTGCAGGTGCAAACAGCCGGGCAGACAAACCTGAGATCGGATAAAGAGTAGTGGGCAATTTTGCATGTTGGTGGAGCAGCTGTTTATGTTATTATAGGTAATGATACTCTGCTGGCTAAATCCTGTGGAGACTGGGAGGGACCTTGTCTGTTGTGGTACAGCTTAAGCTCCTGAGGTATTTTATGCCTTAGTGACTGTTTACATCTGCATAACATCTGCGTCATTTTTTCAAAATTTGTAAACTGAAACCAGCTGTATTCATTATTTAACACTAACAGCACATCACGTGACTGCCTTAAAGTCAACAGAGTAACTTGAAGTGGTGAACAAACCTTCTAAACTCAGAGCAACAAATTTCAGCCAATTGTTTACCTTTCTGACCACAGCGTTACAGTTTGGCTTTGGCGTCAGTGTCTCAATAGCACCGCTGTCAGCCACAGCAGGCAGCTGCTTGTCTTTAGAGGAAAAGCTGTGAAACCCACTGCCCAAACAACAGACAAACAGTGTTAGCGACAAGTTGATAAACTGCTTATTCTGCTGCTAAAGGGTCAGAAGTTAGAGGCTTCTGACCTCTAACTTCTGTAGAGATAGTAGAAATCCAAAACACAGCTGGGCATTAGCTGACAATATTTAGAGTTAACCCATCCACAGTGGGGCCACAAGCCAGTGTACTCCCAGTTCTAGATAAAAATTGGTTTCCATACCTAGTCTCCTCCTGCTCCAGCAAGAGGGTGCGCCACCACAAAGGCCCTTGTAATTGCTTTTGTTGCTGGGAGATTAGTACAGTTGTTCCCAGTTTGCATGGAATAAAATCTGCCTAAATATTTTACCCAACACATTTCAAAAGGTGCAACTTTTACTTTAAAGAGTCACAGTTTCTGGTTTGTAACTACTCAGAAACTGGTTAGGAAATGCATACTTTTCCCTGATGGATCAATGACGAGTCTCTAGGCCTGTCTGACAGAGGCCTTAGTTGGTTTAGCTTAGTATGATTCTCACTTTGGGACTGGCCAACCCCTTGCTTAGATATAGAGCGAGAAGTTCAGTCATTCGGGAGGGGCTCAGAGTTGAACCGCTACTCCTCCACATCGAAAGGAGTCAGCTGAGGTGGGTCAGGATGACAAGGATCCCTCCTGGGTGAAGTGTACCGGGGACGTCCCAACAAAGGAAAAGCCCAGGTTAGACCCCAGCCCTGGATAAGCAGAATAAAATTGGAAATATTTAACAGTTAATATTTAAATAGTTAATGATACTGGACAAAAAAGGACTCTAGAACATAATTTTAAGTTTTGTTTGAACGAAACAATATTTTACTGTTAAATAATGTGTTGTACTTTAATGCTCTTTAAATAAGCAGGCAGATAAAAGACAGCATGGATGGCTTTGATTCTGTGTTTCCAGTCATTGCTAAACAGAGCAGACGCATATGGGAATTAGGAGTGGGGGAAAAAATCGATACTGTGTAGTATCGTGATATTTTGTTTGCTAATAATGTATCGATACAGGGACAGCAGAAATCGATATTTTGTTGCAAAAAAGGTTTTTGTGGACTGGAACATGCTCTGACTTCAGAGCATGTTGATCCTTTTTCTGAGCAAGAATCCTGACATTCCTTCACTGTCCAAATGTGTTTAACTTTTTTTTTGGCAGCAATAAACATGACAGTTAACTTATGTTAATTTAAGACATGTTTTATTTTAATTAAGTTTAAAACTTTTTTTATTTAATGTAAAATTATATTTTGTTTTAATTTACTTTCAAATTCTTCAGTTGCTGAATGGGCTGCATAGTTTTCATAAATTTCATAGTTCAGAATAGCTATGATTGTACCAGATGGTTGCATTCAGTTAAGTTGGACTAGACTGTAATACAAACTGTTCAGTTTGTCAACAATAAAACTGACTGAAATGAGAGAAAGACTGAGTGTGAGACTTTGATATTAGATAAAGGTAAACTTTATCAATATTTATTTTATGTACAGAATCTGAATATCGCAAAATATATAAAAAAAATTGCAATAATATCGTATCGTGCATTAAGTATTGTGATAATATCGTATCGTGGGATGTATGGTGATTCCCACCTCTAATGGGAATATGAGCTGCTGATTTCCAGTTTTGATTAGATTAGCTCATTACCCGCGTTATCTACAAAGTTGTCTGTTGGTTACTAGTAGATCTTTAGTCTGTTGCAGTACTCAGATCACAGAAGCAAAAAAAATCTTAGTAGATGGGTTTTATGTTTTTATGGTTGGTGCCCTCTGTGGGTTATATATCATGCGGCCACCCACAGCTCCACCGACAGCCTTTCCTCAGCTCCTCACCTCTTTGGTACGCTCTGGACAGGTCACCAGTCTGTCATAAGGCAGTGACAGCCAATTATTCACATCTACAGCCGCTTTAATATCACCAGTACCCTGATGTTCATGTCTCTGGACTGTGGAAGGAAATGAGGAGAACATGCAACCCTCAACAGAAAAGGCCCAGCCAGCTTCTGTGAGGCACACCAATGTGTTGCCCATCAAATATAATTATACCTGGACACAGCTTTCTTCCTGTGGTGGTTATTTCGATTTTTAAAGCAAGATAGGCAGTCGCAGCGTCAGAATGAGACTCAGTTTGCAGAGTAGCGGAGACACAGAGGATCGTGATGTCATTCGTGCTCTGGTTTCTCCATCACAGTCAGAGATGCGCCCGCAAACACTGGCCCGTAATTACAGAGAGTTGTAAGAGGAGGAACTGCTGAAGCCAGCATTTTCTCCCCGACTCTCTTTTCTCAAGATGTAGGGACTTTGTGCAGTGGGAAAGAAAGTTAGATTTCTGCTGACCGGGGCATCTTTCAGAATGATTCATCGTTTCTTTAGTGCGAAGGGTTAACGAGTAGAGGAGTTGCATTGAAATGTGAGTCAGTCCCGTCTGCGAGGACATGCGTGTTGGGAGCTGCTATGCAGACAGATAGTGGCAAAGTGGAGAGGGTGCAGCCTCCATAGATTTGTAATCTCATCTCGAAATATCCGCTTGTTTTGACTGGTGCCCCTTTATGCACGAAACATAAACACAAGCTCTTGACAAGGACAGGTGGCCCGTGTTGACGCCTGCAGGCACCAGTCTGGAAAGTAACAGATTTCATCAGTGGTTTTCCACGAATCTGTCATCTGATGTTTACAAGTTCAGATTTTTTTCCAGAACATTTATACTGATGCACCCTGGCCTTGGTGATGGTGGTGTTTACCATGCATATTGTTATGTCTGAAGTTTGTCTGTCACACGTGTACTTTTTCTTTTTTTTTTTTTATATACAGGCAAGGCCGAGGCCAGCGGCAGCATGCATGTGACTTTGTGTGATTACATCATGCCCTGGGACTCCTTGAGCACCACCCAGAAGAAGAGCCTCAGCCAGCGCTACCAGATGGGCTGTGACTGCAAGGTAAGGCAGCAGAGGGCCGCCTTCGCATGTGCAGTTTATCTCGTGGCGTGGAGAAAAAAAAGACAGCTATTCACTTCTTCCACTACACATCCAGACATAGCAGAGCAAACAAGATGAGGCATGATTCAGGGGAATAAACACAAGAGCAGTAAATGTAACTTGAATACTTGTTTTCTTTATTAATTGTTCTAGAGATTAAAAGGAACGTCTTACACGTTTTCAACTTCCATATTTTTTTATACTGATTGTATTCTTTCAAAATAATCTGTGATCTTGTAGCTCATCCACAAGCCATTGTAAGCCCTCTTCCTTCATTTTTGCTGCCTCGCAAACATAAGGTTTGAAGCTCAGGTGGGCAGGATTTCTGTGCTTCTGCGCTGAGATGACCATATTATGATTATCTCTTCTCTATGAAGTCATACACCGGCAAGAGTATAAAGAACTGAAGCTTGAGCTTTCACCTCACAGGGATTGCTTGTACTCACTCTGATCTCTTTTTGGATGTTTAATAGGAACAAAGTAATATATTGATTAGCGACCCTTAAAGGTGCTTTTGGGCAGATTTATGGTGCACATGGGCAAAACCTAGCTTAACCAGTACCTCAAAAACCAACAGAAGGCAATCTTATGCTAACAAATCTCATAGCAAATGATTGTTATAGGTGTGCATTTTCATTTTACTAAATTCCTACAGAGGGCGCTCTACTTTTAAGACAGGCAAACTTTTTTTTGTGAACTACAAAATGTTACAGGACACAGCTGATGGAAAACTTTGAGGGTCTCAAATGATTCATTATTGATGTAATAATGATTTAGGCAATTATCTATTAGATCTATTTCATTAAAAGTTAAAAATGGCAATAATCTGTTATAAATGTTTTTGGGTGTTTCACAATAAAAGCCCCTTAGTGTTTCACAAGTTGAAGACTTTGAATTTGAAGCACAAATAGTGGCTTGTTCTGTTTCCTTAAGTTCTTTAAATGGAGAGATAAATCAGTAAACTCTGGCTATGGTCATATAGGTACAATCTAAGTACACTCTTACTTCGGTCATAGGAATTTTGGCAGTTTGTTGGTCTGGAGCATTCAGGTGTGTTTTAACACAATGCCACATACTTCCCAGGAGTGGCTGTACCATGTTGAAGTAACTTTGGAAACATACACTTCTGCTTTTTCCAAAAATAGCAGCTTCCAAGCTCAGCTGCCCCTGGGCAGAGAGTTTGTTTGTATTAAAACTCTAAAGAGTTAAAACCGTCATAATGAAGACACTGAGCAGGTGATGGCTATCCATCTTCAGGGAGATGCCAAAAAGAAAGCATGTCTACTGATACATGGCTGCCTAAACACCAAACCGCGTGACAGTCAAATCTTATGTAAACAGTTGCCCTGATATCTTAAATCTACGTGAGTTCAGTCAGGAGGAAAAAATGTGTGCGTGTAACCACAGCTACTCAGGCTGATAAAATGACTCCAGATTACATGCTGTAACATTTCCAGTAAATTCCTGGTAGATGTTGGGTAATATGAGCATGCTGGCACTGAAAGTTCAGAAGCAAAACTGAGGCTTGATTTAATGAAAATCTGGAGGATTAGACCTTAAGGCATATTTGATATGGTCTTCTAACAGCAGTGGTATTTCAGGTGACACCCATCTCTGATAGTTTGATGTCATAAAGAGCGGATTGTGCTGTGTTTCTGCAGATTGTGCGCTGTCCCTCTCTGCCCTGTGAAATCTCGGCTCCTGAGGAGTGCCTGTGGACAGACCTGATGATCGAGAAGCAGGTGCACGGTCGCCAAGCCAACCATTACGCCTGCGTCAAGAGGGCAGACGGCTCCTGCTCCTGGTACCGCGGCGTCGCACCACCCAAAAAGGAGTTCCTGGATGCCGAGGACCCCTAAGCACATGCGACTGCACGCCACAGAGCCTGACGGAGATAAATGTACACAATTCCAATGAAATAAAGTGATTTTTTTTTTTTTATAATTAAAAAAAAAAAAAAAAGGCAAAGCTAATGTGACAGAAATGACCTGCTGGTCTGAAAACAACCCTTTGCCACTCTTTATGTTTGGAGAGGCTCAGGGGTTGTTCTCAGACACAGCAGCTCTGTAAAAACAACAAAACAGCATCATGAGACATAGACTGGTCAAGTGATGTAACTTCCTCCTGAGGCTGGCGTCAGGAGGATAAAAATTCTCAGTGAGACAGAGCACTTCCTGCCCCTTCAAAGCAATTTTTAACAGCTCTGATCTCCACCAATCAATTCCCAGTATTCAGACAGCCATTGGTTATCCATCATCTTCCTGCTTTTATTACCTCATCCTCCAGTTTTCTTTATTCCAAAGCCAAATTCCAAGTTGCCTTTATTATTATTTTTTTTCATTTCATTTTGTTTAAAACGATTGTCTCCCTCTCTCTCCGAGCACTCTTAATTCACAGTTTTCTCATCGTCTCCGCCGGGAACTTTTTTTCACGCCCACACGACGACACGCTTTCTTTAAAAAGATCGTGAATCATCTTGCACGGCCGATGATCTTCTCTGGTTTCTTTGGGTGGGGATTTTCGCGACCGTCACTGGCCTCACTGGACCAGTCTATGCTGCGTGAAGATGAGCGCTCTAAATTTAAACACCACCTCTCCACTGCCCCAGAGGCCAATCAGAAATATCTCAAATTTCTCACACTTCCTCCTCCTTTCTTCCTCTTCACGTCCTCCCCTCTTCTTTGTTATGTAGCTGTAAGGAACCTATGCATATACTTTTGTTGTTACTTGATAATAATAATAATTATTATTTACTGCTTTAGAACTAGATTTGCACTTTTTGAGGATGAGTTCCAGTAAAGACAAGAGCCTGAACACTCTGATGTGACAGATATTATCGTTCGCCCCGACCGACAGATCCACCTCAGGTGCAGAATTTTTCGCCCATTTTTGAGTGCTTTGGTGATTCATATTCAGAAAAAAGCGCGAGCATATCCCTTGCTATCTCTGTCATAACATATAAAGTAGTACTTGCAGTGAACAAAAAAGTGGATGTGTGAAAGGTTTGGATAAAAGGGATCTTTTTGCAGATTTTATGTGTGAAAGGGAAACAAAAACAGCGCTCCGGGGATGTTATTTCAGTGTCTTTGTATTATCTGTTGATTGTAAATGCAAACAGCAGTTTTCATGATATATTCTTGCAGACGGTTCATTTCACGAGTAATAAAAAAATAAGGTCTTTATACGCTTAATATTAGCTTTGACTTTCTTGCTCCTTCCAGTTATTAATGAAAGCTTTATCGCTGTCCTAGAAAGCAGTTACTTAATGTTTACAGTGCTGTTTTATAAACCTCAAGCTACATTAACAAAAAATATATATATGATGGAGTATTAGAGGCATAATTTAAAAGTAAACTCTTTCCAGTTTCCATTACTTTGTATTTTTTTCAGTGTTATTATTATACCTGTCTTTTTTTTTGTTTGGTTGTTTTTTTTTTTTTGTTTTTTTTTTGTGAGTGTGTGTGCGTGCGTGTGTTTTCGCTGTCTTTGTCTACGATGTCTTTAGCTGTAGTGTCGAAGGTCCTCTTGCGCTGGAGTAACGTGAGAGTGAGAGCGATTAACCAGAGAAAGGTATAGAGAAATGGGAAATGGGTTCCTTGTGTGAATAGAGGACTGTGCATGTGTTTGATGCTTTGTGTAAGTCCGGGCGAAGGACAAAGTATTCAGTATTATCAAATAAAAAAACCCACAAGTTTCAAAGAGTACACGCTGCCTGTGTGTTGTCATTTCTCCTCAAGTGGGAGATCAAGTAAGTGTCACCCTAACCACATCCTGCTTGTGTCTGTGTGGGTTTCTTTCGCCCTCTTCCCACAGTCCAATGACATACATGTTAACTCAGCTGGTGATTATAAATGGCCGTGGATGTGCGGCCGATAAACTTTAAAGAACCAAGCGCCATATGAAAGGCTTTTATATATACACTCACGGCCACTTTATTATTTACACTTTGCTAGTGCTGGGTCGGCCCTTTTGCTTTCAGAATTGCTATAATTCTTCATGCCATAGATTCAACAAGATGCTGGAAACATTTCTCAGAATTTTGCACAGCGGCTGCAGATTTGTACATCCCAAAGGTGCTCTATTGGATGGAGAGCTGGTGGCTGTTTGAGTACAGTTAACTCATTCTTATGTTCAAGAAGCCAGTTTGATATGATTTCTGTTTTTGTGACATGTTGTGTTATCTTGCTGGAAGCAGCCATTGGAAGATAGGTATGCTGTGGTCATAGGAGGATGGACATGGTCAGTGACCATACTCAGCTAGGCTTTGGTGTTTAAATCATGCTCAGTTGATACTAAGGGGTGCTAAGTGTGTCAAGGAAATTACGTCTACACCATTACACCACCAGCAGAAGCTTGAACCACTGATACAGTTCCATCTTTGATGATGGAGTTAGTTTCTGACCCTTGTTGTTGCCTTCCTATCAGCTCACATCAGTCTGTCCTCTACCGTCTGCCTGCTGGCATCAAATGGGGATTTTCACTGAAGGCCTGCTACAGACATCCTGTCCGGGATTTGCCTCAACTCTCAACCTTTGACAGCTGAAACAGACTTCCGTCCCCAGAAACACTGAAGACGGATGAATGGACTGACCTGCTGCTTACTGGATATTTTCTCTTTATCAGAATATTCTCTGTAAACTCCCAAACTTGTCCCAGCTTGGGAAACTGGTTGTGTGCAAAAAACCTAGTAGATTAGCAGTTTCTGAAATACTCAAATGAGTCTGGCACAACAACTACACGACGTTTAAAGTCACTTAGATTACCTTTTTTCTTGGATAGACCCAAAGGCCTGAATGCATTAAGTTGCTGCCGCATGATATTTGTATGAATGAGCAGGTGTAGCTAACAGAGGGTCAGTGAGTGTAAATGGCAGTGTTAGAATGCCCCAAAGTGGCTGGATTACCAATGAGCCAGAGGTTTCTTCACCAAATCTAAAGATACTCAAAGCATAACCAAAAAAGAAAAGACCACAGCTGGCACTTGGTTTCAGCAGCTGCCTCTGAAATTAACTAGAAGCTACAAGCTTGTACCTCAGAATGGGCTAACCTTGTCAACTAAACTTGGACTTAAGCAAAAAGACACAATAGACTTTATTGACATAAGATTAATACTATAAAAATGAATAACTTTATTTAAAATAACCTCCTGACATGCAAACTATAATCTAAAATAAAGGTTGATGTACATATTTCAGCCTCCTCTCAATCATATTTGGTGCCACCTGAAACCTCCAGAAGGTCCTCAGGATGCCTGGGGACGTTTGGGGGTCAAAACAAAGGTAAACAATGCACTTCTCACATTCTTGGAAAATTCCTTCAGATATAAATTAAAATGGTTGCTTTGTTGCCGCACTCATGTATATTTTAATTCTAGTACTGGTGATATCCAAAGATTTTTAAAACTGGTGTTAAGCAGTCAGTCTCTGCCTTCATTTGGCTTTTGCTAATTTCCCACCGATGTACTCTGTGTGTGAGGGACGTCCTCCAAATGTGAGAGTGGAGTGAGTAGCGAGGCTGGACAGAGAAGGGCGAGTAGATGCGGTGGTCGACTCAGCTAGGAAACTATTTGAGAAATGTGCAGGCAGAGCCCAGATTGGGCGGTTTTGTCATCTCTGTTCATTCTCTTCTTGGTAATTTCAACAGGATTGTATAAATCATCCCGTGCCAGAGAGGATTTCACTTCTTCCTACTCTGAGCTTTCTCTCTAAGGTCAACTTGGTATATATTTAAGGGAATGTTTATGTATATGAACGTTCATGTCATTTCTCTTCAATACATTTGCTGTTCCTCTTTGTGTCGGAACCTGTTGAGTAAGTCTGGAGTGTGTGAGGTTGGCGCGTTATTGCGGCACCCTCTGCTTTGCAATTGTGGTCGGTAAACTCGGTGAAGACACAAGGAAGAACTAAACCATTAGAAGTGTACACATGAAATATCAAATCAAAGATTAAACCTTCTGTTGCATGTTGCTTTCTTCAGAGGTAAAATACATTTTCATCCTCAAATGCAAAATAAAATTATTATTTTACATATTATCTTTTTTTTCCCCTGATGGATCAAATGAGGAGACAAGGTGACAATGAAGTTGCGTCACCGAGTGTTGACATCCTTTCATGAAGCAAATCCAGAGCTTACAGGAAAACAAGAAGTGTTACTGTGTAACATTTTTAGAGCAACAACAGCTCACAAGTAAAGTTTCATAAGTGCAACTTTGTGGTGATTTCAAATCAGTGTTGCAAAAGCAGCGTGTTTGATGAAAAATGGAGATGTGTTATTGTGTGATTTTGCTAATATACTCAGTGACAATAAAGATGATGATAGAAGATCCCGCCTTTAACCGCGTAAGGGCTGATCATCGTGATGATCCCAGTTGTAGCCCAGATGCATCTCAGGGTTTAGCATCTTCCTCGAGGATACATGAACATGCAGACTGGAGCCGGGGATCAACTGTCTGGCCTTTCACTTCTTAGGAGGTAGACAACCTGCTCTACCTTCTGAGCCACAACCTCTGCAGTCACGTGGTGTCACACTCTCATAGTAAACTCTTACAGCTGATGTCTTTTTGCCCAGTGAAACAAAAGTCGTATCAGTTTTGTCCATCATCATTAAATTTTTGATCATATAGTTGCACTGCACGCTCGTGTTTCCACACAGGCTGCTGTAATTGTGTAGTTATAATGCCACCCAGTGGCCATCAGGAGACATAGCATCTGTGTAGGTTCTCATCCATCCAGGTCATGATGGTGTTTAAGTGCTCGAGCTGAAGGCAAGAAGATGAAACAAACCTTAAAAATAAATCCAGGTGCCTTCAGTTCAAGCACAGCTGCCTCTTCAAAACACATAGGACTGAGAATATCTATGAGATTTAATAACAGGATTTTATACTAAGATGTACACAGTAGAGTGTAGGTCATTCAGAGGAAGACAACAGAACATGGAACAAGAGGAAAAACGCCAAGTTCTTACCTCCTTTCTTTGGCACCAGGTCCCTACATACATACATCAGACTGCCAGCAGTTATCTGTTATCTTTAACTGTTCCCTGTTCTTATTTTAAATCTGAAGGTAACCACACTTTTGAGGATATAACACATTCCCAATTTGATCAGGTTCATTTTTAAAATGTACAAGCCGGCATTTTCTTTCAGCATTTCTCATTTTCGTTTCCCCAAGGCTTATGTGAATAATGCTACGCTATACGTTTTCTTGAGATTTCATCATAAACAAAAGTCTGGGAAAAAAGTTTTTACAAGTCATCCTCTGGAGACAGCGAGCCAAATATCACAGTAATGTATAGAGTTCAGTGAGATATTCCAGTTAAAAAACAAAACAAAACAAATAAAAAAGTGAGAGGACTATCAAAGTGTTACACCAAGCAGGAAAGAGAAAGCTTTATTCATCCCAAAGGAAATTCTCTCGTTGCAACAGAAACTGCGAGTTTTACTCTGCGTGTTGACAAATTTGAGAAATCGCTGGAGGCTCTTGGGGAAAAGTGAGGCAGACTAAAGTCATTACAAGATAAATTGTAATCAGAACCATGACTGTCTGTGCTAATTTCACAGTAACTGTCTAACAGCTGTTGACATACTTTAATTGAGCTGTGTGACAGTACAAATGTGAATGATGACAGCAGCTGACAAAGGAGGAGGGAAAAAAAAGGTTTCACATAATTCATCATTTCCAGATAACTGTTGAGCTCACTGAAACTTGTCTCTGTGCAACTGTCGTTCGGTGTTGCATCAGTGCACTTTTGCTCAGAGCATCGTCTATGCTTCAACAGCAAACCAGCGTTTCCATGATAACAACTCGCAAATGAAATAAATTCATCTCCGTCTCTGCACTACAACAACAATCAACCCGAGAGTGTCTTAAAAGGTCTAGAAGCTAGCCTGATGTGTCACCTTCTTAGTGATGAGGTGGCGTACAGCCTTTTTAACCTTTCTGAATACAACTGCCTGCTCCATTCAGAAGCAACATGACGACAGTGATAGAAGTTGGGGAAAAACAAAAAACAGAAGTCAGATTTTAATAATAGTTGAAATGGAGGGAACATAGAAAGCACTACAACATAAACAAGGCAGAAAGAAACTAGAAAGCAAAAAAATACAACAGGAACCAAAAACTCAATAAATAGATCAACGATAACGAGTCCAGTCTTTCCTACTTTCCGTGAGAAGGATGGTGCTTGTATCACTATGTTACTTTCCTTGATGTAAATATGTAAATATGTAAAAATTGTGTATGTTTCTGTTCTGTGTCTTGTGTACTGTTTGTTTGTATATGTGTCTTTCCTGCTGCTGTTACACCCAAATTTCCCCTTGTGGGACAAATTATTCTATTCTATTCTATTCTTCTATCAAAGCTGGAGATCCTGAGGCTACAACGCCATGGGAGCAGTAGAGACCAGTACAGACATACTAAGCCGACCCTTGTAGGAAAGAGCAGTTTAAGTCAACCAGATGATGCCCAGTCCCCTGCAGTGATAGATGCATCTACTGAGCTGAGGATGAAGGCTGTGGCCAAACTCGACTCAGACACCCAATCAAGGGTACGACTCCCCCGGCTCACTGACGAAGTTGTTGTGTTTGAGATGCCCTGAAAAGGTGAAGATGAGAGATGCATTCACAGTAACAAAGCCATCAGAAAGATGCAATGTGAACTTTGCATGTCTCCATTTGAGACATAAAAAAAGCCAGTAAGAGTCCGACCTAATGGCCTGAAGGATATGGTGGATAATTTGCACATAGTATCCATTGTTACTTTTACTTAAATATAACTTTTACTTCTCACTACTTCTTTGATTTTGCTTTAATGAACTTTAATGTCATGTCTGTCACGTGAACAATGTTGTTTTAATATTTTTGCATAAACTCGTGTGTGCAAACCAAAAAAACGGGGGAAAGACGTGCAGTGAGCCCCGATGCATCACCCACCTATCAGACTCTGTTTATTGTTTTTATATTTGAAATAGTTTGAATGATAAACAGAAGAAGTTTTAACAGAATAGGATTCATCATCTGAAATGCTGATTAATATGCAGACTGTGGTTCACTGACCAACAAAGCCTGATGCTGTGTTGTATTTTTTTAATTTGATATGCAAATCACCTAAAGGTTCACTGCAGCTGCTTACATTACACCGCCCACTCTTTTTCTGCTTTAAGTGCCACCTCTGGTGCCTGGTTTCTAAGAGTTAGTTGCGTATATATATATATATATATATATATATATATATATATATATATATATATAGATAGATAGATAGATAGATAGATAGATATGTATATATGTATGTATGTATGTACAGTGGGGCAAAAAAGTATTTAGTCAGCCACCGATTGTGCAAGTTCCCCCACTTAAAATGATGACAGAGGTCAGTAATTTGCACCAGAGGTACACTTCAACTGTGAGAGACAGAATGTGAAAAAAAAAATCCATGAATTCACATGGTAGGATTTGTAAAGAATTCATTCGTAAATCAGGGTGGAAAATAAGTATTTGGTCACCTCAAACAAGGAAAATCTCTGGCTCTCACAGACCTGTAACGTCTTCTGTAAGAAGCTTTTCTGTCCCCCACTCGTTACCTGTATGAATGGCACCTGTTTGAACTCATCATCTGTATAAAAGACACCTGTCCACAGCCTCAAACAGTCAGACTCCAAACTCCGCCATGGCCAAGACCAAAGAGCTTTTGAAGGACACCAGGAAAAGTATTGTAGACCTGCACCAGACTGGGAAGAGTGAATCTACAATAGGCAAGCAGCTTGGTGTGAAAAAATCAACTGTGGGAGCAATCATCAGAAAATGGAAGACATACAAGACCACTGATAATCTCCCTCGATCTGGGGCTCCACGCAGGATCTCATCCCGTGGGGTCAAAATGATCATGAGAACGGTGAGCAAAGATCCCAGAACCACACGGGGGGACCTGGTGAATGACCTGCAGAGAGCTGGGACCAAAGTAACAAAGGTCACCATCAGTAACACACTACAACGGCAGGGAATCAAATCCCGCAGTGCCAGACGTGTTCCGCTGCTGAAGCCAGTGCATGTCCAGGCCCGTCTGAAGTTTGCCAGAGAGCACATGGATGATACAGCAGAGGATTGGGAGAATGTCATGTGGTCAGATGAAACCAAAGTAGAACTTTTTGGTATAAACTCAACTCGTCGTGTTTGGAGGAAGAAGAATACTGAGTTGCATCCCAAGAACACCATACCTACTGTGAAGCATGGGGGTGGAAACATCATGCTATGGGGCTGTTTTTCTGCCAAGGGGACAGGACGACTGATCCGTGTTAAGGACAGAATGAATGGGGCCATGTATCGTGAGATTTTGAGCCAAAACCTCCTTCCATCAGTGAGAACTTTGAAGATGAAACGAGGCTGGGTCTTCCAACATGACAATGATCCAAAACACACCGCCCGGGCAACAAAGGAGTGGCTCCGTAAGAAGCATTTGAAAGTCCTGGAGTGGCCTAGCCAGTCTCCAGACCTCAACCCCATAGAAAATCTGTGGCGGGAGTTGAAAGTCCGTGTTGCTCGGCGACAGCCCCAAAACATCACTGCTCTCGAGAAGATCTGCATGGAGGAATGGGCCAAAATACCAGCTACTGTGTGTGCAAACCTGGTAAAGACCTATAGTAAACGTTTGACCTCTGTTATTGCCAACAAAGGTTATGTTACAAAGTATTGAGTTGTATTTTTGTTATTGACCAAATACTTATTTTCCACCCTGATTTACGAATAAATTCTTTACAAATCCTACCATGTGGATTCATGGATTTGTTTTTCACATTCTGTCTCTCACAGTTGAAGTGTACCTCTGGTGCAAATTACTGACCTCTGTCATCATTTTAGGTGGGGGAACTTGCACAATCGGTGGCTGACTAAATACTTTTTTGCCCCACTGTATGTATGTATGTATGTATGTATGTATGTATGTATGTATGTATGTATATGCATATACATGCATTTATAAGTATGGTTAACAAAGTCGAACAGAGAAACTAATTCTGGTTGTTCATCTGCACAGAGAGAGAGGACAGAAGCTCTGGGAGAGAAAAAGAGGGACACATCGTGGAGCGATAAGTGGCACAAAAAGTTCAAGAGTGGATGAGGTCAAGTGCAACACAAAAGGTCGGCTCTACAGGGAGACAAACGGGAGAGAACAGGATCGAACAAATTTAATGAGTGAAGGGGGTGAAAGAGAGAAATAGAGGTCTAGGAAATGGTGTGAGAGAAAATCAAAGAAAGAGGAGAGATGCTATGAATTAAAAGACTCGCCAGCTCAGCCATTGTTTGTCTAAGTGGTGGCACTGGGCCTCTATGGCAGATGCAGTTTATATTTAGCTTTAAGTATTTGGTCTATACAGGAACCTCATGCAAGGAGTGCTACAACAACTGCTGACATTTTTCACACCTCTTTGCACAATGTTGTTTTGTCTGGCTTTTTCAATCTGCTAGGAAGTGGTTTTGATTCAGCCTGGTGCTTCTATTACTGCCGACACTGCTATTTAAACGCTGCTGACGTTAATTCTGTGAACTTCAGTGTCGCCACCTTTCTACTGATACTACACTTATTAAAACTTATCCTTCAGACCTTCATTGACAAAAACAAAACATTCTTTTTTGTCCATTAGTCATTCTTTTCTAAAGGGCTCTATTATGTGATACCAAATAAAACATCTCTGACCCTTAATCCAGAGGATTAATGGTGTAATAAACACTCCACAATATCCCATAACCAAAAGCTTACTCATTTGACTGTCATTTGACAGTTACCAGCTTCAGACACCACCCTTAGAGCTGAATAATTTGCTGCTATAAAAAACTCATACACTAAAGCTATGGCTGAATGAATCTGATAAGGGGCCCAAGGGCAAAAATGATTAGTACATAGTAATAAGCATTATTCTGCACAAATGACTTTGTGATCATTTTTTCCACCATAAGTCAATGAGAACTATGTCACGAGACCTCCAAATGGGTTAGTCAAGGTTATCTAAATGAGACTCAAATACTTTTCGGATGCTCACATACCCCCCCCCCCAACTGCTTAACACATAGGACTTCATACACTATTGCAATCTTTCTTCCAGCTCTATCTTTATATGTGTACGTTCACTCAGCTCTGACTAAACTAAACTGGGCTCTGATGTGTGTGTGGGGGAGTAACGCAGGATGATATGAGGCTGTTTGCATGTGTGTGTACATTTGTCATCAGCTCCAAGAATACTTCAACAACTGTTTTAGGGACACCGCCTGCTTCAGTTTTCATAATCAGTATAGGTATCCTTTTGTACTTCTTCAAAACCCTAAAGTGCGAGATTCCTTTGTGTGTGTGTGGTGGTAGACGTGGATGGGTTTTGATACGCGAGTGAGGTCAAGTGTGTGATCAAAAGCGAGGAGAGAGCGTGAGAGAGGGAGAGAGAGAGGGGGAGAGCGAGTGGAGAGTATTTTTCAGAGAGTTCATCAGAGTCTGGTAGCCGTCAGGAGCGAAAACCGCCTTTTTTTTTTTCCAAGGAGTCCAGAGTTGCTTTTAGTAAAACATGACGCAGGCTTAAGGACGACTAAAAAGAAGATGCTGCAAAGAGGATACTGAAACACTGAAACTCCTGACTGGTGTGATGGGGACTGTAAGTGAGCTTTGTGCGTCCAGTTTCCAGGCATTTCTCTGCCCTACAGTCCGCCCGGGGCCACCTGCTGCAGGTGAGAGCTTTTTAGGAACCCCGTCTTCTTGGTTTGGATAGAAAATGTGTTGTCGGGTATTTGTGAGCAGATTTCAAGGATTACAAGGTGTTCATGAGTTTGAAAAAAGTGCTTAAAAATGAAACATTATTGTTGTTATCGCAGCTTTTTGTTGGTTTTATGTTGCTCAGAGCGACGTGGAGTGCAAGACTGGCACAAAGTGCTATCAGTGTTCAGTTGCCTTGGTGATTTTCAGTTAGGCTATCAAGACACAGAGCACTCTGTAGTGTGCGTGTGTGTGTGTGCGTGTGTGTGACATTTCTGTGTACATACATGAGTCAGTGTGTATGTGTTTGTGTGAGATGGTGGGCTCGATTCGAGAACATGACGCACACCCATCACGGTCTTGTCCAGGATCCTCCTCTCCAGTGGGTGCTGCACAGAGTGACATAATCTCCATCGCTGCCCACTGCTCTCCCTCTGTGCAGGTGCTTTCATGTTGTGTCAGGGTGCTCATTCAGAAGCCGTTATAACGCCATGAAAGCAGCACACAGGTTACATCCATTTACCTTGAGCTTTTATGACTTTCCAGCAGCTTCTTATAGCTTCTCTTTCTTTATTTTGTTCCTAAACCCTTTAGTCGATCAGGTAAACTGTAGCCTGCTTTGACATTACGATTTTAGCACCCTCCTCTTGAAATGTTTTCATGTTTTCTAGTTTGCTGTTAAATTAAGAGAGCTGTTCTTCGTTTAAAGTTACTTGGTGTGCAGAAAAAGAGGAATGAGGCTGATAAAGACAAACATTGTAACAGCACAATTCTATAATATTAACAGAAATTGATGTGATTTTGCTGACAAACTTCACAAACTTGTTGATATTTATGATTTATGAAGTTCAAATGAGAAGTGGACTTTTTTTAAGGCCTGCTTTGTCAGCCCTGATTGAAGACTTACTGGTTCAGTTACCTCAACTTGTGCAGACAGTTTAGTTCAGTGCATCCAAGCTTTTAAATATGCTAGCCCTCTATCTCAGTGTGAAAATTAGCAGCCGCTTCTTTAAAAGTCCTTTTTTCACTCTTGATAACGGACTGACCTCACTGTGAGCTGTTTGTATCATAACCAGAAAAAGTCCCCCTTAAAGCAAACTGTTTTTAATGTTTTCCGAGCTGACCCTTTAAGCTGTTAAACAGCAGCAGCTCTTCCTTACCCCACCCCAACATATCCTGTTTTGACGTGTCCGAACTCTGAATAAAGCACCAATTCAGGCGCACAGCTGCAATCCTTTTCCCTCCTTTCCTCCGTCCTTCACTACACCCTCTCCTCTCCCTTCCTTTTTCACACAGGCAGGCTATCTCTGATATCAAACCCAGCTTCCTCTGGCTTCACACCCTCGTTGTTAAATATATTTCTCTTTTCCAGCGGGTGGGTACTATTATTATAACATTAAATGTAGAGACAAGTATGTCACTTTGTCAAAATCCCCAGCCCAAAAGCCATTAAAGGTGATTTTAGCTCACACATTAATCAGTATAGACATAAAAACATACAAATCTGAAGTTGCAAACATATCATGTTGCTGTAATTTTCAGTTTTTTACTACACAAAATTATCTATCTATCTCTCTGTACATAGTTGGAGTCAGATATGCTGGTCTGCATAATTCAGAAAGATCTCATCTGCTAGGATTTTCTAGCATAATAATCTCTAGGATTTGCAGAGAAAAAGAGAAATTATCCTGTGAGCCACAGTTCTCTGGAGAAAAAATGGGCAAATTTCTTGCTGAGGTCTGAGGTTTGGGGGGGAAACCTTAAACCATTGCTCTGATAGGAGGGCAACGGTATAACTTACTTAACAAGTTGTTACAACCAAGGTATAGACAAGACCATCTCTGAACACACAGCACCGGAAACCTTGAAGCAGATGGGCTACGTCAGTAGAAGATACCACCATTTGCCACTGCTGTCAGCTAATAACAGGAAATTGAGGCTACAATTCACACAGAATCACCACATTTTGACAGCAGAAGATTGCAAAAATGTTGCCTGGTCTGATGAGTAATGATTTCTGCTCGGACATTTGGATGGCAGGGTCAGAATGTCCCTTAAGCAAAATATAATGATGTGAGAGATATTTTCTTTGCACACTTTGGGCCCCTTAGTACCAACTCACCATCAATGAAACACAACAATCTACCCGAGTACCTTTATGACCACAATGACCAATCTTCTGATGGCTGCTTGCAACGGGATAACGTAACTCATCAAAAAAGCTTAGTTAGGTTTTTTGAACGTGACAATGTGGTCACTGTACTCAAATGACCTCCACATTCACCAGATCTCAGTCGAATAGAGCACATTTAGGATGTTATGGAACTGGAGTCACATGAAGGACATAGAACCAACAAATCTGATGCTATCATGTCACTATGGACCAAAGTCTCTGGCCAACATTCCCAGTACTAGCAAGGTGTACCTAATGAAGTTCATAAGTGTGTGTATACTATGCATATAGTATATGCATATGCATATATACTATGCAGTACATACACAAACATATATCCTATTCTATACACTGTATACTATAGTTGAGGCCTCTATAGTTGTATACCTAAATGAAATAAAGAAATTGTCTGCTTGTGAATTTATATTTTCACAGTGTAGATTTACCTGATAACCAGCAGCTCCACGAAGTGATCCCGGGAGGAGACACAGATCCTTTGAGTTTGCGTAAGAAAAGACATCCGGTGTAAAAACTCCCTTGGCGACCCCTTCTGCGTAAGTGAGCACCAGAAAGTAAAGGATATGAAGTATAAAGGATATGAATACAATAACCCATACCTATTTTTATTTTTAATTTCTGAAGACAGACAGACAGATAGACACATAGATAGGTCTTTGATTGGCTGTTGCCGCTTAAGCCACGCCCCCATCATCCTGCCAGACACCGGCTGTCTCTTCGTAGTCAGTTGTCATCAACTGCCAGTCTAACGGTAACTGACTGAAAAACTAGACACACTATAGCCACTCATTTGGGCTTTAAAGTTACTTAAAAAGTGTCACCTTTAGCGTGGTTTCCTGGGGACAGCGCTGACCAACAGTGGAACATGGTTCTGGAAATGGAAGACGAAGTTGGTAAGTTACCTGACGCGGTTTAGTTAAACAGCGTTAACCTAGAGGCTAACACGGATAGCTAGCGCACTAGCATAACTTTGTGCATAGTTATGGATAGGTAAGCGAGGCGAGCTCGCTCCAGTAGCAGGTACTTTTTTAGTATGTGTTTTGGCATTTAATATCCTGTACTCAGAGCGAAAGCAACAAGTCCTCATGTGTCTGACTTATTAATGCTCTTTGGCAGTCTTTATTAACTGGCACAAGAGATCTATTATTATTAATCTGGGTCGGTGCCAGACCTCCTGGGGGGCTATACTTATTGTGCAGCACCAGATGAGTCTATAAATACAATCAATGCAACCATTTATTGGTTCGGAAGTGAATGAACTGCACTCAAAACTGCAAAGAGTTGTCAACAACACAGGAGGCTGTAAACACACGCACACGTATAGTTATGAATTTGGATTATAAATCAGCGTCTTCGCAGCACCGCTGCTGTTTCCTGTGAAAATGACAGACAGGATACATACAGAATCTCATACAGGATGGTGCCCCACCTTATTCTGAAAAATAGATGGCTTAATGTTCATAAGAGCAAGGGAAAGCTATCAAAATGAACTTCCTGTAATATGAACTGCATTAAAAGCTTTATTTCACCTTACTTTGGAGCATCATTTTAGTAGTGTGTTTCTTCCACTTTCTGTGCACTGCAGCTGACATTTTATAATGCCCGCACTTTATTTCTCTGTAATTTAAGTATTTCTTCTCCGGGGCACATCGTGTTCCCCCTCATGTTCTTTTCTCATTTTATCAGTTTTAGCCTCATTGCTTATTGGACTTAGTCTTAAGGCTGTACAAATGCAACCAGGGAGGATTATATCCTTACTGTTGAGCCAGTTATCCTTGAAATGGACAATTATGGGCTTGTGAACACTGAAACAGACAATTACTGCCTTGTGAGCATTACGAGACGCTGAGAGCTCAAAGTACAGATATTTTTCTTGTCGTAACCAAACTGCTTTGCCTTAGGTCCTGGGTCATGGTACTTTCTGGTGGCAAACACATGTGATGAGCAGAGAAAGAAGAATAAACTGTTGTTTTTGATATTGGCTGCATTTTCCATCCCCAGGAGAAGTGAGTCAGCCTTCTCATTGCTTTACCATATATTTTGGTATGGCTTTGTTTTGGAGACGCACAAGGGTTATTTCCAGCTCTGAACAGGCCTTCGGTTCATGGCTACACGTGGTATTAACTGCATGGAGCCTGAGTTGCATCACTTAACAAAGATCTATACATTTCCGTGTTAACCATTAAAACACAGTCAGCTGATTCAGTGGCTGTGGATGAAAGGAAAACTGCTTTCTGGAGGTCAAAGACACTAAATAAACAGCAAATAAGCTTAATACAGTCTTTGAAAGAGAGTTTGAAATGCTTGCTTGTTTGTTTTTTACTGGCTAAAACTGCTTCATTGGGCTGGAAGGCAAACAATGTCCTTGCTCATGTGAAGCTGTACCCCCCATCCTTTTTTAAAAATTTCCTCCTGGTCCCCAGTCTCCACGTGGGGGAGTCCGTTCATTGATGGAGTAAATGAGCAAGGGAGGAGTCAAGATGGACAGAAGGAAGAGGAGGGGGAGAGAGATGAGAGTTCAAGGGTTTCCCCCCCTCTTAAACACACATTTGTCCTTATCCTCATTTGCTGCCCTCCCTCCTTTGCTGGAATGAGGTTATAAGGACTACAGAGGTTAGACTGGAGGACCACAGGATTTGGGTTAGGGATTGGAAAGTTTGGTCAAAGCTGGTTTATTTGAAAGAAACACGCTTTTTCTTTTACTGGAAGTGATGATAAACCTAAAGCTGTGTGGACTTCAGAGCTATAAACTGGCCTGAGCTGGTTGTACTGGGACCATTCTTGTTGCCGGTGGCGTCTCTCGGCAGACAGAAGCTTTCTTGGGTATGAGTATTAGAATTATGACGCAAATGTGTAGGTGTTCAGTTATCCTGAATGAGTGCATGTCCTCTTGTGAAACTTTTTGAGAACGGAAACCAGAACAGATGCTAACTGTAGCTTGACTGATGCGGTTTTTTTGTCTCTCTGCTTCAGGAGGATGTGATGTGGTGCAGACGGTGGAAGCAGGTTATAGAGCAAACTTTAGGCCTAGGTTTGATGGTTGGATGTGCCAAGCAGCTGGTCCTAGCACAGACACTAATACACACTCAGTGCCCTTGAGACTATGCAGAGCAGCTGGTTTGCAGAGTGAGATGAGGTGTCTTGGTATTTATGCCAGACTGTGTGTGTGTGTGTGTGTGTGTGTGTGTGTGTGTGTGTGTGTGTGTCTGTGTGTGCGTGTGTGTGTCAGTTTGAGAAAAGGACGATATTTTCTTTCACAAGCTGTCATAAATCGTTTGTTTTATTTCCTCTCTTAGCATAGAGGGGAAGTCAGTGTGAATGCCAGTTTCACTGACTCGATACTCACATAGTTTGTTGTTTATGCCCTCAGGTTTATAATAAGAGCTGCTGCAGCCTACTTAAACCTCCTTTTGTGGGTCAGGGGTGTGCGTGACTAGCCAGTTCATCACTGTTTATAAGTCTGACAAATACAAATTATATTGAATCCTTCGGTGCCATTTTTGGATTTTGACAGAATCACAGATGTCTGGAGGTCCCAAGTCTTTTAAATGGTTTGACAAAAACGTACTGTAATTACAAGTTTGCTTAGATTGTCATACTTTTGTTTTCTATGAGAACTTTTGGTGAGAATTTACTTACATTTCATAGTCCAGTCTGGTATTAACTGATAATATAGAAATGATCTGTAAGATTTGTCCTCAGCTAGATTACATCTTGTATAAAGTTGTTAAGCTTTACTCATTAAGATGTTAAGCGAAAAAAATATTTTCTCTTAATTTACCAGTGTCTGTTAGTAATGTGCATCTACCACCTGAAAGAGGCAGTGCACCTACAAGCTGTTTATCAACCGCTAAAAAAATAATACAGTGTGCTACTGACTAGCAGGTTTGAGACCAGTAAACTATGTGTGCCACTGTGAAGTTGAACGATACTGTAAAAGAAGCGAAGAAACCCAAAGTAAACATTACTCCAGTACAGCCATCACAAAGCCACGTAACCCCCCCCCCCACTCTTTAAGCCATCTCTCTGCAGATTGGCTGCCCCTCACAAATACAGTCAAAACTATGTGTCCGATGTTATGTCATGATGTCCTACGCACAGCCTACCGTATATAAAACAGCTACATGTTGTACCTGTGTGCTGTCACCAGGGGGCAGTGTGAAAAATATGTGGAACAAGTAGTCTCTGGGCTACTTCTGGATTTTGTTGCCTGTTTCGGTCCTGTCGTTTAAAGGACAGAAGTTGTAATAGAGAAGCCCTCAGAGTTAGGGGAGCCCAAGCAATTAAAAACAAGGGAAGCTGTTAAGTGCAGCCACTGTCTGTTTCTATTTTTTGTTCTTTGATCAGTTTCTTGTACACCTTTGCAGGGAGCTAGCTTCCTTTCCTGTTCAAGCCAACCTTACCACCGATCAGAAAATAAGAAAAAAAGCAAGTTTGGTTTTCAAAGCTAACCTTCACACGCCAGTCTTTAAAGTGGTGGGCATCCCAAAAGGCTGTGAAAACGTTTAGACTCCAAGAAGTTGTAAAAACTCCCTGATTAACAATTTGTATTTTAGTTATATTGTACAACATACTAACACGAGCCTAGAGTACCTTATGTGTTAAACATTTGATAAATGTTTCTGCAGAGGTTGACACTCAGTAACATGGTCACAATGGCAAAGTGAAGTGAACAGTTGACTTGAATCTCTCAGCAGGACTTCTCTAATGAGGCCGACAGACAGCAGCAGCACAGCGTGATTTGTCCTCTCTGGCTGCTTGTTTTTCAACGTCAATTGTGACCTTTCTTCCACTTTTTCTTAGGTTAGAGCATTTCATACAGTAGTTTTATTGTGAAGCACAGACAAGAGGAAGATTCACTGTTGACAATGTAGAGGTGAGCTGTGTGCAAATATGTATGTGTGAAACAAGAAATATTCCACATCAGCACAATGGTGCTGTGGTCCCTGAGCCTGAGTCCCAGAGGAAAATCATGAAAATGTTCATATATTTTCAACCAGGTTTCTTATCTGGGGATTCGTTTGTTCAATCAAAATGGAAGTTTTTGTTTAAACAATGCTCAAAATTAACAGGAAATTGAGATTTCTGTCAAAAAAAGATAACATTATAATCATAGCGAACCTACAAAATCCTGTCCTGAGCCAACCCGATGTGTTGTTTTTACACTTTTTTTTCCTTTCCTTTTCTTTCCACTCAAGCTTTCTTAAGAAAAACCACAAGTACGTGTATCAGCAGCTCTTGTCTGTTCCTGTGTTATCGTTGTTCTGCAGATATATTGGGTGTCTGTGGGTACATGAACCTCCCTTCTATCAGCGTACACATTCGTTCATGTACGGTTGGGGTGTTTCTCATAAGGAGGAACACCATTCAACTTTGATAGGTACACTAATATATCAAGTCTAATGTGCCAACTGTTAGTCATCAGATGTTTTCTTTGAGGTTTGTATGTGAGGTCTGACTGTTTTTTTTCTTTTCTTTATAGACCAAAAACAAACATCCTGTTTCAGTAACAAAACCTTCAGCTCATGTTATAAAGTTCATGATAGTACATGAAATCTGATCTGATAGATCTATTGTTTTACTTTATTTTGTGTTCTATTAGTTTCAGTTTTTATTATTATGATATGGATTGTATGTGTCAGATTATAAAATTTAGGAAGTACACATACATCATACAGACTCATCACAGTGTCATAAAGGCTCCTTGGGAAAGGTGTGATCACAGAATTAATCAAACCAGACCAACATTAAAATTCTTTCCTCTAGTTGTGTATAGTTGTGCTTTCATAATTACATTATTAATACACACTTGGTTTTTGTTTTGTTTTAGGTTTTTTTTTTCTGTTTTAATTTGCTGTTATACCTGTCAGTGCAGAGTTTTCTCTAAAGTTCACCAAGGCCTTCCTTAAAAGCAAGAATCATCAGTTATTAAGATTAATTATCCAGGAGCTGTGAGTGTTGGTGCAGTTTTTGTAATTTAAATACATGCTGAGATTTAAGTACTGAGCTCATGTGAATAAATCATTCACACTATAGTCTCTTATTATCTTGTAGTAAATAGCAAATAGTATTATTGTTTTTTTATTTTTTTGTTTTTACTTGTGTGGATGACCAGAGGAAGAATATGGTTTGGGACAAAGTTACTACCGATGTTATCATGTTGATCTTAATTTCACTTTTTATTCCCTTTTGCTGGTAACAACTATGGTGCTTGGGCTTTTTTGACCTCTGAAAGGGACATGCCAGAAAAAGTTTCTCAACCACTGCAGTAATATAACCTCACCAAGAGTGTGTGTGTGCGTGAGTGAGTGCGTGTGTGTATACATGTGAGGACAGAAGATTGGCATGCTACTATACTTATGGGGACGAATTGCCTGTCCCATGAGTCTGAAGGCATTTTTGAGGCTCAAAATGTGGTTTTAGTGTCAAAGTTAAAGTTAGGTTATGGTTAAGTTTTGGGTTAGAGTTAGGCATTCATTTTTGATGGTTAGGGTCAGCAGCTAGGGAAAGCATTATGTCACTGAGATGTCATCACTAAGATATGAAAATGATTGTGTGTGTTTGTGTGTTTATATAAGACAGAGAGGTTTTCTTTCTTCCTCTAGTTCAGGACTGAATTTTGGGTGGTGGTGGGGTGGTGTGGTGGGTATATGACGGATCAAAGATTGTGTTGCCATAGTGACCCTGAGCAGTGGGAATTTCAGATCTCTGTTCTTCATTTGTGTGTATGGTTTTCTTGTAGTTTTTGTTTAATTTCAGTTTGATTCCAGAGGGGATTTTCACATTTGTATTTCTTCTCTATCTGAGGGAGAGTATTTGGTCTCTTATTTAGTGTTGCGTATACTTCTGTCCTCAGTGCCTGATGACCTGAGTCCAGAGGAGCGTCAGGAGCTGGAGAGCATCCGGCGCAGAAAACAAGAGCTGCTGCAGGACATACAGGTAAGAGTACACTCACATTCTTTGTCCGAGCCAGTTGATGTCCTTTCCAAGCTGAGCTCATCTGGGGTTTAAAGCATGAAAGTCTGAAATATGTCTTGTTTTATAATTATCTAATCTAATTTATTGTGGAACTGGATGCACATAGGTATGTCCACTTGACCAGATGGATGTAAATAAAGTCACTTGTATGTGCATCAGAAACTCAACCACTCTTTGTCCCAATATAATTTCATTTACTAAGCATCCATCCATAATATTTCAATCATTATTATTAAAGTTGGAAGAGTAATCTTCCAGCAGAACCAGATCCTTTGTTGGCACCTGTTTACCTCCACTGGTTGGGCCAATTCTGGTGCCAAAAAGATGTGATCAAAAGGTTTCAGGAATTGGTCCATGGAACCCCCTCCGCCCCTGAAAAACACTTAAACCAGATTTAAATTTGACTGACCTTTAAAGTCATCTCCTTGTGTTCTGATAGCTAGATAGTTATCTTTCAGCTTGCTTTGTATTTAATCAGAGTCGAGAAACTCTTAACTCTCATGATGAGTAGGGCAGGTGGTGCTGGTGTGACTTTAAAATTCAGTCAAACCTGATAAAAGTCCCTGCCTGACCTCCTCCGAATCAGCTGCTTTCTTTCTCTAATAACTTTAAAAAGTTGTGCAAAATTCTACCTTCACATAATGAAAACCGACTGAATTACTGACCCTTGAAGTACATAGGGTTGGTTTGAAATTAAGTTCTCTTATTTCTTTCAGCATTTCAGCATCCCTTAAAGATCTGATCCTTGAGGTCTGCTAAAAAGCAAATCTATTTTGCACCACTTTAAATGTCATGGTCTAAAGTCAAACATTTGTTTTTGTTTGGCACAGTTTCTCCTTGTAGACCTGGTCTACAAGGAGAGTTTGCTCTTGATTCTATATGATGTTAGTGATCTTAAGTGTGTTGTTCAAACCATCTGTTTGCAAGTGACAGCCAATCGGCAGAAAAATGGTTTAAATGGAGAAGAGCTAAAACTGCTTGTTTTGGACAGAGGATGAACCAAGGACCTGTACCATTTATTTATAAAATGAATGAGGATTATTTTGAACTGTAAACCCTGTCAAGTTACCGCACTAGAATCCAAAGAATAAAAATACTGAGTTGTAAATAATCCAGGTCCACATTAACATGGGGTCTGTAGCAGCATAAAGTAGGTATCATTTATCCAGCCCTTATATTAGCTTTATCAGAAAGGTAGAGAGGCTTTGTCCCCTGAACCCAAACTGGGAGCTGGTTTACTAGAGTAAAAGCTGTGTCCCACATTTACCTGTTGGGAAATCTAGATTTAATGTAATGATAATTTCCTTAATTATGGATATATATGTGTTTTTCCCAACACAGTATTTTGGAAAACTGGTTGTTAAGTTTTAATAGTAATGTGAACCAGTTATCAGTGATGTTACACTGCATTAAGAGTATTTCTTTTAGCTCTCTATTCATTGCTCTGGCAGCTATCACTGAATTAATTAACAGTCTTTTAAAAATCATGATGAAACTTAGTTTGGTAAAGTGTTTGAGTTCCTGCCCCACTAGTCCCTGTACGTCATTTCATAATTATAGGGGAATCACATTCCCATTCTTCTGTGAAAGTACTAGTGGATGTTTACTCTTTTATCCTGTCTCTGTTTTCTGTCTTAATTACTGCCTGGATAAAATGCTTTCTTAACTGAGCAGCAATGAAACAGGATTTTGTTTTTGTCCTTTCTCTGCACCCTGTGGTTGTCTGGAACATTTTATTTTTCAAAACTTTTTTTTTCCCCAGAGCAGAGACACACAGGAGTTACAAACCCTGCTTTGTGTTGTTTTGTCTTTGTCTTTAATTCTTTTCTCTCTGTGTGTCCTTGAGAAGATTTTTCACCTCCAAGTCTAGACCACTGTGTCTGGGGAGGTGTGTGTGTGTGTTTGGAGGGTAGGGTGTATACGGCTATGACCACCAGAGCGTTACTGTATACACTGAAGACAGATGATCGTCTTTGTCTGAGGGGGATGTACCTCTAATATGCATGTGTCCTCTGGCTCTCTCAGCCTGGAGAGACACATTAACCCCCTGCTTTAGTTCCCTCTACAAGCTTAAATAAATTAGCAGGACTGCCTGTGTCAGTTCTTGATGTGGAGAAATTTGTTACGTGAGATAGAGGATAAAGCTGGCCTTGTGACTTTAATGTAAATTCAACCTACTTGAAGGATAAAAGTCAATCAGAAAATTACACAACACACAACAAGGACTCACCGTCCATTTCCATATGTCAGATTGTTTGTTAAAACAGTGTTTTAGTTTTATATGCTTGTTTGCATAAAGTTGGACATGCAAGTGTCATTGCAACTCATTTAGAACTGAAACAAATTAATCTCCAATGAATTTGACTCAGGAGTAACTTGTTGGTTTCAGTTTGTGTCTCTTGTAAGATTATTTAGATTATCGTGCCTTGTTGGGAAAATGACATAAAGATCAGCTTTATTGGCAAGTTGTCACTATCGTCGACCACCGACATCAGAATCCATCACCATAACCCTAATGGACTGTATATAAAAGATGGACATAGCCAGTGCAATGTAATGTACTTTATTGGTTTGTGTAGTTCCATTTGGAAGTCTGAGCATTTTGACGATCACCATCTTTTCAAACCAGACATATAGAGTTTTGATTGGACTGAGAAACCATGCCCTGCTTTATTGTCTGTTTACTCATTTATAAAAATTAGCAACATATTTTTTAACGAAGACTTTGAGGGATGAGAGACAAGGACATTAATGCAAACTGTATACACAGTTCTGAAATATATAAACACGTGGGATGTGAAAAGAAGTCAAGAAATTCCCAGTACATCATGGGATGTCCCCCTAGAGCCTACGCCTCCAGCAGCCTAACCAAAAGATGGTTCAGGGTCAGCTGAACCAACCCTAACCACTTTGCATATCTCATGTCTTTATCAAAAAGCCAAATCTGAAAATGAACCCAAGCAAGTGTGTCTCTGTTCTTAACCCAATCTGGGACCTGGTTGCTGAGGGCTCAGCCCTCCCATTCTACTTTTGAGAGGGAAGTGATCCGCTGGAAGAATTTGATACTTTAAGGTTTTTGATGAGGCCTGCTCAAGCACACAGAAGAATGAGAAATGTATCTGCTGGTAGTTGCTGAATGATATCAGCAGCAAGAGATGACTCAAACAAAAGTGACATTAGGCCCATTTTCTTTTAAACTGAGATTTAATAAGGTAAGCCAAAAAAATATTTTGAGCCTGATCTATAGCAGAGAGCTGTCAGTGTGGTGGGCATCCACAACACACACAAAGAAACACTCAAACACACAGCCTCCAGGCAACAGCACTGTGTAAACTGATGGATGGAGTTTATTATCAAGGTCGACTCGTTTAGCGTCTCTCTTCACTAAGCCCCGCCCTGTCTTTCCCTCAGGGCCTGATGGGTAATGAGCCATGAAATATTCCAGTAGTGGAGACAGAGGACACAGTTCTTATTTACCTTAGCTGATGGTGATGTAGCCTTGTTTTCACAACCTCATATGTCTAAGAACCGATTCATCTGCTTCTGTCCATTTTCTGTAATTATCTTAGCCTTTTGTTGTTATTATTGTGTCTTTATTTCTTTCTCTTCTCAGGACCATTGGCAATCAAAAGTCTTTGATCCTGCGTATTCCTGTCTCCCCACCAATGTTGACATTGGGTGTGGGGGTATAGTCTGGTAAATTTGGGTCAGCAGCGGGGAGGGGAGTGGTATGAAGGGGGAAAGAGGGGACAGGAGGGGTTGTAGGCTCTGACCCCGGAACAGGTGTTACAGATCCCAGAGAGGTTTCTTTTAAAGGGTGGCTGTTGCATGTAACCCAGCAGAGAAAAATGATGAGTCTGTCTGCGAGTGTGTGAGTCATATCTGCATTTTTAGGGGTTTTAGTGGGTCATCTCTTTAGTGGGAAGTGCTTGTATGGATGTTGGTCAGTGAGATGTAGGTGGAACAGACCACCATGTGTAATTCATTGTGACAGCAAGATCAAAGCATCTCCAGAGGGCTCCTCTGAAGGGTTAGATATCACACAAATGGCACATGTAGATGTCTGCTGCTGTTTCCCTTCAGCTTCTGTACTCAAAAAAAAAACAATCAAAATAATGATCCCTTCTCCTTCCCCCTTCTGTTTCATCACTTCTTTCCCTTCTCTTTCTGTCTGCACTCAGAGGCTGAAGGATGAGATAGCAGAGGTGACCAGCGAGATTGAAAACCTGGGCCTGACTGAAGAGAGGTAAACTATCTCTCAACTACCATTTCTGTGCTTGTGCGTAGGCAGCAGCACTCTCCTCAGCCTTTGTTTTGGAGGATTTCTAGTCAGAGAAAAGACCAAAAAAATCTGTCCAACCATTAGAGCACTGCCTTATGGGATTATTGATTAATCCATCAGATAATTAGCAGAATATAAGCCCAATTAAGGTTGCCAGTGGGACATGAAAAGTCTTCAGACTGCTTATTTTGACATTCAAGGCAGATATTCACTAAGGATATGAATCACAAACTGGTTTCAGTCAACTGTTGTCAAAATAGTTTGACATGTTTATTGAGAGCTGCATATTGCATAACAATAACATAAAGAGGATTTGTCTGGACCACTAGAAACTTAGAAGATAAAGAAATCATGGTGGAAGAACATCCTGAAGTTTGGCTTTATTTCACAAAGAAACATGACAACACTGGCAGTTATGTTTGGAAAATGTCTTTCTTTTCTATGTTTATCATATAATTCCCCTCTCATCCTTTATCCTTCAAGCTTGTCAGGTCCTCTACCAGAGGTCTGGGAGCTTGAGGCTCCTGCGCAGTATCTTAGCTGTTCCTAGGACTGCACTCTTCTGGACAGAGATCTTGGATATTGTTCCTGGGATCTGCCGGAGCCACTCGCCTAGCTTGGGAGCCACTGCACCTAGTGCTCCGAGTACTACTGGGACCACTGTTACCTTCACCCTATACATCTTTACCAGCTCTTCTTTGAGCCCTGGATACTTCTCCAGCTTCTCGTGTTCCTTCTTCCTGATGTTGCTGTCATTCAGTATCGCTACATCTATCACTATGGCCGTCTTCTTCTGTTTGTCTACCACCACTATGCCTAGTTGGTTAGCCACCACCATTTTGTCTGTCTGTATCTGGAAGTCCCACAGGATCTATGCCAGCTACTTGGTTATGGTGTTCCATGTATGCCCTGCCTGCTAGCATCTTCCACCCTACTGTTATGTGCTGCATTGTCTCAGGGGCGTCTTTACACAGCCTGTACCTGGGGTCTTGCCTGGTGTGATAGACCCCAGCCTTTATGGATCTTGTGCTCAGAGCTTGTTCCTGTACTGCCATGATTAGTGCCGCAGGGTCATGGGCAGGGCATCACCTGATCTTACCGTTGAGCTGACTCCTCAGGACCTTCTGCAAGTAGTTGCAGCTTTCCTAGCAGCCTCTTAGTAGTTCCCATTTGCCTGGGATCCCCAGGTACTTGTAGCTGTCCTCGATGTCTGCAATGTTCATTTTGTTCTTTTCTACTGCCAGACGCAGACCACAAGGCTGTGAGTTTTTGCTTGGCAGTTTCCAAGAGCAAGGCTTAGGCACCTCCCTTGATCTTGTATCTGAGAGTACTTCATGTACTCTCATGGAGGATCTGGGTTTTAAGCTTCACCATGATCCTGTCTTTCAGGTCAGTTCCTGTCACACTCAATTTCTATCACACTTGGGGCCAATCTCATATGGAGATGATGATATCTCCCCCCTGACCTGTCGTCCTGGCTCCCCCTTGCTGTAGCATGTATGTTGTACCTCGTCAGTCTCTAGCTATGAGAGCAGTCCCTTCTTCCGAATGTTGGAACTCTGAACTACTAGATGTTTCGGCATCAATATCGAAGATATTCGATATCGAAGATCCCATAGGTCCCTAGCATGGGGAGTCTAGCCTACGACCGTTACTGAATACAGACGCCCCCAGGCGGGAAGTGAACTTGCATATATGCTGAAATAACTTTCTGCACAACATGGGCAGCATGACTGTTACTGAGGTTGTTTTTAGAACATCGGTGCTACGCAGGCAGGTCTAACAGACATTTCCTTTGACTAAGAAAACAAAAAAAAAAATCCATCCAATATTTTCCATTCTAGGTGATAAAAGCCAGGCTGTTGTAACAGAGAGCTGGGCTGGCATTGAAAATTTAAATTCACTGGTGATGAATAAATATGATTTACACACTAATGGTTTATGTTTTTTAAAATGTTATTTTAGGAAAAACATGCAAAGGAATAGACAGATGGCCATGGGCCGAAAAAAGTTCAACATGGATCCTGCGAAGGTAAATACATTTATGCAGCAGTGCTTTCTTCTTTCATGTGAGTTCAGCTACTGATTATCAGTCTGTTTTAGTTTAGTTTAGGAAAAGTGTCCTCTATCAGCTGACAAGGATATAAAATACACAAACCTTGTTTTTTGCATTTGCATCATGTATTAAAATGTAACTCCAGCCTTTTCCTGAAACACCATTAGTGTGATTGGTCTTTAAATTTGACACCCTGACTCTGTTTTGGTTGTTTGTTTGTTTTTATTAAAGCCATGTACTCTGTGTACTTTTTTTACTCCTGGTTGTTTGCACCCACAGTTTGACGCTACCCCTGAACAACCAGGTGATACTGTAACAGGTGTTTTTCTAAAAGGAGATATTTTATGGATTATTGGTCTTGAATGGGTAGAAAGAAGAAAAAAAAACAACCAAAACTCCCCCATACAAAATTACTAAAATGAACTACAAACTTCTCTGAACTGCTTGTTTTCATTCAGTGTGTGATGTTCGTTCTGGGGTGTGTGTTTTGATTTTCTTCCTCAGGGCATTCGCTTCTTGATCGACTGTTCGCTGCTGAAAAACACCAGTGAAGACATTGCCCAGTTTCTGTATAAGGGGGAGGGGCTTAACAAAACCGCCATCGGGGACTATCTGGGCGAGAGGTAAGCAGTATTAATGATGTCCTTTCCAGTAGACAGTTTTGACATGTGCTATCAAAAAAGGACAGTCTTGAGCCTACATGGACAATAGCAGGAGTTCAGACCATCTCACATTTTATTCTTCACTCCTCTTTAAAAAGTTTATTCCTTATAAGTAATAAAAGGCCAGTTTAAAAAAAAAACAGATTATTATTATTATTATTATTATTATTATTACTACCACATCTTCTGTGTGTTACAGGAGAAATTGTGCTGTATACTGGATATAGATTTTGGTGCATAAGCAGTTCAACAAGAGCATCCTTTAATTTGATTCTCTTGAGTTGAACAGAGCTGACACAGTTTCTCTTCTGTTTACTCCTGTGTGCGTGCACACGTGGGTGTGTGTTTGTGTGTGGGATTTCGTGTGTCGTGCAGAGATGAATTCAACATCAAGGTCCTGCACGCCTTCCTGGAGCTTCACGAGTTCACAGACTTGAACCTGGTTCAGGCTCTCAGGCAGTTTCTGTGGAGCTTTAGGCTGCCCGGCGAGGCCCAGAAAATCGACCGCATGATGGAGGCGTTTGCTCGGCGATACTGTCACTGCAACCCCGGAGTGTTTCAGAGCATCGGTACGTGAGGAAAAAACGGTTTATGGTCACAGTTTTTACATATTACAGAGTGAAAATAAAGAAGTTGTTCAATAATAAAACCATTTTTCTTCCATCTTTTTTTCATTTTTACAGCATTTATTCCATTCACACACTGTATGTAGGGCTCTACAATTTTCCACTGAGCAGGAAAACACACCAGTAATGATTTATATTTAGTTTAATGCGCATTTCCGTTTTTCGTTTAAATCAAGTCACCTTTATTTATTCAGCACATTTTAAACGACCGAGTTGATCTAAATGTATTATCTAATACTCACAGAAACATAACTAGAATACGAAGCAAAGCAAAAGTTACAATAATTTTAATGTCATCGTTTTAGGCCAGGACCTGCATATTAAACTAACTTTAATATAAAGATTTACCTGTTTGTTTGTTTTTTGTTTGTTGTTAACTTATCTTCGCTTCTCTTTAGCTCAGGAACTTCTAGAGTTCTTGCTTTTTTACTCTTAGTGAGCACTCAGCCACATTCACCTACTCACCACACAGTTTTTACACATCACACACAAAGTCTCATACTGATGCACTGGGGGAAATTTGTAGTTCACCATCTTGTTCAAAGATATTTTGACTTGCAGACACGAGGATCTTCCCTTCTGCTTCCTGACATGGGTAATATGAGGAATGTGCAAATAGGTGAAGGTTGTGCTGCTTACTGGACAGAGCACACAGGTTTTTGGAAAAGTATAGCATGCGGTTTGTACGTAAGGTGTTATTTGATAATTAGCACACTGTGTTCTATGTCTGCACTGGATGGACCTGATAGTGAACAAATACATACAACCAACTATGACTGTAGTTGTCTGGGAATGTAATTTCTTTTAACTAACACTCTACACAAAGGTATAGCAGCACCTCAGTGGTTTTCAGTTAATCGTTTAAACTCACTGTGGTCTTTCTAACAGCCTGACTCGGAAAACATACAAACACACACTGTGTCTGTTTGCAGATACCTGTTACGTGTTGTCGTTCGCCGTGATCATGTTGAACACCAGTCTACACAACCCCAACGTGAAGGACAAACCCTCTGTTCAGAAATTCACAGCAATGAACAGAGGAATCAATGATGGAGGAGACCTACCGGAGGACCTGCTCAGGGTGAGTGAAGTTCAGGAAGTCCACAGCACCCTGTGTGATATACTCACTATGTGTTCAGGCCCTGTGAATTCAGACAGAACAGCACATCTGATGGTCCATGTGTGTGGAAATATGAATGCGCTGTGGAGTTTCTGGTGGACATTTAAACAACTTGGAAAGCACCGGCTGTCCGATGACTGTAGCTGTGATTGTTATGATTATAACCGTGACACATGATATGATAATAGGTACTTGCAGCTGTTGTTTGTGACCTTGTGGTTTTGCAAGCCAAGCGTCATATTGAAGTTACATTCCTGATTAGTGTAACATTAGCACCTTACGTTCAACCACAAATGGAGCCAAAAGTCTGAGCAGAAACCACAAACGAAGAATGAGCTAGAGATGCTTCATTTTTCTGTTCTGTGGTGGAGACGAGAAGGTTTCTCAAAAATGTCAGTGTATTCAAACTGAACGGTCCAGACAGCACGTAAAAGTCCCTCATTACAACACATTCCAACAAATAATGCAGAAAAGCTCAATTCCAATTATTTTTAAAACATCTCAGGCTGTTAATCATAAATGGGTGTCTCAATGACTAAAAATTATTTACCAAGAAACTGCTTTTTTAAAGGAGTAAAGTGGGGGTTCAGCTTGTGGTTTCAGCTTTTTGAAATTCCTGGCAAAGGCTCAAGTGAACATGTCTAAAATGTATAAATGATACACTTTGAAAATGTTCCTGTGTTTGAGTTTTTTTAAATAAGTTATTATGCAACAGTTTCACCCGTGTAAACACCATTTCTATTTATTTCATAGCTGAAGTAGCCAACACATTATTCTGTTGTATTCTCTGAGTGTATTTGTTGTTTTTACTTAAGTTTATTTTGATAAATCATAACCCCAGAGTTGAAATTTGCTGATAAATGTTTGTGTTGTAAATAAGTAGAAGTTAAGATAAAGGTAAGGATAAATAGTAGCTACCCGCATGATCTAAATGATGTCACCATCTATGCAGAACCTGTACGACAGCATCAAGAACGAACCTTTTAAGATCCCAGAGGATGATGGGAATGACCTCACACACACCTTCTTCAACCCCGACAGAGAAGGGTGGTTGCTCAAACTCGGTATGTTCAGTTTCTACAAACAGGTCGTCCCTCTAGTGGACCAGATATGTAACAGCGGCTTTAACGAGACGATGAGAGATCTTTTTATTGAAACATTAATCAAAGTTGAGTGAAATGTTTTACTCTCCTGTTGACGCTCTTCTTGTCTGTTTGTGTTTCATGGTTTTGACTTCAGGAGGTATGTATCCTCACACTCGCCAGCTTTAATGCACCGCTTTGCTTTCTGAGCTGCCCCTGCCCACCACCCCGTCATTTCTGTCCTGCCACTGGCTGTGTGCATTCACCTACCCATCACAGTTTTACTGTGATAATTAGTTTTTACATCCGGTTCACCTGCTGCTTTTCGCTATCATGTCCTGATGTGAAGGTATTAGCGCTTCACATCTGCCTCTAACTGCTGGACTCCTTGAACTGCCCACTGACTCACGTTTTAACCTCAGCTGTTGCAGTCAGTAGGCTTTACTTAACCTGCTGAATTGTGTCATCAGTGTGCTTCAGAGTGTCGCCGTCAACATCAGCATTCAGTTTACCGATGTCATAACTCACCTTTAATCCATCCTCAGGTGGAAGAGTGAAGACCTGGAAGCGGCGCTGGTTTATTCTCACTGATAACTGTCTCTACTACTTTGAATACACCACTGTGAGTACTTCTTGTTTCACTGTGAAAATAAATGATTACTGGATGTAACTGTGGACAGCCTGAACTATTTTTTTTTTCTTTCTGCTGTTTAAAAGGACAAAGAACCCAGAGGGATTATTCCACTGGAAAATCTAAGCATCAGAGAAGTCGAGGACTCAAAGAAGCCGGTAAACCGCTGCTCTCTTTGTTTTTGTCCTGTGATTGAAGAGATCAAAGTCTCAGAGATCAGAAAAAGATGGCAAAAACAGGAGGGGACACAAATCTCTTTGGGTTTGCGTCAGGAACAGCATCCCACATAAATCTGCCAAATCAAACATGCAGAGCTAACCGCTGTGGCGACCCTCTGTTAATAAGGGAGCTGCTGAAAGCAGCTTACAAAGGATTTCAAAAAGCAAAGCAAAAATAAACCGTGTAACCATGTCTCCAAAGTAATGATGACTTTGATTTTCTTGTGATACTAGTCCTTATTTTGCATGTTTTCCTTAGTTACTCCCATGATTATTATGGACGCATAATTAAAAACTAAAGGTTATAATCTTCAGCATGGACAACCAAGTTTGTGAATGTGACAACTTGAGAACGAGGCAACATGGGATTTTGAAATTCATACCGTGCATCTAATAAAAAGTTAGGACGAGCTTCAATCTGAGTGACCTCGACCTCAAGGTCAGAGGCCAAGTTCTATAAAAATCTTGTGAACACAGTAAATCAAGAACGATGTCACGTAGGAGTTTCAAAATGGTAACATACGTGCATCTGCTCACAAGCTGTGGGGTCGCTCTTGTGGTCGTCAAGTTTTTAATTTTGGAGGAAGCCTAAAGTCGTACCTGGAGGAGCCAGAGATTTAGCCACTTTTTCCATTGGCTTCAAATATTTGATGACTTTATCCAAAAATAGGGTTTTAAAAAAAAAAAGTACATATACTACACAGGTGCAAGCCTGAAAAAGCATTTAAAAAAAACCACAACGTACCCAACGATAACTCCAGCAAATGAACAATGAACACGTGACCGTCCACCCTCAACCTGCTGATGGATCAACAGTTTATATAAAGTTTATATAAAGTTTTTATTACAGCGTTGAACACGTTCAGTACAGAGCGAAAACAACCGATCACACATGTAACTTGTTTACTCGCCTTCCTGCCTCAACCATGATCTCTCTCAGAACTGCTTCGAGCTGTTCATCCCCAACCACAAAGATCAGGTGATCAAGGCCTGCAAGACGGAGGCAGACGGCCGCGTCGTCGAGGGAAACCACACTTTCTACAGAATCTCCGCCCCAACTGTGGAGGAGAAGGACGAATGGATCAAAAGCATCAAGTGAGTTTCAGTTTTGTTTTCTCTCCCTGCAGAGGGTCAAACTAATGATGACGATGAAGAAAAAGTGGAACTGCTGTCCTTCTCTCTGCAGGGCTGCCATCAGCAAAGACCCGTTCTATGAGATGTTAGCTGCTCGGAAGAAGAAAGTCTCCTCCCTGAAGGGGCTGTAGAGCTGCTGAGGATAAAACAACCGCAGGCCTGTTTCAGGTGGACCTGACATTCCCGCTGCAGACCTGAACCTGGCGGAGGATTCACCTCTTAAAGCGGCTTGTCTTTTGTCCCCTTTTCAACAGACACACCTTCAGAACCAGCGCTCCCTTCTTTACAGGTCTGACCTCCTGCCGACACTTTATTTCCCATCTGCAGCTAATGTTATTCAGACAGAGACCGCTCTTTTGTTTGCTGAAACGTCACCTTTTTAGAGTCCTGCTGCTGCAGTACTGTAACGATGCTGCGGTGCCCTCCGGTTAGCTCTCCCGCTCATCTTGAAACCTGCTGTAAGGACTGTTGACAAGCATTTGAATGACCTCTGAGCCTTTTCGCACAATCAGTGTTTGGTCTGCTTGAGTACAGCAAGTCCCTACAGCTGCTGAAAACAGAGAGAGCGCGGGAAATGTTGTCAGTTCACGTCTCCAGAGGAGTGAACTACGAAGCGAGGTTAATGAGTTAGCGAGGTAGCAAGCCTGAAGTTGTTTTGTTGTTGTTGTTCAGAGTTTTGGTTTAAAATCAACAGCAAAAAGCAGCCCAGTGACAAACTAACAACACATAAGGCAGTACAGGAAAACCTGCTCAAAAACAGCTGTGTGTTTACAGTGACTTCAATCAAATTCAATTCAATTTTATTTACATAGCGGCAAATCACAACAGTCGCTTCAAGGCGCTCAAATCAACGATGCCAACAATACGTTTCATTGCTCCTGCTTGTCTCTGCAGATCTTAATTGGTCTGCAGTTTTCCTAGCTGCAAATCCAAAACGTAAATCTGATCTGGAAACCAGCAAGAAGTTATCACTTCTGTCCTGTGGTGTGGTCCACCATCAAGCTGGAAATGGACTGTCACCAGATCGCTCCTAAATCATTGTAAGGAGTTTTTGTTTTTTTAGTATTAGTATATTTTTTAGTATTTAGTATTGTTAATACAGTACCTATTGACCCTTGGTAAGTATATTAAAATTATGCCAATAAGAATAACAGAAATAGAAAACGTGATTGTTCTTCACCATCATATAAAAAATACACATCGCCATTCTAATTACACTCACAGTCACATCTACAGGCACCTGTTAACCTAACGTGCACACCTGGAGAAAACCCAAGACATTCACGCTGCAGGACAGCAGTCCTGACCCTCACAAAATAATTCATATGATGAAGTGGCAAAGGAAATAAACAGTAATACTATTAATAGAAATAAGTAAAGTTAATCACAGCTGTAGCAGACTGGAGTTGTGTTGAAATGTGTCTGCTTCATAGTGTACTCCTCTGGACGGAAAAGTTTGAGATAAAATAAACGACTCCTCGTGAAAGCTGCACAGCAGCAGAATCTGAGATTCTGACTTTTCTGAAGCTGACGAAGATTCAGCTCAGGACTCAGTCGAGACTGAGCAGCGTTTAGTTTGTTGCCATACATTTCCCCCCTGCCCCGTTTTGTTACTACTGTTGATCTTCTGTCCATGAAAAGGAAGGTAAAACAGAAATAGTCAAATATTTATTTATCCACATTTCTTGTAATTTATTGTTTTTGTCTCAATAAAAGTTTGCAAAGAATCTTCTGCTCCTGTTTGAGTTCATTATTTTACTGAAGTTGTTTTATTGTTCATTTGTAATGAATAAGTTTGATTTAAAATGAAGTGAGAATGGTTCCGATTAGTTTTCTCTAAGCACCTTCTGAGGTTGTTCGACCGCATTTCTTCTGTAGTGTAAACACTAACGTGTCCTGATGCAACCTAGACAGTCATTAATGCAGGACATGGTGGCCTCTGCAGTCACCTGTAACCTCATCCTGCCAAACAGCTGCAATAAACTAAACACAGCCGGCCTTTTATCTTGTATAACCTTTTTTTTTTTTTAATGAACTTTTGTATGGGTTTAATTCCAGTGCTCCCTGTCCCACTTGACCTCAATCTAAAGCATGCCGCCAGCTACCGAACACAGGTTTCAATACTCTGTTCTCATTCATTTAAGCACTTATCTCACCTTTATCTAATGTAACTCATGAAGCAGCCAGTCATTCTAGCAGAGCTGTCAGTAAACTACGTTATCTTCTGTAAAGTTTCCCCACATCCTGCTAATGTTGATGTGACCTGATTACTCTGGAAAACCACAGCGCATATCAAGGAGATGAAAGCACGAGCACTGAAGCAGACCTGGGAAATTCCCCTTCCAGCGAAAGGTACGGCTGAAGTAGTACGTGTTAGAGCTGTGACAGAAGGCAGACTAATCAGACATCGGCTTATGTGTCGCACTCCGCAAAATATTAGTACGAGTCGATCTCGCTGTGTTCTTCTCAACTGGCAAGAGTGGCTCACGCAGTGTTCACTAGTGACGATTAGTCAACATTTGAATCATACTTGATGGCCGATTTGTGGTCAAACACCCACATAATTCCAAAATTCATGACAGGTTTTTTTCAGGGCTCCAAGTGGTTACAAACAAATTTTTATGACAGCTGTCAGAGCTTTACAGTCCACTGTGTGAGCTGTCATCACAAAGCAAAACAAAGGGACATCATAAAAAGGAAGGAAACTCGAAAGTGATTGATCTGAATGCAGTGGAAAACACACCACAGGGTTCAGGTACCTGAAGCTGCAAGAGGCTGAAATGGTTCCAAACTGAAGCCAGATCTTAGTGGAGGCACCAGGAAAGATGGAGGCTTATTGCTTAAACCTTTTTAACTTTATTGGGATTATTTTACAAAAATAGCTTCATGTTGTATAATGACTTGAAACTAAGATCAAAAACACATCAGGAAAGTATTCAAGTGAGAATTTGAGGTTTTCTTGTAAACTTTTATACAAGCATATTTGTTTTTGCAACCAGAGAAGTCTGCCCCTGGTGGCCATTAGAAAGAATGCATTTCCGCATTGGCCTCACTGAAGCTGTCTGTCAAGGTCAGTCATTCCCAAAATAATTTGACTTTAAAGTCAAATAGATTTCTATTTTCTATTCAGTTTTTCTTTTAGAATCACAAAGGATGCTTTGGTTTTGTTTTTTGTTATTTAGACTAAAATTTTAAAATCTTTACATTTAAAAAGAAACAACTAATGAAACGAGGCTGAATTGTTAATTTAATAATGAAGTGATGAATAGGATTCAACAAATAAAACAAAAGATTAAAAAAAAGACTGAAAACACACAAAGACTAAGGAACACAACAAAAGCAAACAGAGCAGCTTCAGAAAACATTTTCTTTTATATCTAACATGTAAAAAACCAGCAGGAGTGGTCGTCGAGCAGAAAAACCAAAACAAAGAGCTAATAGACACCAAACCTCAGGAAACCTTTCACGTCAGCTTTGTTTCATCTCTCGTTTAAAGCTTTTCCACACGAATCGCTGAACTCGAGCTCAATCAGAAAAATCAAACGCTTGAGGACACTTTAAAAACTCCCCACACATTCACTCTTTAATTTACAACAATAACACAGACTGTACAGTCAACTTTACTGCAGGCAGAGCTGTAAACACAGCGTCAAACGCTCATCGAGGGGTCGTCACCAAACAACCTTCATCTGATCAGAGACGTTCACACATGAAGTGCCTGCTTTTTTCCTCCATGCATGCAACACATACCTGTGGACGTGTACGTATGTTAACAGAAGTACGTTTTTTTTTTTTTTTTATGCTTGTAGTTAATAACACTACAAAACCAGAGTCCCACAGTGCTATGACGTCACGTGTTAATACATAAAGAGTGTAACGGTGTGAAGGTGGATCCAGAGCTTTAACAAACAGGATTTACCTCCCGAGTCCGCCACATACATGTGCTGCTGTGTGTGTGCATGTGTTTCAGTCACTTCCTATGACACACAGAGGACGCCGGCTCCCAGCGTGCTGAAGGTCATCCAGAGTGTGCTTCTTCCACAGGAGCTGGCCGACCTCCACCTTCAATTCATGTCCAGAATGGACTGTCTGCCACCTGCGGGAAAAAAAAAAAGCTCAATCTGCTGATTCCCGAGTGATTTTTAGTTGTGGTTTGTGGTTATCATAAAGGACATGATGTGAAGGCTGAGAGTCTGGCAGCACTGCCGAGGTCTTCCTCATTATCACCATTTTTGTTTGTTTTCTAAATGATTTCTGTCCTTGAAGACAACCTGAAGGTTTTTCTAAAATCTAAAAGACTCTTATTAAGCTGGAATAAAACATTAGAAAATATGGAGCATTAATAACACCTGCTAGCTGGTATCAATACATGTTAACAGCAGTATTAACACAGGCTAAATGAGCCTGTGTTAATTTATTCCTTACGGTTTAAGCCCAAACTCACGCTGACAGTTTTCTACACCAGCATTCCTTTATCGTGTAGAAAACCCGAGACACACTGGTTAAATTGCGCTTCTTTATCTTATATTAAGATATCTCAGAGATTAAATGTGTAGTTAAACTTGTTCACAGTGACAGAAACTGGAGTCCAGCCCACATAAGCTCAGAGTGGGCTGTTTGTGGCCTGTGATGTAAAATTAGTTTGACATCCCCGCGATGAAATGCTTTATCACAGGGACGTCAAACTTTTACTCTGAATGCTCAGTTTCTGGTTTGAAACACACTTTTTTCAGTTTCTGTCTTTCATGCAGGTAGTGAGGATTTGTAAACAAGTTGGCATCTTGAAAGCAAACTAGGGGCAACCTGCCAGCATGCAAAGCAACCACAAGCAGGTTTTTGGTGCAGCATCCTCTGCACTTGATTTCACCCAGCAACTACTCACATGCAAACAAAGTGCATGTTTCCAGGGGACTGCTGACTGGTCTTTAGCAGTGATCTACTGTTAGACATTTTTTTATATTGACTGTTTTATATGTTTAAGCACTTTGACCTACAACAGCAGCATTACTGTACTAAAATGATAATTATTATTATTAATATATCTGTTTGACTGCATGAGCACTGAGCAACCAAATGGCTCACAGGTACATTACTTATCTATATCATATGGTATTATGTGATCACGCTGCATGGCAACCAACTATCAAAGGGCTAATATGACCCATTTTTAGCATTTCAGAACCTATATTACCTTTAAAAAAATGACATTGTTTTAATTCCATGAAAATAAAAACCTGATCCGCAGAAAGAGCAGAGCCTCCACTTTTATCCATCTTAAACTCACCTTTGTTTTAATATTTACATCATTTCCAACAAAACAACAAGACCGTTGGCATTTTCAGCATTTTAGTAACAGGAATATGAGGTTTGGTTACATAACCTCACATTTATAAACTGTTATAATAAATTAGATTAATATATTTGATTTGCATTCATCAGCTGCTTAAAAAAAACAACATGTTTTTTGCTTTTCCTTTAAAGGCACAAAGAGACCTGTTGCTTCTACTTTTATGTCTGATAATTACGGTGAAATTAATTCACATATGCATCTTCTCAGTGCTTACATGAGTCGGTTAATTACCATCACAAAGCACAAACTTTGGAGCCCTTGTGCAGCGTTACATTTTATATGTTCAGGGTGGAAGCTTTGCTGTGTCCTTTCCTGGACTCTTCCATAGACTTTTCCATATAATTTTGTCAGTGCAATTTCAAATGTTAAATTTAATAGAATCTGATCACTATACATTTATATGTTGTTGGGTTTTTTTTTTTATCTTAACAAGTTGGTGTGATTACATGAATTTAAGACGATTACCTGGCAGAAGTTCAGATTCAAACTGATTTTGATGGTTTACATTTCCTTAGCTTTAAAGTTCATATTTCTGGTTGTTTTTGTGTCATATTTCTCTAACTAAATAAAATTAACTTGGAAAATGTCTTGGCTGTAAAAAGGTCTGGGACTACTTTATATAAAAAGGTCACGGTGGGGCAAGTTCACTGCATTGGGGAAATCTCAGTTTCACCACTAGAGGGCAGAGGAGACCTTCTCAATCCGCCACGCTGGGTTAGAGTGGGTGATGCTGTGTGGACATCAGCTGCGTTTTAACCCCATGTGGTTTGGAGAGGCTCCAGCTTGTTGTCACCAATTTCCAACAATAGACAGCCTGCGCTGCTGATAAGAACTTTTTAACCGGCACAGCCATTGTTGGAGGGCTGCGTTTTGTTTTTTCCTCTGTCAGGAAAAAAAGGAGGCGATAAGCAGTACAAGTACACAGATCACAATGCCAGATAGATACAAAACAGGAGCGAGCGCGAACAAACTGATCTAAACAGGTTATTTATTGTCTGCCTGAAATTCAAAGAAAAAAGTTTAAAAAAATTAAATAAAAAACCCAGAATGTATTTTTAAAGAAAACATTTTAAAAAAAAAAACAGCACTTTTATATTTCAAATAAGTAAATATGATGAATCTGGTTTCCTGGACCTGAAGGTGAATGTGTAGCTGGGGTCACTGAGGCTGCTTTGCTTCAGGAACAGAGCCGTGTGATCCCATTAAGGAACAAAGGCTCTGACAGAGGAGCTTCACGTATGCCAGCAGCCCGTATGCTCAGCACGTGCTTCACCTTTAATAATAATGATATAGAGCACTCGTGCGTAAATGTATTTCTCAAATGCAAACATAGAATAAATCATCACAGCCTTCCTGTTGACTGAAGTCGCATATCATGGCCTGATGAGGTAGTGAAACAGCTTTCAACAAATGCCTGACAGCACACAGCTTTCATCACATGCAGAGTCGCCCTGAGCTTCCTGAGCTCAGGGACCTACACGTCGTAGGTGCACGCAAGGACAGGACGCGGTCTTTAACCCGTCGGCGGCCTAATCTGTGAAAACGAAGTGTTTTCAGCTGTGTGAACAGATCTGATCCTTCTTCGTGCAACTTGTTGAGAAAAGGAAGAGTGTGGAAAACAGCTTGCCTGATTCTCCTGAATCTGGAGGAGTAAATAGTGAACATGTTGGAGACTATTTTCAGCAGCAGTTTAATAAACATTTGTAGCTGTGATGATTTCTAACAAAGAAGTTGTACACTTGTTATCACGAAGACTGCAGTGGGGTTGTGTAGAGTGTCTTCCAAACGCCTGGCTTTCTGCTTTTATTTCAGTCACATGTTAATTCTGTAATAATTACAGATACACGATCACAAGGTCAAACATTACCAGACTTCCAGATCCAGCTCCCCCCAGCTATGCTTTCAAACTGTGAAACAAAGGTTTGACAGAAGGTGGGCCTGCTGGAATATTTCACATATTTATTCCCTTCACGTAGGGTTAGTTAACCTATTAACCCTGTTACACACTTTTTTCCTCAACATCATCGGTGGGATTTGTTTTTGTTTTGTTTTTTTCCAGAAAAATCTGATGTATGTAAAACAATACACAAACTGATATTTAAGCTTTTTTATTTTGTTTACTTACTATTAATTTAACATCCCAGTTTTTAAAAATGAGAAATTAATTTAAAAATTTACAGGATTAAAAACATGCAAGGCGGTGTATTTTCATGGCTCTTATGTTTAACAGATTTTTCATTTATTCATTTCTATTTTAATATTTTTACATAATGGTCACTCTGCAATGCCATCTATTGTTTTTAATACTGGTTGTTTGAGGTCTAAATGCAGCATTACTGCACTTAATAATTATTACTAATATCTTACTAGAAAGCATGAATCTCTGATGACAGCCTTAGCACACAGTTACCTATCTTAGGCTCCTGAAGGTTCTTATCTATATCAAATATTATTGTGTAATCACGTTGCCAGGCAACACCTGTCGAATGGCTAATACTATATGTGCCATTTTTAGCATTTATGAACCTATATGACCCTACAAAACCATTAAATCGTTGCAATTTCACAACAATAAAACCTGATTTAGATCCAGAAAAAGAAAACTGTGATATAAATGATGGCGTTGCCTGGCAACTACCTTTCGAAACCACTGCAATGGCACTGACCCGTACCAGCTTGCATAAATGTATAGATTAAATGATTAATCTCAAATTTAAACACCTAAAAAAAAGCAACTACGTTAAATTTGACTCCATTATTTCACTTTCAGGGTCTGCTGTGTATATTTTAATCAGGAATCCTGTAATTTTGTGGTTTAAGTGCTTTACTTTTTCTCTTTTTTTTGCAACTACAGAAGAATGAGATTCACGGGACACAGGCTAAACACAAAACTACTAATATCAGGATCCATTCATTGCTTACTTTTACTGATAAATAAAAGTAAAGAGCACGGCCAGCCTCACAGTTTGAATACTTCTTAAAAAAAAAAAAAAAAAAAAAAAAGGTATGTCAGATTTTTGCTGACGCTCAATCAGAACTCATTCTTAAGATGTTTATTTTGTTTTAAAGGAAGTTTCTTCAAGGCGGCATTCACAGTGTTGGGCCTTCACAGGAAAAGAGGCCTGAATAGCTCGAGGCTGATGTTTGAAACAGCTGACATATAGCAGATGTCAAATCTGCAAAAAGTGTGAGTTTTAATGTGCAGGTGAGAGCTTTTTCTTTCTTGAAGTGGCTCAGACTTATTCACAGAGATTAGGATCAAATCGCACAGCTGTTTGCATTTTTAGCTCACAGACACCAGTGAGTCTTTTCTCTTATCTAAATATGATGTAAGAGTCGAGGCCAACTTTGAGCCTGGAGTCATTGATGAGTCTCGCAGACCTGAGCGTGCGTCACAGAGTCGGTAACTCGAGGACATACAACTTTTTTTTCTATTTTTTCCCTCTCCACTGTTTCTCCAACAATAGGCCTGAATACACTCTTACACACATCATTGTTTGAGAATGACCTATTTTAGTCCATTTCCCTCTGGCAGCACATCAATCAGCATTTTTTTTTTTTCACAACTCTATTCAGGTAGTGATAAGACACCACCCATTTACCGTCAGTATCCAGTCTGCAACACTTCCTGTTCTCAGAAACCACCACCAAAAGAGAAAAGAAAAAAATGCTGACCGTCTTTCCATCAATCTTTAGCTGCAATCTTGACAGGCTTCCCTCCTGGCTGATCTTCAGTTTATGATGCGACCACAACTTTAACCGTCCCCCTGAATGTTTCTGCTAAGCAGAAGCAGCCTGTTCACTCAGGGGTTTTTTGAGCTGCTGAACCTTAAGAGAGTTCACCTCTCGCCAAGTCCTGACAGGATTCACAGTTACCCAGACCTCAGTATCAAATCATCACCATAACACCACGATGACTCACTCAGCGGTGAATCAGCCGACACGCTGTCCCTGCTCTCACTTTGGTGATTTGGGCTGCTGGGAAGGAGAGGACGGGACCTGCGATTTGGGACTCACCGCAATGACTGCAGGCATTTCGAAGAAGCCGCAGCCTGTTTTACTCTGTGTGTGTGTGTCTGTAAATAATGTTTGGGCCTATATTTTGCCTACTCTTTATTTGCAGACAAACTAAATAAAAATACTGGAGATGGTGTAGAAAGTAAATCAGCTACGAGGAAATATTCTGTTGTCTTTAATAACCTGATGATACTGATGTTGAATTTTTGCATATGTTCCAAAAGTTGGTATATTTTAGTACTTAACCGTCATTTTTCCAGGCAAACAAAGTCATCCTTTCCGCTTCCCCATTCCTCAAATGCAAACACCTCCTCTGTTCTGTTAGAAAAGACGGTGAGCTAAATATCTTTGAGTTTGTCACATAAAACAAACAATTACTGTGGGCAAAAAAAGTAAAAACGTTTTAGGAAACTAGATGCATCGCCCAAAAAAAATCATCATATTTAATGCTTGCATTTGCCAGTGTGCAAATGTATTATAACTGACGCCATATGGATTATGTAAGACTTTAGTCTGCGCGCAGAAAAATATATGAGGCTCAAAATGAGCTTTGGTAATCGTTGTTATTGCAGATGACAGCATGAAGTCAAACCCGAGGTGCGCTGCTAGTTAACGAGGCACACAGATCTAATAACCTCTGTTAACTCATCAAAACAACAACAAAAAAAGCAGTTAGCCAACCAGACAGGGTGTAAGCATGACCGTTTAGATAACACTCAACTCGTTTTGCCTGAGGACTTTCTTTTTTTCAAAATGAAAGTTTGCAATACGGAGGTTTTTTTTCCAGCGAGTCTTCAAGAAGAATGCGTTTGAAGTCGTTCAGGAACAGGAAGTTACATTAGAGCCCATCTCAGCTGCTGCAGCTTTCCTCTGCAGGCTCAGTGAGAGGTCTCAGGCCTGACATTACAGGTCTGTGGTCAGGGATCAGGAAGCAACCTGTGACATTAACCTGTGACAGGGTTAATTTGTCACGCAGGCCAGAAGTGGAGCATCACGCATCAAGTGATCTGCTTGAAGCTCTAACATTTACAGAGGTTTATTTCCAAGTCTTCAACATCATCTTCCTTCCTTCCTTCGGAGCCAACTTCCTCTATAAATGCTGAATTTAAGTCCAGTATTCTCTCTCTTTTAGCTCCATTTTTGGCCTCCACCAGCAAAAAACAGCAAACAAGTTTATAGAGAGTAGTGAGAAACCCCAAAGTAATTAGCCGTATGACTCTAATACAGCAGATTTTTGTGACATATTACAAAAACCTTTTGGAGAGGCCTAAAAATAGTCAATCCTAAAAGAGTGTTGTGGAGCACAATAGCCCCTTTTCTTACTTTCTTTTGGCCCACAAAGGGCTTCAAGGACAGCAACATGTGTTTTCATGAGTACTCTCCTTGATATTGACTAACACCCACAATAAATTTTTATTATTTATATTTTGCTCTACCCTGTTCTCTCACAGCCAAATTGGACTCTTTTTTTTTGTCTCCCACAAAAATGAAAATAAGCTGCAATAAAGTGAAATCATCCTTATAATGAACTCAAAACTAAATTTTAATGAGTTTTCATGTGTAGTGAGTTGTGCACGTGTGTGGCTGCACCTCAGAAAAAGTTCTTGATGAGTGGCGTGACCAGTTTCACCCACAGTTTAACGTGGCGGTCGGGCCGCTCGAACGTAGAGGTGGACACTTCAGCGGAGCGCCGGTACAACATCTCCTGCTCCTGGGAGTTTAAAACGCAGGTGTTCGTTCAGTTACGCAGACTTACACATTCATTCATCATCATGTCTGGCTGTGGTTTGTGGAAAATAAAGAGCCGACCTCCTGCAGCTGGCTCTGCAGCTCCTCATTCTCCGTTACTATGGCAATCTGGGCCTCCAGGTCACGGTGAACCGAGCGGTAACCGAAATTAGGGGAGCCAATTAGAGTGAGGCAAGGCCGATCCTGCCCCTGGAGGTAATACCACAGACCTGTGAGAGAGGAGAAAAGGAGTGAGCCAGCGAGGAGGTAATGCTTCAGAGAGCCGTTTCCAGCAGAGATTTCTGCCGGCCTAAACCACAACTAAAAGGAAGCACATGCAGAAATCCCCAGAGCAGATCCAAAACCCTAAAATATGAGCGAGAGTGAGTGTGCATCCTCGTCCCGAGGCTACAACACAGTGACTGTACAAGTCCTCGTCTCTCACGCTACATACCGCTGCGACCACAAGAAGAACAGCAGAGGAGGCAGAACAGCGAGAGTAATGTGTTTTATTATTTTCATTGAGACAAATACAGCTCATCTAGACGTCCAGTCCTGGCTCAACTCGCAAAATCTCATCAGATGTTGATCCGCGAGTATTTTTTTGCATGTGAGGGGGGAAAAGAAAAAAAATTGCAATCATACTGAACAGTTGTTTCCATTTGTCAAGGGATAAATACATTTATTTTGGACATATTAGTGGAAAATAAAAGGAGAAAAACAGGCTGAATGAAGTCCAAACTCTGGCATGTTCTCATAATGCAATCAAACATTTGAGATGCACTTGATCTGTCCTTTTATAACAATGAAAAAAAAGTGGAAGGATCTCTTCAGGATGTTAAGTTTGCTCCTTTTTCGGGACTAATAAAAGTGAGGCTAACCCTTCAACTGCAGTTCCTGTCCAATTTCAGCACCGGAATGAATCAGGTTTCATGGATTTAACAGATAAATAGGGCCTGCATTGATGTACAGCCCATCTAAAAACAAATAATAATAATGATTTGAAATTCTAATATTGCGTCACTCAAGCACTAATTAGCAGATGTGTGTGTGTGAATGGCTGGATCATCTAGTTACAGATTCCTGGGAACAGCTGAGTTTGGGGGAAGCTACATTACTGTCCACAAATCTCGATCCACCCTCATTTCTTGAAATGTTTCTTCCAAGGAGCCAGACTTTCTTGGGATTTTTAAAGTGCTCTTGAGCAACAGTTCTCCAGGCTCCTGAAAGCCTTTTGTTATCCCAGGAATTAAGTTAAGTCACTTAATACTGACTTATGAATCATCCAAACATAAAAAGGCAACCAAGAACAAACAATTTGGCAAAGAACCAATTAGGTTCTTTGGCTTAAGACGTTCGCACATTACTGTATAAAGTATATGTAGTTTAGTGTCGCTCACCTTTAGCGTGGAAGGTCCACTCTGGTCGGTGGTACTCATGCAGGTGTACCCTCTCCTGCTGGCCCCCCTGGCACACCTGTTTGTAAAACTGCCTGGCGATGTGAGTGTACGCTGCAGGGATTGCTCCAGCGATGCCCTTGGCCCCAAAGAACCCATTGACCTCGGGGGAGGCGGTGAGGATGCGGTAACTGGCTCCAGCCTTGAGCACCAGCCGCATGTACGCCCGGGTCAGATTGAAGTAACCCGATGTGAGAAACACAGTAGACTCGGGTCCGGCATCGGTCAGCAGACGCTGGAGGGATGACGAGAGAAAGGAAGTGAAGAAAACCCCAATTTTCCTTTATTTTATTCAGCTGACTACATAGACAGTCTGTTAATGAGACGAAAACCTGGTTATCTTGTCATTTCCTTTCTTGTTTACTCTACAAACAATAATAATACAATAGTTAACTAACAGAGGCAATTCTTCAGGGAAGGCTTTCCACAAAGTTTAGGAGTTTAAGAGGTCTGACACTGACGTTGCCTCGCAGTCCCTGAAAGGTGTTCTGCCAGGGTGAGTTCAGGACTCTGGTGTGGAAGAAGTTGACTGGCCTGCACAAACTCACTGATCCATTTCTTTAATGACCTTTGGTTGGTGCACTGGTGCGCAGTCATGTTGGAACAGGAAGGCGCCATCCAACTGTTCCCACAAAATCACAGCGCCACGTTGGAATTCACTGAGCTCCTGAGAGAGACCAACTCTTCATGAACGTTTGTAGAAGCAGCCTTCATGCCTACGTGCTTGACTTCAGACACCTGTGGCCATGAAAGTGACTGGAACAGCTGAATTCAATGATTTGGATGGATGAGTGAATACTTCTGGCAATAAAGATATCACGACATGAGGAGTGGCTCGAGACTTTTGCACAGTAGTGCATATTTTATTTTATAACCTACCATAAAAACTTTGTACTGAAAATATGCAAACCGCTCATCCAAACAACCTCAAATTCAACACTGCACTTTCTCAGCTTTCCATCAATACACCCATTACGCCTGAAGTGTATCGGGCTGACAGACAATGATTTCTCTAATTATTCGTAGAATGAAATTCATTTTTATTGCTGGTAATGGATTCATAATGTCAGGAACCTGATAAGAGTTTCCTTATTGTTCAGCTCTGACTTAATTATTACTTACATTTATTGATGGCTAAATTACAGTATATTGCGCTAGCAATCATTTTATTATATTTATTCCCAGAATATGTGACTATGAAACAAATAATTATCCTTGATTTATGGTTTAGTAGTCATGTATCATTTTATTAGTCATCTGCACAAAACATGTAATGAGTGAAGGGTTCATCCACGCTCACAATGGCCCTTTGGGTGGTGTCTAAATATAATCACCGTTTACAGAAACAAGCAATGAGTCAGGTAATTACAATGACAGAAATCTGCATTTATTTATTTTATTTCAGACCACGCGATAACCAAAAATGGCTTCAATTCCTGAAGAATTGAAACCGTAAAAGGCAAAAAGTTCATTTTAACTACAGATGTACAGATCAGATGCGGTGTTGAGGCTCACCTGTGTGACCTGCTCATCCACTCTGATGCCAAGAGGTTTCATCTGCACCAGCGGGAACACCCAGGTGTCCTCCTCCACCTCGCTCATCCCCTCATCCTCAGAGTCCTCCGACTGGTTCAGAAGCCGCTGCCTAATATGGGCCGAGTTTACAACCTCCATAATCCGCTTCCTCGCCACTGCCGAGAAGTCTTGCCGGTTGCCTAGTTGCCATAGAGATACAGTAGGAGTGAGTGTGGAGCTAGAGGACTGCAAGTGGGAGACGGGTCAGCCTGATCTCTGGGTCACAGTGTTCTCGGTCATGTGGTCGTGGTACTCATGTTGTAGGGGAATAGAGTCAGTTATACAGTGACACTGTGATACAGCAACAACCTTTCTGAATGACAATTTTTCACGAATAACATTTAAAAAATGCTTAAGGTTGGATCAGGGATATCAAACTCACTTTACATCATGGGTCACATACAGCTTTGTCTTTAAGTGGGCCAGAAAGGTGAAAATCCCTTTTCTGTCAATGTAAAGTAGTTTAACTGCACATTTAATCCCTGCGAATCCTCAATGCAAGAAAAAGAAGTGCGATATCATGAGTATGTCTGTGTAGGTTCTCAGTTATCCAGGTCATGACAGTCTAAGAAGCTTAGAAAGAAAGCGAGTGGACTTTTTAAACGTTTCATGAAGATGTTTCACCTCATATCCGAGAAGCTTCTTTGTATTTAAGCCCGAGTGGGAGTTGTCCCACAGATGGATTAAAGAAAGGAGTAAAAGCCATCTATGTCCACTGTGAACGACCATCTTTGAACAGATGAGGTGGCTTACGACAACAACTCTCTGCCACATACTTTTAAGATCCCTTCCCAGGCGCCTCAACCCCCACTCACGTCAGGTGATCTCAATAGGTCACTTGATAGGGTGAAGCAAGGCCTCACAATGGTTTCAGCTGAAACCTCTGCTAATAACAGCCCACGCTTTTTGTCACACCTTGGCTCATGTCGTGAGGCACATGATTAATAGAGGGTCATAAAAACTCCCACTAGGGATTAAATACCTGGGATTCTCCCGCATTTGGTTTTAGAACTGAAGAAGCTTCTCAAAGGATAGGTGAAATGTCCAGTCACTCACTTTCTAAGCTCCTTAAATTTCAGGAGTGCATCTCAGTTTTTCTGCACGATAAAGAAGTGCTGCTGTAATTAATGAAAGAAATCTGTCAGCACGACTCTTTAGGCTTAAATTGTAAATAATAAATATTTAAAATTAGAGAAAAGGTTCTGTCCGCTCATTGCCCAGACTGAATTATAAATTTAGAAACTTTTTGTTAACTCAGAGAAAAGCTGCTATTTTATTTATTTATATATTTTACTGTGGACACTAGGGCTGTGTGATATGACCAAAATCTCATATCCCGATATAAGAATTCTATCGTCCGATAACGATATAAATCACAAAAATGTAACATTTTCTGTCAATTCTGTGAATCTCGGGCAGCTCGTCTTGCGGGAAGTGACTCCAGCTACATGACGGGTAGCTGGAGTCGAGTGTTTTAACCGATGCATGAAACGATACATTTTTAGACATAAGTTGTTAAAGGCCACAGTTTTCTTTGTGAGTAATTATTACACGGCGTGCTGCGGGGAAAAGCCTGTTCTAATATATAGTATATAACGATATAACAAGTACAATATAACGATATATATCATTATATTGAACAACCCTAGTGGACACAATCTAAAAAACACATCTGTTGTTTTTGCCAGGCCAATTCTGGCCCCTGGTTTAAATAAACAGTGCGGAAGGAGTTAAAAATGATGGCTATATTCATGCTAAGTATTCAAAATCGAGTGGGCAGAGCTTCCAGCTACGCCACATTATCAGCAATCCCAACCTTTTAAAATGGATTCACAGTCATGAACGGCACAAAACATTGGAGACATCACCCATCGGTTTGTGACGATCTCTGTTTGCCAAGATTGGGGCCGAGCGTTGTTTTCCTGTAAAACCTTTCTGCAACCAAAATGATCGCCACCCAGTGATCATTTAAAAAAAATTCAAATTTAAGTCACTTCACTTTTCGCACTCGAAAGTCCATCTTTTATACCATTTAGGTTTCCTGCATTAAATTTACAGCACAGGCATGGAGCTCCAAACCGACATCCACCTAAAAGAACATTTAAACTCGCCTACATCTTTCCAGCTCTCTGATATGAGACACTGAAATGGATTTCATTAAAACTGAGTTAAATCACAGCACTCATTTCAGTCTCTTGCCTACAGAGTTGTTAGCTTAACGCTGACACTTTTTTAATTTTGAGGGCTGCATTCCATTTTAGGACATCAGGGGAGGACTGAGATCGTGGCCAGTTCACAGAGCAAAATGACACAACGTGTCCAAACATTGAAGCTTTGCACTTCCTCTCTAAAAGCTTGCACTGCAACCATAACACTGCAAAACCTGAGCTTTTTTAATGATCCATTTTGACCATGTTCACATTGTTCTTACGGTTTTATACTATTTTTTTTTTAATTGTACTATTTGTATGATCATTTTTATTATTTTACAGGGAGATTGTTTATATCAGAGAATTTGCATATTTAATTTAGTTTATACATTTATTTATTTATTTATGTATATATTTGGGAGGTACTCAGTGTAAAGGAGCCATTTAAGGAGGCTTGAGGATCTGACTGAGATGCCTCTTGGACAAGGTGTCCTAAGCATGTCCCCGGAAGGCCCCAGGGTAGACCTGGGACATATTGGAGAGGTTATGCCTGTCGGCTGGCCTGGGAACTCCTCTGAGTTCCCCTGGATGAGCTGGAGGAGGTCTCGAGGTCTTTGCTTAGGCTGCTACTCCCCTGAGGCAGATAGAAAAAGGATGGATGTATGGCTGCACCTCGCAGAAAAAGTTGCTAAAAGTCACAGGCACACAGCTGTCACTGAAGAAGAACCTGCTATTTAAAACCATTTATGGGCAGCCAATCAGAAGAGAGCTTGTTTCAAATAGAGGATGAACTGAGGGGCAGCACTCAGTGTGAGTATTTTGAACTGTGAATCATGCAAAGTTACTCTAGTACAAGGATAAAATTATGGAGCAGGAAATTAATGTAATAGGCCCCCTTTTTGGAGTTCCTTATATCAACAACCACACTCGTGTGAACACATTAGCTGGAAAGCTCCTGCAGTCTGTTTGTGCCATTCCTCTGATAACACCAAATGCATGTTGCTCATCCTTGTGTTAGGACAGATGACCCTACAGGTGAGCAACCTGCATGACGTGAGCCTTTAAACAGTCTTTAAATCATCAGTTATCACCTTCTGCCTGCAGACAAACGCACTTTTTCTTTTAACGCCATTCTTACGATCAATAACAAATCTCATCAGTCATCTTCACAAATGTCTTTCACTAGAATTTCTCCAGTGTCTGTGTGTGTGCGCGCGCGCACGTGCATGTTTGTGAATTAATTATGTGTGTGTATCAGTTCCCATTTCATATCTTCTTCCAGCAACACTGTGACATCACAACTCTATTCCTGGTGTTCGTTTCCATGGCGGTCCAGTCCTGCAGACATGATGTCATTCATCCCTCAAACGAACATCCTGGCAGCCTGCACTCCAGTTACGGACACACTGTACAAATATGTGTGCGTGTGCGTGTGGACAAAACCCTGACAGTTTCACATCCGGCTCCATGGCTAGCCAACCGCAAGAGCTCGCTCTACATCTTCCTCACTGTACTCTCACAGAGCTCTCCTCCCTGGCCTGCATCTGGCTTGTCTAAGCTTTCAAGCTCCATTAGCAAACTCCTGGAGTTGAAAACAGGCTGCAAGTGAGCATGGAGTGTCACATGCTGTCAAAACATGCTGAGGGTAAACATCTGTCTCTGTGCACAGGCCAGGGATACAGGAGTGTTCGGTTTCTACCTTTGTATGGGTGCACCATGTCCTCAAGCATGGTCACCGAGTCGTCGGGCTGGAGCTGCAGGGAGACGTCTCCCACGGCCTCCACCAGGTCGGAGAAGAAGTCGGCAACCTCCCTGCAGTTCTCCAGCAGCACGTACCGGTCCTGTCTGTTGGTGAAGTACGAGTCGCTCAGGTTGGCCCTGAAACACAAGATCCGGGAAAAGTAAGAGTAGAGGAGGAGGAATAAGGAAGCTAGTGCAGGGGTGGGGGATCTTATTGAAATGTCGTCATATGAATATTTTTCTGAAACTGTGTTTATTCAAGAGGAAGGGTGGTGCCATTCAAGTGAAATCAACATATCAATTATCATGTACTCACGAAAGGAAACTGAGACAAAAGCCTCTAAAGCTGCGTATTCTTCTTAGCTTTAACTTTTTTTAAAAAGAGGTGGCAGACACAGCCTTAACGGGGGATCCAATTCATTTCATATGATACCCAATTCAAAATAATCCTCGATTATTCTGTACCAGGCTTTGGAGCAGCCAATCACAAAGCCATTTTAGCCCTCTCCACCCATGCCTTTAGCCAACGGTTTGTAAGTTGAGCTGAGTCACACAGCTGCTTATTCACAACATCTCCCGGTTCTGATTAAAGGATGCAACATTACCGGTGCGGCTTTATGAGTTATTAACACAGGATTAACTGTGACAGCCCAACATGTCGTTAATCTTCAGTAAAAGTTTTTCGTGGGCCCAACTTAACCTGCAGGAGCATCTTGTGGAACATGTTTTGCTGCCAAGGAGGAAATGAACAGACCGCGTGTTAGAATGAACACAAAGCATGTCACGACTTCTTTAATGCACCAACACTGGCGCAGTGCCAACGTCCTCCATAAATTTATTGGAAATTTTCTGCATAGTTATTGTGAAATGGGAAACACATCTTCCTATTTCCAGTAAAACTTTAGGGACTCTGAACAAGATCACACACGACAGACAGGAGATAGGAGAAGGGCAGGTTCAAATATATGAAACTGCCAAAACGTCTTATATCCCATCAATATGAGGTGCCTAGAAAGAGACAGGCCCTCGGGGTCAAGACTCGTCAGAGACTAATACTTGGAAACATTCCTCAGGATTTAAGTGGAAATATCTTCAAAGGTCATCATCATGAAATATCTTCAAAGGGGCAAGGATTCTTGTTTTAAAGAAGTGAGAAACTTCTATCAGAAATAAATGCCAAACACCTCGAAATGCGTCTGAAATCAACAGGTTATAACGACTTAAATTATTTAAAATAAAAAAAAAAGAAGAAAAAAAAAAAAAGACTTGCATCAAGATTCACCTGCGTGGTAACAAAACGCAACAGTCGCAGCTGTAAATATGTTTTAGTCGGTTTACATGGTGGAAGTAAAGAACGGCACTTTGCGTATCCTTTATTTGTTTTAATGTTATGTTTCCAAAGTCCCAGCGATGTTGATTCTCCATTTCACAGCCGTAAGTTGCATCTGCATGTACTGAAACATGACTACATTACAAACTTATCCTGACAGAGTGCATCCCAGACAAAAGATGAGCCTTGGTAACAAAACGTAGCTATAAAGGAGCCCTGTCATATGCAGCTACTTGTCTTGTTTAGCCAACGTTAAACTGGTGCAGCAGATTATAAAGCTAAGACATCTGTGTTAACCCACACACACGATTCATTTTTGTACTTAACAACAACAAAAAATGAGTGCACTGTACATACAGCACTGTGCAAAGGCTTTAGGCCACCACCCATTTCTTTATATTTTAATAGGAAAACAGCAGAGTGATTTAGTAAAATATACATGGAGGTATAATATATAAGGCAACAATTCAGTTTGTACCATTGTAACGAGCTTAAAAGTCAGTACCTGTCACCCTCTGTTCATCTTTGGCTTTTTCCTTGATTCAGCTTTAAAAAAAAAATATTGGAGCAATTATGGGTTTGAGTTTTTTTGCAAACAGGCTGCTAGTAACCAAGTGCTTAAATATACAATTTAAAATTTGTTCTTTGCTGTGATTATGTTTAGACAAAACTGGTTCCGCTCTGTTGAGCAAGGGCCTTGTTTATCCTTGAAAGACTAACAGGATCGGTGTGAAATGTCTTAACAAACAAAAACAAAGTTCAGTTATTGTTATTCTATCTGTCTAAAGTATGTAACTGACTTAATTTTCTTGGAATGACTTAAGTGAAGGTAGTAAGGCACTGACAGGCAGTGCGCCAAACCAACACGTCTTGCTTTCCAGTCATAATTGGCAAACAGTCACAGTTGCTGTTGGTAACTAAAAGGAAACTAAAAATTAAACCGGGGTTAAAAAAAATGACTCAGTTGAAACAAAAACATGTTTTTTTATTAAATTGTCTGCTTTTAACATATGCCCGTAGTTACACATTTAGTGTGAGGAGGCTTCGGCGCAGACACTGGGAGGTCATGACTGTGAGTCAACTCCCAGCAAGTATGTTCTCTAGCACTGATTCTGATATTATTATTGACCTCACCAAATGCGTATTAAAACCCCTACTTTAGTTTTTTAATCTAGTTTTTACTTACTAAGAAAAACTAAACTAAAGGAAAGGAAAATAATAGTAAAAAAATTCCAAAGTATTGCAACCCTGCATATTAATACATTAGTTAACATTATACGGCTGTGTTTACAATGATGCACAAAGGAGGACAACATTGGATTTTTTAGAACAAAGGGCATCAGGACCCCTTGCTCTCCCTGCTCCTCCTGCACACTAATGCATTACCGTTTTGAGGGTATCATCAAAGTAACTGTAATATTTTCACCAATTTGGCAGAATAAGGTCAGCATGCCATTTTATGTTCTGAAGAGAAATGGACTGGAAACCACAGCAGCACTGTGCCCACTGGCTGTGGAGCAGCTCCCACTGAGCTCCGTTTTCCCCGAATACTGCACGTCAAAACAAGCACTGAAAACATTTTTAAGCTAATCCAGTAAGCACCTGCAGCTTGTGAAAACAGACAGTTGCCTGGAGGTGGGACAACTTTATTTTAAACTTCACTCTGAATTCAAACAAACACACAGGGAGTGTGGAAAAAGGTCATACTGGCACCAACATACCCACTGATGATGATGCTGTCATCAAACAGGTAGACTTTGATGTGCTGGACTCCGATGGTCTCGTTGAAGCGCTGGGGGACTAGCAAGCGCAGCAGCCCCCTCAAATCTGGAGTGTGGTACAGAGATACCCTCATCTGAGATGTGAAGCGCTGCAGCAGAGGTAGCAGCATGGTCCTTGAGTTAATCTTTCCTGCACGTGAAACACAAGTCACACAAATACAATCAGGATGATGAGCGGGGAGTTCTGTGCTAACCAAGTGCAGGAAACCGCTAACAACCTCGTGATCCGCGTGTGTAGTCAAGCAATACGGAGACTTTCAGGTCTGGAGACTGGCTGTTGTCCTGGGAACATTGGAGGGCTTCCTCCATACAGTCCACCTTTAAAAAAAACAAAAACAAACACACACACACACACAAACCCCAATTAAAAGAATTCTGCATCAACTTAGCATGTAATTCCTTTAAGAAAGAGTTTAACATGTGATCGAGGGCTGCACAAAAAAACCCAGACTTCCCTAGGGACTGCCATGTGTCAGTTGCATGCGGTAGTTGATTCTGATTACTGTTATTTTTAGTGGTGGTTTACGGTTTCTAATCTTTAGTGAGTGTGCATTTCTCCACACTTGCTACATTTGTCTGTGTCAGGAAAGTTTTGACTACAACAGAAGCGTTGTGCTGTGACCCACACTTTTAGAACAGATGCTGTAAGGCACAGAAAATTGTTCTCCAGGGTGACTTGGTTATTGTGGCAGACACTTCAGTCAGAGACTTGAGTAATGTGCGTTTCAGTAATTCGCTGACGAAGCCTCGAGCTACTACCCTTAAAGTGTGGGATTAAGAGCGATAAGCCCATTTCCATCTAACTCAACACCTACAGAATTTTGCAAGCTTCCCATCTGCCGCTGTATTCACACAAATTACGGGAATAGTGGGAAAGTCCTCCCTGAGAAGATGTGATGATAATAAACAGGTTCACCACAGTGTGTCTTTTGTCCCGTTTCCCTCCCCTCACCCCCAACCATCACAGCAGATGGTTGTTCCTCCCCGAGCCTGGTCCTGCTGCAGACTTCTTCCTGTTAAAAGGAAGTTTTTCCTTCCCACTGTTGCCAAGTGCTTGCTCATAGGGGGCTGTCTGATTCTTGGGGTTTACTCTGTATTATTGTAGTGTCTTGACCGTACAATATAAATAAAACTGAATCACATTTTGATTGTAAATGGATTATCTTTGGATTTGCAGCTGTTTGACAGATGAAATAAGATGTTTAAGGTGTGCCTTCTTACCCAGATCTCCCATGAAAAAGATTTAAATTTAACCTCTTAGGACCTGGCATCTACATATGTGGACATCACATTTTGGGGCGTCTTGACCACAATACAAAATTTTGCTCTACAAGGGCCTGATATCCTCTTCTCAGAAACTACATAAAGGTAAAAAGATAATCCTTTGTTTTTACATTTATCAGGTCCCAATCAGCCCAAATAGCGAAGAGAAATTAAAAATGCATGCCATGAAAGCGTTTGGGTCTCAGGAGGTTAAGGAAATTTTCTGGTTAAATATATAAAATAGCCATTTTATGCAGTTCTCGAAACATCAGAAAATATTTTAACCTACTGTAAAGTCACAGAAAAAAAGAAAAAGAAAAAGGTATTCATTATGTGCCATTTACAACATTATTTTTTCCCTGGTTCAAGTTAACACTACAGGACAGGCACTAATCGAAAGTTTGACTTTTATTTAACAATGTTAAGAAATGAGGGAAGCTTTAATGTGGCTCAAAACAGCGTAACCTCTCATCATCTCTCTCATGCTGAGAGTATTTGATATGGGAAAAACCAGCTACCACAAAGAAAGGGAAATACAGCCACAATAACGACAGATTACTTACAGAGTGAAGACATTGGAAGGTGATTCTAAACACCTTTGCTGTGCAAAAAAGAAAAAAAACAACAACAACAAACACCACTATGAGCAAGCACTTAGTGAGAGTGGGAAGGAAAAACTCCCTGTTAACAGGAAGTAACCTCCAGCACAACCAGGCTCTGAGAGGGGAGGACATCTGGCATGATAGGTTAGAGTGAGTGTAAGAAAACTGCACAGAAAAGAGTTTAATCATTAGTAAAGATTAAAGTTTATTTCTCTATTTTTTTTCTAGGATAACGGGAAATGTGCAAAATGAAAATGAAACGTCCAAACATACATGGAAGCATATAAGCCAAAAATAAATAAATAAAGGTTTGTACAATATTTGGTATGACCACCTTTATTCTTCAAAACAATGTGAACTTTATTAGTTAAGCTTTCCTTTAATTTCTTTAAGTGTTCTTCTGGAATAGTTTTCTAGTCATCTTGAAGGGCATTTAAAGCTCTTATTTTTTTCTCCTCCCCGTGTTCTCATCCTTTTTTTAATGTCATTTCCAGTGAAAGTTCCAAGATGGAGACACAGTACAAGGAAACGGGTGAATGACAATTGATTAATTCTCAGTATTTATCAAACATCAGCTCCGTTTTATTGTCCGCTTACTGAGCGTGGGAAAAAATGACTCACCCCGGCACACAAAGAGGAAACGGCTGCTCGACAGAGGACGCCACTGGTGGCGAGCGAAGTCTTTTTTGTGGCCTGCTTGGTATTTGGATCCCTACTGATATGAAACAAGCGCTGTTTTACTTCTGCTAAATTGTGCATCTGGTGCCCAAATACATTCACAATGCGTCACCCCGCAGTGTCTGTTTACATGCCAGTAAAACATTTCGCCTTTCCAGTAGAGAGCTCTTTAGGGACCACCAACACTTCCAGCTCTGGAAGTTCCTTGAGGCGTAAATCTGACAATGAGTGGGAGCTCTAAGGAAAAAACTGTTTATTTCTGTGAAGCTGAGAACCAGCATTTTGTTATCATTCTCTGCAAGACTGCCTCAAACGCCTAATACTATTAAATGTAGATTTAAAAACAAAAACAAAGAGTCCTCTATTGCGGTCAATCTTAAGCAGGCACACTTAGCCCAGGCCTGCAGACACACACCATGGAGGAGATGTTGCTCCTTTTATGTTTTTTAAGTTAACCTTAAGTTTTGTGCATGTTTCGCACAGGAAACAATTCAACCTGACAGATAAAGGAGGGGCAGCAGAGAGATTTGGGGGGGGGGGGGGGGGTCTCATGAGGAAATTAAAAACCTAGAAGCTTTACTGCATTTGATGACACCTGGAAAAATTTTATCTTTATGATTTGAAGACTTTTAAGAGCTAAAGGTTCCTTAAGCTTAATCCAAAATGTGCATTTTTAACATCGACTTCTGTCACAGAGGAAACCATGGCCAGGAAATAAAATAAAAAAGGAGAGTTTTTATATGTTAACAGTTGTGTTGACCAACCAGCTATCCCTCATAGTGTTATTCAGTGACCCAAAATGCACTTTTTCAAGTTTTCTCTTGTGAAAACAGATAAAATATTCAGGATACTAAAGATTGCTTCTGTTACTCTACTTCATAGACATTAAATTGCTCTATTTCTGCTGTTTAAACTTTGATATATGCCATGAAACTGATGCTCAAAGTTGGCTGCAAAAAACGTAAAAACCTGTGTTGAACAGAAACTTCTAGCTTTAGGTTGCGACACCTGGATTTGCTGTCCTTTGAGGGGCCTATAACTCGCATTGCTTCATTAAACATAATAAAATTACTGCATATTACATAAATCTGCAGATTCTGATGGGTGTCAGGTGGGGCACGCATTGATTTTTGATGGAGTAATCTATCTGTAGGCTACCGTAGCTCTATATTCGGACAAATAACCAAGATTCGTCTTTATCGATTTGTTTGCTGTCGGTTTCCAAACCACTAGATGTGATTTTCTGCATTAAAACTGTACTAATTCATATTCTATGGGATCTGGGGGATACTGGGCTAATTTTACTAGTAGGTTAAAGCTACTTGAGCACAACCAAACCACTGGGAAACAAGTTCTCTGTAGTGATGAATCATGCTTCCCCATGTGGGAGTTCTGGCAGCTTGGCCAACGGTACTTGTCTGACTGCTTTGTGCACAATGTAACGTTTGGTGGAGCGGGGATCATACTGAAGACCAGCACTGGTCTGGCTGTTAGCATTGACTGTAAGAGGGTTCTGGATTCAAACCTGCCTGTGTGGCACTATGTTCTTTGCGTGTGTGTGTGTGTGGTTGTCGTCTGCCTAAGTTGTGCCCTGTTTTTTCCCCTATGACAGGGGACCCTGTATTATTTATATCTGTTTACTAGTTTGCCATCCTCTTGTCCAATGCTTGACTCTTTAATGCCTCCTATAAACAAAAAGAATAACGGGAAAGCTTATCTGCAAGTGCAAATGCATGAAGCAAAATACTCTAGCCTAAAATCTACAACTATAAGCACGCTGCATAACTTTTGCATATAGCACGTTCAAGATAAACATGCCTTGCCCTCAAATATCAGATTGTTCCCACTGGCTGCACCACAACTTAAGTAAATATGCTCTCCAGGCGTGACCGAATACCATCTAGTCTGTGCCGAGCCTGGGATCAGGGCTGCGTTGGTGTATCTAGGCTTTACGTTGAAACTGCACCTGATATTTGCATTCCTTTGTCTAAACCAAAGAACAGACTCACATTTTTGCACTGCATGCACTTCAGTTCATCGAGTCCAATTTCAAGCAAACCCAGGCTTGAAAATAAAATCGTATTGACTCACATTTCTAGTAATCCATCATCCTGTGAGGTTACAGAGTTTGGCAGCACTCACAGCTGATCCCAATGCTTTTAACTGTAATTAAGCATGCTGGCTTGTCTGTGCCTTTTTGCTGTATTTCACCCTCTCCACTGCTGCTTGTACCAGATTGAAAAAACATGAAAAAACGCCAAATACGAGCATCATTCCAGACTGTGGTTTGCTTTGGGTTAATGTTGTTATGCTAGGCTTTTCAAGCATGAAGCACAGCAGGCTGTCACATGCCAATGCTGGTCTCCTTATACCCATAAACCCTTGCATTTTGGGGTCATTCCTTGTAGTTGGTCTGGAGTACATTGTCATTCTGAACAAACCACGCAGTGGGCGTCCTGGAAGAGAAGTCTGACTCATACTTTCTGGCATCTCTGGCCAGTAATGGTATTGTTCTCACCTGCCCAGAACTAAATTCTCTAGTGTTGTGAAAACATAGAGACACACACGCACATGCTTGCGTAAATGCCACTTTTCTCACCAGCTCCTGCTCCAGCTGACCGGTTCCCAGATAGAGGGAGGCCATCACCACCCGCCTCTGTGCAGTCTTGATGCGAGCCTACGGTAAAAGGAGAGAAAAAAAAATACAAATAAGGAATCCCAACAGTGAATGTGAGTGTAAGTCTATGTGGGCGGGAGCTGATACTAGGAAATGATAACGTATTCACGGGAGTTACATTTCCTGTAGCCACATGCAGGCACCTGGTCTGGGGCACAAGGAAAGAAAGCAGTTGTAGTGCAATCATGAGACTGACAAATAAGAAAAGGAAACAGTGTTTATGGTGGAAAAAAAAATAATCTCCCAACTGTCAGTAATTTTAAAAAAAGAAAAGAAAAAAAACAAAACATAAGGAATTTCATGTTTTACATTTTAGTGACATTATGAAATCATTTATAGTGCTGATGGACTGGTATTTATACACACACACACACACACACACACACACACACACTTACTTTGCAGGGTTATCCTAAAGACTGAAGGATGCTGTATTGGGCTGAGATCAGGTGACTGATGGGGCCATGGAAGAATATCTAATTTCTTTGCTTTTTTGAGCACAGAATTTAGTCCAATACACCTCATTCATCCTGGTAAGTGGCCTGGTTCTACTGGAAGTCACTGGAAACATGACTATGGCAAAGTATGAATACCTTTTCCTTTCGTACTTTACTCTTCTCATCTTTCTACTATAAGTTTATCTGGGCCTCATCTGTCCAAAGGATGTCTTTCCCAGAACAGGGCAGGCTCCTTCTGATGATTTCTGGTAAAGCCTAATCTGGGCTTCCTGTTCTTGAATGCAATCAGTGGTGCGCATCTTTTTTGTAAGCCCTTTGTATTTACATTCACAAAACATCTCTTGACTCTGGCCACCTCCACAACTCGACTGACTTGAGAAGATGTTGTGAGGAAAAAAAATACTTTAATTTCTAAACAATAAAAACAACCCTTGAAGTAAAGCTGAAAGCCTGCGCTTGAATCTCATCTTGACTGTTTCTTAAAATCAGCTGTGGTGGTGTACGGAGGCAAAAACTTCAAAAACTGTATCATTGTTCAAAAACCAAAGGAGCCATCTGTGTATAAACTACCTGTTCATCACTAAATGGCAGACTCACACACTTAGTGACTACCTGCTGAACACAGTGAGCCACTAGACAGCTACAGGATCAACTTTTTCCCCCTCAGAGGCCATTAAGAGACCAAAACCAGTGAGAATATCGGGAATCTAAACATCAGCTGTCCAGAAAAACAACCCAAAATGGAAATGGAGTAGCATTTATACAGCAGTCTTCTAGTCTTACTGACCACTCAGAGCACTTAACCATACATCCATACAGTGCTATACCCCTTATTCTTTACCACCATTTTTCTAGCTCCAAGCACCAAATAACCTAATATGCATCTCTCTGCACTGAAGGAGGAAGCCAGAAAACCTGTGAGAACCCATAAAGGCAGAACATACAAACTTCACACAGACTCCTACCTGCCATGAGGCGACAGGGCTAACTGGGCTGCACCAACACGCTGCCTGAAATGAGTAATTATGCTGATCTATAACTCCTGGTTAAGTAAACAAATAATATCACATAAGTTAAGGAGTCACAAATCATTTATCCTTTCCCTGAGTGGGAATAACGTTTTCAGGGCATTCAAAGAACTTAAAATAAAAAAATCCTCCTTCAAGTTATCATCTAGTTAGATTCCCATATAAAAGGGTTATGAGAAGATTTAAAAAAAACAAAAAAACAATGATAAATGTTAAGCTTGATTTTCTCAAACCCAGAATGATACCCTAAAATTCAAAAGAATCATTTACATTTTTGTAAGACACAAAAATTGTAAAACTAACATTTATTTGGTTTTGCTTAAAAAAATATTTTTTTAAATGTCAGATTTTAAAACAGGTATGATTTCTTTAAAAGGTAGACTAAACCGTAATTAAAAACAAAATTCCTTTTACCGTCTGTGGAGATTATTATTAACACTCAGGGCAGAAGAAATACCACGATGTTTTACAATTTGTGGGAAGTGTCCCTTTAAAGCACGCACATCTTAGTGAATAACAAAAAAAATCCTTAAATATTTCTGCACCTTAATGCAGCAAGATCTTCTTGCTTGTTTAAATACCAGTTAGACAACCACAAAAGTTCCTCTTTCTTTTGGCTTCTCATGCCACAAAGGTTGCGACTTGATCATTCAACTACAAGTGATAAAAACAGTCTTCTGACCGTAAGTGACGAAACCGGAAAGAGTAGATTTTGTGCCAGAGGTGATCTAAAAATACTTTCAGGTGAAACCTTCCCAGCAATGAGGAAAAGTCAACATAATCACACCCATTCAACACATTCCGGTAACATCCTTTTAACATCAATAGTTTTTCTTATGCAAATATGACACGTTTGACCATTAAAATGCTTTATATTTCATGCACCGTTTTCAAACCTTCTAATATACATTTATATTTATAGAAGCACTGTGATTGCATCTGAGCTCCAAGTGATAATAAAATGAAACAGAAATTCTTCCTAAGTAGAATTAAGAGCCAATTTCTTGCATATAACAAATCTCTTATTGTTCAAGTCTAACTGTGGATTTGCATGAAGGAGGATCCTGCCTGAAAGTCACATGGGTGATGTGTAACTTGGAAGAAAATCATGTGTTTTTGTTCTTTGAAGCTTTAAATGCCCCCTTGTTCTAAGAAATATGAAAGGACTTCAATGTGGTGGCGTAGTTATTTCATTAAAAAAACAACAACATCTTTTTAATAGTTGAGCTTTATTTTGATGCGTTTACTCACTGTGACTCTGCACACAGTGTTTCAGTTTTGGTTTATCTATTTACTACACTGTAAAAGTCAGACTTTCTTTCAGGATTATCCTATCAGAAATACAGAAATTTCAGCATTTTAAAAGGTGTTTCAGTTATTTTATTTCATTATTTAAGAGACTGAGGCATTTAAATTTATCATTCCTCATCCACCATCGGGTAAATAATAGTCTGCAACTATCATCGAAATCTCTGCACATTTTCTTCAAAGCAGTTCCCCCTCTAAACTGTCTCAACTAAGAGCAAAGTAAACTATACTTACTGGGATGTTACCAAATACTATATAGTACAGACTGTAGCCACTGTGATGTCACCCATCGATTTGTAAAATCCTGTTTTGAAACTACAACTTCGCCATTGTGGTTGTCGCCGAGTTTGATTTTACAAGATGGAACTGGGCATCTGGAACACGAGTACCAAGTTATCAGTTAACGTGCAAGAACCGCCACCAATGCTGTTTGCTTAAGCAAACGGGATCCATAAATTGAATAGTTGCACATAACAAATACATAAACCGGATAATCAGTGCTAAGTAACAAGCACAATCTAACTCACTAAAACTGAAGTACAGACTTTGAAAGTGCTGTTAGTAAACTTCTCTGCACAGTAATCTATATTTCTTAGGGGTGCAACGATATCGATATTGAACCGTTCGATACAGTGCTTTCGGTTCGGTACGCATATGTATCAAACAATACAAAATTTTTAATTTATTTTATCAACTTTTCTTCTGACGATGCTGTCTGTGTTGACAGCTCAGTGGATCTGCGTTCGACTACTCCGCCTAAGCTGCACTGTCGAGCGCAGCGCAAGCTAGCAAGACAGAAGCTAAGCTTGTTGCAACATGGCAAATTGAATCTCCCCCACCCTCATTCAGATCTAGTCTTTGGAACTATTTTAGTCTTCATGTGACGTATGACCCTGAAGGTAAGCGCGTCATGGACAAAAGTAAAACAGTATGTCGGATGTGCCACGCAATGCTCAATTACATGGGTGGGAACTAGTGTGTTAGCGCAGTTTGCTTGTTAACGTGTTGACGCCCCACGCACGGGGCGCTCCGCGGTAGCTCGTTAACGGAGATTTGCCGTGTTGTGGTGTTAACGTCATTTCAGATTAACGCTGACAGCACTAGTGGGAACACAACGAATATGACTGCACATTTATGCCGACATCATCCTAGTGCAAAGACAAGTGGAAGCAGACAAAAACAACAAGCATGCATGCTACAAACTTCACCAGAGTCATTTAGACAGCCGTTAGCACATGATTCTCCTTATGGGGACCTGAGATGTTTAATATGCTGCTGAGAATATAGCCCAGAAGAAGCGTATAGTATAGCTTTTATTTTGGAAAGAGCCATTTCTCTGTAATAAACTCTCTTTTCCAAAGATGAGTGATTTCTCAATCAGATAGATTTATTATTTTATCCTTTTGTTGTTTCAGCAACATTACATTTAAAAAAAAAAACTGTTATGTTTGAGTTAAAATATATATTTATCATTTTAATAAATAAATTAAAAAAGCATGAACATTTTTTCGAAAAAATATCTAACCGTGACACCAAAGTATCGAACCGAACCGAACCCTGAATTTTGTGTATCGTTGCACCCCTAATATTTCTATCTTCAATTATGTTAAAATGCTTCAAAAAGGCACCAACGCCACAAACACAGTGGAGAGTTCCTAATTAAGCTGACAATTCACTCGCAATACCAACTTTAATTTTAACAAAATGTAAAGTGACAAGTTATTTAAAATAAAGTAATCAAATGTTTATGGACGGGTAAATTTGTTATAAAAGATAGAACATTTTTGTACCAGATTGTAAACTGTTTGTTTTAGTTACAGCTGTAGTCGGGATATTCTAAGATGAGAATCGGTGGGGATCGGTTTGCTTTTGGAAACCAATTCCAGAAACCGCTTTTTGGCAATTCTATGTTAGCTTCATTTTTCAGCTGCAAAGCCCGCAACTGTGGATTTTATGTGTGAAATATACTTCCTGGACGAGTCTCAGCTTCTCAGAAGTAAATAAAGTTTGGGCACAGAGCCTACTTATAGCCGTAAATAAAAAAAACTCAACTCACACATCTCGTCTTTCTCACACTATAACTGAATGGCACCATTTACTCCAGCATGTAATCCTTCGTTTAAGACTGAAAAAACATACAGTGCTGATTGGTTTGTCGCAGGAGTTACATTCTAAAAATAACCCACGACAGGTGAAACCCGCGAAGTAGCCAACTAGGGCTGTTCAATATAACGATATATATCGGATGACGATATAAAAACGTCTATGTTTCATTTTATGCTATCGTTTGTTTCGTGGTGTCACAAAATAAACTGGTTACGGCAAAATATTTTTTCATCGTTTTGATGGTCACTGTAGTGGCTATATTCATTTCTTAAAGTTTTCTCTTTCTCTTATATTTTATATAACCACACTACTGACGGACAAGCGCCTGTTTTTATGCGTTGTGGTTAGCAACAACGACGGTAACACCATCGAGTGTCCGCTTGTTTATGTTCCACATAAACCTTTCACAATAAAGCTCAAGATCCTGTTGAGACTTTTCAAAATAAACTGAATCACGTGAAAGAGCAGATTGTTTACGGATGAGAAGTAAAAAAAGAGCCGCCAGGGCCCGATTTCAGGAAGCGGGTTTAGTGCAAACTCTGAGTAAGTATACCCTGAGTTAACGAAAACTCTGGGTTTTCGGTTTCACAAAGCGAGTTTAGATTAATTCTGAGTGAGTTACTATGACGACACACTCCGTGAAGCTAACCTGCCCCCTAGCAGGTTTACTTCAACTAACCCTGACCTTCTCCGCCTCTTTGTCAGAAACCTGACTGTAGGAAGTGTCAGACATGGCATGCCCCTTCCTTGAAGAGCCAGTAGATGTTGAAGACCAAATTCTCCGCAGAGCTCTCCGCCGGGAGAGAGTGATTAGAGCGCGTTTGGACATTTTATCATTTCCTGATGATTTCCTGTGTGAACGTTACCGTTTTTCAGCACAATCTATAATTTATTTGAATAACATCCTCAGGCCATATATTGCTCATGTGACACATCGCGGACATTCTCTCAGTTCTGTACATATTATTTGTATTGCACTTCGGTTTTTTGCAAACGGGAGCTTTCTGTATAATATTGGTGACGCTGAGCACGTTTCCAAGGCTACCGTCTGTCGGGCAGTCAGGAATGTTACAGTTACACTGAAACGTCTCCTGTACTCGTTTGTGGTGTTCCCCGGTCATAGACCCACAAGATTTATCAAAGAGGGATGCCACAAAATTGCAGGTATCAGGATGAACGAAACTTAATTCATGATGTGGTGATACTTGAACTACTACTTAAATTTTACATTTATTTTCACGGTTCCCAGGCGTGATTGGCTGTATAGATGGCACTCACATTCCAATCATTGCTCCTTCAGTAAATGAAGGAGACTATGTGAACAGGAAGTCTTTCCACAGCATTAATGTACAGATACATAGCTCCCTGTAGCATTTCAAACTAACAAATTATTTCATTATAGTAATGGATGCTAATTTGTGTTCTCTGCACTGTGAAGATCATATGTGATGCTGCCAACATTATCACAAATATGGAAGCCAACTGCTCAGCCTCTGTGAGTGGTGGTGGTGGACGACCTCCACCTGTTTTTCGGGCCTCCGCTTTTTTTTCTGTTGGCTATAATGGGTCACATTTGAGCATACAGAGTAAGCAAATATGTACTTGTAATGTGCTCAGATAATTTCAATAAGTGCTTACAGAGGGGAAATTAATGTAGCCTCTAACTGCAATTGATTTACATCGGACAAACAGACCAAGCACTATGGCCCATGATACAATTACACCTTACCTGTTTGGACTATATTTTTATATTTCATTTTTACTTGCTGCCAGGAACGTTTGGGGCCTGTTGGGTTGCACCTGCGCTCACGTCACATCACAAAATAAAATGTATAAAATATAAAATAAAATATAATAAAATAACGTGTTAAATGGGTGGAAATCCCTAGATCAATGTTTAAATTAACACTCACGCATTGACTCTGTCGGCTATGTTTTGCCATGCATGCACCCTTTCTTTTGCAGCTGAGGCTGTGTTACTTTTTTCCCGCAAAATTTGCATGTTATCGGCATATGCTGCCATCAGAATTTCGGCCTCAAGTGCTGTAAAATACATTGACCGCGCCTTCTTTCCCTCCGTCTCCATGGTGACTCGCTTAATCTGTGCTCCACTAATCAGGGCTTTATGTATCCTCGTGCGCGCGTTTAACTTGGGGTTAAAGCAACTCAGCGTTGATTGAACTAATTGTTATCAGCCTTTCTGAAACCGAATATTCCGAGTTGGACAGTTCGGGGTTACTCAACCCTGAGTATCGTTTTTCACTCTGAGTTTTCTAAACCGGCTTCCTGAAATAGGGCCCAGGTGCTAAAAAATAAACCTTAGACTCAAACGTTAGAACAGGCTTTTCCCCGCAGCACGCTGTGTAATAAATAGTTACTTCTAAAAAGTTACACACGGCAGCAGAAGGAAAGATGTCAACATCTACATTTAAAACTACTGAAACTAAAAGAACCCATTTGTAGAGTGTTAAAACCAGAATAAAAAATGAACAATGTGAGCAATGTTCCCTCTAATCTGCGCGCATGCGCAATTGCGCACTGCTGGCACATCTGCGTTGCGCACAAAAAAAAAAAATCCAACCTGAATTGAAATTAAAATTAATACTTTAACAATTCTGTTTTGCAGTGTTAGTAAGTGACAGGCTGCTCCCGTATGGGATTAGAACGATGCCACCTTATCCCATAGTCCAGCCAATAATGTGATTCACATTCGTATATACGCAGCTAATCAACGTCGTTGACAGGCTATGACAGCGTCCTTATGTGCCGACACCGGTGTTTTGGCTAGCAAAGCGGCGTGGCTGATGTGGAGTGAAGCCACGTTAATGACAACGTGTACAACCATTGGAGATGTGAGCAGGACAGACGGAACAATTGACGGGAAAAGTGTGGACTTTATACCAGTTTTTAAATTGTGTTGATAGGCCACGTAAAATCAGAGTTATGATAAAAATATATGAAATGCTTGGTTTTCTTCCTGAATACTATCGTTGTTTATATTTACTGCGGGAAGAAACGGTAAAAATGGCGTTTCATAAGGAAAACGCTGGAAAGCACTCTCCACCTGTGAGCAAAAACAAAACCAAAAAAAAAACTCCGCAGCCTTTCCTATTGGTGGAAAAATGTACCATGTCGACCAATCAAAAAAATGATATGACAATATGGCCATGACCAGTTGTTTAGGAAGGAGGGAAGTTTTAGGAGTGACGGCGGTGTTTTGAGATGTGAGAGATTTGCGATGTTTAGCGCAAATCTTGTGTAGTTAGTGTGTAGTGTAGTCAATAGTTTTGTTGTGTGTGTCAGAACAATGAGGCGACTGCTGAATGTTACAGGTGTTACAGGAGTGATATATCTCCTGTTGTCAGGCCTGCAGGTATCAGGCTGTTGTTCTCCTTTATCTCATAGTGGACAGAAATAATTTTTTGGAGTGGCACAAATAATTTGTGTGGCATCAAATTTGATGCAGAACAGCTGACCTGCTCCCCTCAGGTAGGAGGCTCCGGTCCATTCGCACCAGAACCTCTCGCCATAAGGACAGTTTCTTCCCCTCTGCTGTTGGACACATGAACAATAAACGTACGACTGTTCCCACCACTAACACATGACCCTACGCTGTGTTCACTGCATCATTCCATGTTTTGGCACTGATCACCACCTGCACTCATGTATATATCTTTCTACGTAGCACTTTTAATTCTTATTCTCATGTATATATCTCATGTATATCTCATGCATATATCTTTCTACGTAGCACTTTTAATTCTTATTCTTACTTTTATTTTTTCATGTCTATTTAAGCGCAATTTATGACAGTATGTTTGCACTGAAGCACCGCAGCAATTTCCTAATGTTGTAAACCTGCTCAACATTTGGCAATAAAACCCCTCCTGATTCTGATTCTGATTGTTCTGTAAATAGTTTGAAATGTTTATTTAGAAAATGCTTTGGCTGAATATTTAGGTAAACAGCTGCAAAAAACTTTGTTGTTTGCATAACTCAGTTACTTTTTTTGAAGAAGTAACTATATAATTAATTGCCCAACATTGGTCATTATTTACTGTATTTTGCAGACAGAGTTACAGGACTCTCTCCCAGACTACAGACGCTTTATAAAAAAAAATAAATTAATTAATTTAAAAAAGTTTTGTTTTCAAAATTGGAGTTATTTTTACTTCCAATAGTGTTAACATACTACACAGGTCATGAACAAGATTTTTTTTTAATTTTCATTGTAAGTGGGCTAAAGCACTTAAAAGTAGTCTATCATAAATGCTGTAATTTGATTATTTTAATAAACCATGTAACTTGGATGGATTTGATGCTGGCGTGACCACAGTGTACACGTCTGCTGTTGCTCACAGTGGTCCAAGGGACCGCTCAGGGAGTTTGTGTGTTTGCTCAGACACGTGAAATATTAGAGGGAACATTGAATGTGAGGTATTTAGAACTGAAACTTAAACCACATTATGGGAACACGTGAATCTGATATCATCTTCTTAAGACGGGAATTAACATGTGACCTCAAGTTTTTATTTTAGTGTTTAAAAAGTACCTTGTTTTTCCAGATTGTTTATACCAGAAAAATTATGTCTGGATGCCAGTTTCCTCCTCAAGTTCTCGTCAGCATCAACTAAAACATGTTTGAACAATTAATCATTGTCACCTGCAATGTGGACACTGCAGCAGAGTACACAGAGAAGAGTCTACTGTGATAATAACGCTTCCTTGGTTACCTTGTGGAATTTCATAGTGATACATGTATTAAAAGTCAACACACATCTATCAAGTTTCATATTGAACAGACTAGAGCTTTGTTCTCATTTTTAAAATAAATCCTGTGTAGTCAAACCAGCTAACATGCTCTGAGACAGACCTTCATTGCCTGGTAGAATTGGTCAGGTGACGTCAGAATGTGGATGTGGGAACCTGGCACCCGGAAGGCTGGTACATGCTCTGCCATCCATCGGAAGTGGCTGCAAAGACCTTCTGTTTGCTGGGCTCCGGCTGAGCTGGTGGGCCTGGAGACGCGATGAGGGGCTGGGTCGGTTTCAGCCAGAAGAGGGGCAAGAAGGAGCACGGAGGACCTGCAGGAAACACGGAAAGTAGAGCAGGAAACTCATTTCATGTTGATAATGATCTAATCAAAGCAACTAGAAAATAGTCTGATCAATTTTCTTTCAACCCTACAGGGGCGGGTTAAAACTGAAAAATAAAAAAGGCATAAAAATCAAGTTATCAAAGAACAGACGCTCCATAACAGCTTAGAGCTCTTGTATGATTTCAATTGGTGCCTCGATCAGCTGGCAGTTCAAGGCAATCCATATGACTCGAATAATAACTTATCAATAATTAATAACTCAGCTCCCATTTACACTCCACCACATTCCATTACATTTATGTATTACAGGTGATCATCAATAGCAGAATCCCTCGAGCAAAGATTTGTAATTAGGCGGCTGCATTTGCAGTAATGTTTTTACCATAACTAAATAGATGACGTCATAATGAGAGCTGTAGTGACGTAGGGAACCTAAATCACACACAAAGTTTGTAAAGAAGTTTTAAAAAGAACAGTTTCCCACATCCAAGGATTTATCATTTCCTTTTGATGATAACCTGTAACAAACCTACTGAATATTATTTGGCTGGCAACTCATGACACCATTTTGTTTTCCATAAAAGTATATTAAACATAACATTAAATCTGCACAATTTCCCATCGCTTTCAAAGGATTATGTTAATGACCTGACGGCCATTTTACAGATAGACAGCAATTATTTGATTATTAAATAACATACAGATTTATAATTAATATAATCCATCCAAGAAGAGACGCCAAGTCTTTCCTCTCCAGCTCTTGGGCAGGGACACCAAAGTTCCCGAACCAGCCAAGAGATGTAATCCCTCAACATGTCTGCTCCAAGGCCTCCTCCTGGTAGGACATAACTGAAACAGCTCACCACCTAGTTCAATTCAATTCAATTTTATTTGTACAGCACCAAATCACAACAGTCGCCTCAAGGGGCTTTATATTGTAAGGTAGACCCTACAATAATACATACAGAGGAAAAACCCAACAATCACATGACCCCCTATGACCAAGCACTTTGGTGACAGAGAGAAGGAAAAAAATCCCTTTTAACAGGAAGAAACCTCCGCGGGGGCCATCAGTTGGGGTGAGAGACACCTAGGCATCCTAGTCAGATGCTGAGGCTAATCAGCTGCTCATGCTTGGAGATGGAGTAGGTGAGCTCCTCACCTCTTAAGTTCACTACCCAGAGCTTGTGACCTTAACTGAGGTTGGGAAAGGATCAACCAGTAAAGCGAAATTAATTAATTTACTCTTAATATATCTGTGTTTTAATAAGTACTTAAATTGAATACTATTCACTTGGGTTGTACAAAATTTTAGAAACACCACTGTGAATATAAATTCTGCTTGCCAAAATTACAGAGGAAGTTATATTTCAAAATGAGTTAAAGATGAATTGTTCTTCTGTTAAGTGGCTGACGCAACAATCTCATCCAGCAGCTGAAACGTTCAATCATTTATCAAACTCTTCCTCTGAAGGTGGACCTTATGGTGACTTTGTTATGCAAGCTGCTGCTTCCAGGAATGACGGTGAACTTTGAAATCATCATGAAAGTTACACAGCATGTATTTTCCATCAAGCTACAGAACGGTGTCAACATCGAGGTTATAAAATTATTTAACCCAATCTGTATTAAAAGCTTTAAAATTGCTAATCTCAGTGTAATGTTTTGTAGTCTAAAGCAAGTGACTAGTCAGCAACACTAGAAAAGTTTTGTCAATCCATTTGCATTCTTCCCTTTAAAAGTGTGTAAGAAAATCGAGCTTTACATGTGGATTTCAAGGAAAATCTACTTGTTGTGGCCCAGATTACTTGTGGAGACGATCACAGGAAGAGAATCATTTTGGAGGTATTGTCTTTTTGTGCCGTCTTTCAGCATCTCAAGTGTCAATGACGTCAGAGCTTTTTACAAGCACACAAACACACTACAGTAAAACTTCCTATAAATTAGGAATAACCAGGATGTTACACCGGAGACAAGAGAGGACATGGCACTCGATAAATGAGTAATTGAAATCTAGCAGAGAATTCTGCAGCAGCACAGATGGCGGTACAAGTATAAGATCCAGGGGAGCAAAAGTTTAACAAAGAATCTTATTTTAAGCCAAAATCAGCAAATTTCTTCTTTTTTTTTTTTTTAAATCAGGTTTAACTCATGATATTATACATGGAGTTATGTCCCAGTGGCCTTTGAAATAAAGATAATTTACATAATGCTTCAAAATAATTGCTCATTAAGTGCATAAAGTTGTTATGAAGGTGGCTGCTGAGTAGTAAGACTCACTTCTACAAGTACTCAGAGCACGCCCAAGTCCCCATTTATTAGGTACACCAGGTCAAGTCTAATTAAAGAGCACAAGAAGTTACATTTTTAATCCGTTTCAGAGAAGTGCTGAAATCACTTTTCACTGATTTCATCACTTTTGTGAAAGGGTCTTTGGGTTCTGTCACATTATACAGACAGTTATTTCTGTTAGCCTTTTTCACAGCCATAAAATATGGAGAGGAGATCATAGAAATACCTGTCAGTAAGAAGGACTGCTACTTTATTATTTAAACTGGGTCACCAATCAGCATTTTATTTTCCAGTGGACACCTCCCACAATTCTAAGGCCAAAATTTTTTTTTTTTTTAAACAATTTAATGTTTTTAAAACATTCTCAGGGCCAAGAAAATATTTTTTTTGTAGTGATGGCATCAAAATGTGGAATATATGAACAGAGAATATACTTAAGTATAACTTGCAGCTTGCCAAAATAAACGTTTTGGCTCAAATTCACTTCAGTTGCAGAATCATTTGAAACCGGCACAAAAGGAAACGTATCAGTGTCGGTGTTTTTTGGAAACTAGAGCTCATTTTGAAGTTGAAGCCAGCAGCTTGTTTCAAGAAGGTTGGAACAACACACAGGAAAATTTGTGTAATGTCAAAACACACCTGGTGGATCCAGGACTTACAACGATTGTGCCATACATACTGGTTTGCATTTCATCTCAGCAAAATCCCTTTTCTATACTTTTGCTACTTCATTAGAGTCCAGATTTGCTTCCAGCCAGGCTGGGGAATGACGAGTTCATTTCACATTTGTTTATTCCATTTAATCAGCTGAGTGCAAATTCCAGTTCAAGGAAATCTGCTTCACCCTCTGAAGTCTTAGGCTACGTTCACACTGCAGGTCTTAATGCTCAATTCAGATTTTTTGATCAAATCCGATTTTTTTGTCTGCTTGTTCACACTACAAATAAAATGCGACAGCAAACGCGCTCTATTGTGAACGCTCAAAGCGGCCCGCATGCACAAAAGAAGACGTCACACACAACGCGCTCTGTTTAGACCCAGAACACACAACATTGTTTGACTGATGGCCCTTAATATAAAGACTTCGGACTTGAAAATATTGGATTTGTGCCGTTCACACTGTCATACCATGATCGGATATAGGTCGCATAGGGTCAAAAAAAAAAAAAAAAATCGGATTTGATGCGCTTTCGCCTGCAGTGTGAACGTAGCCTTAAACAGGTGCTATAGTTTTCATTTGGGTCCACTTGGGTCTCAGTGCTGTAAAATTCATCATCAGATTTTGTGGACTTCAAATAAGTGCGGCAGGAATGACTACTCATGTGTGGCATCTTCTGCATCTGCAATAGTTTATAATTTATCATCGGTTATGAGTCAAACCCTCAGCTATCATGATCTGCTTTTTTTATTGTTTTCAAAGATTTTTCAATAAAACAAATGTTTTGTTGAGCAGAGGGACCTTGCAGGCACTGCAGTTACCAACTGCTTTACCAACTCTTTTCTAGGTGACTACAGTCTCAGCTGCCTTTAGATCACTCACAAGTTCCTCCAGAGTTGTTCTCCTTCTGGTTTCACACTGTTCTCATTATCATTGAAACTCCATGAGGTGAGATTTTGCGTGGAGCTCCAGACCTAGGAAGCTTGGCAGTTATTCTATGGTTCTTCCATTTGCCATTAATCACACCAACTATTGTCACTATCTCACCCAGCTGCTTGGCGATGGTCTTCTAGCCCATTCCAGCCTTGTGCACAATCTTGTCCCGGACATCCTTGGAAAGCTCTTTGGTCTTGGCCATGGTACAGTTTTAAATCTGGAGAAATTTGTTTCTTCTACGCACCGTTGTCTTTTACACAGGTAACAAGTTAAGAAGGCTGCCAGCTCGTTACCTGTATAAAATACACCTGGGAGCCAGAAATCTTCCTCATTGATAGGGGAGCAAATGCTTATTTCCTTCATGGAAATAAAAAATTCATTTATAACTTTTTTGAAATGCATCTTTATGGATTTTTTGGTTTTTGTTCTTTGTCTCACTGTTCAATAAACCTACCATTGAAATTATAGACTGAACTTTCTTTTGTTAGTGGGCAAACTTACAAAATCAGCAGGGGTTCAAATAAGTTTTCTGACTGTACACTTTGCACTTATTTACATTTGGTAATATATTTTATGGATGAATAAAAGTAAGTTAAAAAATGTTATTGTTATGATGTTTGGCATAACTGAAAGTACATGCAATATCAACCATCTAATCTGGTAAATTAGTAACACGACTGTGTATAAAAAAAATTTTTTTTAAAGGAGGCAGAGTCTTTGAGAGGTACTCAAAGGCCACTCTGTGAACGACTGTGTCTAAGAATAGCTCAATTTAGGAACAAATCAGTCAAACATGACTAATCAAAGCTAAATTTCAGGATTGACTGTAAAGCCCTTTACAACCCTTAGTAGTCTGATTTTTTGTAAATGAAAAACAAGATTGTTTTTTTTCCTAATGAATCACTGACTGTTGATAAAAATCTGAGAAAACCCGTAAAACATGTGAAAAATGTCAGATGCTTATCTGATGAAAATATTGAGTATGACGGAAAATAATTCATGGCTGCTCAAATAAGAGTTGTATTCAGGAGCACGGATCTGTGGGAAGATGTAACCCTTCATGTGCTTTTTTCTTTTGTCTGCATCCTACATTCATCCCAAAGATGCAGCTCTTTTGTGCTTCTCACACAAGCATGCAGTCTGACAATGCAACCACATTAAAATAATTACAGGGTGGAGTGTTAACCTCAGGCATGCTTGCAACTCTTATCGGCTAGTCAGAAGTCCTGGCATTCCTTTACATTGTTTACAACCTTATATTAACCAGAATACAAATACACGGTCTTGCTTTTGGCATTTGACTTTATGTAAATCAATAAAAGCTACAGAGTCACATCACAGTCACACAGAGTCTAATCATAAACACACAAGAGTGATAAAAAAAAACATCAAGAAACATAACTTCCTCATTTCTACTCATCTTACTCCAAATTATCTCCCTCCTTTTACAGCGGTGCAAATTACGAACGTTATCAAACAGAGCACATCAAGCTCAGTGATTCAGCTCTGTTGTGTGACTCAGCTGACAGGAAGCCTTGACAGTTTTCTGTAAGTTGTAAAAAGACAGAATGGTGTGACAGAGGAAATAAAGATCACACTTTACAATTAATGTTCCAACAGCGTCATATAAAAATATCAGCTTTCAACTCATGTTAGGGGGACATAAAAGTCTACAAAAATAAAATAAAACAAAGTCAAAGTCGATTTATTTTAAAGGGCAGACATAGGAGGGGCATATAATCACCGCATGTCTTCTAAATAAAAGAATTACATAAGCCATCTGATGACTATAGGCAAGGCAAGTTTATTTGTATAGCACAATTCAACAACAAGGTGATTCAAAGTGCTTTACAGAGACATTAGAAACAAAAACAAATAAAAAGCATGATTTAAAATTGATTAAAACAAGCAAACAAACGATGGAGTTAACTCCCTTTGATTTAACAGAATTAGAGGCTATGCTAGCAATGCAAGGCTTTAGCTGTTGACTTCAATGAACAGAGGAGCTGTTCAGTTCGTCATGTGTATGCACCGCATCTGATTTGATTTAAAGCATGTGACTTAAAAGTCCTTGTATCCTCATTCTTGTCAACTGATCCACAGCCTATTCATTTAGCAAACAGGAAATGCTACTTGTTATATTTTAGACCTCGTAAGATGTAAATCCAGAACTTGCAGAAGCCAAAACACTAAACGTACTGAAAGGTGAAGAGATGAGTAAGACGAAGAGCTCCGAGCACTGATGCCACAGATACTAATCCAACTTAGCGTAAATGGGACGTGGTGGGATGACCAACCACAGTTGACAGTATAAGATGGACATAGCCACTATGATGTCACTCATGGGTTTTGGGCTCCATATCTTAAACCTGGTCTAGAGCAGGGGTGTCAAACTCATTTCACATCATGGGCCACATACAGCCCACTTCTTAAGTGGGTCGGACCAGTGAAAATCCCCTTTCTGTAAGTGTAAAGACATTTAACTACACACATTCGATATAAGAAAAAGAAGTGCGATGTCAATAGCACAGCTTTTTTTTTCTACATGATAAAGAAATGCTGCTGTGGTTAACAAAGATTTGTAAAATTAGAGAAAAGGTCCTGGTAGATCATTTTCCAGATTCTCCTATAGTTACAAAACTGATTTATTCACAGATATGTTTATGTGGACCCTTTAAAAAAAACCAAAAAAAAAAAAAAACCAGACATTTCTATAGTCAATAGTCAAAAAAGGAACTTTTCGGTCATTTAAATGTTTATCTATTACTTAATTACTTTGTTGTAGTATTAACGGCCGTGGGTGACATGTTTATCGGTAGGAAAAGCTGTAAAACGTATGAAAATGCAGTAAAAACTTCAAAATCTATGCTCTACTTGACATTTTTTAAAGCCGTCCAGTGGGGCAGATTGAAGTCCTTACTGGCCCCCAGGTCTTATGTTTGACACCACTGGTCGAGAGGTTGTAAGATACCAGCAAGATGAATTCAACAACTTTGACAGTATAGAAGACAGACACGGATTCCACATCACAACAGTGAAGCCAACACTGAAATGCTTTGATAAATGCTTAGCCAATGAGCACGCGGTTTCACAGCCAGATCCTCGTCACATCCAAGTGAAACTGAAGCACAAATTTATTTGCAAAATGCACCAACACCATAAACTTGGCGGAGGTCCAGTTGATGCATGGGTAAAGCTTCTTACTAAAGATGCAAGCAGACAGCTGCCACTGTTGGCACACCTGTCAAAGTCAGTCACATCGCCAGCTTTAACGCTTGTGATTATGAAAAGTGACAAGTCCTGAAAAAAAAGAAAAGAATTCAAATTTAACCATAACCTGTAGGTCCTCAAGAATCCCTAAAAATGTTGAACATGCCAAACGTTTCAAATAATGAAGTCAGAGTATCCCTGTGAATGAAAAAGTCTCAAGAAGGCTTCAGAATGCCCTAAGCACTTGTTATTTTCTACTTTTAACGCTGTATTGCACCACAGCGAGAAACATCTCTCAGGTACACAACTCTGTGTGAATACAGAGCTCCACCCCTCTTGTCAAACCTTGTGTTTGTGAAGGGCAGCCAATCAGAAGAAAGGCTCTGACCCTAAAAGTATACGTGCTGAAATGGCTCGTTTTATTAAACAGGATAAACTGAGATTTAGCACCCAGACCCAGATAGGATAAATAGAGATTTTTTTATTTTTTTAAACTGTAAATCAAGTAAAGCCACTCCAGTAGAAGAATAAAAAATGAGCCCATCTATGTTTTGGTTATAATACTAGGGACTTGTTACAGCATGTGTGCACAAAGTCCAAAGTTCTAGCATTCATAAAAGAGCCATTCCCAAACTGCTGCCAAGAAAGCATGAAAGCAATATACTATGGAATGTTCGTTTTTAAATTCCACAAACTATTTCCTTCTGGGAAGCAGACTCGACCCAGGAACTACAGTTCACACCAAAAAAAAAAGTAATGAATGTCTACACCAAGTTGTAAACCTTCAGGGTTAAAAAAAAATGAAACCAGCAGAGAAGTTGCTCTAATTTTCTAACTTCAGTCACAACAATAAATTTAAAGCCTGGCACAAAAGATGATTTGGGGGGTTGTAGTTACTCCTTCATATCACTGTACAGCTGTATCATTTTAAGGCTTAAAGTTAAAGGCATGGCTTTGATAGACAGGTGCCCTGTAGCACTTAGCTGGGTACCTGTATCTGTAAGCTGTGGAGTTTAAGCATGCCAAGCAAGCAGCATCTATAAGTGCACTTATAGATCTGGTGTTTAAATGCACTTACACATTTAATCGAACAGTATAATGTACACAAGAGTGACAAATATGCCACGCAATCGTCTTCCCCATGAGAATCCTGCAGATCCAGAGATTTATTCTAAAAACTGTACACAGGCAAGCTACTCATCATAGCAGGATGGAAAGAAGAATGTCCCCAACTTTTTCAGTCAATGTCTTACGTCACGAAGATGACAGCCAAGTAATCAGGCTGAATTCTTCACATGGTACAATTTTCTTTTTTATCTTCTTTTGAAACCATCCCTCAAAGACTATTTATAAGCCACTAAGTCAACATGAATGACTGCTGGGACACCCTAAAACCTGTTTACCTCCCCTACAGGGAATACAGTTGTTTTTAATTTCTCAGCTTTTCCTGTTCTGTCAAGTGAAAAATGACTGAAGTGAAAAGCTCTTTTTTCTGAAGTCTAAAGACGACTCAGGCGTGTCACTCCACGTGTTGATTTGAATAGACCCCAACAGCTGCTTGAGTTTAGTTGCAGCTGTGTGCTAGCTGTCACACAACAAGACTGGAGTGAAGGTGGTTGTCAGAAAGGTGTAGTAGTTTAGTATTAGTCACACGCAACGTTACAAAACAACCACAGCACAGCCAAGGCTTGTCTTAGTTAACCTAACACCACAGGTGAAAACAGTGCTTCACCCTCTGTACTAGCGTGTGACGCAGAAGGGCGTGTGAGCCGTGGGTTGCCGACCTCTGATCTAGATAGTAACCATGTAGCCGTTACTATCTAGACGGATTTCTCAAGTCCATTTAACATGATCCATCCACTGCGGCTGAGAGAGAAGCTACAGGAAATGTAAGTAATCATGTCCACCATCTCATGGATTGCATACTACCTGACACACAGTCTGCAGTATCTGAGACTTTATGATTTGTTGAGGTGCCATACTGGAGCTCCACAGGGAATTGTGCTTTTTCACATTGCCTTGTACACCTCAGGCTTTTCAGTAAAACTCAATATACTATGTTATTACTAATGGGAGAGAGTGGGAGCACAGAACACTAGGATATTATTTTGTGGAGTATTCTGGGAGGAATCATCTGCTTCTGAATGTGAATAAAATCACATAGACTACTGAAGGATGAGTACGGCTATACAACTCCTGTCTATCCTGTTGATGTGGTGGAGGAGTACCTGTGCGCCCGGGTTTCCACATCAATAACAAGCTGAACTGGAAGCCCAACACAGAGGCTCTAAACAAGACAGAGAAGAGCAGCAGTGGTGGGTGCCAAAAAAGAAAAAAGAAAAAGACAACATAATATTGCAATATTCCGTGTGGAAATATTGTGTCACTACAGGCACACTAGATATACTTATTTTATTAGAGGGCTAACCATTCTGCAATAACGTTAGCCAAGGAAACTTAAATGAACTGAACCGAAAAACTATCCAGCAATAGACTAATTGCAACTCTTGGTGACTAATGGTTGCCCAGAGTTTGAGGACGTTGTGCACTCATGATCACTTGCACAGGTCGCCCGATCGGACGCAACTGTCTGCAAACAGGTGCAGTGTAACTAACTGCAGTTTTTCTGACAGATTATTTAAGGTTTATAAACAACTGCCATTTATTTTTCTATTATCAAAAGCAGATTGCATGTAATTACCAAGTAGACCCCATTCAATCGCACACTGATAGCAGACTCTCTCATGCCAACATTTATGACAGGTTTTAGTGACAATGTTCATATGCTTTACAAGCTTATTTTACAGCAAAAATAACTGAAGCGAGATAACTTTATCTTACTGGATTTTGAGGACATAATTTGCTGTGTCTTGTTACTCCCAAATCTAACTAGCTAGTTCTACTTCATCACAAAGCTCAGAGCCTTTAAAGCTGGGGTCCCCAATCCCAGTCCACGAGGGCCTGTGTCCTTGCAGGTTTTAAATCTCACCCTGGGTCAACACACCCGTATCACATGAGTTCATTACCAGGCCTCTGGAGAACTTCAAAACATGTTGAGATGCAGGGAGAGCAGGGAACAGCTGGGGGACAGAGTGTCTCGAGAGTTGGAGACAGATGGAAAGGTGAAGATGCAAGGAGTAGAGGTGGTAAAGGTGGATGAGTTGGTCAACCATCCAAAGCAACAGTCAGTGCATGAGACAGGTGCAGCAGGTGGAGACGATTGCCTGGGGTGATTTTTGAGGAGGATAGCAGTAAGAGTGAAAGGGAAGGATTAGAAGGTGGTAGTGAGACCTGCTGTGATGTGTGGTTTGAAGACTGTGGCACTGACCAAAAAAAAAAAAAAAAGACGAAGACGAAGACGAAGACAAGAGGCCGAGCTGGCACTGACCATGATGGACAAGATTAGAAATTAGTATATCCGACGGACAGCTCGGATTGAGCAGTGTGAAGACAGGGAGACAAAGCTGGGCTGGAGGTCGATGCTAAAGATAGGGTGAGATGAAGGGAAATGATCCGCTGTGGCAACCCCTAAGGCCGAAAGACTATCATTATTACATCATAAGTTCAACTGCTATTTCCAAAATAAAAAAACAAATAAAACATAGCTGGTTTCTTATTCATTCCCATGGTGCACTGCGTGTCAGTTATGAAAACTTCCCCATATGGTTGCTGAGTCTCGTGAAGTTCATTACTGGATATTGATGCGCTAAATGTGACTCTAACTATGGTTATCATTTGCTGTAAACGTGTTATTTTCACTCGAAATAAGTCGGGGTTGGTGGCCAGACATGTTCACGTATAAAGGATTTTAAGACTTCGTGAAAACAGAGGGTCAAAATATTCGTGTCCGATGATGGGTGCATTAGCAAGAGCTACACTAGCAAGGCAAGCTAGAGGTGAGAAAGGCGCTAAGAGAAGTAACACTACAGCGGCAGAAAAAGCGCACTTTTGTCCTCGTGTGTCTTACCCTCCTCGCCGGTCCCGTGCACGGAACACCCGGTCAGATATCCGGGTAAAAACCCCAGCTATGGCCGGTGAGTACACGGAGTACACCAGCCTCCTCCAGGACATGGGAGCCGCCATTGCTGCAGCACTGCGAGTTTGAAAAAACTTTATAGACACCCCTCTCAGTTGACATACACAGACGCTTTCTACACTGTGCAGTACACAAGATTGTAGTGACAGCTCAAACCGTGCCAAGCAACTTCAATTCAGTTCAATTCAGTTGTATTTGTATTGCTTCAAAGCACAACAACATTTGCCTGAAGGCGCTTTAAACTGAAAGGTAAAGACCTTACAATAATAAGACCCTACTGTAATAGGTAAGGTGCTTTTCTTTTAATTAAATAAATTAAATATCGCTGGTTTGGGATCTGTTTTTCTGTGATTTTGGGGGTGATTTTAAGTGTCTTTTAATGACCTGCAAATTATTTATGCTCCATTTCTAAATTAACCACCAAGGCACTCTTTAAAAAAGACATATGTGACCACAGAAAAGCTTAAAGATATATTTTTGGTAACACATCTTCCTGTTCAGTTACCTGTTAAAGGTGTGCCTTGAAGATTTTCAGTCATGCAATGCATGACGTGCATTGTTTCAGCCGACTGATAAATGTGTGTGTATGTGTTTATATTTGGAAGGCTCATAGCACATGAGAATCTTCTTTACTGCTGTCTTATAACAACAATACTCGCAGCAGTACGTTTCAGTAGAATGATATGGAGAACAATCAGGACTACTATCTAACTTTACTGCTTTATTGATTTCAAAACACTTTAAATATGAGTTGATATCTTTTATGGCCTTACAGCCTATGTTTGTTCTTGGATTGTTAATGAACATATTAGAAAGAAAGACCAGTAATCATAGCATTTGTAATTGATTCTCACTATTTTTCAGAGTAAATTTAAACCTTTTTCTCCTCTAAAGTTACAGATTTGGCTCTTAATTTAAAACGAGTCACTCTTTCAACCTTTCATTACATATAGGGCATTTGCATGCTCAAGCAACACTGTAGGCTGTTGCTCAAGAGCATTTGCAGTAAGTCAGATGTTTCCTGACACGGACACGACACAGCGGACTGAGGGACCCCTATCTTTAAACATAAGCCAGTTTGTTGTAGGTCAGATGCTATTTATCCTTCATGCTGTTAAGAAAGAGAAGGGAGAATGCAATGACAGCCCATGTTGATGCTGAATAGCTTGAAAATATCTGACCTTAAGGTAAGGCTTTGTTTATGGAAACTCAGCAGAGAGATTTGTAACAGCACAAGGAAATAGACATAAACCTTGAAAGTAGGTTACTTGATTATTTCAGTGAAACACCTAAAAAAAAATTCTACCTGTGCTTTTTTTCTTAATTTGTGCACATGTGCTTTTGTATTCTGTGTTTGTCCAAACAAACTACAGCAAATTTAATAAATAGTAGAGTAACATTCACTGCGGTACAGTTTTAAAATACTTGAGTCTTTACTCAACCTCAGCAGATTAAATATTGAATAGATACGAGTACTTTAATTCACAGCATTATGACAACTTTTCACCTAGATACAAATTTAGGGGTGCTTTTTTAAAAATAAAAAAATAATAATACTTCTCCTACCTATCTGGGATTACTGAGACCTGATATGTATTAAAACTAAGAATAATATTTTCATACATTAAGATATTTTTTGTTTAAGTCTTTAACAGAAGTCTGTGCATTTTCCTGGTAATCCTGGCAATCTTCTGCATCAGTAAAAGTAACCCTGCTAAAAACAAAAAAAAAGTAAATAAGATTTTTATTACAATCCTGCTGATTTTCCTTTAGGGAGAAAGAACAAAATGTCTTCTACGGGTGTGAATATGTTTATATAACCCATATTTTCGGGGGAAATGCTGATTTCTACATAGATATCAACACTTGGATGCATTATTTTATATGGAACTGAGGATTTTTAATGCTTTAACGGCAGATCTGAGTGTTAGATGAATGCAGAAAAAAAGAAGGGTCCTGCAGTGCATGTACAAGCATATTATGGTTAGTTATTATAGCGAGAATATGTGGAGTATGTCTCTAAAACATGAGCCATAGCTGCGGTTTTATATTGTGCCATATGTGGAGCTTTTAACTTTTTCACCTTGTCGAGAAGGGAATCCAGCAGCAGTACCAGGAAACAGCCCGGTAAAGGTCACGCTGATTATTTATTGGCGATCCGCCAAGAGCGGGCGCGAGCCCGCGCGTGTGTTCTTTTGCGTGCGTGAGCGTGCGTTCGTGTGTTTACTGGAAGAACCTCTGAACGGAGGGGGGCGGAGCTTTACGAACATCGGCTTTACTCACTGGAAACAACCTCCAGTAAACCTCCTCCCCTCCCCTCCTCCCCCAACACACACACACGGGGAGTTCTCCGGCAGATACCGCTGCCGACACATTCCTCTGCTCGGTAAGGAAACCCACACGCTCTTTTGGATACTTTTTTATGGATTTTAATGCCTGAGTTAATATTTTTTCAAGCACTACTTTCGGGTAGTTTGCGTATCTTTTCTTTTGGCGACGAGCGGCTGCGGCGCTGGGCTGAGTGTATCCACAAGGTAAGTTAAAACATTTAAAAGCGGTTCGCCGGTCATCGTCTTAAAGTAGGCAAAATGACAGAAAACTGGGGTATGGGGCACTTTAAAGCGCTGTGGTTTTATTTAGCAGCTCGGGCTCTCGCTGAAGACGGTCCTAAAAGTGTTAATGCTCGGGGGGTTCGCAGTATCATCAGTAGTGGACCGAGTTTAACGCCAGTGGCTCCGTAGCAGTTCTGAGTCGCTATGGCGCCTGCACTGTCCGGTGAAGCCGACTTCCAATTCCCGTAGAGCCTGCAGGGTATCTTGGGAAACCAGAACCAGACGGGACACCTTTTCAGTCATCGTGAAACCGGAGAACGGGGCCTCCGAGCAGGAATACAGCTATTTAGCAAAGAGAAATGGAGGGGGTTAATAGAAGAAAAAAATTGCGCTGGCTGTACTCTTTCACAGTGACCCCGATTCAGAAATCCCTTGTTGCGGTGCGCCCGATCGAAGACAATTGAAAGCAATCAGGATCCAGTTGCTGTCTGGCTGCACGGTGCAGCAGCACGAGTAAGCAGTGCATTCATTTAAACTAAATATAACCTGCCTGCTCGCTGCCCGCTCATGCCATATGCATTTGTTACAGTCGCCATAACTGCATTTTTATGGGGGTAAACTGAGAGCTTCAGTGTGGCACAGTGGCCATTTATTTCTCACTGCCTATGCAGGAGTGAAATTCAAATGAGGCTCTATGGCTCTATATTTGCAAGCCAAGATGAGGTTATATATAGCTGGAAGTGCTTAATCTTTGCTCACTGTCTCCCTCCAGCTGTGTATAGGTGCTCTCTACCAGCCCCTCTCTGGATGCATCAGACTCCTCTTCCCCGGGGCCCTGGACCCGGTGTGTGACCCCGCCATCCTCACCCCGCTCCCCCCCTCGTCTCCCCTCTCGCTCTGCTGCCGACTCTCTTCCACCTGTCCAATCCCGCGCTCCTTTTCTGGGCCCCCTGCCTCTCGATCAGCAGGGAGAGGCAGGGGGCCATGGCATGGCCATGGTAACCTTTGCAGGACACAACCCCCTTGCCATGAGCAGCATCACCTCTCCAGAGGGCAGGGTTCAGGGGTCGAACTTTACCCCGCATCATTTCAAGCCCTTCAGCTCGCATGAACACTACCAGCAGGTCAGTCACATCTGAGGAGTTAGCTAAACTATTACGTTTTGTGTGTGTGGTTTCTTTGGCATTCTTGGAAATTCAACATGGCTTTTTTTTTTTCTTTTTTTTTTTACCCGTTTCAGGTGATGCGTGCACTGCATAAGCTTCAGCAGAGTGGCTTTTACTGGGGAGCTGTCGGAGGCCGGGAAGCCAGCTCCCTGCTACGCTCTCAACCCCCTGGCACTTTCCTGGTCCGTGACTCCTCAGACCACCACCACTTCTTCACACTCTCTGTCCAGACAACTAAGGGAACCAAGAATCTGCGAATCCACAGTGAGGGAGGAGGCTTCTTCCTACAGCCAGACCCCCAAAATACCCAGGAGCTCCCGCAATTTGACTGTGTGCTGAAACTCGTAGCACACTACATGGGGAAGGGGCAAGATACTGAAGGGACCAAGGAACGGGCGAGTGGGGACAATCCAGGAGAGACAAAAACAAAGGCACACAATGTTTATCTGATCCATACCGGTGGGGAGAAAATCCCACTGGAATTGCGTCGACCCCTCTCGACTTGTCTCTCCAGCCTGCAGCACATGTGCAGGAGGACGCTGAACAATCAGGGCTTGGGGGCGTCTGAGCGGACTGAGCAGCTCCCGGACACACTTAGAGACTACCTGGAGGAGTATGATGCTCCTATATGACTGACAGGAACTGCGACAGGTTCTACTGCATGGACCAAGTGCCAGGATTACAGCACGGACCAGCTCTCGGTGAATGCGAGATTGTCTGTGTGGACATAAACTGACCAGACTGAGCCTTAAGTGCTAACATGAGGTCAGTTTTCCAGAATCAGCTGATCACTGATCTACTCTGGGTCACCCGCTGACCTTCTGGGGATGAGGAGTGTGATTTGGGTAACCGACGATTACCTCGTCCGTCCTGCTTTGCAAAAACACACAAAAACAAAAACACTGACCACTCAAGTGAGTGGCAGATGAAGCCTGAGGTCAAAGGTCAACGTTTCCTATGACTGACTGAGACGCAGAGCAGTGCCTCGTAGAAGATTAACCTGACTGGTCAATATTAACGATGGCAGCGAAAGGCATGATCAATGCACCACCAGTGATATTTTGGTGGGTTTAATGTGCTTCAAAGCTGCTGCTGTCTGCGTGACATTTACAACTGGACAGACAAACGGCAGTGGGTAGAGAGAGTGGGGGGTGGGGGGTTTCAGAGAAAAGGCAAAGTCCAAACGAGGGGGGCCCTGTACAGAGAACGCACAGGATTTGTTTGTCTGAGCGTGAGTGTGTGTGTGAGTGTGTTTGCGTTGTGGTGGTGCACACATTTCCATTGCTGCTTCCCGCAAGTGTTGCCTCATAGAGGGGGAGTGGGACGGTCATGCACTCTAGCTCCACATATGCAAACACACACCCACACCCTCAAACACACGCACAGGTATAGACCACATGAAGGTTTTGTTAGCATGGGAGTTTTGGGGGGATGGGGGGAGGTTAAAAAAATAATTACTAAGCATTTTCTTCTCCTATGTGTTCCTTGTTCCTGATCCATAACCATTTGACTGCCCAGCCCCCCCTCCCCCTGCCTTTTTGTTTCAGAGATGCATGTATGCTTTGACAGTGACAGAAAACAGGCCGCTCTTGCCGAGACAAAAGCTTTTTTACCGGGACAAAAGCCCTGGCATGGGACCAAACAAAACAGCAGACCTTATTTTTATCCCGACTGGCTGGAAAAATGTCAGCGACACTGTAAAGCTCCTTGGGGGAATGATGATAATGGTGATGATCCCAAAGATGCGGAGAGGGTGAGGATTTTAAAGCAGAGGGAGGAGTGGGATTGGGAGAAGGAAACTGAAAAGGAGGGGTAGACTTGGGGGAGAAAGGTGGGAGGAGACATACTGGTATACAGCTAAACAAAAACTCCGATAAGAGGAAATGATAGAGCACAACAGGACGCCGCTCCTGTAAATATAACTGCCCTGTGTGAGGGGGAAAAAGATTTTAGCTGAGTCTTATTTCTGTCTTGGATTATCATCTCCGGCTCATTTCTATTTGTTAAAATGCCCCAGTGTGTTTGAATATCTGTCTGCCTTCTCCTGTAACTTCAGAAAGGATTTGTATTTTTTACTTTTTTGTCTACTTTTCCATCATAACCTCTGGAGGAGGAGAAGTGAACAGTTGGACTTGTCTGAATGTTAAGGATACACTACACTTTTCCCTCAAGTGATTCTTAAAAAAGAAAAGAAAACAGCCTTTTGTAAACCAGAATTCAAAACTTAGATTTGATCAAAAAAAGGAAGTGCTTTTGCTGTTTGACCCGTACCTGTGATCCATATTGGAGTGGCAGCCTTTTATGTTTTTGTCTGTTTGAGCTCACATGGCCACTCGAGGTGAGGGCGGCACACTTTTTTTTTTTGGTCAAATCTGGGTCACATCAACACCAACTCTTTCTTCTTCTTTTTTTTTTTTTAAAACATGTGTTGCACCGGTGGACCACGTGTATGTGAATCATATTGTCTTTTATAAAGACTCTCTCGCAACAGGCTGGCCACTAGTCTGGCAATACAAGCTGTAATACCTGAAATGACAAAGCATTACAGAAATAAATGAAAAGGAACGTTGCACATATTTATATTTCTAAAATATTTCAATAATTTATATTAAAAAGCACTATTTTTACAAAAGTCAATGCATTTGCCTTGTGTCTTAATTTACTGTTTTGTTTTGTTTTTCTTCTTTTGAACTTCCACCAATTCAATATTGACTGCACACACTTTTAATTTACTCTAATAAATTGTAAAATGGTTTTTATTCCAGCAATTCCTGGCCTCACAGCAAGACTATTTACTTACAATTGGGATTTCCTAGTTAAACAAAGCAGTGTTTATTCAGTCGGCACACTTTGAAAAAGAGTGAGCAGCAGCACACGAGGAAGACGCACATTCATCACCGGGTTAAAGTTGCTCCGATCCACGCTTCTCCGTTTCTTTGCCAGAGGATTGTGGATAAATTCCACAGGGATTGGAGAACGTATAGGGAAGGATGGAAGGAAAGGATGGAGGGAGGGCACAGCTGATGTGCACATGGCACAGTAACAAAGGGTTTCCCAGAAGGAGAGGGTTTAGGTCAACGTCATGCATGCACACTTTGACACAGCAGTCACTGTGTGGAGAGCTCACTTTGGGCTGGACCTAACTGGAAAGGAATGCAGTGGGGTTTTATACATCCTGCCTGAGGGGCTGAAAGAGGATGGTGTCCTCCAGGGAGTGTGTATGGATATGTGTGTGTTTGAGGTCAAATAGGTGAAAGGGTCCACGTGGAGGAGATTTATGATCGTCTGTGGTTTTAGTTTTTTTGTCTTTTAGTGCGCAGCCAAAGCAGAGTGTGTGTGTGCGTAAGTGGTTGGTCAAGCTAGATTGCGCCTGTTGGTAAAATTAAGCAGGAGGTGAGTTTCTTCATTTCTACACCCCCCCCCCCCTCATTTCCCTGAACACACACACACAGATATGGTTCCCATTCCCTGCATACCTTGTGCTCTGTCTGAGGCTGGCTTCCAGGAAAGAGGCACTTTAATTGAGTTGAGTTTTTACGGCTCTTGCCTGGTGTTAATGTGTGTTTCAGAAGGAGGGAGTGTGTGAGGTAGGGGAGTCCTGAAGAGGAAATAATTGCTTAAAACAAGAAATAAAAGATGCTGAGAGAATATTAAAATCAGATAAGGAGGACCTGGGAGATTTTCCTGATTTTTTTTTTATGTCATACATGTGCTGTAAAAATGGTGGATCCTCATTTTAATATGGCCAAAGTTTCTACATTTAAGCCTTGTGAGCTAAAATTGAAGGCTTCAGGCTCTTTTCTGCTCTCCTGTTCAAACCTTTTGTTTGAAAGGTGGCTTAAAGGAACTGCACCACAGCCCAGTGTAAGATAAACGAGGATTATTTTGAACTATGAGTCATGCAAAGCGACTCTGGTCAAGTCCAAAAGGTTAAAACCAACATTATTTTTTCTCTACTTATCTCCTCTCTCGTATGTTCAAGATGAGATTAAGCAGTTATATTTTGATCTCCCTCATATCCCTTAAAAAATAGAGGAGTAACCTCGTCTACCTCACTGGGCCAGCTGCCAGTGCTACACACATCTCTCTGGACTCGAGCCAACCTAAGACCTCTGTGGGAATCACAGGCTAATGTTTAATAACTGTTTTTACAGCTCACCTCAGTACAGGTAATTACAATGATTCAAAAACTCGGTTCCTCATTTTTTGCCTTGACACTTCCAGGAAAAAACGCATCCAGGGTTGCTGTTTGGACGCTGGTGTGCGTCTGTGCGCGAGTGCAGATGACACTATTTGTTTATGAGAGGAAAACTGAGTGGGCACTTGGAGAGAAGGATGACGTAGGTTAGGAGACAAACAGAAAATGAGTGAGCCTTCTTCCCAAAATCCAACCAGAACAATCCAGTTTTACACACAACACATTGTTCAAATAAGCCAGCTCAGCTCGCTGTGACTCATCTTATGTTCCCCATAGTTGCCTAGTGAGTGGCGCTGGAATATTTTGCCTGTGCGTCGTGAATCTCACACACTCACAGAAAGTCTTTCCACCGTGATTCATTTTTTTCGGGTTATGACTTGCTGTGTCCAGCTCAACAGTTGTCAACAGTGTCCCCGCCAAACACAACACCCGGGTCTCAAACAACTGAGCTCCATTTGGAGAACCCCCCCCCCAACCCAACAATCAAAACACTCGCACCAACGTTTCGGGCATTGCCTCTCAAATTCAAATTCAAATTCAAATTTTATTTGTCACGTACACAGTCATACACAGTACGATATGTAGTGAAATGCTTGGACAACTGCTCGTGACCTAAAGAAAACAAAAAAGGAAAAGGCTATGAATAAGATAGGAAATAAATATGAAAAATTAAAAAGGGTAAATTTAACTAAGAAGGAATAAAATATAAATTAAGGTTAAAAATGAAATAACTGTACAACACAAATTAGAATGAAGGGTAAATTTAACTGGGAAGAATAAGATAAAATATATAAATTAAAGTTGAAAATAAAATAACTGTACAACAAAATACACAATATAGAACTATATAAGAATGTATGAAGAAATATAAATCTAAATAAATATATACACAATAACAGCAGCTGTACAAGTATTAACTGGAAATGAAGAATATAGTGACCAGTGTTGTGCAAAAACAATGTCCAGAAAGTCCAGTGTGTGTGTAAGAACCATATGTGTGGGTCAGTACTGTGTGGTGGTGTGATTGAGAGACCGTATCGCCTGCGGGAAGAAGCTCCTCCTCAGTCTCTCTGTGTTGGTCTTCAGGGAGCGGAATCGCTTTCCTGACCTCAACAGAGAGAACAGTCTGTTGTTGGGATGGCTGAGGTCCTTCACGATCTTCCTGGCCTTGGTCCAGCACCGCCTGCTGTAGATTGAGTGCAGGTCAGGGAGCTCGGAGCGGATGGTGCGCTCAGCTGACCGCACAACCCTCTGTAGAGCTCGTCTGTCCTGCATGGTGCTGTTCCCGAACCAGGTTAAGATGTTTCCCGCCAGGATGCTCTCTATGGTGCACGAGTAAAAGTTCCTGAGCACCTTGGAGGGCAGTTGGAAGTCTCTCAAGCGTCTGAGGTGGTAGAGACGCTGTCGGGCCTTTTTCACCACGGTGTTGATGTGACAGGACCATGACAGGTCCTGCGTGATGTGAACTCCGAGGTATTTGAAGCTGTCCACTCTCATAACTTTAATGCTGTGTTTTAATGCAGCATAAGGAAGTGAGAAGCAAGTTGAGCAATAAGAGGAATACTTTTCAAAATGTAAGCCAGTTTTACTCCTGGAGCCTGATCAAAATTGAAGTGTGCTATCTGCAGCTTCTTTTGTGTTTTATGTCATTTTTGCGCTCTTGCCAAAGTCAGCCACAACACGCATAGAAGGAGGAAAGAATATTAAAAGGTTAGGACTGTACTCTACAACTAGCAAGTCACAACCATCTTCCAGGAAAGGCCCCTTGGACTGCTGATTATTTCTTCCAGTAAGGCTTTTTCTTGCCTGATCGGTGCTTATAGGAAAGGCGTTGGGGTTGGCCCATCAGTTCGAGTATTGTCACAGCCGCTTCTGATAAAGCCAGACCAGCTTCCAGGAAACCAGAGATTTACCCTCCAGCATTCCATCATTCCTTCACCATCAGTGCACACAGACAGAGACGGAGAGAAGCAGAGGGAGCAGAAGGGGTATAACAGCGATGGGGATCAATAAAAACCATATGGGAAAGAATACATGCAGTTAAATGCACAAGTGCATGTATGTGTTTTGTTTGTGTGTGCACAAAGCGCCTTCACTTGTACTCACTGACAGTGACGCATCACAAACACATCCAAACAAACACAATATTCCTCCAAGCCTACTACCAATCATCCGTGCTGTACAGTTACGCTCTCTGCAGCACTCAAAACCTCTAGTGATGATCTTTACTTTCGCATAAATCATCACTTATCACCCTGGAAATCCTGGGTGTGTCTCTGACTGACTGGAAATACTCATATGGCTAACTGAGATTACCCCAAAGTAACTAAACTGTTTGTAAAAGGCACGTTGTATTAGGCACATTGTTTAACTTGTACTTTCTCCCCCCTCTCTCTTCATTCACAGCTGCACAAGCGTACCGGCAGAGAAGCTCAGATGCCAAATGGCTTACTGTAACAGCGTGGACTCGGACCAAACCCTCTAACACTCTCAGGTGTCACCGTGTCCCTTCAGCCAGCAAACAGGACTGCACAGTATTTGAACTTCAGACTGTAGCAGACACGCACATGAGTTCAAACATTACCATATGCACATACATATGTGGTGAGTAAGGGGTTTTTTAGGCCACGAATGAATGGCAACGCCTGTAAACTACCTACAAACTCGCTGCAGTGCTGCAATAAAATAAAAGTCCAGCATTTGCAGTTTAACTGGAAGTAAAATGTTAAAGGGAAGAGCAGAATTCTTTTTTTGTGTGTGTCATTTAAAAGCCTCGTGTTTTCATTAAGATCTGCCGACACAAGAAAGCCAAAGACACAAACGTCAAAAGGAAATGCAAACAAAGAAAAGCAAGCATGCAAGAAGGAAGGAAGATTTTAAGAAATGATTAAGGAGAAGGAAGCATTCCTGACAAAAAAAGCTCCTATGAGGCTTTTCTAAACAATCTATCAAAGCCTTCTTCTGCAGTGGAACATGTGACAGACTTGTTAGCCAGCAGTTCCTTATTTACACATCGGTTATCGAGCAACATTATCTATAATTTGTTGTAGTTAAGGCCACTTTTAGCTTGTGTTTTTGGTCTTTACAAAATCCAGAAAGAAGTGATGCAGCTCTTTCTTTTTCCTCCTAACGATCATTTTTATTTAAAGAAATATTTTAAAAAAAACTTTAATTAAAAAGTCCAAGTTTAAGGACAATGATGCATTTGTTTTCCTATTAGTGTAGTAGAGCCTCTGTACATGGTCACAATGGATTTTAAATCAAATAGCTAAGGTGTAATTGAAGATTTTAGCTTTTTATAAATAGCCCCCCATTTTCAGAGGCTCAAAAGTAACTGAATATCTGCCTGACGACCAGTTTCATGGTCAGGTAAGTCCTGTTTGCTTTATTTCCATAAAATAAGTGTTGAACAACGTCTCTCAATATGACGTCCAAATACATGTCAAAAAAAGCTGAAAAAACTAAATGAACATATCAGAAAGGTATTAAAAAACGTTAGGAGTGGTTAAATCTGTAATTTAATCATTTACTTTCGTAGATCTTTAAAACGAGTGAATGCACTGACCAGCTCAGTGACATCAAAAGGCCTGAAAAGACCAAAGAAACTACAGTGGATGATCACAGAATTATTTCCATGGTTAACAAAAATACCTTCACAACACCGAGTCAAGAACACTCTGGAGGTTCTTGGTTCTTCTTGAGGAAGCAGGCGTTGAAGTCTACAATCAGAAGAAGCTTTCCTGAATGTAAACCCAGAGAGTTTACAACAAGGTGCAAACCACTGGGTACATTTAAAAACCAGAAGGTCAGATTAGACTTTTCCAGAAAACATCTAAAAGAGCCCGAACTGCTCTGAAAACAATTCTCTGAAAGCAAGATGAACTTGTTACATATTGATGGGAAGAGAAAATTATGAAAAGGAAACAGATTATGATCTGAAGCATACCACATCATCAGTCAAACATGGTGGAGGCAATGTTATAGTACAGGTCTGTACGGCTGGAATTAATGGAATCAGGAATCAAGTCATACAGAGAGTAAAGTTTCATCTATATGTTTATCTCCTGTCTTGGTTAGTTTTCCTTTCTTTGTGATTGTACACCTCCCCCTCACCCGTGTTGTTCCTTAAACTTGTTTACAATTACCCAATAACCTTCGCCTGTACCGATACGTCCTGCCATGCACTCCTCAGTTACCAGTTTGTTTTGTATTTCTTGCATTTCAAGCATTAAAGGTGAGCATTGCAGTTTGTGGGATTCCTCGTGTTCTCTCATGGTGTTATTATTGGATTTTTGCCTTACGCCTGCCCCTTACCGGATTTGTTTGCTCCACTTGACTGATCACTCTGTCAATGACCTTGTGTTGTTTTCTGATTAGATTTGGATTCACTTTGCCTCTCTGTGTCACGTTGTGAAATTCCCCCCCTCAAAAAATAAGTGACATTCATTAAAATTTCATTTTTTAAGTGTTTCCCTCTGGATGCAAACAAAAAATAAATGTCTTTGGCTCTATTTTGATCTCTTCCCAAACATTTCGTGCATTCATTACATCGATTTTAACGTGGCTAAAGTTTCACATGTTTGCACCAGCTGTCAGTCTGAGCCACGTGTTCACATACTGATTCTCAATCATCTGCCTAGAGTTAGATCTTCAAATCTTCTTCCTATGATTTTAGCTTATGGCACAAAAACCTTTTAATGAGCAGGACTGAACAGGTTTTACAAATTCTGTCATGTCCTTTGTCCTGGTTATTTCAAAAAGTGTCTATGGTGATGTGTTTTGATAAAACTTCTCTGCTGCAGACAAAATGTGATGCGGCTCTTGAGCAGCTAAATGCTTCACTTCCTTCGACTGACTCTCTTTTGTGTGGAACAGGATTTTTTTCCCACTGAAAACAGCCCACTGCTGTGGCCAACAACACCAATATAAGAGCAAACTAAAAGAGTACACTTGGCGGCTAAACAATGAGTTGTTTTCACATTCCCATTTAATTCACTGTTGCTGTAAAATATTGATTATAGTTGCTTTTATGGTGCTAAAGTAGAGATGCAGCTGAAGGCTGTAAAAAAAGCTAGCTGGGCTTGAGTTCAGGGTTTTTTTTGGGGGGGGGGGGGTGGAAACAAATGACTCATATTTTCTTATGTTTATGTCAAGTTGAATATTTAATCTCAGTGTGTCTGCTAGTAACAGTCAGTTAAATAAGACTCTTTTGCTTATTGGATGCACCCTTTGGGTCCAATAACTCCTGAGACCTTTGCACCATTGCTTTCAATCTCAACTTCCTGTTGACAATGCTATTGTGCCTCTTAAAATGTCTAATGTTTAGTTTGTAAAGGTTGAGGCATTCCCCACGCAGTGGCACAGTATTTATAATGCTGTATATTTGTATCTGTATCGTGTATAGAGGTCGTTCTTTGTCTAGGGCGTTTGGTCTATCTCCTTTATGAACTTCAGTCTTACCTAAGGCATACAAACCAATCTATTATACTCCCAGATGCTCTCCAAGAAGAGAGTTTTTGTTGTTAGTTCTGGCAAACATCCATCCATCCATTTTCTTCTGCTCATCTAACTTGGGGGGCCCAGGGGGCTGGAGCCTATCCCAGTTGTCATAGGGTGAGAGGCAGGGTACATCCTGGACAGGTCACCAGTCAGTCGCAGGATTATTACATAAAGACAGAACACCATTTACTCTCCCATTTACGCCTACAGGGAATTTAGGAAGCACACACCAAAAGATACATATAAAGGTAGGAAAAGCTGACAGGAATACTTGAGTATTTACCTGCGGCCTCTGCCTCCCAGAATACTTGTGACTACTAGTAATACTTTACCAGCCATTAACGGAGTGAGTGATAAAGACAACTGTAGGAAATGTTTAAGTAGGCACTGACACACATTCAAAATGCCAACAGTGAACAGCATGCATGACTGGCGGCTTTAGATGTGATAAAGAAACTATCAGCGGTATTTGAAGTAAAGCAGCAGCCATCATGAAATGCAGAAGGACTGACGCCTTGCAGTCATGGTAAAAAAAAAAAAAAAAAGAAGAAGAAGAAAAAACTACACCCTTTTTAAATTTTAAGGTTTTACATATCAAGACATGATAATTATAATCTGTAATTTTTACAAACAAGGTTTTATAAACAAGTAAAATCCGCCTCAGATGAACAGCAATGTTTGACACTGTGCCATCATTTATTTAACAAAAATAACCCAAAATGAAGGAATGTGTGGAGAAACTAAGTACACCCAGTCTTCCTAGAATCACCCTAAGATCACTGTAGTGCTCAAAGAACTGCAAAACAAACCCCAAGAGCTGCATCTCAGACTCTACAGGCCTCAGTTAAATATTAAAGTTCATGAAAATACAATTAGAAAATGACCGAACAGGTATGGCTTATTTAGAAGGGTTGCCAGATATGCAAAACACATCTGAACAAACCAGTATACTTCCAGAACAAAGTCTCTTAGATGGATGACACCAAAGTATAGATGTCTGGCCATCATACACAGACACAGTCACATTTGGTGAAAAGCAAGCAGAGCATATCAGCACAAACAGCTCAACCAGCTGTGAAGCACAATAATGGGGTGGGGATAATTTGGGTTTGTTTTGCAGCTGCAGGATCTGGGCACCCTGCAGTCACTGACACGAATTCTAGTGTCAGAGTGAGGCCATCTATCCAACAGCTAATGCTTGAGCTAAAATGGGTCATGCAACAGGAGAATGACCCCAAGAACACCAGAAATAATACAACAGCATGGCTGGAAAAAAAGAAAAGAATAAAGGTGTTGCAACGTCCTGGTGGGACGTTGAGATAGCTGTGCATAAACAAATGCCTGCAAACCTCAATGAACTGAAGCAGCGCTGTAAAGAAGAGTGGGCCAACTTATCTCCACAATGATGTGAGAGACTGATAAAGCTGTAAAGAAAAACATTTCCAAGTTATTGCTGATAAAAACAGTTTTGCATGCTAATGAATCATGGGGTGAATCCTTTTTTTCCACACACTGCTTCTACATTGTGGCTTTGTTTTTGCTTAATACATAATGACATGGAGTAGTAATGCCATGCATCGTTGTGACTTGGTTAGGACTAGATCTTTTTTTTATTTTTTATTTATTGACATGTAAAACCTTAGAAGGGACAAAAACTGTATCAAAAGTCTCCGAGCAAACCTGTGCAACGGAACAGAAGGTGTTGCACTCATCTCGCTCCAAACTTGGGACCTTGTTGCTGTCGAGCCACTGAGCCACATTCCTGCGTTGACATGCACAATGACTTTGTGAACCACAGATAAATATACATAGATACTAGTTACTGCTGTTTGCACAGATATGCATCAGTGCAGTTGGTACGGGAAAACAATGGGTGTTGTGCAAATGGTTATTTACCTAGGTGGTGCGCTAGCGTGTGAATATTTGAATGATAATACGGCAAACAAATCATTACTATACCTGAAAATTTCATCCCTAGCCATTCTAGTGCTTCGTAGCCTCTGCAGTCTCTCAAACTTGGCATCACAATTTGCATATAGTGAATTATGCTTCTTTTTAGACATGACACATAACCAATATAAACAAGGCATGAAGAGATAGGTGTGGTTTCCCAGTTATGCATCGCTTTCTAGATTCGAATTTGCCAAAACCGGAGCACAAAGTTTTTGCAAGCAATTATCAGCTAACATTATTAAAATGCAACAGGAGCACAGTCAGTCATTCACTACAGCTGCTTGCGACAGGACACTTGTCGATCAAATTTTAAACTTCAGTAGTTTTCTTTATGGGGAGTCTGAAGGGATTCCTTTTGGGGTAGCCTCAAGTGGCCATACCAGGAACTGCAGTTTTTAAGTGGGCTTTGTTTTACAGACAACCTCATGGACTTGGCCTGTCCTCATCTTTCATGGAAGTGTGCTCTCTATATTAAATGGGGATAAAGTTAAAAACAAAAGAACAAACAAAAACAGACCACTTGTCCCTGGCGAAAAACTTGGGAGATTAAAAAGACCAAAATTAAGGTGGAACAAAGACGTAGTTCTGATATCTGTAGTCAAACAAAAATATTGAATTCTTTATGGGACTTTTCAAAGAAAATAATGAAAATGTAATGCACATTATGGTTTTCATTCTTCTGTCACTCAAAGTGGCAAGCAGTAGATGGAATATGGGAAAATAGCAAGGGACTTTTAAATGCAGCACCGGAGCCAAAAATGTGTCATTGCTAAAGCTCTCTCAGAAAAGCGGGATCACCAAAGTGATTAGGATCGATCCTCTAAGGCATATGAACATCTGTACAAAAATGCATGCCAACTCATTTTGTAAATGCAGATATTGCGCTTCACGGGATAAATGACTCATTCAGTGGTACAGAGGGAAAAGCAGGGGGATCACCACAGCAGTTGTTATTGATCCTCCAGTGATTGTGAATTTCTCGATGAAGATTTCAAAGGAATCCATCCAAAAGCTGTTGAGATTTAAGTCTGAACCAAAAGAAGTGGACCAACCAGCACTTACCTGCCAGCACACACACGCACTGCAGAGAATGAACTGACAGCTTAAGGAAATGTGTGCAAAAAGGTGTCAGCCTCTGGCTGTCAGTCAGTTACATAATAAGGCATTAAACCATCAACGACATTTCCTTTGTTTCTTTATCAGCTCTCTTTAGTGTTGTTTCAACACTGATTCAAATCATTAACCATTCATGTCACTTCCTGAAACTACACCAGCCGTGCCAGATGGAATATCAGAGCGGGATAAAAACCTGGGATCTTGAAAAGCCCAAAACAACTCTCTGTGGCTCGTTTCAAAGTATACATTAGATTTTACAGGCTCTCACTGCAAATTAAACTCGACAGGAGCCTTCAATCCAAACCGAGGAGTTTGAATATGAACAGTGGCACTTTTCTGCCAATAGCTGACAGGCTCTTCTGTTTTGTCTCAACAAGGATCCAATTGGATTAAAAAAGCCCCAATGCCGAGCCCTCTGAATCGACTCCATTCAGCCACTGGCCTGCTGCAGCACTCACACCCCCAACATAAAACAAATGGCACTGCTCGGGCTTATGTGTGTGCATACTTAATTTCACCTTGTGAGAAGTTCCCACTCATTAAACACCAAAAATCAAAAGGGACCGTTGCACACACACAAACACAGATGCACGGCAGCACCCCCACTCCTTAATGTGAAGGATCACATTTGTTCCTGAAAGAGGTACACAGGGGGTCTGCAGTGTGTATGTGTGTGTGAACAGCGTGTGAATGCAAGAGCCAATCACAGAGCAGTATAGACACTGAGCCCCCCAAGTACTGCTGGTTTATAGGGCTCAGCTTCAGAGAAGTCACATGACTTCCCAGCGAGCGAGGTGGAGAGCGAGGAGTGGGCAATGTGGGAAAGGAGATTGAGGAGAAGGAGGAGTGAAAAGAGGGTCAGGAGGGTGACAGGATCGCTGCGAGGGGTGAGCTGAAGGTCTGGTAAATGAATAAAGCAGAAGGAAAAAAAGAGAGCGACGCGACGGTTCTCGGAAGCGAGACTGTGCAGGCTGGTCGGGGTCTGTAATTACAGCTGAATGAACAAAGTGAGAAATGACTGACTGAAACGAGAAGCCGGCGAGCAGCTGAATGAAGGATCAGATGAATGAGAACACACAGGCGATAGTGGTTGCAGCTGATTACTACCTTGGGTAATCTTGATGGTCTGGTTAACCCCGTCTCACACTGTCAAACTATCCTCACCACAATGCATGAAGTGACTATTCACCCATGACAAAACACAGAAAATCTAAGATATCTTCTTCTTTACATCATCATTTCTGGATAAGGTATGTCAATTTTAAGCTACGGTGGAAACAATCCAATCAATGGGCTTCACTTTTAAGGGTTTTCTTTGGTACTCATTGGGTCACGACAACATTCCCAATGAAAACTGTTCACAGCGAGTTCTCTGGAAATAAACTGTGATGCACTTTGAGTTTTTAAGATGTCATTTTTCAGCCGCAAACTAAATTCCATTTCTCTCAGTAGAACCAGGGTGGAGACAGGACATCTCAAAACTTTGCAAATACAACCAAAAGTAAACAGTATGGGACTAAAGCATGCAGACACCCCTGTACAGTGTTTGGGTTAGGCCCCTCAGGCCCAGTGACTTGCTCTTATTGCTTCAGACTGCCGTAATATTTTATATTGTTCTCCCAGCTTTGTGGGAAGGTTTCAACACATCATTGCCCACATAGGATGCAGGCCCCCTAAAAGAAAGTGTTTTCCAAGTTTAGCGGAGCAGGCCTGCACAGAGAGCACTGACCTCAAGTCCATTTAACACCTACAAGTCGGACCTTACCACATAACAATCAGTGCCTGAACCCGCAAATCCAACCCTTCTAAGTAAACCAGATATAGGAGCAGATTAATGCCCACAGTTCAGAAATGAGATGTTCAGCTGTCGCATATGGCTGTAATATTCAGCTGTCTGTGTATTTTTGAGCACGGAGTGGAACTGTGTGGTGATAAATCACCAGGGAGAGGGGAGGTAGAAGAGAAGAAATGGGAGAAGCTACGCTTTAAGAAAAGAAACAAGAAAAGAGGACTCCCCAATGAAATGCTTAGAAAAAAAAACAAAAAGGAAAGAAAGAATTTACACCATCACGCTCCCCCTGCTTCCTAAGAGCAACATGTTCTTTTTTAAATTGCGTAGTGGGGACAAGAGGTTGTTTACACAGTCCCCCAGTGGGGACAGAAAGAAAGTCCCACGATGGAAAGCATTAGATTTAAGGGTTAAGCCTTGGTTAGTGTTTCGGTAATAAGGGTTAGGAAAGTGCTGGTTACGGTAAGTCTCCAGGAAATGAATGCAAGTCAATGTAATGTCCTCTAAAGTCAAGGAAACAGGAGGGTGTGTGTGTGTGTGTGTGTGTGTGTGTGTGTGTGTGTGTGTGTGTGAAGTAAAGCATGTCCACATGGCCCGTGACATATGAAGTGGGGGGGAGTAGTGTGAAATGTGAAACAGATGTTACTCTTGTTTCACAGGCACTGATGTCGACACCTTTACAGAAAGAGGTATGTGTTGAGTGAGAGTGTGTCTGTGTGTGTTTGAAAGACATCATTCAAGTGACGGCTTCCCATAAACACCTGTTTTGTTCCAGTTAATATCTCTCGTCATGGTGAATAAATGAAAGAGGAGAGATATAGATAGATAGTTAGAGAGGGAAGGAGGTTGTTGTGGTGGTGGTGGCGGTTGTTGTGGTGTCGGGGAGGGGGGTCACCTCCATTCCTCTGCCGTCCGTGAAAGAGAAGAGCTCATGTGGGATGAACACATTCGTTTATTCATTCGGCCCATCTATTTTCAGCCCAGTGGGTTTATGGTTATTGGAAAGGCGTTGCCGTCTCGCTCCTTCCCAGAAGGAGTCAATATTTCTCCCTCTCTTTCATTTCTCCCTCTCTGCCTCTTTTTCTCTAATTCAATATTTTATCCAAAACACCACTCTCTCCCCCTCATGCACAGGCAAGGAATGCTGGAAGGCACTCGCAGGGAAACAAAACACGAGAGAAAGGCACGCAGCTCTGCGCACACGCAGAGAAGAATGCGAGAGCGCGGTGCCAACAAGGATCCCGTAAAAACTCGGGACATTTCCCACTTCCTTTGTCTTATCACACTTATCCATCACTGCTTGCTTGTCTTGCTTACTGATGCATCTTTATCTCTCTCTCTTCATGGCTCTTGTGGGGCTCTCGAGACCGACTGCGGCCTTTTTACAAGGCTGATGTTTGCTAATGACTTTTAATGATGACTGGTTATGGCTCATAAAACCTGGCTGTGTTACTGGCATTATCAAGTTTGACTACAGCACAGTGCCGAGCTGATGGCACACACTGGGGTCCTTATCAGGTGATTAAAATCAGAAAAGACAGTAAGCCCATCCGTGTGAGTGGGAAATGTGCGTGAGGGTGGGGGTAGGGAGGGCGCTGGTGCCTGTAATGCAAATGTGGCCCTAACAATTGCAGCACACAGAGCAAAACTCAGTGTCACAGGGAGGAGAGAGGTGCTTTGCAATAGATGCGCCTCCCTCTCAGCCAGTTTTGATCAGCGGTGGAGAAATTCCCACAAACCTTCACCTCCAAATATTGACTTAGTCTCAGGGACGTGACGGAACTGGGGCTTTGTTACAGATAAAAAACAGGATGGTGCCAGTGTAGTTTGGGCCTGAGCCTCATCATAGCACCAGTGTGGAAATGTACCGGAGCTTCAACACTCAAGCCACGGAGTTAGTTTAGAAAGTGAAACGAAGACGGGATCGTTTTCAATACTTTTTTATCCAATAAGGAACATTTTTTAAAAGGTTATATGAGTAAAATTATATTTATTTAGCCAATCCTTGTATGTCGCTTCTTACAAACCTATTTTCGTTGTGTTAATTTTAAACTTCAGGCAGGTGTATTTAGAATATCTGCTGACTCTGTAACCACAGATTACGATGAAGTAATCCAAGAGTGCAAACCTCCACTCTGTGGGGAGTATTTACTTTAATAGGAATAGTATTTTATTTTGTAAACATTCATTTTGGTTTTTTTTTTTCTTTTTAAACCTACTTGTAGAAGTTTGTAGTGCAGTAAAAATCCATTAATGGTAGCATGACAGAGGTTTACTTTGATTACACAAACAGTATGTAGATAATGGATAATAGCTATTGATTTGTAAATAGGTGGTCATGAATAACTTGAGCTCATTATTTAATCTTATACTGCGGGCAGCTCATTCTCTTTCTTTTGATGATACTTTATTTTTAAAAATAAAACACATTTTGGGGTCAACTTGAAAGAAAAGCAGAAGTAAAATGTAAAAGTGAGGTCAGAGGTCACATGACATGATATTTCTCTTGTGGATGCAAGCCCAGTCTACACCCCCCCTTTAAAGTTTTGTCAGAATTAGCTCAAAACCTTTCGAGCTAACGCATTTACAGACAGAATGACACGCAAACGCCACCAATCTTACTTGTAAATGTGGGATATCTAAAATATTTTATTCAGAAACACTCCAAATCTTTTAGATTGCTGAAATATCTGAAAATATCACTCAAAATAAGATGCCCGATGGTGGAATAATTAGTAATAAATTACAAATTACTTGTAAATTAAAGCCTATAATATTAAAAACATACATTTCTTTCAGGGTCCTTACAATCCACCACACCACTGGACTGTAAATGTCACGCCAGTCAGACTCAGCCAGTCAGATTCAGCCTTTCAGCTCAGCGTGGGGATAAAGGTCAGGTCCAAAGTGGGTGTGTGACCCTTGAAGAATCTTGAGGTGTCATAGTTATTTCAGAGTATTCGTGGCTACAACACGACGTAAACAAATCGTGCAAAGTGGCACAGGAGCAGACAGATAAACGCGCACAGGTGCACGGACACATTTATGAAACACATGCCGGACAAACTGCGGTCCGTGCTGAGAGTTACAAGGCAAATGTGTTCAAATTCAACATGTGTGCTACACAGGACACGACTGATCTGTTTTTAGATTATTATTAGAAACTCACAGACCAGGTGAAATAACTTTAATTTTCACCCATTCATTTTAGATGTCTGTCACAGATAAAGCAGCATTATGTGTGTAGAGCTGTTAAAAAGTTCTTTCTGTGTAAATTATAGTAAATAGAAGATATAAACAAGCCTTAAAAGTTCTGAATAAGAAATCCCAGCAGTACCATTGCAGTGAGATTTGCATTAAACACAAAATATTCCATTTTGAGAACATAATTTTGCACTCAAATGCACATTCTTGGCTTTAAAGTCATTCGCTATGCCTCCAACTTTACTTAGAGACGATGACGACAGCTGAAAGGGGCCGACTGTTCCTAAAAGAAGCGTTGCCTTTGCACAATCCCCAAATCCAGAACGAGTTGAAAAGGTGTAGATTTTCATATCTTTCCATGTCATGCAAAATATAAACTGATGGGATAGGTTGCTTGTTAAATGAGGTGTGTTATAGATGAAAGAATTAACATCTGTGTGTGGGACTGTGTGTGCTACCTTCCAAGGAACTGCAGATTGAAATGATCTAGTAGCCAAATGTGGTTCAAAGACTTTTTTTTTTATCAAATCAGTGTTTTTGTGTGTGGAGCCTGAAAAATAAAGAACAAAACTAAACTACACATACAAGGGACAGACCTGTAATCTTGTAAAATAACCTCCCAATAAATGTCATTTTTTGAAGCCTGTAAAGCTCAGTTTATTGTGTAGTTTAGGACAATATATGCACCACAAGCTACAGCCTCATAAGTCTTTTACAAACAATATAAACACTGTTTTAAAAAAGTTTTTTTTAGGCTGCTGATTCACCCTGTGAACGCTTTTGAACATACAGGCAGATTTCTTAGGAGAAGAAGGTGTGGGCGTAGATTTTTGGGTAATGGGAAGACTCATAAGCAGGGATCAGGTCTTTCCCTGGGCATTTTTGTAATTTCCTTGACTTCTGGGGAATTGTGTAGATTTATGGCATAAATTTATGATAAAAATGTATCAACTGCCCCGATGGTTTCCTAAATACATTCTCTGTTTGGTTCATGTTTTTATTGGGAGAAAAAATGCATTTGTTGCAGGCGATACGTTTCCTGTGTTCCATGAAATCTAGATCTATGAGCATAAAGGAAACACACCACCCCGACTATTTGAAACACGTGCATTTCCCCCCTCAGTGAGAACATGAAAGAAGCAGTAATGTTACTTATGAAAACAAGCAGGCAAGTGTGGTTGAATTGCCACCTGGTGTTGGATTTTTTTTGTTTTCCTTTACTTAAAAACGACATTTGCATCTTAAACCACTGTGAAAAAAAGTAATGCATCAGAAATCAAGGAAATGAAGTCAAGTCAGACCCATGAATGTAGGTTTTCCAGATCATGATAGTCCTATGAGCTTGGAAAGAAAATAACTGGACTTCTTTAAGCTTCATGAAGATGTTTCGTCTCTCATCCTCTTCAGACAACGTCATACATGTTTTAAGCAAGGAAGGCAATCATCACAGGTCAAGTGCAGTTTAACATGGCACCTGTCAATATATTTTCTCTGCACACATTATCAAAAATAATTCAAAAACTGAAAAAAAGCCAAATATGCAGTTACATAAAGTAGATGTGCATATGTGACCCTTGTTTTTCACATGAAGTGAGACAGCGCAATGTGCAGACGCATCCCTGCAGAATTAATGTTGAGAACCTGACAGAACAGTGGTTAAAATGACCGCTCACGGTTTGAAAAGTGCATTGAAAAGAAAAGGGCTGAGTTTGAAAAGACCATCAAACAAACTTCAGTTTTCTTTTGTGCTTAACAAGCACAAAGTGTCAGCAGAGCTGCTTCAGATAAAATGCAGTTTATATGTCTTTCACGCGCCCCTCATCCTCACCAGGACTAACCTAACGAGTGTACACGTGTGTAATAATAATAATAATAATAATAATAATAATAATAATAATAATAATCTTTGCTGGAATTTTAGCGCCATCTTGAGGTCCAGGCCGCTTTGCGCACTTGGATGCGCCTATAGGTCATCCATTAACTTCCCTTGCAGTCAATGATTATCGATTACAGCTCCACCGATACAAAGTTCGGTAATAACAGTGAAAATGACTGAGAAGGGACCATTATGGCGTTAAAAACATCTTCCTGCAGGCTTTTATTTAAATTCATCCATCAAGGTGTTGTGGCACCGCTCGCTGCCCAAAACGCCCTCCGCTCCGTGCTGGGATGCAGCTCCACGAGGGGATACTACAACTCTGGAAAGCCCAGCTACGCTGGGCCCGGAAGGGCGGCCCACGTTCGGGTGGTGGACCTCCGTAGCGACACGGTGACCAAGCCGGGTCCGGCCATGCGCCAGGCAATGGCGGAGGCCGAGGTAGGAGACGACGTGATGGGAGAAGACCCGACAGTTAACGGTTAGAGTCGAAGAAAGAGTTAAATTCTGCTTTAAATGGTTTTCTGTTCTCTTTAAATTATAACTGACCCCTTGTCTGGTCTGTGTGTATTTTTATATTTGCACCAGGCTGGTTTAGTACCTCTTAGTTACTTCTTAATAATATATAGCAGACCATAGTTTCCATATTCAAGCACTGGTCACTTGGATTATCCAATACAGGATTACCCAGTAATCCAAATTAACCACACAGTTGGAGGATCAACCAAGACACCAACAGACAAAGAAAAAAAGTTATTTTCTTCTCTTCTATAAAGTGGTCACATCCCAAACGTGTGCTATTCCCGAGAAAAGTACTGTGTGGCTTACTTTTACATTAATTATTTTTTAAATGATCAGATTATTGACAGAAAATTCCTTTTAAAAAATGGAAAGTTTATTGAACCATGTAAAAATTGCAAATAAATAAATAAATAAATAAATAAATTACATTAAAAATTTCCATATATGACTTTTAATTTCTGTCGTATTTGCTATTTTGCGACATTTTTTAACAACTTAAAAATTGATTGTGGTGTGAAAAAAAAAAAACTTTAGTTAAAAGAATTTTTTTTAATTTTGTTTTGTTTTTTTTGAAAAATAAAACGGAAATGGTTTGTGAACTTGGAAAATGAACTAAAATAAAATATAAATATAGACAAAATATCCTTCATTTTAGTCTTTTTCAGTTCGGTGCCTGCCTGAAACTTTGGATCATTTTCCTAAAACCTGCCTTTAACTTAAGCCTTCCATACAGTAATACTTAAAAGAAGAAAAGTATCACTGAAACTGATAAGAACTCAACTAAAACTAAACATTTCCAAACAATAAAACCTCCTCTGACACCAACAAGGCATTTTCAGTCAGAGAACCGCTGCTCACTGGACATTTTCTCTTTTTCAGACAACTCTCTGTAAACTCTAGAGATCATTGTGTGAGAAAATCCCACCAGGTCAGCAGTTTCAGCCTGTCTGCCACCAACAGCTGTGCCACGTTCAAAGTCACTTAAATCAACTATCATGCAGACAAAACTCTCTCCAAGTAAAACAAAGGTCTTTATGCTGACTTTGCAGTCTATATGACAAAATCCTCTCTGTCCTTTGAACCATGACTAGAGAAATGGTTTACTGCACTGCAGTCTTCTAAAGTCTTTGCATTTTTGTATGTGAAATGCTGCTCAAACGTAAAGCGTGATGTCTGCAGAGTTACAGAAAATCGCAGCAGATATGTTCGGGATGGAGGCCGCCCTGTTCGTCCCCTCTGGAACGATGAGTAATCTCATTGCAGGTCAGTTTTGCTTTCACCTGGCAGTGTGTGAATTAGTCTTAACTAGTCCTGGATGGTCGCAAACATGCCTCCATTTCATCCAACAGTGATGGTGCACTGCAGGGAGCGGGGCGACGAGGTAATCGTGGGGGACTTGTCCCATTTACACATCTACGAGCAAGGAGGTAGCGCTCAGGTGAGTGTGCCGCAGCAGCTTCATCTATGATGGGGGTTTTTTGTAACTAGACAAGAGTGTGTGTGTATTTGTTGTGTTGATACAGCTGGCTGGCGTGCACTCCACCACGGTGACCACGCTCCCCGATGGGACGTTTGACCTGGAGCAGCTGGAGTCAAAGATACGCCACGGTTACCCAGACCCCCATTACCCACGATCACGGCTCGTATGTGTGGAAAACACGCACAACATTCAAGGTGGACGTGTGCTACCTCTGGCTTTTCTGCAGGAGGTGTGTGTGCATGACTTTCACTTTGATTAGTCTGACTCCAGATCCACTTTGCATCAGTCCAATTTAAGCGAGCTTTGTCTCAGAGAAGATGTCAGTGTTTCTGGATTATGTGTTCATATGGATTCTTCTTTGATAGAGTTTTGACCTGCATTTGTGGACGGCACAACGTTCATAGGCAGTGATTTCTAGAAATGTTCCTGAGCCCATGCAGTGCTTTCGGTGACTCATGCCTGATTTTAACACAGTGCTGCCTGAGATCTCCAGCAAAGTAGCTCCTTAACTGATGGTTCAGGGTCACCTGATCCAGACCCAACTATAAGCCTTTTCAAAAAGGAAAGTTTTAAGTTTAATCTTAAAAATAGAAAGGGTGTCTGTCACCTGAACTCAAAGCAGGAGCTGGTTCCTCAGGAGAGGCTTTTACAGCCTCCAAGAACTTCAAGAAACCCTGTAGGTCGAAACTAAAGTGCTCCACTGGGATGATAAGATACTATGAGGTCTTAAGGCTATGATGGGGTCTTATTATTTAGAACTTTGTGTTTAAAGGTAAAGATTTTGAATGAAATTCTGTATTTAACAGAACAGAAAAGCTAATATTGGAGAAATATGTTCTCTCCTTGTGCTCCCTGTTCAGTACAGCGTGTTAGCCAAAGTAGTACGGACGTAGGGTGGCGTGAATCATTACACATGCTCGCAGCAGAGACCACAGTTTGGGTCATATACATTTGGTTATCATTTGAAATACATTGTTAATTAAATTTCTTCAATTATTATTAAAGATACCTTTTCTTGGTTGCCATGGGGATGTATCCCCGGAGACTTTGTTGTAGACTCGTAGTCTCCGGCAGGAAGATTTCCCATTGAAATGTATTATTTACAGAGTCATGCTGATTGCCACATTTTGATGCAAAAGCAATAGTGATTCGTGCCTTATTAAAAATTTAATGATGTGATGTTTGGATGGTTTGTTTCCATGTTTAAGGTGCGTGCTTTAGCAGATCGATATGGTCTGTCCGTTCACATGGACGGAGCCCGGGTAATGAACGCCGCTGTAGCTCAGGGAGTGCCTCCATCTGCCATACTGCAGCACACAGACACTGTTAGTGTGTGCCTCTCCAAGGTGGGTTTGACGTATATAAACACACACACACAAAGTCAAGATTCTTCTTAACCAAGGTGAAACTGGATTAATGTAACAATCAAAATCCTGGGTGTGTATCAGGGTTTGGGCGCCCCAGTTGGTACCGTGCTGGCTGGACCCAAGGACTTCATATCCAGAGCGGTACGGTGTCGCAAAGCACTCGGTGGGGGAATGCGGCAGGCTGGCATACTGGCAGCAGCTGGAAAACTCTCCTTACAGAATATGATTGGAAGACTGGAGGAGGATCACGGCAATGCAAAAATGTTTGCTCAAGGTGAGTAACTACCTGGTTATTCCATGAAAATTCAATCCACGTGACTTCCTCAGGATCTGCTGTTTTTTTATGCAATAACTTTAGTATGTTTAATGAAGCCATGCAAAATCTTACCTTTATATAGTGAATGTTTCCTGAGTTCTAGAGGCTCAAATTACTGGAATTTGACTGATTTTACATGAATACCCTTCAATGAAAATTAAATACTTTACTGGCTCCCACTTTACTCCTTTGTGTAATTAGCTTGTTTCTTCTCCACGCTCAGCTCTTCTCGACTGCAATCCTAACTTGTTCGCTGTTGACTTGGCTGCCGTGGAGACAAATATCCTGCGTTTCCGCCTGCAGGATCTCAGTTTGAGTCCCCGCGAGTTCTGTGACCACATGGCTCAGGTTAGCGAGAGTGAGGAGGCTGCACTCGGGCAGGGGATACAGGTTCTCATGTACCCTCATTTTGGGAACTCTGTCAGGGCCGTGTGGCATCTTGGGATTTCTCCTGAAGACACTCAGCTGGCCATCCAGAAAATGCAGTTTGTGGTTTCTCAGCATGTGATGGAAAATATCAGGGCCCAGTGAAACCCAAGTCAGGATGAAACCTAATCTTAGAATGATTACAGAGTAATGTAGACTGTGAAAAATGGGACAAACACTTCTACAAGCATGTGAATCTGTTAAATGTAATTAAGCACAGTGTCTTGAATTTTATTTTGCGCCCTTATGATTTATCTTTTATTAAAGAGATGGGTGCAAATACAACAAAGGGCACAGATGATGAAGACCTTCGTCCATTTTAACTGTGCAGCTCTCTGTAAGAATTTATATTAATCATTACTATACATTCTTTATATTATATTAATGAATATAATATTGAGGACTCTGTTGGAAAATGACCCATATTTCTGTACTCGCTTAAACTTCAGCAAACTTTAGAAATCTGACAACAAATTTGGAAACTTATTACCGCTGACTTTCTTTATTTTTTCAAATGTAAATAAAAGCAATAATAAAAACATGAAAGAAGCTTCTAAGAAGCATTTGTCACCTCATTTGTATGTTCTTATTTACTCACAGGTGTTTCCATCATCATAAAGTGGTGCAGAAAAGGCCCAAATCATCAGAAATTAAAGAAATAATAATAAAAAAAAACATTCAAATGTCCTGGTGGTGGGTGACTGTCTGTTTTAAGGTGTCCTCCAAAATTCTCAAAGCTTGTTTTTGGCCACAAGATGGCACTACAATATCAGACCTCGAGTTTTTATGACTATAAGCAACAACAAAAAAGTGGGTATCTGGTTTTTATAACCAAAAAAGAAAAAGGATATTCGATATGTCAATACTTGTCGTGGTGAAGAAGGCAAGAAAAAGATCTGGCAGCGGTGGGATTCGAACCCACGCCATCGAAATGACTGGAGCCTAAATCCAGCGCCTTAGACCACTCGGCCACGCTACCGTGATACCTCACGTCAGACACATATCTATTTATATGACGGGAAACATCATGTTCTTATTCACGTTATACCATTGATGGTGTAGTTTCACTACTACTACTAATACTAATAACTTTCTTCGAGCACATAATAAATTTGTAGTTATCACTGAAGCCCTGGACGGATAAGGCACTGCTAATATTTTTAATAAGAGCTAAAGAATGGTAAATGGTCTGTATTTGTATAGCGCTTTACTTGGTCCTAAGGACCCCAAAGCGCTTTACACTATACACAATCACCCACCCATTCACACACTGGTGATGGCAAGCTACGTAAAGAACGTACTCCCAACCCACTGTTAAGGTATGGCGTTATTTTTGTGCCACTATTCTGAGCGCACGTAAAAAAAAATTGAGCGCACGTAAAAAAAAATTGCAGGTGCAAGTGTTGCATTTTGAGGAGAAATTTATTTTGAGCTTACAAAAGCTGAATTTGAGTGAACAAAATTCATTGCTGCGTGCAAAAAACGTATTTCAGTGTTTGCGCTTATCCATATACACACACAATAGCACCCCCTCTCGCTCAGTTTTTTCATTTGCGCTTGCTCGCAATGTGTTGCTTGCGCTCACAACATTCTCTGCTTCGTACGCTCAACTCTCTGTACACCGTTATAAGTGTGCCACAAAACCAACCAATCACAGACTTGGTTTCAAAAATTCTGATTGGCTCTTACGGTCTCCAATCAGCTCGCTAGCTACTGCTGTCCGGACACCGGAAACACTGTCCACTCAGCCTCGCTTCTTGCAGATAGAGGGATTTTTGATTTACTCTGCAGCTAAAGAAGAGATGGCAGAATCAAACAATGGCTCCAATAATACTACACCACAGTATCAGGTGAGTTTAATTTTTTTTGTGTGAATTTAGTAATTTGCTGTCCTTTCTGTTTAATATGCTGTGAAATTGTAGTTACAGATGCAGCTGTAGAGTTTAAGCTAGCCTTATGGGTAATTACCAGCGTAGTTGTCTTACTGAGGCAGTGTATCCTAATCATGTTTTTTAGGGTAATGGTGCAGTTGAGTCAGCAGTAAGAAATCTGGTGTCTTTGCTGCTTAACAACATATCCACAAATCCTTCAGGGAGGCCAACAGAGAGTGGGCAGCCGGAGCCTAGAAATCTGACTATCCAGCAAGAGATGACAAGGTTTTTGCTTTTTTTGTGTGTTTTTTTTATTTTAACTTTTTGCAATCTTTTCTGTTAAAGTTATTTGGTTTGTGGATTTATCAACATTGATTTTTAAATTAAAATGTGCTATTAAGGACTGATGTCATATTTAATAACTTTATTAAACAATAACCCTTATGTTATGCAACACTGCATTTTTTAAACTCATGCATTTTCATCCCACAGATCATTTCCAGGATATTTCAAATCACACTTGAGCCGTGGTAAAAAGAGATGTTTAACATCTACTAAGCAGCTTGTTAAGGCAGGCAGTAAGACCACAGGCCTCAGTTTTTATTTGCTGTCAAAAAACACATCCTACACACCTTTGCCAGCTGAGGAGCTTGAACTCCTACAAGCTGGCATGGGGAGACAAACAGTGTCTCTTCCAGAAGATGGTGACCATGCAGAGGTAAGTTTGTGTAGTCAGTATTAAAATCAGTCATTGGCAGACGCATTTAGCCTGAATCATATGCCACAGTCCATTTAGTGTTCCATTCTGCTTAACGGTGTTTTTAACTAAGATTTCTAGACTTCTGGAAGAAACCTTTCCAAAAATGGAATATCTTTGTGGAGGATGGCTCTTACATAAGGCAACAGGTTTGTTGTTAATTCAGTTTTTATGTATTTTTTTGGCATTCTTGCGTGCTCATACTGCATTATGATTATGTAGTTGATACTTTTGCTGCTTGATTGTTTATGCTATTTTTCTGTCAATAAAGGTGGCAGTGGTCGACGAAAGCTCACTGTAATTCCACCTGAAACAGAAGGATATTCTGTCAAAACACTGAAAGCTGTGTCAGGAGGTGGCAAATCCACTTTTTACATAGTACCTCTTCAGGAAACATTAGACACATCTCCTCTACCTCCCGACTCACAGCACTTTTCAAAGATGCCAAAGAAGATATGTTACCAGTGTAATGAAGTTATGCCTCTGCAGATGCTTGCAGTACACATCAATACGTGCAAAGGAAAATTCTCTCCTGATGAGACTGATGATGAGGTGAGACAATTTTGATGAAATCAAAATGAGCAATTTTGATTAAATAATATAGTATCACAATTACTGTTTTTTGATTCAGCAGGAATCGGAGTTATGCATTGTGAAAAGCAAATGCAAGGTAAACCTAGCACATTACTAAAAACCATAGTAACTACAATGAATTTTGTATCGGTAATGATCTTTTTCCCACTATGCCTAACATGTACCCATTTTTGGAATTGTAGGTTATTTGTCCAATATGCACTAAGGATTTTCCTGAAGATGAGATCACAGTCCATGCGAGTCTGTGTGGGGATAGGTAATCTTTTTTCAGCCGTTTATGAAAAAATGTTAATCAGTAACAGTCCACGCAAACATATGTATTTTTATTTTATTTTTTTTTTTAACTTTGTTTTGTCATCAGCTTTCAATGCATGGTGCCTGAAGAAAATGACCAAACTACAGGGACACCAGCTCAAACTTCAGTATGCACAACAGACAGGTACTTTTTGCTCTATTATAATTCATATACACACTATTATGCAGAACCATTTGTTAAAATTATGTGTAAGATCTTTTACACAATACCTGGGGTTTAATTTCATATAAAACATTTTATGATCACACTACTTTAAATTATTGTTAAAGGTTGTTGCACAGAACATGCTGCAATAATTTCTAATCACGTTTAATGTGGTAGCCTCTTTTAATCTAAAGATGATTATTTTTCTTTGAGAGCTTAGGATGTTTTCTACCCTGTTTTTGTTAAGCGTGGAAGATGTATTGCGTTGCCTTGAACAACAAGTCGACACCACAACAGAATTTAAGTTGTGTGTGGACAGAGAAGACCTTCCAGACAGAGGCATTCTCCAGTGGCAGAGAAAAAAAGCTGCATCTCCCACCAGTGTTCTTAGGGTGGTTTTCATTGGAGAGGCAGGCGTGGATACAGGAGCACTTAGGAAAGAGTTTTTGAGTGGTGAGTTGCCTATTACCTGTTTTGTCCTAGTGTCAATAAATAATGGATAACTTAAAAATGTGGATATTTTTTGTATGAAAGACATGATTTCAGGTATTGAAAGCAGATTCTTTGAAGGACTTGAGAACAAGGGCAAAAACCCCAAGTATTCTCTGACCGATCTTGATAATGAAAACTTCAGGTTGGTTACATACGAGCTTTGTGTATTACATTTAATACGCATCCGATATTTTTGTAAATGTTACCTGAAAATGAATTATAATCATTTGTCTACACAGAACTGTTGGTGAAATAATTGCAGTCAGCCTCGCCCAAGGAGGCCCATCTCCTGCCTTTTTCAAAGAATGGTGCTACAATTTCCTCTGCTCAGGAGAGGTTGATTTCAGCTGTCTGTCTAAGGAGGATGTTGCAGATGTGGAATCTTCCCTGCTCATCCGCAAAGTGAGCACCTGGTTTAGCTCTGGCACATGATATATTATGAGTATGGTGTTTTTAAACACTTTTAATCTTCTGTATTTCCTCTTTCACATTATACATTTCCAGGTTGAAGATGCAGCAGACATACAGTCTCTGATGATGTGGGCTGATGAAATTGTCAGCTGTGGATACACAAACCAGATAAAGATGGATAGTAAGGAAAGCATGATCCGGTAAGGGAGAAAAAATCAGAGATCATTAACCCCCCCCCCCCCTCCCCAACTAGTTTTTCATTTAGTTTTTTTGTTTTTTTATTTTTATTTTTAAGTGCTATTGTCTTACACTCTACAACAAGACTGATTCCAATGCTACAGCAGCTCCGAAAGGGCATGGAACTGTATGGTCTTGTGAACCTGATGGCTGTAAATCCTGAAGCTTGCCACAGTTTGTTTGTTCCTGGGAAAATCCTCAAAGTAAGTATTAACATAGCAGCTTCAGTCTGATCCAAAGACAGTCCACTTATCTGTACTGTAGTTATCCTGTATTTATTTATTAGTTTTGAATGAACAATATATCTATAATAATCTACTTTATTTCCTTATTTACAGCCAGACGCTGATTTCATTATGATGAGCTGCCAACCACATTTCAGTGAAAAAGGGACATCTAGGGAGAGAACTGAGAGGAAGATCATAAATTTTTTGCAAGATTTCTTGCAGGAGATTGAAGTATCAGGTACTATATAGTATTAGCTGTATATACCTATAGTATTGTATATATACCGTATGCATCTGTTAAATATTTTTGCTTTAACATGCAGGGCACTAGAAAGTATTCTTAGTTGTTAATTTAAAACATTGTAATCCAGATTGCTTTTTATTTAGAAAAGACTTCAGAAACATTTTCAAACATCACAGATGGAAACACAGGCGGTGCAGGTGGTGAAAAATCAGAGTCTCTTGCTGTCCACCATGTGCTCCAGTGGATGACCGGCCAGTCCCATGTTCCCATCCTTCCTGATGAAAAGAGACATTTCAAAATAACATGCAAGTTTGACCATGAATGTAAGGAGCGGCTGGGAGATCACTCCATTTGTTACCCAGTTGTGAGTGCATGCACTTGTACTGTGACTTTTCCAGTGCAGCATCTGGACACTTACACAGTGTTTAAAACCATAATGAGTGCAGCAGTTAAATATGGTGGTGGATTCCACAGAGTTTAACACATTGTTGTCTTGTAATTTGGAAACTAAATGAGTAAAAATGTTTGTAAACATTAGCTGTTAAGATGTTCGTAGCCGTTTCATGAAAATGACAAGACTTCAAAACTTTGTGTAGGGTCCTACGTTGATAGATAATAAGCAAGTGCTTTGTTTGCTTGTCTACTTGTAATCTGAATGTTTTAGCAAAGAAATCCAGTATTTGAGAACTTAAAAGAACGTTGACTTTCACGTCCATGTTAAGTGTCACTGTTGGTTTGACACCTGTAGCAAGAATTGTATGTACAGGTCACGACCGTGTGACTCAGAATGTTCCAAGGGATTAATAGTTCTCTGAAGCCCCTCCAGGGTTTCCTCATCCAGTGGGCATTCAACTTCAGGAACCACAACTGTGCTGTTAGATTCTTCTTGCAGTACAGCACTCTCCCAGTCAATGCCTGGATCCCGAAGCTCCTTCAAATCCACAAACATATATAATGGTCATTATTCCAGAATAGGTACTTTTGGGAGGAATGTTATTTTGTGTAAGCGTTTTTTCCATTAAAATACAACAATTTAAAAAGAATGCCTTTGTTTTCATGTTCTTCTTACTGTAATTTAGATTAGTGGTAATTGATAAGCAAGAATGTATAAAATCACCAGAAGCATCTCCCAGATGTGCTGAAAGTGTTTTAATTTGTTAATTTCAGAAGAGCAGAGTTAACTGCTAACTAAAATTTTGAAATTCAACATTTAAATAAAAAAATAAATAAATAAAATCAGATTATGAGCTGGTACCTCAAGTCTCTCGCCCTCGTCCAGCTCTTGTAGATGTCCCATACACCAGAGCTGTTCAGGAGTGAGACCACCTTCTGTCCTGAGGGGATGATTATTCCATCCTCCAACAAAGGTGACAAGATCTGCTCGGAGTCGAGGGACAAAGATGTAGTGGACACCAAAAAGATGAATGACATCTGAAATGTCAAGCAGGCCATCCTCCTCGAGTGAGTGAAGAATATCATGGTACTTGCTAGTGACTGCAATCCAGACATCACGCCAAAGTCGTTCTACTCTGTAAATACATTTGAATTTGGATTTCAGGTATTTCATGCTTCAAATCAATATCAGAACTGCTACAACAATCTACCCATGCAGTCAATAATAATATAAAAAACATCAAAAGACTAACCTCTGATTGTGGACACTCTTTCCAGATATGAAACTCGCTCTCCCTGTTCCTCTTGTGGCAAACATGAAATGTGCAATGTCCAGGTTTTCTACTCCTTGATCTGCCCTAACCCTATGATAAAAAATACATTTTTAAGGAATTTTTAAAGTTTTCTTTAATGATACTTGTTGCTAGCATATAAATTAAATCAGGGCATAAAACCTTGATGGCAAGCCGTGAAGCTGGGCTGATCTCAGGAAAAATGAGAATGCAGTTTTTGCCCTGTTGTTAGTTGCTGCATCCAAGTACAGGACCTGCAGTAAAAACAAATGGAAAATTAAAGATCTGGTTTCAGATCATGTATAGTTTTTCAGTTAATAATGCAGTTTCATAATAAGTGTTCAAGGAATATTGTACGGTTCTATGTTCATAACCATAATTCAAAGCTTGAGTAGTCTATACATCAATATTGGTAGTACTTATCAAAAAATGAAAATGGCCTTTTAGTTTAACCTTTTTTGGTAAAGAACTGATTAGAAATTTAAAAAAATAATAATTGCAAATCGTCCACTATGTTGGCTTGCTGAATAATTGATGTTCATAAAAAAACAACCTAATAAAGCTCTCATTTCAAAACTACCAAATATTCTACATAACAGTTACACTTTTACCTTCCTTGAGTAGCCATCCACTCCACCAAAGATCACAACATTGTACCTGTTTCAGAGGGAAAACAATCTCACTAAGGCTTGATTTGCAGAACATGTAAGACATTGAAAATAAATTTTTCAGTATGCACACTTGCCACTGACTTAAACTGGACACTTGTCAGGTGTGCTGAAAATAATACCAACATTTTTATATGTTTATAAGTTCAATGAGACTAAATATTTTAGTTCTCTTGTCATGATTTTTTTTAAGTTTTCTGGAGCACTTAACATATTATGTGTTGATAGGCTTGTTATCATGGAAAATATCGATATACAAAGTGTAAATAATTGCTCAAGAAAATTTACAATTAACAATATTGCTGGTTTTGTTACACATCCTGTATTCCTTTTACTTAATATTACTCTATCAAGTGCTTTTTAAAATATTATAAATACACTGAAAGACCTATCAGATAAGGTTGATTAAAGCAGATTTAAAGTATAACGTGCATCTTTCTGCCCAACTTGTGTTAGAGCTATATAAGTGGGTATTTTACCTTATTAGCTTGTGATTTGTGTCTATGTGGACCAGGGAGAGAGGGCCTCGCACCGAGTAGCTTCTTCGCACAACACAGCCTAGTTCTGTGATCCGTTTGAAGATCCCTACAGCATCAACTCGATACATGGAGGCCATCATTCTCCACCACTGAACACGGAGACCCATAGAAACCAAATGTCCTTGAACCATTCGATAGCCAGCATTTGGCATCTGATTTTTGATAGCCGATATGATGTTGTCCAGCTCTTGGTCATTCATCGTGCTGTATGTTCCTCTCACAGACAAGTCAAATTCTTGCATCCTCCTGTAGATTGTTCTTCTTGAAACACCAAGACATTTAGCAATGCAGCTGACTGGCAGCTGAATGTCCAACAAATTCTTGAGTCTTTCTCTCTCTAGTACGATTTTGGGGTGGCCAGGTCCCAGACCAACTTCTGTTTCCAGTTCAATAATGGCCACAGAGCTGATGTTAATTTCACACTGAACCAGATGATGAACGTTTTGTAGAGCCTCTGTAATCTCTGACAGACCGCCTATTTGCTGAGAGAAAGATTCAAACAGAACAAGCTCATGACGAGTCAAGAACTCCAAATAATCCAGATTTAGTGGTTGTTGGTTTAAAGCAGCTTCCAGTTTAGAGAGGAGTCTATGCATCATTTGCTGTCTCAGTATGTCCTGTTAAAAGCAGCAAGGAACATGGACAAGTACAATGAAATGATGTATCTCAGACAAAAATAAACAACCCATAAAACAAACTACATGAGGTACATCATTTTTCAAGTTTGCATAGTTTGCAAATTAGCTAACGTCAGTTATCAAGCGAATAATAATTAACAAAATGATTTTATATTACTTACATGTGGCCGGGACATGCTCTTTTCGTGCTGCTATTCAGTATTCGACGACATAAAAGAGAGCTACTCAAGTATAATTTGGAAAAATTAGTCAGTTGGCATGGTTGTATGATGCAACTACATTCTACTACACCAACAATAGTCTTAAAAAATAATATATTTTAAAATAAAATGATTAAAGATATTATCCGCAAATTGGGGTTTAAGAGATTTTAGCTGGATTTAGCTACATTTCGGACAGTGTTTCCGGAAAGCAGTAGCTAGCCAGCTGATTGGAGACCGTAAGAGCCAATCAGAATTTTTGAAACCAAGTCTGTGATTGGTTGGTTTTGTGGCACACTTATAACGGTGTACAGAGAGTTGAGCGTACGAAGCAGAGAATGTTGTGAGCGCAAGCAACACATTGCGAGCAAGCGCAAATGAAAAAACTGAGCGAGAGGGGGTGCTATTGTGTGTGTATATGGATAAGCGCAAACACTGAAATACGTTTTTTGCACGCAGCAATGAATTTTGTTCACTCAAATTCAGCTTTTGTAAGCTCAAAATAAATTTCTCCTCAAAATGCAACACTTGCACCTGCAATTTTTTTTTACGTGCGCTCAATTTTTTTTTACGTGCGCTCAGAATAGTGGCACAAAAATAACGCCATATTAAGGTAGCTAAAGCCATTTTGGGGCCCTGTTAAACAAGTAAATATTTGCAAGGATGTTTGGCTTGTCACCTGCACGATAGCTATTAAATGGCATGTAAGTGCCGATGAACCTCCGTGCTGCCACACGTGGCCTGTTTAGTAGGGCTGGGTATCGTCACTGATTTCTAGAATCGATGCAATTCCGATTCACAAGGTCCCGAATCGATTCGATCCACGATTCGATTTAATTCGATTCGATTCGATTTGAATCTGGGAAATTTTGACAGTCAGAAATATTATAATTCAGATCAGTACATTTACATATTTTTGTATCTATTAAAAGGAAGCTGACACACGCAAGACTTTATCAAAGGTGTGAGCATCACAGCAGAGGCCTTTGTGTCAAAGTAGCTGAAGATAAAACACAGAAAAACATGAAGGTGATTTTTCCTGGCCTGGGATTTTATAAAAATAATCTGCAGTACATCAAAAACGAAAGAAAACCATTAATCAACACATGAACATTACCTCTGAAGTTACAGCGGTTTTATTAGAGACACGGCTAAGCGTTTTGCATTTTGCTTAATTTTAAAAAGTTTAAATTTGTTCAATATTGAACGGCAGAAATTAGGTTTACTTTTCGGAAGTAAGTAAAAGGGGAAAAAAAACGTCGGCCGACAGCGCTGTAAACAACGGTAGACTTGTGCGTAACAAGCAAGCGAATAATGCAGAAAAGAGAGAGAGAGAGAGAGCTGTGCATGAAGTGTGATTTTTATACTGAAAAGTCAGCAAAAGTCAGAGGGAATTCATGACGATGTTTATGTGAAGCGTAGTTTGGATCTTCTTTTGCTGCTGGTTCGGTCAATATTGTTTGGAGAGAGATAAAACTAACAGCCATATGATCAGCGCAAAAAGGGCGTAAACACACAGCGCGGACCCGCGGATCAGAATCAGCGAGCCGTCGGCTTTCAGCCCCGACCGTCAGCTGAGAAAGGCGACATCTCACTGATTCTGATCCGCGCTGTGTGTTTACGTCTTTGTGCAGAAGCCGTGTACCTGCTCTCATTTACTGTCTTAGCTGTTTGGTGGTTGTTGAAATTTTGTGAGGTTTCACCAGAGATTCTGGCATTTCGGGCAAAATAAATTAATATTAAAAAATCGATTCAGGATTTTAATGAATCGATTTTACGTTACCCAAGCCAGAATCGATTTTAATCGATAAATCGATTATAAAAACCCACCCCTACTGTTTAGCTAGGCAACCATTGCTTGGAGTGGCACTTTGGAGGACGGTACAAACTGTTCTGCTCGTGGTACTGTCAAATGCTCCTGTGAAAGTACACAATTTTGCTTTTGCGGCCTGGCTGTACGATAATAATTTTAACTACTGCTACTTAAGCTGTTTTTATTTGTTTGCCAGATCTAATTGAGACCTGTCAGAAGTCTTTTCTTCCTTACCGCTAAACACTCATTTCCGATTTATAATTCTATTTCCGACCGTCCTGAACGCAGCAGGACGCAGGGGCGTGGCCAACAGAGAACACTGCGATACGTGCGGAGGGAATCCTTCGCCGTGGTGGACGGAACAAGAACAAAAGCCCTGCGCCAGGCACGTCCCGGACCTTGAGGATACCACGGAGAACTAGGAGGCATCCACTCTTGTTTTGGTCTCAGAGGAGGGGTGAACTCCTGCTCCTGGAGCCTTGACTATTTAAGTGCAAACCAATACCGAGAGACGGAAGAAGACCGAGGTGACTGGATTTGCTGTCACAGTCTGTCAAGATTGAGGGATTAGAGGTGTGTCTTTACATCCGATTATTCATTGGCTGGTCATTTAATACTTTTACTATAACATATCTAACAGCAGGTCGCGATAGATTAAATTAGAAGATGATTCTTTGTAGGAAACTCCACTGCTGCATGCTGTAGTTGTACAACAGGAATGGCTGCTGCTAGATGTTTTACAACGTGGGGGGCACATTGAACCTGCAGAAGCATGTTCTTGAGTGTGCATTCCTGTGCTCCTACTTTAAAACTCTCAGAGCACAGTAACCTTTGATTACAGAAGGACCGACTGACTTGCTAGATAACACAGATAAAATGAATGGAAATGCTTTTGATTGCTGGTAGCCTTACTGATAACTTAGAGCTCCCATGATGTGTGTTGTTGAATGAAATATATGGCTGTAACTCAAATGTGAAGGTCTGGCCCCCTTTGAAGTCCTCACATTTGGTGTAAGAGTTGTGCAGCCATGATCCATGCTTGTTTTGGACATACACTAACATGGCTGTCACCTGGTTCCCTGACTGTGCACTCTGCATGTGACTGTTTTTTCCCTACTTCCAGTCCATTCTCACACTCTGTTGTCAAAACAGCAACAGAAACCATGGAGGACGAACTCATGTTCAGCATGGAGGAGGATGGCAGCGCCAAGAGACCCTCTGCCCAGCGGAGTGCCCTCAAACACAGAGCATCCTCCCTCAGCGAGTCCAACGCCAGCGAGGATGATGACGAAGACCACTTCATCTGCCCCATCCTGGACGATTCGGCCAAAGAAGTGTGCAGCCACCTTAAAAACCTGGTTTACACACGGCAGCTGTCAAACTCGCTCCCTAAATCCAACTTCATGTACAGGGTGAGATATAAGACGTGGGGATATGACAGTTTGTTGTGCTGATGCATCATCCCCACCTCTCAGTTCTGCAATGTTTCTGTTTGCCTTTTAAGGTGTGATGATACGCGCATGCCTGCACACACGTTCTGTGTGGCTCGTCTGGTATTTCAACGTGTGTGTTTATGTGTTTGATCGAGTGAAGCGCTGGTCAACCCACCTTTTATTTAAATGTACTTTCTGACAGGAAGCAGCAGAGAGCGGTTTCACCTCGTGATTATGATGTGTGTAAACACGGCTCTCTCTCTCTCCACATCAGCAGGGAGCTGCAACAAAAGCTCGATTCAGTGCGCGCGGCTCTTTAAATTTTTGTGTGGCGGTGGTGTTGCTGTTTCAGAGCCTCCTGGCTGTTAATGTTATCTAAAGTGATGTTGCATACATTTCCTGTTGATGATAAAGGATCCGTTTTCTTGTTTGTTTGTTTTTTTTTTGCATAGAACGAAAAAGAAACAGATACAGTGGCAGGACATCGATCGTACAAGGTTTTGTCTGAGAGTGCACGGGTATGTTTGGATCTAAATCTTGGTTTTTCCTTCTCTCCCTTTTATACCACTGACCATCCACGCCTCCAGCTCCTCACTCTGCCCTTCAATTTGCCTCTCCCTGCTTTTACTTTTAACCACTTCATCCCTCCCGGATCTTTTTTTTTTATTTTTTATTTTATGGATAAACATGTGTCGCCTGTTCCTCTTCAACATAAGTGCTGCTCCTTCCTCACTCTAAATAGAAAGACATCTGCTGGACTGTGAGCAGTGGTGCACGAGGAGGACGTGCTGCTGAGCAGCGTAGGTTGGGCCAAGGCTTGGGTTACTTGCTAACAGATTTAGCTTACTCGTGACATCTGATTCAAGTTATTTTTTTGAAAACTGCACATGTTCACTTTAAGGTAGCTGTAAATTATTTTATTTACGGCGACCTTACAGCCCAGAAATCCACTCATAATTTTACCATGGCTTCATTCTCCTGTGGTATTTGTTTTCAGTGTCTGCTTCATGTTTGTGTGCTTTGTTGTGAGCCACGTGGTTGTTTTGACTCCCTAAATCGAGAGGGAGAGCCCTTTAATGCAGAAATCGTGACATTATAGATTTCAATTTGAGAGCTGATAATAATTGCAGAAAAAACAATGCATGCATTGTTGAGTAAAGAGAACAGACTGGCTTAGAACTGCTTTTATTGTGCAGATTAAACAGCTTTGCATGGAAGGGCTTCCCCTCTTTCTTCTGTGTTCGAGCAATCCTGATGTGAGAAACTGACTTTTATTCTGCTCCCGAGCTCATAAGATCTTTATATTTCTCTGTCTTGTTTTTCTACCAGGCAACATGGCTGCACGCTATCGAAAAGGCAAAAGCGATGCCCGACCCCTGGGCGCAGTTTCACCTGGAGGAGATAGCGACTGAACCCTGCATTCGTTACAGGTCTGACTTTGACTTTGTGGCAAAGATGAAACTCTTTCACAGCAGATTTGACCTCTTCTGTTTGACCCTTTGAGTGTTTACACTGTGCTTCAACAAGTGTTCAGTTAAGTAGGGCTTGTTCCAGCATGTAAAGTACCAGAACAAGATCATCAATTTCAGCAGTGTTTTTCCTGTTGTGTGAGAATATTGCTGTGTGCAGCTTATTTTTCTGAATGGGGTTATTTTGGGCCCTCCACCCAAGAGGTTTTGGCCTGAATACAAGAAAATTAAACAGAACTGATACAAAATCATGTTTTTAACGTAATCTCTGTTGATTTCGATTCCATTTACAGAGATAAACAGACATTTTTGTTCAGCAAATGGTCAGAAATCATACGTGAATAAATCTGCTTTTACAGATTGTGCATGCAAGTGTAATATCTCCCAAAAAGCAAGTTCTGTGCCAGGAAAAACAGCTAAATCTTAACCTAATAAATTTAAAATGCAGCCAGTCTGTAATCATAACATTGTTTGTCAATCAGGAAATTCAAATTAAATCTGCATTTACTGATGTTTTAACCACTCAGGAGCCAGTGCAACAAGCTTTAAATGAAGTTGAAATGACTGAAATGTTCGCATACTGTTGCTTATCGACGTATACAGCAAAAATGTGACAGTCATGTGAGTAATATTTGCCCTCCTTTGGCTCAGTTTGTGGTCTGCAGTAACTGCTGAGGAAGATATCCAACCCTTTAGAGCTTTATGTTCTTCTCCTAGTCGTTAAGTTTGGTGGTGAGCTGGAGGTGTGCAGTGTTTTCTTCTTTTTAGTTTTTCCACCGAAAATAACTGCCTATTATGCAAATGAAAAGCAGTAGAGCATCAATTTTTATAGATATGAGGAAAAAGTGATCTCGGCCTTTGTGTATATCTGTAAAAGTATGAAAAAGAGTAGTTTTAAATCATTTCAATGAGTTGTTTGGGCTCGTCTTGAACCGACAGCAGACCTCATTTATTCTCTGTTGCTCATATCTCGGTCAGTGATGCTCTGCTATTATTAACTGTACACAAACATCTCTGGCGTCTGTTGGCCCCATGAACTTGGGTGTGATGCTGAATGTGCATCCAGATATTATGACCACAGAATCCTGTGGCTGCTGCATGAACAGCTCTCACAGTCCAAACTGCAGAAGCACACATGAGTTCACTGGGTGCGGACAAAAAGCAGGAGGAAAAATCCCGTTACGTAACCAGACGGAGAGCTTGTATTTGACTGCGGGGGAGGAGGGATTGTCAGGGGTGGGATTTGCCCTCATTCTCCCATTACATGTGCTAATTTTACCCTCGTGTAACCTCACTCCTCTTTGCCCCCCTGCAGGAGGAACTCAGTGGGATGAAAGTCATAGTACGTTGCGTTCCTAAAGCAAAGATTAGATGTTGGAAAGGGAACAGGGCTCGTTTTTCCGTGGGCGGAAAAATAGAGTTTAGAGTTTTAGGACGTGCAGCTGCACTTTTAGTACATCCAGCATACATTAACTCGGGACACACGCCCAGACGGGCCAAACAGACAGTCTGATCCTGTCTGATAGTGTTCACACCCACATTTATATCACTATAGTCAACTCCCTCCACTCCAAAATAACGTCAGTCCTAAACAAAATGAATAAGAGAGGTCAAAATGACCTTAAATGAAAAGTCGTTCCCTCCCTGCTACATTCTTCTCTCCTTGTTGTTTTTGTGTGCAAAGGAAACTCGATGCTTGTATGTGCTTCCTTGATAAGAATAATTAATGGGCTGCTGATGGAGAGACTGCACTGGGCAAACATGAACAGAAGTAAGAAGCTTAAATAACTTCTGTGATGAATAGTTTTATCTCTGTTTTCTCGGTGTGCTGGGTTATTGATCGAGGGAGGGGAATGGCTTCAAAAAGGCAGGTCAGCGAGGCGATGGGCCTGTGAATGATTAACAAAGTAATAGGTGGAAAACAATCTGAGAAAATAAACACGGACATCTTCTCCCGGCACAGCCGTGCTGCTCTGTGACTAAAAAAAACAACAAAAAACATGAGCCACAGATGTGTCACAGCAAGAAGACACGATTGCAGAGCTGAAGTACACTCAGGCGGGGATCATACACGGGCAGCTGCAGATACATGAGCGAGTATTCATTGCTTTTGGAATCCTTTAAAGCTGCTCAGTGAAATTTACACCAGTGGGAGACGAGCAGACGCTGATAGATTTGGCTACACCTAAAATTTATTCTACTTTCACGTTTTTTCTCAGTTCATTGTTCGTTTAATTATTAAAAAGAAATGTCCACCTCCATTTTTTTTTCCTGTCCAGTCTGCCAGTGTGATGAATAGTTATATTTACAGGGAGGTGCACATCGGGTTACAGCAGAGGTTACAGAAGCTAAATGTCAGTGTTCCTGTTTTACATTATCACCAAACCCACTTCTTCACAGAAGTGCTGTGCACGTTGTTAAGTCAGCTGAACAACGTGTTAGTAGCTGCTAATACTTTAAACGTTAAAAAGCCTAAATGTTGTTAACTCATATTATTCGCATGTTAAAAAACATAAGTTTATAGTTGATTTTTGTTTTGCAAAACAAAACGGCGATCCTCGCATCTTCGGGTTTTTTTTTTGGGTTTTTTGTTTTTTTAAATTACTGCATTTGCTATGCATTATACAACATTTCTGCTGTGGACTGTTGTGTCTTAAATTCTCTTAAAACCTTACAAAATGATCTACAACTGTCAAAATAATGTAAAATCGTAATGCTGAAAGTTTAAAAAAATTTGCAGAAATAAGTAGCTTTACTGTTTTGTTCGTTTTTGGGTTTTTTTTTAATGGGTCATATCTCCCTCAAATCTCCCTGAAAAATTTGGATACTGTTTTTTATTCCGTCCTATTCTCAAAACTACTCAAAACCTCTCAGAATTACACCCGTTCTATATACACTATTTTGGAGTCGCTCACTCATGAAATCCTGCTGCCTCTTTCAAATGCAGACATTCTGATTGGGTTAGATTGAAGTATTCGAGGTTTTTTTTTAAAATTTATTTATTTTTTATTTTTTAAATACATAGATGTCAAATCCTCTTTTAAAATTTTAATAGTATGTAATTAAATAGATAATTAATATAGCTGTTCATCTTCACAGGTACAATGCCGTTACAGGGGAATGGGTTCAAGACCAGATCCACATGAAGATGGGTACACAGGTACTACACCTCACTTTACTTTAGGAACTCACAGTGTCTTTCTCTCTCATCTAATTTATGTCCCCTTGTCTTGTTTCTCACAGCCTTTTGGGAAAGGGGCCATGAGGGAGTGCTTCAGAGCGTGAGTCTATATTCATCGCTTCTTATCTAATGACTGTTGCCCTCATGACGTTCTGGTCTCTTTGTAAACAAAACAGAGGAAAATGTCTGACTTAAATTAGAAAGCAGCGCAGGTCAACATTCCTCACATTTCTCTGTCAGGATAGCAGCAGCTGACATGTTCATTATTTTCTGAGAAACACGCTAAACGGGCTCTGCGAAGTCTCTTGTGGCGGGACATGGAGCTCATTTTTAACTCTTTCTCATAGTATTGGTTCCCTGGATGTTAATTGGTTAAAATCGCAGTGGGCGGCGCCATCACGGCTGCACTGGCTTTTGCATGGCACTGCAGAATCCCAGAGAAAAAGCCTAACACTCTAATTGTTAAAGGTCAATCGTCTGTTATGTTGGGAATGTAAGAGAGCCATCAATCAACACCCCCCCCCCCCCCCCCCCCCCCCCACACACACACACACACTTTAGTTATTTTCCGTTTAAAAATAAATCTCCCAGCATCCACCAGCGCAAACATTAAAGGTCCTAAAAAAGAAGCATGTTTTTCCTCTTGGATTTATACACATGTGGATTTAAATCAGTTTTTCTTCTGTGACCTGAGATCACTTGGGGCACATCTGATATCTATTATTTATGAAGAAGGCTTTATTTATGTATTTTTATTAAGATTTAAAGCAGCGAGGGAGTTTCTTTATCTTTAAAGTAATGTAGATTTACTGTGATCCGTTTACCCTGCAGGAAGAAGTTGTCGAATTTCTCACACAGCAGCAACTGGAAGTCGGCGTCCAACTATGTGGCCAAGCGTTACATGGAGACGGTGGATAGAAATGTTTACTTTGAGGACGTCAGGCTGCAGATGGAGGCCAAACTTTGGGGCGAGGAGTACAATCGCCACCGACCTCCCAAACAGGTACGGGAGAAATGAGGTGGTATCGATAAAATCAGGGGAAGTCAACAGAAAGAGTTTGGGAAGACGTACTGGCCTCTGATCGGTGCTTCTTTTCTTTTTTTTCTTTCTTTTTTTTCAAATATTTATATACTATTCGGATAAGCGGTTGAGAAAAGACTCAAATGTGATTTCCAATTAAATGAAAATTATTTTCCTTTTATTATCTTATGCTGACCCTTTAGCTGCTCCCACTTTGAGTTAACTTTCTTATGATTGGCTGCCCCTCACAAACAGAAGACTTGAACAGCAGGTGGGTGGGGCTTCAGAGATGACCATATTAGGGATATCGGCTCTCAGTGACACCATACAGAGCCAAGACCAGAAAAAACTGTCTGTAACGGAGCATTTAGTGAACTCTGGAGCCTTCAGTTTTCGCTTGCAGGTATATATTTGTACAATTACCAATATTTTTAAAAGATCCGGGTCTTATCTTAAGTTGCCTCCTGTCATCTCTTATCACCCTCACCCCCCAGTATCAGAATCAGATGATGCCTCGTAATCCTCGTTCCGTTTTAAATCCTCAGGTGGACATCATGCAGATGTGTGTGGTGGAGATGACAAACCGACCCAGTAAACCTCTCTTCCACCTGGAGCATTACATCGAGGGCAAGTACATCAAGTACAACTCCAATTCTGGCTTTGTCAGGGACGACAACATCCGCCTCACTCCACAGGTGAGTGGTCGCCTGTGGAGTGGTATGAATACATGCTAAAGACACAAGCTGAAGACACAGTCAAATATAATTTCCCTCTTTTCTCCGTCAGGCCTTCAGTCACTTCAGCTTTGAGCGGTCGGGCCACCAGCTGATCGTGGTGGACATCCAGGGAGTCGGCGATCTCTACACCGACCCTCAGATCCACACAGCGAAGGGGACCGACTTTGGAGACGGAAATCTAGGTATGCTTACCTTTCAGCAAACTGCTGCTACAAACTTAGATCAGTAAGTGTTTAAAAAGCTTCAACCTGATCACACCTGTGTTTCAGGTGTGCGAGGCATGGCCCTGTTCTTCCACTCGCATCTGTGTAACAAGATCTGCAAAAGCATGGGCCTGACGCCTTTCGACATTTCCCCTGCGGAGATGTCCCAGCTGGACGGCACCAACAAACTGCTCGTAATTATGTTTTAATCATGCTTTAAATATTAGGGGCTGAAATCAGCAGCCTTTAAAGTAGAAGTAGCAGCAGTAGGAATAGTTTGGGGGGGGGTTATATTTATTACCTATACTTATTGGTTGGTTTATTACCTGGAAACAAACAACCATCAGTAGCAAAGTGGTGTGAGAGCGAATCACTTCCTGTGTGGACCAGTTTGGGTTTTTTGCTTTTCTTTCTTTTGGAAAGCCAAACTCACAAAAGCTTCCTCTTCCACTTGTTCTGCTGAGCTGTTTGGCTTCCTCATTGCTGCTTGCAGCTGTATCTCACTTTGCTCACAGTTTCCATATTTAGGCATGAATGTCTGCTGAAAGTTTATATCCTGGTAGAAGATGTTGGTCTGTGGCTTAAAAGAGCAGAGAACAAAAAGAAAGAGAAATTCTGAGTTCTTCCTCTTTTATTTTCATCTTTCTTCCTTTTTTTTTTTCTCATTGTAGAAGTCAGCCCAGACTGTGCTGAGAGGCTCAGAGGAGCACTGCGGTTCTCCTCGTGTTCGCACCATGTCGGCCAGCCGGGCGCCTCCGCTCCTATCCCGCCTGTCTGAGACCTCGTCTGCAGATGAGAGCATGAGCGACATGGAATCGATCCCCTGCTCCCCTCTCATCCTTCCCTGCTCCCCCCCAACTGCAGCTGGCTCTATAGGCAAGTTAGCAATCAGTAAATGCAAGCAAGACCCACAGAAAATGTTACTGTATATATAAAAATGGACATAGTAGTTAGCAAAGTCCAGTCATGAAGCTCTTGGTATTTTAAAAAGGGATGTAACGAGCGAGACGTGAATCAATTGCCTCATCGCTCTATTTGATTCTAACTAGAACCACATGTTTTATTTGATTTATTAAATGAAGCTTAAAAGTAGTGATAGAGTTCTTAAACCCATCAGGAATGTGTTTACTGAGATCGCAAATCATGTGAGCAGAGACTTCTATGTAACTGGAAAGTTTTTTACAACCAGAGGAATCCCCCTTGCTAGTATGGCAGGTTATGGCAGTAACATGTCCATCTTTCATATACAGTCCATGTTGTGATTCATTCTCAGATCTGGTATTTTCCCATTTTCTCGTTAATTTGAATGAATAAAAGCATTCACACTGACGACTACGTATAAATAAAGTGCACTAAGAGTACTTGGACAAAGTATTGACAGTGACATGGTCACATGTGCAAAACAAGAGGAACCAATAATCTATTTTTAGCCAGAAGGAGGATTTCAGCGTTGACAGTACTCATGTCGAGTTAGTAGACAGATTAGTATAGACATTTATGTCATTGTATGTTACTGGAAATTTGCTAGCAGAGGTATCTAGAGATATCTTGAGATACACAAGTATTCAGACATAGCTTACATACTGAGGAGCTAAAGTGGTGAGTGGTTTTGCATTTTATTTCAATTTTACAGGCTCGTCTTTTATCGGAATGTATGAACACGACAGAATAAGCAACACAAGCGAACACAGGGTAAGTAAAAACTGATGGTGAGAGTGGCTCTAACCAGCACAAGCAATGAAAGAAAGCACATTTAAAAAAACAAAGAGCGCTGCATCATCACTACCCCAACCCCAAGCTTCACATTGATTAACAGCATTACTTACATTATTTAAAACTATATCTGTGTAGCTGACTTGTTGACAAAAGTTTACCACCAGGAATCAGAAATTCTTGTCTTAATTTTTGTCTTTAGGAATCAGAAAACGGCGGGGACAGCGGCTACCCGAGCGAGAGGAGGAGTGAAGGAGACCCAAATGACCACATAGACGGGGTAAAGATTTTTGTCACTGCTCAACAGAAATGGACAGAGGAAGCTTTTAGTTAATCATTAAATGTATTTTTCCTGTGATCCAAATCCCGCTTTTGGATCCAGTTTGTGAACATCCTCTTGCATATTACCTGAAATGAGCTTCATCATGCCCCGTCGATGCACTTATTCAACACTTGTTAGATTTCGTGACAGCTGGTTTTACAGTCCGTGTCATATTGTCACATAGATCCATCATCGCTACAACAGACAATATTCAGAATCGGACGAGGAAAGTGTCAGACGGGTAAAGAAACATAAATATCCCTAAATCCCTTCCTCACCTCGTTCATAATCATCATCATCACCACTTTAATCAAATAACCCTACTTTAATTTCCCTTTGAACATCATCTTTACTTTTGTTTTCCCATCACTTGTTTAACCATGAAAGCCCCTCCTTACCTCTCCTCTAATTCCACTCCTCCTACTTTGTTTCCCCTCACTAGAGGAAGATGGTAGCTCCTCCAAGAGTCTCTGCGAACTTAAACTCAAACACTCCTGACAACGAATGGGTGATTATTTGCATGGAAGCTCCTGAGCCAGGTGTTTCCCTGTGCAGCGCTTTGCAGTCTTTTTTTAGCCGTGAAGCATAATGTTTGCCTCCAGCATGATGGCTCTGCTTTTCAAACGGTTCCGATTTGTGTGGATTGAACTCGCTGTCGCTATTTTCCTGTTGACGCCTGCTTTATTTATTTAGTGAACGAAAACAATTGGAAAATACAAATGGAGATAAAAAGTGATACTTGGAACTGAAACACCATCTACCTCCTTTACCTTCGCCTGCTCTGCCATCCCGCTTATTCTCACTTCTATAACTGTGTGTGTGTCTGTATGTGCGCTCCTTTTGCATTAACAGGGATGTACTCATTCCTCTCTGAGCTCAAAGCAGACTTTCCTGGATGGGTACACCTCTGAGACTGCAGTGTGACTTTTCAACCATAATATATTTCTTGCAGTGAATATCAGATGGTAACTTTTTTTGTCCTTTTCTTCTTTCTTGGATCTTTGGTGCCTGCTTCTGTTCAGTTGACCGAGGAGAAGTGGACCTTCTATCACTCATCCCGCGCTCACGTCCACCGACCTTCCTGTGTGGCCACCGAGGTGGAACGACTCAACAATCTGCTGCAGAAGAAGATCGGCCAGTCGATTCTTGGAAAAGTAAGAGGAGGAAACATTAGTTAATTTAATGTTTCCGTGCCACTATTTAACTCTGGTCCCACCAACACTAAAAACACTTACATTGTTACAATTTTTGAAATCTTTCTTTGATTCTAAGCATTCAGTTCAGTCCAAACTCCTCCTATCGCAAACCAAACACAATGAGGCAGCTCTGCATGCTTCAAGCGCTTATATTCTTTATCTCCCACCCAGGTCCACTTGGCTATGGTCCGGTACCACGAAGCGGGTCGTTTCTGCGAGAAGGACGAACAATGGGACCAGGAGTCGGCCATGTACCACCTGGAGAGAGCTGCCATGTGTGGAGAACTGGAGGCCATCGTAGCTTTGGGACAGTGCTGTCTGCAGCTACCTCATCATATACTGCCAGACATGGAGCTGGAGGTACTGTGCGCCATCTATTTTCCTTTCTTTTGTTGAGCTTAACTTCACAGGGTGGCTTTATATTCTGGTGTGTGTGTGTTGTTGGCAGGATAATGCAGGAAACAGGATGAGAGGTTTCAAGTATCTGCTGCAGGCTGCTGAGGCTGGCGACAGATCTTCTATGATCATAGTGGCCAGAGCCTTTGATACTGGAGTCGGTCTGTCTGCTGACAGGTGAGTGAAGGTTCATTCAAAGCAGATGTTTCAGGTAAAACGTAGGAATCCTGCCTTTGCTTGATAGTACTTCCCTCTTGTGGCCGGTTGGATTTTTACAGTTGCTTTTTTTAAGTGGTGGTGATTTGTGAGTTAAAGCATTTTATCCTTTCGCCTTCACAGAAAGCAGGACTGGGCCGAGGCGGTTCACTGGTACAACAGTGCGCTGAACATGATGGACTACGACGAAGGAGGAGAGTTCGATGGGACCCAGGACGAGCCTCGCCACCTTCTGCTGGCCAGAGAGGCAGAGATGTACCAGGAGGGAGGCCACAACCTCGCCGCAGACCCACAGAGAGCAGGTTCAACCCGATGCCGAGTGCAGAATTTTAACTTCAAGAAATCGTACACCAGTTTCTGTCTGACCGTTTTCCCAGTGAAGCAGTAGGGCTTGTGATTTTGATCTGTGGCACGGAGAAGCTTTAGTCTCACATGATGGTCGTGGGGTTGGGGTTCATTTCTGTTTGGTGGAGCGACTGCCTGTAACATCTCATTCTGTCTCTCTCCTGCAGGTGACCTTTTTACTGAAGCTGCAGAAGCCGCCATGGCGGCCATGAAGGGTCGACTGGCTAACCAGTACTACATGAAAGCTGAAGAAGCCTGGGCACAAATGGAGGAGTAACTCCACAACATAAAAGAGATTTATTTTAACCTCCAAAAAGGCCACGAGACTTGATGTGTGGCTGTTTTTCTTTCTTTTTTTGTTTTTTTTACACATTCTGGGTAAAACCTGAATGACTTCAGTTTACATTACTGTTTTTATGACAGATTTTTTTGGTGTTGGTGGTTTGTTTGTGTGCGCGTTTGGTGTGTGTTGAGCCATTCAGCATCAGACTTTTATCTTCAGGATTCTTTCTGTATGGTTGTAAAGCTAGATTTCCTGGCTCCTCATTTCTTTCATTTCATGTCTATATTAACCTTTAGAGTTAAGTTAATGTGATTCTATGAATGAAAAGGTCTGACCTATCAAAAAAAGATTTACTTATTTTGACGCAGATGTTAACATGTTTATGTTTAAGAGAATATGTGTGATAAAGAAAAGTGCTTGGAATATGAAACTGTAAAATAAAAGTTTGCCTTTCTTTTTACCAATCATGATCCTGTTGTGATTTTTCTAACTAGTGGAAGGACTCTTGTAACCTAAAATGAGGGTGTTTTGTGAGTGTCATAACAGAAACAATTTACCTTAGTTTTTTGCACCATTAACTAAAATAAGTTAATTTGCAGTCAGATTGGTTATGGGACAAAAGAAAACAAGTAAATGCTTCAGCTCACTAGTCTTGTTTTTCTTTGCAGTTTTCTCTGATCCCGGAGCTCAGAGATATGTCACCACTTTGCCAAGTTCTGGAAGAAGACCCATACTATTATCCTCAGAGAAGAGGAAGATTGGTCGGTATAATCTGGAATCGCTAAGTTTCAAGCCTGTGATGAACTGTAAACTGCTGTAGTGCAGGTTTTACATCATGAACTGAGAGGGTCCAACAAAGAAAGAAGCCCCCAAAATCCGCTTACAAGAAATATGCAGTGGCCCACATGGGCAAAGCAAATCCCTTGAAAGAAAATTTTGATGGTCAACTAAGAAAAAGATTAAGCTGTAGTATATTTTAATTGACCACAATGGCAAGAGTAATTTTTTCAAAATAAACATGAGGTTTTCAAACAGATGACGTACGTACGACGTGCACTTTTTTTGTTGTAGCTATCTGTCTTAACAGCAGCTCCACTCACACTAGGAAGCTGATTAGCAAGGCTGACTCTGTGCTGCAGACGTGATTTGAAGTTAAAGTCTGTAACGGCTCCTCTCTGTCTATTGAGGACACGTTTATCCTGTATTTGCTGCTGCAGTCTCAAAAAACGAACTTAATAGAAGTGCAATAATAAAAAACACAATTTTTAATTTCCCAGGAGACTTCAGGGTATATTTTGCATGTCCTTGGATTTCATATTACATCATTTTTGTCTGAAGTCCATTTAAAACGGGTACAACCCAAACTTTATAGTCAGGAGGCTTTATATTTGCTATTAGCCTCTGTTTCAATGTATTGTATCACAACGGTAGCGTGGCCGAGCGGTCTAAGGCGCTGGATTAAGGCTCCAGTCTCTTCGGGGGCGTGGGTTCGAATCCCACCGCTGCCAGAATATGTTTTTCCCGTTCTATTCGCGAAACAATTTTATCTGAAAACTTAAATTGTCCACAAGTAATACCTAGGTAATACCTAGGGGTAGTTGGTTATGAATGAACAGCGTACTAAAATAATGACACAAGCGGACTCGCTGTGCATTATGGGCGCGGGCTCCTCCCCACGTGTCTGTGTGGAGCAGAGTCAACATGGTATCACAGCAGCAGTAGACTACAGCTGTCTTGAGTTAAACTCCACTTCAGCAGCAGCTCTCCGCACCACGTTCCTGGGCTAGCTACACCCGGATGAGATAGCTAAAGCTGAACGGTGAAGTGTGCAGGTGAGGGAGGGATCTGCTATTCTTACATAAAGAAGAGTTAAAATCAGGCCCGCTGATTGAATCTGTGTTATTTTAACTAAGCACGCCATGCTAAGCTAGCTCACGCTAGGCTACATTTGCTAGCTACCGCCTTGGTAGCTAATATTGTTGCTTGTACGTTTGTTTACAGGAAACAGACATCTTCAGCTTAGTGCTGTGTATCCTATCTTCTTTATATTGGTGTTGTTTTTACATAGGAATAAAAAAAAAAGCACCCGCTGTGTTGTGTAGGCCCTGTGATAAATGCTCGCAGGGTTTGCTGCTAATGGAGCTAACTTAACCATAAACACTCTATATAGGCAGCCAGTAAATTGGCGTCATACTTTTTTTTTTATTAGCTTGACACAGTGTTTGATAGGGTTATGTTTCCACGAGGAGGAGTCTTTTACTGCTGTGTTGCATCATGTGGATTTTACGTGTGTCCGTGAAAGCATCACATGACAGGCGGCACAATCACCATAGGAAGTTGACTACTTTAGCATCTTATGGTTTACTTGTTGAGTTAATTGAAGAGTATCGGCTATTACCAATACTGACACCTCCTGATTGAACTGTGATGTAACTGTGATGTGCAGGATCACTAAGTTCCTGTCATCTGGTGCCTTTGTTGCCTGCCTGGGTGTAGCCACTCCATAACAGTAACAGGAGTGTGCAGCCGGACATTTAGCTCCTGTGACCCAGTTTGTTTTTTATTTTTCCAGGTTGCACCCCCTTCCCCTCTCCCCCAAGATTTGCCCATCTCACCTTCTTGCTCTGATCACATCAACATGGCCAGCGGTGATGATGACGACCCCATTATAGAGGAGGTATGTTTACAGCCTTAAGTGAAAGGATATTACACGTCTCACTGACCTAATAAAGTATGATACAGCATTTTTTCTGCCCTGTGCACCTTTTATTGCTGTTCTGCGTTTATCAGTGTGAACAGCCTCACGGGAAGTAAACAGTTCCCAGGTGTTTTCCATGCATAGTCTCTGTTAGGTGTATTAACAGAATCAGAATCAGAATCAGAAAGGGTTTTATTGCCAAATGTTGAGCAGGTTTACAACATTAGGAAATTGCTGCGGTGCTTCAGTGCAAACATACTGTCATAAAAATATAAAAATAAGAATAAGAATTAAAAGTGCTAAGTGGATAGATATATACATGATATATACATGAGTGCAGGTGGTGATCAGTGCCAAACATGGAATGATGCAGTGAACACAGCGTAGGGTCATGTGTTAGTGGCGGGGACAGTCATGTGGTTATTGTTCATGTGTCCGACAGCAGAGGGGAAGAAACTGTTCTTATGGCGAGAGGTTCTGGGGCGAATGGACCGGAGCCTCCTGCCTGAGGGGAGCAGGTCAAACAGACTGTGTCCAGGGTGAGAAGGGTCAGCTGAGATCCGAGCTGCACGCCGCAGTGTCCTGGAGGTGTACAGGTCCTGCAGAGATGGGAGTCTGCAGCCAATCACCTTCTCAGCAGAGCGCACAACACGCTGCAGTCTCTGTTTGTCCCTGATAGTGGCTCCAGTGTACCACACGGTGATGGAGGAGGTGAGGATGGACTCGATGATTGCAGTGTAGAATTGCATCATCGTCCGTGTTGGCAGGTTGAATTTCTTCAGCTGCCTCAGGAAGTACATCCTCTGCTGGGCTTTCTTAATGACGGAAGTGATGGTGGGCTCCCACTTCAGGTCCTGGGTGATGGTGGTACCCAGGAAGCAGAACGAGTCCACAGAGGTGATGGGGGTGTCAGTCAGGATGATGGGGGGGAGTGGAGCTGTGTGCTTCCTGAAGTCCACAATAATCTCCACTGTCTTCTGGGCATTCAGCACCAGGTTGTTGTGGCTGCACCAGGACACCAGACGTTCAACCTCCCTCCTGTAGGCAGACTCATCCCCGTCCGAGATGAGTCCGATAACGGTGGTGTCATCTGCAAACTTGATTAGCTTGACAGACTGGTGGGTGGAGGTGCAGCAGTTGGTGTACAGGGAGAAGAGCAGAGGAGAAAGAACACAGCCCTGAGGGGAGCCGGTGCTGATGGTCCGGGAGTCCGAGACATTCTTTCCCAGCCTCACATGCTGCTTCCTGTCCGTCAGGAAGTCAGTGATCCACCGGCAGATGGGATCAGGCACATTCATCTGGGAAAGCTTGCCTCGGAGATGGTCTGGAAGGATGGTGTTGAAGGCAGAGCTGAAGTCCACAAACAGGATCCTGGCGTAGGTTCCTGGGGAGTCCAGATGCTGCAGGATGAAGTGTAGGGCCATGTTGATGGCGTCATCTACAGACCTGTTGGCTCTGTATGCAAACTGCATAGGTAATGAAATCACCTGGCAGCAAATATCAGCGTTTATACTCATAGTTGTAGTGTGAATTTTACATATAGTCGTCATTGGCAATTTTTGGCTTTTAATTATTTCTTTGAAGTGATCATTTTCCAGGGTGGAATGATTGTACAGCATACATATTTAATGACTTTAAATATGTACTTTAGTAATTGGTGCTGAAGGTTCTACAGTGCCTTTCAACTTGACAGGGACACAGTTCATTAACTGCTTAGTGATCATGGCTTGACTACTTCTGGCAGCTGATTTTTCAGCAGGAAAAAGATTTGTTTGAACTAAGTGGAGACACGGCTGATTTTAATAATCTATTATTTACTTGGTGGCACGGTGGTTAGTTGTGAGGCACTCCTGCCTCTCAGCAAGAAGGTCATGAGTTCGAATTTAGTATCTTTCTGTGGGTTTTGCATGTTCTCTCAGAGTGCTCGACCCACAGCCCAAAGACACGCTGTCTCTGTCTACATAAACGCACCACAAAGAGGCTACAGGCGTTACATTAAATTATGCGGATTAACTGCTAACGAAGTCTGAAGACAACTTTAATACTTTGTATTGCAGTGATACCTGCAGCACACAGAGGTGAATCTAAAGAGGGCATGGGGTGTACTAAGCCATATTTATTTAAAGGCTCTCCTAACAAAATGTTTAGAATCAAAGAAAAAAACAGGGCTCGCAAAATTGCTAGCTCGACGTCCCAGTGCTAGCGATTTTTTCCAGTCGGGCTACCAAAATCTATCTCAGCCCTGCCCGTCGGGCTATCATAGGAAGGAAAAATATATGTCAATGCTTTTGCATTCTTTCGAAAATGTAGCTGAGTAATTCTGTCATTGACATCGATGAGCCACTGTCAATATGTGACATTGAAATCACGTTTGAATTTGCGCTTGTTTTATGCTTTCACTTTACTTTGCGATCGCGTGAACGGTGTGTAGAGAGCGACAGCACTGATTGGTGAGTAACGATAATTTGCGCACCAATTCCTCTGACATCGTCTTATCACTCATTAGCTTACTATTCAAACGTGACAAGTGAAATCTCCCGCAGCTTAAACATGTGAGAGGTTGATCGCGCAGAGAATCGCTGAGCGTTATGTGAGTGCGTGTGTAAAAGCAGCAGGATTTACGCCGGTATTTTAGTTCTGCTCAGCCAAATAAGAGAGGTCAGGGTGAAGAAGGGGCAGTCAAAGAAATGCCGACCACAAAACGGAACAGTTATGACAAATCAGACTATGAGGCAAAAAGAAAGCGCAGCTTTTTTGGTTTCATGGACAAAAGAATTTCTGTGGCTGGAATATGACGAGCTAAATAACATGATGTTCTGCCAGGTGTGTTGTGAGTTTCATTCGATTTCTGAGTCGACAGGCAAACTGAATTACTTAAATATTCAAATGCTGCAGCCCTACTTGTCTGTCTCTCTGTGTTAGCCCTGCGACAGACTGGCGACCTGTCCAGGGTGTACCCAACCTCTCACCCTGCTATGACCCTGAGTTCGGGAACTTTGGAGGAAAGTCTGGTTTGGCTGTTGGCTCCTGACGTCAGCCTGTTTGACTTTGATCTATGTTTGTGTTTTTTCTAGATCGACGTGTACCTCGCCAAAAGCCTCGCAGATAAGCTGTATCTTTTCCAGGTGAGCTTTTCCCTTTGTAGTACCCGTGCACTGATGAGCACGACCTCACGAGCCCACATGTGAGCAGTTTCTCTAACTTATCTGGACCGTCTGGGGTGTGATTGATGTTTAATGTTCAAAGAGTCACTAATTGAGTTCACCGCTTTCCCCTGATGCAGTACCCTGTGCGACCAGCCACCATGACCTATGATGATGTCACCCACTTGGCGGCTAAGATCAAACCCAAGCAGCAAAAGGTAATCAGAAACTTGATGTTGATGTATTTTGTGTTTTGTTGAAAATGTGTTTCTGTTTCAGGGGAGATGTGTGAATAGGAGGAAATATTAAAGTATTGGATATCACCAATTTCTCAAGTTAATTGGTTACATCAGGTTAAATTATAAGATAAGATTTTTTGTATTACAAGTTTTCAGAAATGTTGAAAGTCATTAAATCGGGTGTTTGTAGTTGTTTATCATTTATGTACGGCTCCTTATACAGGTGGAGCTGGAAATATCCATGGACACAGTGAGTCCAAACTACTGTCGCAGTAAAGGAGAGCAAATCGCCCTAAATGTGGACGGCACGGGTTATGACGAAACCAACACCTACTCTGCGTATGTTCTTTGATTTATACATTCTTCTTTGATTCAGGTCCTGCTTCTGGTCTGACTGTTCAGTTTTTTCCCCCTTTCTAGTAAAATGATGGACAAGCAGACCTTCTCCTCCATCCAGGCCACCACCAACACCTCCAGATACGCAGCTGCTGTGTTTCGCAAAGGTCTGACCTGATTAACGGGTTCAGCAGCCCGTATAGTACATTGTGGCACCATGTTTGTGTTTTGGCTTTGTGACCTCGCACCAAAAGATAAAAACAATCAGCCATTGAACCACACATATTATGATGAGTCCACTCCAATCAGAGTAGGATTTATGACCTGGTTGTTTTATTGATGGCGTTAACAGGTGAGCTTCACGTCACACCTCTGACTGGAATTCTTCAGATGAGGCCCAGCTTCTCTTACCTGGACAAGGCCGACAACAAAACCAGAGAGAGGGAGGCGGCCAATGAAGGTGTGCCTGCTTTTCTTGTTTTCCAGATTAAATTCTGAGAAGGATTATTTAGTATACACAGTTTATCTTTTGTTTGAAAACCTTAATCGTTTACTCCTAGAAAACCTTGATCTTTCCTGAACTGAGTGATTTTTGTCGTATTCCATGCCTGCTTACAGAACAAAATGACTGTGTGTGTGCATCAGATGTTAGTGAGGATAGTTTCTGCCTGTGCAGCCAGCCTTGGGGAAAACTCCAGAAACTCTTCACTGAGGTTTTACACTTTTCTATTAGGGTACAAGGGAGGCTGCCAAATATCATCCTTACTGAAGTTAAGAATGAATAAAATGAGTTTGTAGCTCTTCTTTACATTTTTCCAAGTGGCAGTTATAAGAAACTGGGACTGTTGTGGAGGGTTTATTGGTGTGGACCTCCACAACAGTCCCAGTTTTTTAATATTTGCCCCTTGGAGAAATTAATTCCCCATCCCTGCTTTAAAGCATGTTATATGTTTATTTTTAGATGTTTCCTCAAACATCATGGTAGGAGCAGGTATGATTACAGTTATTTGACCAGAGTCTTGTGTGTACAGGTGGAGACTCCTCCCAGGATGAAGCTGAGGAGGAAGCCAAGGCTATTACGGTAAATGCTTAAACACAAACACTTACGGTCAAGCTCAGGCGACCGTGGCTCAGGGGGTTGGGAAGCGTATCTGTAACCGGAAGGTTACTGGGCTGTCTGTCCTGGTCGTTGTGTCCTTGGTAAAGACCAGGGTAAAGACACTTTACCCTACCGCCTACTGGTGTTGGCAGCCTTGCTTCTGTCAGTCTGTCCAGTCTGGCTACAACTGTAGCTTGCCTCCACCAGTGTGTGAATGTGAGAGTGAATGAATAGTGAAAATGCAATCCATTATCATAATTACACTGATTTAAGTTCTCCTGCTCGTGCTCCAGGTGAGGTTTGCTCGTCCCGAGTCGGAGCAGGCCAGACAGAGGAGGATCCAGTCATACGAGTTCCTTCAGAAGAAGCAGGCGGAGGAGCCCTGGGTTCACCTGACCTATCACGGAGTCAAGGTAGAGGGAGTACTCACCATTGGGATGAATTTGTCTCCTTTCATGAGCGCTGACGTTATGAGATTTGTGCTGGTTATGCATCATCATAAAGCAGTTTGTGTTTGCAATATCGAATTCAGGGCGGGCGCTCGGAGCATGAAAGGCAGTACCTGTTCTGTCAGTCAGTGGATGCCTCGGAGAACTCTGAACTGGTCAAAACTCCAAAGTGAGTACAAATAAATAACTTCTTGATACTTGTGCTTTTTTATTATCTGAATTAAATTGGATGTGTAGTTTATTTCTTAGGCACTGATGAGCTGTATGTTGATGCAGTTTTAGTTCTGCTGCTGTTCTGTTCTCCTCTCTCATTTTCTCAGGGAGTATCTGGCGATGTTGATGCCGCCTCTTGCAGAGGAGAAAGTGTAAGTGTGCCCCTCTCTTCTGGCACGTACATCTGCATGCCAACTCAGTGACAGTCTGTGAATCGTATCATTAACTTGCTTTCCTCTCTGTCAGGGTGAAGCCTGTGGGTCCCAGTAATGTGCTCTCTATGGCCCAGCTCCGCACTCTGCCACTCGGAGAGCAAGTCAAGACTCTGATGAAGAATGGTAGGATAACATGATAAAGAACAGCTTTTTTTAAATTAATTTTTTTACAATGTATTGTTATTATTATTTTTTAACACACATGCAAACATCCATGGCACTCAACATTTCCTGTGCAGTTTTTCTTTGTACCACGTGGGGGCACTAAAGCATAAACGGCAACATCATCATCCTACCATTCATTTCGCTGTCTCTCCTCTCCAGTGAAGGTAATGCCATTTGCTAATTTGATGGGCCTGCTCGCGTCTGGCACAGACTCGACCTCAGTGCTGCGCTGCATCCAACAGGTGGCGCTGCTGGTTCAGGGGAACTGGGTTATCAAGAGGTAAGACCAGGAATCTTTTATCTAACTGAAACGTTAAAATGAACCACAGGTCAAGCAGGTCTTGTCTAATTCCATGTTTTTATATTGAGTGGGAAATGACTGATGTGGGTTTTAAATTTTCCTCCACAGTGATGTTCTGTATCCCAAAAACACCTTCAGTGCTCACAGTGGTGTTCCTGCTGAGGTGCTCTGTCGTGGCAGAGACTTTGTGGTGAGCTTCTCTCAGTTGTTCCTCCTTTAATTAAGCTACAGCATAATGCTTGACAGGCACAGTTTAAGTCATCTTTTCATTTCGTAGATGTGGAGGTTCACTCTGGAGCGCTCTGTGATGAGAAAGGAGATTGCATCAATCATCAAAGTAAGGACGAGACCAAAATGAGATGCTTGATTCAATGTTTCTGTTTGTTAGTAACCGAAATGGCTCAGGAGAAGTAGCTGTGCAAAGTTAATTGCTTAGGCTGCGTTTTTTATTTATTTATTTTTAATTAGAGGTTCATTGCACTTTGAATTAGTCCTTTAAGTTGTGTTGCATCCTCGACAATCAGGATGTGGAAGGATGCTGTTGTTGGGTCTTTAATGTCCCTCAGTGTATTGCTTTCTTTTGCATTTGTGACCTGGAAGCTGAAGTTGTTCGGTACATTCAGGTAAAGAGAGCTAACACCTTCCTCCTTCTTCCTTCAGCTTCCCCCAGAAGACGTGAAAGAGTTCCTGGAACATGTGGCAGCTCCTCGGGCAAACCGGGGCTGGGAGTTCCTGTTGCCTACTGATGTAGACTTTATTAAGAAACACCCAGATGTTGCCCACAGGCAGAACATGTTGTGGCTTGGCATCCAGAGCAAGTAAGCGACACGTTGAAAGGGCAGCACATCAGTAGTTTAGCACTATTAAATGTTTTTGCTGCAGTGGAATAATCTGGCTTGTTTATTTTCCTGAAGGCTGGAAAAGGTGTTTAATTTCTCTAAAGAAGACTTTGTGCCAAAGAAGTCCGCTCAGCCTGGTTTGTACTGAGTTACATTTTGTCAAACACCCCTGAAATGATATCGGTATACTCTGCGGAGCTTATTCAAGTGATCTATGCGGTGTTTTCTAGATCCTGTCCACATCAGCGGGCAACAGCGTCTGAAGATGGCTCAGGAGCGAGTGCAAGAAAACCAGTCGACTCTGCAGAAGGACCTGGAGGACAGACGCGCAGGAAGCAGCATCCACATCAAACAGGAGCCCGTCAGCAACAGTGAAGACGAGCCAATGGACACATCCTGCTCCTCCTCAATCCCCAACGGTTCTCTCAATGGTTACCCCAGTGCCACCTCCCCCGACTTTGATCACACCAACGGAGGGAGTCCCGCCAACACGGCGTCCCCGGAGCTGCAGGACTTTGTGATAAAGACTTTCCGGAAGCATTTTGTGATCACGTTGAATGAGCTGAAGAGGCTGTTTAACCTCCACGTGGCGTCCATACCGGTCGGCCGGAGCGTCTTCCACTCCATCTCAGATCACATGCTACAGGACGCCATACTGCTCAGCCAACAGTGCAAACAGATAATGGTGCCTGTGAGTCTTTTTTGTATGTCGTTTATTGGAATGAAATGCACAAAATTATCACAGAAATGTTTTGGCTGTTGCTGTGCAAGAGTAGAAATGGCTAATCCGAACATCTGGAGTCTGGTTTAGTGGACTTTTATCTAAACATCTACGTAATAACTTCTAACCATCCATCATCTTCCTCTTAAACACAGTTTGGTTGTGCTGGAGGCAGACTAAGCAGGATATCCCACACATCCTTCTCCCCATCAGTGCTTCGCAGCTCCTCCTAGAGGATCCCGAGGCATTCTCAGGCCACATGATATACACTCAACAAAAATATAAACGCAACACCTTTGTTACTGCTCCCATTCCCCATGGGATGGACGTAGAGACCTAAAATTCATTCCAGATACACAATATAACCATCCCTCCCAAACAGTGGTCACAAATCAGTCCAAATGTGTGGTAGTGGGCACATCTGCTATATTGAGATAATCCATCCCACCTCACAGGTGTGCCACATCAGGATGCTGATCTGACATCATGAGTAGTGCACAGGTGTACCTCAGACTGCCCACAACTAAAGGCCACCCTGGAATGTGCAGTTTTGTCTCACAGCAAAATGCCACAGATGCCACAAGCAATGAGGGAGCGTGCAATTGGCATGCTGACAGCAGGAATGTCAACCAGATCTGTCGCCCGTGCATTGAATGTTCATTTCTCAACCATAAGCCGTCTCCACAGGCGTTTCAGAGAATATGGCAGCACATCCAACCGGCCTCACAACCGCAGACCTCGTGTAACCACACCAGCCCAGGACCTCCACATCCAGCAGGTTCACCTCCAAGATCGTCTGAGACCAGCCACCCAGACAGCTGCTGGAACAATTGGTTTGCACAACCAAACAATTTCTGCACAAACTGTCAGAAACCGTCTCAGGGACGCTCAACTGCATGCCAGTCGTCCTCATCGGGGTCTTGACCTGACTCCAGCTCGTCGCCGTAACAGACTTGTGTGGGCAAATGCTCACATTCGATGGCGTCTGGCACGTTGGAGAGGTGTGCGCTTCACGGATGAATCATGGTTCACATTGTTCAGGGCAGATGGCAGCTGAGAATGTCCCAGTTCTTGCATGGCCAGCATACTCACCGGACATGTCACCCATTGAGCATGTTCGGGATGTGCTTGACCGGCGTATACGACAGCGTGTACCAGTTCCCACGAATATCCAACAACCTCGCACAGCCATTGAAGTGGAGTGGACCAACATTCCACAGGCCACAATTGACAATCTGATAGACTCCATGCGACGATGTGTTGCACTGCATGAGGCAAATGGTGGTCACACCAGATACTGACCGGTTCTGGGTCCCCAGACCCCCAATAGCGCAAAAAACTGCACATTCCAGGGTGGCCTTTTGTTGTGGGCAGTCTGAGGTACACCTGTGCACTACTCATAATGTCAGATCAGCATCCTGATGTGGCACACCTGTGAGGTGGGATGGATTATCTCAATATAGCAGATGTGCCCACTACCACACATTTGGACTGATTTGTGACCACTGTTTGGGAGGGATGGTTATATTGTGTATCTGGAATGAATTTTAGGTCTCTACGTCCATCCCATGGGGAATGGGAGCAGTAACAAAGGTGTTGCGTTTATATTTTTGTTGAGTGTATAAGAGAGGCAGTTTTCTTGCAAAGTGCAATTGCAGAATAGTGCCACTAGATGGCGCCTCCCTCATTTTTGTTTTTGAGCTACTATAAAGAGGTTTTTTTCTTTATTATTATTTTTAGGTGTTTGGGTCTTTAGTAGTTAGTGCAGTGAAGAGGAGACAGGACAGCGGAGCGAGCGAGTAGGAGAACATGCTGTAAAGGGCCTCGGGCCTGACTTGAGCCCGACCACTGAATTTAGTCTTTCAGCATATGATCAATCTGTGAGGAACATCAGCACCGCAGAGAGAAGTTTATATACACTCAGCAAACAACATGTGACTGAACCATGCTGCTAAAATGGTTTTTAATGGGACATTTGGCTATTAACTAGAGACTTTGTTTAAAGCTGCAACAATCTGTAAACCAGTGTCTAGCTACAGTTGAACTCATCTCGTCTCACCTATTGTTGACCCACAGAGAATCTAGACTTAGACTCTGAGGGTGATGACAACATTTTCAGGGGTTTATGAGCAGCAAGAGTAGTTTTGAGTAATCTGGGCCAAGACTTTGTTTCTTTAAAAATGCAGATAAGAATAAGAAACAAAGAGTAGTTAGAGCAGTTAGTAGCAGATGTTTTTATGATGCTATTTGGCAATTGCAGCTCTTCCTTTGCCCTCCACACAAAGTGCTCACTTGCATACAACCAAAGCCTGATCCAACATGATTCGTTAGTACTCTGCAAAGAAACCAGGAAGTGTTGCCCCTTTGGCTACATATTCATCATATTCAAATTAGTTTGTTTAAATATGTCAAAGAGTGATGTGAGAATTTTCAAAGTTCAAACCAAAATGATGAGGAAAAACAACACTGTTTCATAACATGATACTCAGATCATGGCTGAAACATAGACTGTACACAAAGATGGACACAGCCACCCGCTGGTCTCTGCAGTTTGCACTTTGAAGCTTCTGTATTTGTGTTTTGCTAGTTTGTGAAGCCAGACTCAGGTGATCATTAGAGGAACTGTTGTTTCATTTTTCAGCTACAGAGTGTAGCACTCCACACAGTCCAGATAATCTCAGAAGACTCCGTCTGAGCAGGCAGTTGAGCTAAGAGCAGGTTTAAGGATCAAATCCTCCTGCCTAACATTTCTGTTTCCCTCTAACTTCAGTTTCCTGCTCAGACCAAAGCAGCCCCAGATGAACAAAAGGTGTTTGGCTTGTGGGAGACCGGAGAGGACTTCGACAAGGTAAACACTCACAGCAATCGCTGAACTTCACAAGAATTTAAAAAAATCATTTATTATTATTATTTTTTAATGAATCAGTGATGTTTCAGTGTGGGCCACGATTGCGTCTGACTGCAACACTAAAGTAAGATGCAGTTCTGTGAAGTGTTTTCTTCGATTTCTGACATAGACTTGCTTTGGTCAATCAGTGTGTGGCATTGCTAATTTATTTAAAACGCTAGTGCAGAATTAAAAAGGGACCAATAAATATCATATAGCCACTACTTAGTTAGCTCAGCACAGCATTTGGAAACAAGGAGAAATAAAACAAGCCACTGAATTTAGCCGATTACATCAAACAAGTTGTGCTTTTATGCGTTGTTACATGTGAAAGCATTTCTTTTGCCAGGAGTTACAAAAACAAGCTGCTACTGACCCAGTCTTGCAATTTATCCATATTTCCTAATGTGCTGATTTAGTGATATTAAGATTTAACTACAAACTGTACATAAAAGATGGGTGAAGCCACTGTGTCACCCATTGGTTTGTAAAATCCTGTTTTGGGGATCAGTTTTAGCATTTTGGCCACCGTATCTTGTTTATTTTCTGCCATCCCCATCTTGGCTCACGTACTCATGTCTTGTCAGTCACAAGTGATTAGCTAATCCCAAGGATAAGCCTCCTCTCTGAGACATAATATGACCAAAATTTCCCAAAGTGAACCATATTTTTCTTTTATGCAAGATGACCTCAGATGAGTGACTGAGCCTATTAAACTAAAAACATGATTACATGGGGCAGAGGGGCGTTTTCCTTGAAATTTGTATAGGACTGGAAGTCAGTGCCCATTAGAAGGAACGAAGGTTTAAGGCACTTCTGTGCAGTTTCACACTTAAGACCCAGAAGCTCTGTATGTCTTTTATACCACCAGTGCGCCCAAGCAACCCTCTGATGTATTTACCACCTTGTTATATGTTGGTAGTCTGCTCACTTCAGGTGTTTCAGCTGCAGTCTGCAGAGTTGAATTCATACTTCTGTGTGGTTTTGTTCTCCCTGCAGCACCGCCGGCTGCTCTATGATGTGTTCACCAAGAACTACCGGGTCAGGAGGAACATAATCCAGGCCAGACTGGCTCAGGAGCTTGGAGACGTGTCTAAAGCTGACATCGACCGGCTGCTTAATGTGAGCCCAGTTCTGAGTCTCAACGTCTGCCTTTCAACCAGATGTTGTCCACTGATCTAACCTGTTGTCTGGTTTTCAGGAGTGCTGCAGCAGCCACGCAGGGATGTGGTACCTAAAGGGAACAATACAGTCCTGACCCCGGGAGCCTCCCCCCATGCAGTCACCCCCAGCCAATCATATCCACTCTCAGGTGTCCCGCAGGAGGGCAGTGGAAAGATGAGAGCCAATCACAGCAGCTCGCCCCGCTCTGAGAGTGGGCGACTAGAGGACAAAGCTGTGCTCAGAACAAGAAGCTTTTCTCATTTCAGCTGAAGCATTTCTGATCTTCGTGTGAGCGCCCCGACTCAGTGGGAGGACTGAAGCTCCCCACGTACTCTGACAGCTCGAAAGCCTGAGAGGGAGGAAAAAAATGAAGAACTAGAAAGATGAATATTTGCGGTTTATTGGTAGTTTTTTTTTTTTTTGTTTGTTTGTTTGTTTTATTGCATTTATGACCTGAAATCTGATTATTCTTTAGCTAAACCTTTTCCACATCAGTTTGCTGTTTACAATTGAAAGCAGCTGTGGCTCAGAGTGCTTTCACTTCACCCCTCCTTGGAAATTTCCTCAGAGAAAAAACACATTTTACTTTATTGCTTCACCAACAAGGCAAATGTTGTTTAAGGCCTTTTAGGCACCAAAATTCTCCCTTAGTTTTTACACTTTCACCAATCTGACTTTAAGGAGTATCAGCTGAGTTTGATATTTTTATTTATTGCATAAAAGAGGAAGGTGGGTTTAAAGGGTTCAATGCTTAGATAAAATATGGCTGAATACTGTAAGAAAAAAAACAAACCAAGCTAAAGTATTAATGAACTGAAATCTCTGATGACTTTGGCAATCGTGGACCTGAAAGCTGCTTCATCAAATATGGTTTCCTACATTTCTGTTATTCAGTCACAAGTACTGATTTCTAAACTTTTTAATGAATGTCGAGGTTTTTGTTGGCTGAATGTAGAGTTTCAGATTTTCCTTTCTTTGAGAGGAACTTTGAGTGACCGATTTCTTGATGAGAACCAATAAAGATGTGATTTGGAATAAAATGTAGATCTGTCTCTGTGCAAACACCAGTCCAGCACACAAACACTGGACCTTCCTAAGTGGCGATGCGGCTGATACGCCCATGTTATCGCCACGTGCTGCTATCTTGAGCCTCCGTCTAAAGTGCCTCTGCCTCACAAGGCATTCAGGACAAACTCCAACCCTTCATATGAGGTAACGCTTTGATTTCCAACACATTGCATTTGTGGACATATGAGCTGAAATTCAGGCCAAATCTGATTTCCTCCATCATCAAATATTCCAAGTAATATTTTTTTTATTGGTTTGTTATTTTGCTCAATAAACACTTTAAATGTTTGATGCCTTTTGTCATTATTGCTGTAGTTTTTTGTGAAATGTGGAACAGGCATTGCTGTATATGGATTTCTTCTAGGTACCAAATCACTCCTGGTGCAGTGTCGTGAAAATCCAAAGAGCATTTGATTTTTTCTTTTTCTTTTTTACAACAGTAAGTCTTTAAAGGAGGCAGTTTTTGGTCATTTCTAGCTCCATTTACTATCCCTCAAAACTCTTCCAAAATATGCAGAAGCTCATGTTTTTTTTCTTTATTATGACCAGCAGGATACTAAAATAGTGTTTTTTATAGTTTCCAAAAACAATCACTGAGGTACATACTGTCTCCCACACCTGTCACTTTGACCTTGCTGAGGTCCAGTGTGGGTGCCACGCCCACGTTGAAAGGGCTCTTGGGAATGATCTTCACCTATGCGTCCAAACTGCAAATGAATCGCGCATGAGCGAAGCCGCTGCTCCCGCACTGACTGTAACGCAGTCAGTTCTTCTTTTACTGCTATGTTGTTTTGTGGATCACAACTACTACTTATAAACACACACACACAAAGTAACTCCACCAGAGTTCCTATTTCGGGTCACCTTTGCCGGTCCAAGCCCAGATAAAGGAGTAGGGTTGGGATTGTGACATTAAAAAAAAGCCAATAATTGGTAAAAGAAATGTAATTTGTAGCTGTAAATAAATTGGAAATGGGATGTTTTTTCACTCACTTTCTGTCCCTTCCACGATGTTATTTTTGTCTCCTACACCGTAGGTAGGTTCCAATGACATTAGCATGAGCAATTGTGCCAATGAGGCGATGACGTAATTTAGCGAGTTGTAGCAACTTTTAGGACAGCCAATACTTGCTGACTTACTGAGGAGTTGTGAACACTGGAAGCAGGCACACATTAAAGATAGACACACAGTGTGTGTATATATATATATATATATATATATATATATAAAATAAAATATAATATAATATACAAACCGGATTCCAAAAAAGTTGGGACACTAAACAAATTGTGAATAAAAACTGAATGCAATGATGTCATGGTGTCAACAAATCCCAGCATATATATATAAATATATAAATATAAATATATTTTCTTTTCTTTTATTTTTGCTGTTTTGTATACTCTATTGTTTTTAACTTATTTACTGTGCAGCACTTTGGTCCTGTGCTGGCTATTTTAAAGTGCTATATATCGTTAACCCTCTGGGCGCTATGGTGGCCATTTGTGCCCACTTCACTTTTCTTTTTTCTCTTAATGGAAATGGAATGAAACTTCCCAAAGGCGTATATTTTTTTCAGATTTTTTTTTAATTTTCAACATCAGCTCCTTAATAATGTCGATAATATACACTATACACCAAATTGTTCCTCTTGCCTCTAGCGTGGCCGTTTTTGACCAATTGAAACCCATTATAACCACCTTTTTTGATTCCTTGCTATTGACAGTACTAAATCATGCAATTTAGGTAAAATTGGTTTCATTCTAAGCTCAACACATGAAAATTGTAGTTTTTAATGTTCCATCACTGCCCTGCACAGAGTTAATGCCATCAATGTCATCCGGGCTTAATGGGCGTCTCGTCACAGCTCTGTCAGCTGAAGCTGTCTGGGATTTTTCTCCCGTGTAGTGAAACGGGCCTTAGGTTTAGCGCTCTCCGTCTCCGCTGCATGAGATCCTTTTTGGCGGGGGCAGTGTGACATCTGTACAATGACCCAAAACATACAGCCAAAGCACCCCATTAGTTTATTATTAGTTTATTTCTTTTTATCTGGGCGATATATTCAGATCTCTGCTTTAGCTGGAAGCAGAAGTTTTGACAGTATGGTAGGTTATATTTAGTGGATTTTTCCCACTTGTATTACAGGTTAAGTCATACATGAATGTATGATGGATAAATAATGTCCATATACAGTGACACTCCTCAGCTAGTGTAGGTTGGTCATGACTCAGTGAAAAACATATTGTCCAGAAGTTATGCAAGCTGTGCTCTAAATTAATGGTTACAGCTTTTGGGTAATTAAAAATTAAAAGATGCACATGCGCATTTAAGGAAAAAAAAAATATATACATCATATTACCAATGCAGTATTTACGATATAAGGAATTATAAATACTGAATCAATTAAAGTCAAATGCATCTTCCAGGGAATACATGCAAAGACTGGATTAACACTGGGGTATAAAAATAAAACGTGATTACACAAGAAAAAAATACCTTACTGCAATTTAAATTGTCCAACTGTGGCCAACGCGCTCCCCCTAGCGGACATATGTGAACATTATACAAGATATCACAAGACAAGTGTTTTAAAGAAAGTAGTTTCTCCAGATGTTACAGACTTTGCAGGCAGAAAAAAGCAAACGCACGACGTAAAACACATGCCCTTTTTTATACTTCAGTTAAATTTTATTTTGGTACAAATTAAAACACTTGTTTATCACAAAAACACTTCTTTGGGTTCCTGCAAGTAAGACATTTTGTAAATTCCCTTATATTTCCCTTATAAGTTAGAGATATTTCTGATATCTCTATTTCTTACATCTCTAACTTATATAAGTTAGAGACACCACTGTACTCAATATTAATTTATTGTCCTTCATTTTTCTAGTACATCAAACAAACAGCATGTGGCATTATTTTAAAGACAATGTACAGCGTGGGAAATATATGGAATCAAGTACAACGTTTCATATGTGGTTATAAGTAGTAACATAAATATATGACAATTGTTTAAATGGTGCATAAACCATTTATATGCAATTCTAGAGTAACAGTTTAGTTTTCTGAGTAAACAAGAAAATGAAAAAACATCCAATTAGTGTCGTCCTCTTCATCTTCACTGGTGTCTGGACTGCTAATGGCAGTCTGATCTGGATGATGACTCCTCTTTCCCTCACTCCAGTTCCAGCTTTGCAGACCAGTTGCCCTCTGAGTTAAGTTAAGATGCAAATAAGATATCCAATGATCAAAGGTTGCTTTGAAATCTTACCTTGAATCATGAACTGCACTCGGCCTATCAGACTCTTCTAGGAGGCTACGCTGAATTGCTTCTTCAAGAGCTTCATCTTCCTCCAGAAAAAAGAGGGCTAAGTAGACAAGATGGAGATGTGAGGAATCAGAAAACATGTCAGCCTTGAACAATTTCTCACACTGCATCATTGTCAAAAAATATAATGATTAAATGTAAATCTTAAAGTCCCAGTGATTCAACAAAAACAAACATACAAATTGCAAATCTGCATCAAAACAATATCCTAACCAACGTCTGGAATGAAGGATTTCTTTAAATTCTGCCACATTATATGGAAACATCTGCTGTCCCTCTGCCTGTCCCTCATTTTCACTGTCCTGAGTGCAGCCCTCTGTTTCCTGTAAAAAGAGTGAAAAATCAAATGCAAAGCCATCAACTGCATTCTTTTTCTCTTCCAACGTGGCTGTGGTTTGTGGCTGAGCTGCAGGAGAGGGTAGTGGTGTCAGGGGAGGCTGACCACACCTGACGTTGCCGGGACCGGAGGAGAGGGTGGTGTGTGTGCTACAGGAGCAGTTGGACAGCTGTTAAACTGCATTTTTATTGTTTCAGTTTAGCCATCTGATCAGAATGTTTATAGTAATGTAGTCTTCAGATCCAGAAGTGATGGAGGAGTTACTTTACTGTAGTGTTTGGGCTGCCATCTTGGAGGCTTTGCATAAAGTTAGTCACAAGTTTGGGCCCTAATTTGATCTGAATTCTGCAATAATCTACACTATTGGACAGATAACCCAAAAGATTAGCTCATCTCCTGTGGATAAGGCTATGGTGATAGTGGGGAGGAAGAAGCAAGCACCAGGACAAGAACTATTTGTGGCTAACCTTGCAGTGTAAGGTGTGGGGGTGAAGGGGGATCCAGGGATTGGCGCTCCATCTTAAGTGAGTTCAGCCTGGTCATGCTTCCCGGGGGATGAATTTCACCTGACTAGTAGAGACTAGTCAGGTGAAATTCATGTTAAGAGTAACATGATTTTACCAGAGCCATGATGAAGGCTGGGGTACAAGTTAGTAGTTAATGTGAATTACTTTGTACGTAGATGTCAACAGACGCAAAGAAGATTCCCTTTTAAAAATTAAAAACTAATAAACATTTACGCAATTAATGCCAAAACGTTCAGACTATTTGACCATAATAAAACTTCCATAGTTTCTCTGCTTATGCAAAATAAACAAAGACAGGATGTCCTTCCTGATCCCGCCACTAATGCACACCTGCACCTTCAACCTAAGCACAGACTTCTTGGATGGTCTGTTATTAAAATTAAGCATTTAGAAAAATCCCACTGTGTCTCTGGTACTGTGCTGCTGGTTAAACATGTTTACGTAACCCATAAACTGTTTGTTTTTATATAACTTCTGATTTTTTCTTGCTACAGCACCATTATTTTCCCACAAGGCTCAGGGCAGTTATCTCATTTGAATTTGTAATGACTCTTGTTTTATTTTTAGACTGGGCTGGGCCTTAGCCCTGTGTCTGTGTGGCTGACTTCAAAGCTTTTATCTGATTGTTAAAGCGGATCAGTGACGTTTTTCTCGATAGATAAGATTTAATTGTATTTTAGAGCAAAAAACACACATCCACAGTTGTGTTTTCATACCCTTGTGGGGACATCTAATTGACAATGCTTTGCCTAGCCGCTTACCCTAACCACCAAAAATGAATGCCTAACCCTAACTCTGACACTAAAACCTCATTTTGAGTCTCAAAAATGCCTTCAGACATGTCTGGATGGTGATTTTGTCCTCATAACGACTGTTGGTCCCCACAAGTACAGTAAACTTCAAATTTTTGGACCCCACAAAGATGTAAACATGGTAAACACACACACACACACACACGCCTCCATCTCAGCTTGCTTCATGTTTTAATGGCTCAGAGAAGTAACATTAACCACGAAACAGCGAAAAACACAGCAGATTATTCAGGTCTCTGAAGGAGACAGTAGCACATCACATGTAGCATTAGCTAGCTACATTTACAACACACGCGCAAAGTGTCAGAAGAGCATTGAAAACGCCTGTGCAATTCTAAAGTGCATCTCATTGAGATTTTACAGACATCTACAGATACAGCAGTGCACAGTTATTAAGCTGAACAAGGACTCGTGAACATCAGGCAGCAGAAGCAACAGAAGTGCTGCTAAGAAAAAGCTTCAAGACACCGTTACAGGTTATATTATCAAGTACACAGTTAATATTTTGGTAAACTTTATTATAACATTCGCTTACAGCCATCTAAACTACCATAAGACAATCAAGTATAAATTCAGGAGGATAATGCATCAGTTACAAAAACCCTAATATATTAGAGCACCTAAAATCACCTCTGAACTCCATCACAAATACGTCATTCATTGTATACCCAGACTTAGTCAACCTTGCAATGGTGACTCTAACAAGTGCAGGAAAACTACCATCGAGAAATTCACTTTTTTGCTACAGTGGAGAAGAAAACCATAAATTATAAAGTATATCAGCTCACATGAGCTCTGTTAAAAACAAACAAACAAACAAAAAAATCCCAAAACAGACATGGTCTTCTGTTTCACAGGTCCATAATTTCCTAATAATGATGTTGGAAATTTCCCAGAAAGAGCAACGCCATTTGGAGTTAATATATAAAAGCGATTGTGATCATGTGATCCAAAGAGTTGAGACGAGACGCTGTCATTGTTTAGCTGCCTGGCCAACAACTTTTATTGCTTTTGTTCCCTTTCTGGTCTCAGCACAATACCTGCTCAGCACCTCTGAGACGCACCGTTAACAAGAAGCTGGTGGAGCGCCGATAGGCTAAAGGGCGAAGATTTCCATCAACGGCTGGTTGTAACCATAAACGGAGCAGAATCAGAAAACAGTGGACCAAGGCTGTTTTTTCAATAAAGAAGCTAAAAGTCCCAGCTCTAGCTTCTTGAATGTGTACTTTTTTGGGATATTTGTCTTCTCCGACAGTAAAATTAAAACACTTAATGTTTCAGACTACTTGTTGGGTGTTACCTTAGTCTAGAACAAATGTCACAGAGCCTAAGTTCAAGCTTTGATGTGGTTTGATTTCCAGGAAGTATTTACTCTAAGGAAGACGTACACTTTCTATATTTTCTAGAATTTTGCATCTTTACTGGGAACTTGATGATTTTACTTTAGAATGCTTCTTCTCTAAAAGGAAACTGTGTGACTCAAACTAGTTGGCTTAAAGGAAGACAATTTCCCCCAGAAAATTTCACCCAGGAGGTTGTTTGTGAACACGTTTTCGCAAATTGAGGTAAAGCGATTGCACAGTAGAGACGGTGGCGTCAGGCACTGGTATTTCTGTGCAAAACGAGCCACATCTGCGACGTGAGCTGGTGGTGTTAGCCTTTGTGTTCCTGTGTTGCCCTTATCTGTTAAGCTGTTTGTGCGGCGATCACAGTTTCTGGGTAGATAAAAGTCTTTCGAAGAGCTGTTCCAAAACAGGAAGACGGTTATTAGACGGTTATTTTGTTCTTGTTTCCCCCCCTTTTAACTTTTTACAAGTGTTTAATTAGGCAGAGCTTTCCCAGCTGAGTGTTTCCCCCGGCTTTCAATCAGGTCTTCTTTGGTTTTCTGGATGCGGGAGAAAATTTCCCTGAAGAGTTTCTTGTACTCCGGCTGGTGAAAGTCATCCTCAAAGCCCTCCCTGCCTGTCAGAGGAGGGAATGTGGTGGCGATGAAGGATGCAGTCTGCACTGACTTGTGGCTCAGTTTGTCCTGCTCGTCTTCCTCAGAGTGGCAGCGCCGAAGCAGCTCGTCGTACTTCACCTGCAAGGCGCTGTACTGGGCGTCAACCTCGTTGAGCAGCGAGATCCCGCGATATTTCACTACCTCGGCCCGGCGCACGCAGGAGCACTCGTGGTCATAGACCCTGTCAGGAGAGTCTGGCATCTGCGTCGCCTTCATCAGCCGCTCACTTCTCCAGCGCTTCAGGACCGCGGGGCTTTTAGCCAAAGATGCCTCTCCGTCATTCTCCTCCTCTGGGTTGAGGAACACTGTGTGTGGCAGCAGGCCGTGGAGGACGTCTGGCCTGTTGCATCTTGTAGAGGATTCTGATTTCCAGAGCTGACGAAGCTCCTCCGCCTCGCGCTCCAGCTCAGACAGTCTGGCCTGATGAAGATAGACAGTTGGACAAACTGTTAGACTGGCGACCTGTCCAGGGTGCTACCTGCCACCCGTGACCTTAAATTGGATTAGTGATCAAGAAAGTGGATGGATGCAAGTCGGAAACAAATTTAAGGACAGAGAGATACTGGTGTCAGTCTTACCTGACATCCTGCCATCCCGGCCAGCTGCTGCTCCAGCTCTGCATTTTCTCTGGCGAGCAGCTCAGCCTCTCGCTCTGCTTCTTCCCTCCGAGCACGCTCAGTGGCAAACTGTGTCTGAAGAGCATGGAGGGACTGTCGCAGCGAGTCCTGCTCCTCTTCCTGCCATGATGTGGTAGACGGCTCGATATCCTTTGAGGGTTTGTCGGGATCGTAGTCGTACCTGCACAAACAGGTGCATTTTAGACCCCGATTTCCATATACAGTATTTAAATAAAAGAACTGATGTCTGGACACTAAATATGAAGCTACAGCCAGCAGATGGTTGGCTACAGTCCTGACCAAAGCAGTGACTCCCAGGAGAGCACCCTGTTGGCTGATAGAGACCATGTGATATGGCTAAAAGCTCCACAGGAACCCGGCGAAAGAATCTCTAATGGAGATTATTTCCTCAGCTAATCTTATCCATTATCACTTATTTATAAATGTTACTTAACAACTTAAAAGGTGGCAATAAATGCAATTGGGAGAAGGGTCAAAGGTCAGCAGCCAGGCTGTTCAATCTGGCATTTAAATCTTATGTGTTTTGTGACCGTTTAAGCGTTTTGACAATTTAAACCAAATCTGCAGCTTCATCCGTTTGTCTTGATGTGTGGGTGAAAATTTATATATATCCAAGATAAAGAAGAGCTGAAAACAATAAATAAGTAACGACCGGTGAAAAGAAAGCACACTAAGCAAGGAATCAAGGGCTTATCAGTAGCACCGGGCAGCCTGTGTGAGAGTTCATTAACTTCAGACAGATATTGAGACACAGTTGTTCTCTCAGCTCGAGACTTTGACCTCCTTTCTTCCAACCTCAACCACCGCTCTCTGACTTTATCACTGAGACTTCCTGCATGTTGTGAAGAAGCCCTGCTAACAGGATTACGCACCACAGAGACTAAACTGAGGCTGTGAATGAACGCGTCACACTACAGATCAAGAACAAGTGACGGGGGCACGAAGCACGCAGGCCTCTGCGAGGTAGAAACGAGCCGCTGCCAGGAAGAGCAGGATCAGTGCAGATAGGTTAAAGCTAAAGCTGAGAGGATCGGCTTAGATCTCCTCCTGAGACCTACAAAGAGCAATTAAGGCGATTTTACCAGAGTAAAATACAAAAACACAGCAACGAGCTGACAAATTACCGTCCACAGTCTCCAGAATATATAAAATTTCACCTGTTATAGAGTTTGAAACTACAGGTGTTCATCCATTATTAGCAGGTTTTGGATGTCCACCTGCAAGAACAGGACTGACAGCACATTTTTCAGGCTCAGATAATAATTATGCAAGGTGTATCTGTGGAAAATGAACTAAAATATCAGCTGAACTGAGGACTACAGTATCTCCCTGCACTGTTGCACCCCTGAGTAGATTGAGTGCCTGAATACGACTTCCTGCAGATGTTTTTCAGAGAATATGTTCATACAGTCATCATGGAGCATGTTGTGCCTGCAGCAGATGACTGTGTAATGAAATCAGTGCAGAGATATCGTTATATCAGTGGTCAATTTTGTCCCACAGTGTTTACTTTTACTTACATTTACCTCATAATTGGAGGTTTGGGCCCCTTTTACTGTGAGCGTGTAACATTAGGCAGGGAAGATGGAAAACGACATCATCATAAATGGCTCCCAGAACCATTCATGATGATATAAACACATGCAAGCTTCAGATCTGCCCGTCTGAAGTCAGCTCTCTCGACTCCTTATTTAAGCTCCACTGGTCTGTGATAATTTGTGTTTGCGCGTTACCCACCTGAGTGTGTTTTGCAGCTCCTGCAGGCAGGACACGCTGTGAGTGCTGCGAGGCCAGCTCTCTCTGTGTGAAGGTTTCTGAGGTGGAAAGGGACTCAGCTTCAGCTCCTCCACCTGATGCTGCAGCTCCTCCACCTGCATCTGCAGTAGCTCCACTGTTTCTGTAAGCCTGCACAGAAAAAATAAAAACCAGTGAAAACAAAGTTAGTAAAAAAACAAAAACAAAGAAAAAAAAGTTTTTAATAAGAAACTGGTGATAAATGTCTCACCCTTGGATCTTCTGCTCGGCTGCCCGGTTGTCCAGAACAAGTTTGTGGTTGCTCTGCTCCAGCTCTCGGGCCGACAGGTCGAGCTGCTCGTACACTTTTGCGTGCTGGTCGTTAACCTGTCTGAGGAGGTCCACCTGCTTTGTCAAGTACTGGAGGCGAGAGAAAAAGGTGATAAGAGCTTAAAAGGAGAAACACATCTATTATTGTTAACAAATACACTATCAGTCATTAGCAGGTCAAATGAGCAGCTATTTTTAATGATTAAATCATTACAAAAATCGCTGATAACTCATCTTTTTATGTTCGCCGTCTTCTACAGTAGCTTTGCATGATTCAGTGTTTAAAATAATTCATTATCCAGCTGACAGATATTTTAGCTCCTCTCCCTTTAAAGCCTAGCTTGAATTTCTTTTCCAAGCTCCCCTCATTGTAAGCCCACTTTCATCTGATTGGCTGCCCCTCACAAACAAAAGGTTTGAACAGCTTGTAGGTGAAGCTTCTGCACCTTTAAAGAATCTTCTCTCACTGACTCGAACAGAGTCGAGAGTAGATTTACAAAAAACCCCCAAAATTCTTAAATAAGCATTTTGAGCAGATACTCAATATTTAAACGTCATGTTTGCTGTGAGGACCAACAGTAAGACAGTGTAAACATAAACCTACTATTATTATCCACATGCTGCTATTTGAGCATTTTTCTGGCAGGTTAACAGCTCGACAATTTTATTTCCCAGTAACACCTAAATGCCTCCCTTAAGTCCCAGATTAATTGAGGACGTATTATCTAACAGGGCGTCACAGCCAGGAAACTTACATCATGTAATCAGTTGGCGTAAAATCAAAAGAAAGAAAAAAGCCCAGCTGATAAGTAACTTCACTCTGCCCGGACACGCTAACATAAACAGTCCAAAGTCAACAAGGCAAGCTGTACATTTTAAATGAGGTGTTCATGGTGCTTCTTTTTATTAATCGCCTTTCAATCCAGCAAAGAGCGAGCGTAAATCAGCAAATCGATCCTAGCACTGGTCAACATTGAAGTCACGTGTGTCTGCTGCAGGTCTTAAGAGATTAATTGTGTATGTCAGCAGTTTAATGCAGGGATGGATTTAGAGCCCCCCCGGGCTGAGCCTATTTACTTAAATTTAGCAGGAAGTCAGAAGTCTCTTAGAAAAGGTTTTGACTCTGAGCTTCTACTGTTTTGGACCACAGCCTTTCGGGAGTTTGAAGGTAAAGGGACACATGACTGTCCATCCCCAGAAGAAGAAATGGCTGTGTACAGCAAAATGTTTCGTGTTAACATTTAGTAACACCCTGAAAGCATTAAAGAGGAAATCAGAGCTGTGTGAGAGAAGCGGGTTCATCTCTTGATGTTTTCAGCACAGCCTGGCCTAATGAGAGCTCTGTTTAGGACTACACTTTGTGAGAGAAGGGAGGTATTTACCTCGATCTCCTGCAGTTGTTCCTGGTTGTTGGAGTACATCTGCTTGAGCCCCTGCTCCAGCTCCCTGTTCCTCTCCAGAAGGGTCTTCCCCAGCTCGGCTGCCAGCTGCAGGTCTGCAGGAGACACGAAGAGAGGTGAAACTGCAAGTCCTTCAGCATTCATGGCTCTGTACTAATGGTGAAGGAGACCTGACAAGCAGCTTTCAGAGGTGCTGTTGGTGTTGGCAGCAATCCAGTAACACAAAGTGTCTCTTTAGAAACTCAATTAAGGAAAGGAATAAAGGCATGCACTTTTACATTTACAGGCGAAGCTCTTTTTCACTCTACATGGACAAAAACATGATAAAATCTGAAGGTGATTTTTGCACACACACAGGAACACAAACCCACGGCCACTAGCGTAAAAGCAGCCCATGCAGGCAGAAAGGATGAATAAAGTCAGAGGCACATTCAGGCAGAGCGGTTCTGTTTTTGCCGCATATGTGAGTGTGCTGCTGACTCCTGGATTTTCTCGCACACTTCTAGGACTCGCAAAATTTCCACTAAATCAGACTTCAGACTAAATAAACCACCCCGACTTAAAACCCACAGAAATTAATGCAAATATTGCCCGTGCATATTTTTAAAATTACTTATAATGCCATTCATATATTAAACACCGCGCATCATTATCAGCTGTAACAGTCCTGTAATTCTCTGCCTGCAGGGTAAATAAAGACTAAGTGCGAATCTTTATCTCTAAGCACAGAGACACAAAGACTGAAAGGAAACTGTACCATGTTCAAGGTCTTGCTTGTCGTACCACGGTTCCTCCTCCTTTATCTCAAATTCTTCCTCCACAATCATGTCTGTAAGCATCCTCGGGATTTTATTTTAATTTATTTAATCAGTCAAACTCTTTAAAGATTTATCTACATTAAAAACACGAAACACTTTGAAAAAGGACTTTGATATACCAAGATAACCGGTTCAGTCAGCGTCCTCTACCCCCCACAGCCGGCACCGGTGCGCGCTCATCATAGGACAGTCTTACTTCCAGCTCACCGCTCATGAAATCGTCCGCGCGCGGGAACGCTTTCCGGTTTGGTTTTTCAGAATAAGTGTTTCACCAAGACACCAGAAAAAGAAGACGACAGAGCATAAAGATTTAAAAATACAAATATGTTAAAGGAAGGAAGAAAGAAAAAAAAAAGAAACAGATAAACAGCAAGAGAACAAAAGATACAAAGTAAAACTTAAAGTACACTAATTAAAAAGCTGGGCACTTTAGCAGAAACATATTAATTTGGGTTCAAAAACTAAATCGTGTTATTGTGGAATCTGTGAATAACAGATGAAAAAGCAACAGGAACGTGTGCGGACTGGATGTTAACTAATTTGAGAAAAAAACGATTCCACTGTATTTAAACGTCAGTGGCGTAGTAATGTCTGGTTAACAAAGGTAAAACAAAATTGTGGTTTTATTGTGAAGATTAGCACCCGTGATTTCCGGCATCAGGTCGCCACACCTGCTCCTCCGAGTTTGGTCCGCCAAAGATTAATAGCCACCACACGGGGGCGCTGCAGAAACATGACAGCACGAAGGTAGAACCGCAGAAATACCGTAGGCTAATGATCTGCGGTCATCAATGAACAGCAGAAAATCTATCTTTTTAGATAGTTGGTTTAGGAACAATATTATTTTAGTTAACCAGTTATTCGATTCAAATGGTATGCTTTTCTTCTATGAAGAATTTTGTTTACATTTCAATTTAGCTATCAGTCAGGGGTTTGTATGCTTTTATAGAATAAACCTAATATCCCATCAGACCACAGGCCATTGGCATCTCCAATACAAACTGTTGGTAAGATATGCTTTTCTAAGCATTCAAAAAACAACAATAAACCTTTGAGATCTTTATTTCAGAATAGTATAACCACGCTACCATATGTAATTTTTTTCTGGAACCGGTTGACTGATGATATTATGTGGAACGAATAAAAATAAAATAAATTAATACACAGAATTTACCCATCTAAAGATTATCTTCAAAGCAAATTCAAATTAGACATTGACACAAACTGTAGTTTTTGTAAGACTTGCAAGGAATCCACTATACGTCTTCTTTGGTTTTGTCCTCTTGTACAAGACTTCTGGCAGAGATTATGTGTTTTTATCTCAGAAAATGTATTTAAAGGATTTGCTCTGTTTTGGAAATATGTATTATTTGGTCTCCACAAAAAACAAAGACAATTCAACAATGATAACAGATATATGATTAACTTGTTAATCTTAATGGGTAAATTTCATATTCACAAATACAAATGTTTAGGAAGACATCCCTCCTTTTATGTATACTCCTATGAGCTTTTGCAATATCTAAATTCAACTAAGAATTCTTCTAAAACTAAAGCTATAAAAACGATGGCTGTATGTGAAAAAAATGAAGATCCTTCAATCTCTTCGCTTTTTGGCTTAATCAGCTAAAACTTCTCCCCCTAGCGTATGTGTAATGTAGGTTCTGAATAATGTTTGTTTGTTTGTTTGCTTGCTTATGGTTTACAATTTCTGTAAGTACAACACCTTTAATGTAGTACTGTTTAATTCTACTTTGTTTTGCACTAATCTTTAAATAAAGGTTGGAACCCCCCCCCCCCAGGAGATCTGCTTCTGCGCCTGCGCTGTTTTGCCCAACAGCTACACGTTTCCATAGCAACCAGAACCGACCGTACCATTGTGGTTTAACTGAAGTGGTTGAAAAACGGTTCTTAGAATTTTTTTTTATGTCTTATTAATTTCTTTAGTTACTTATGTTTACATTATTTTCCTTATCTGTCTTTTATATATTGAAATACAGCCTGTATTGGTATTTTCTCAAGTTGGAAAAAGTCTTTGAAAATGTTGCCATATTTGTTATACTTGTTACATTTGTTTAATTAATTAAAAAACGGATCTTCTTGTAAGTCGAAGGTTATTATTATTATCTATTTATTTTAATGGATGATTTTTTTTGACACAAAAATATTTCATTACTAACAAAGTGAAAAAAGTTTCATTTAAATTAATTTATAGATTTTATCCAATAAATAGTTCCTACAAAAATATAAGAGTGACATTGTCTTCCCAGAGACTTTTATTATTATAATTTATTTTGGTGTTTTTTTAAATGTCTTCTTTAGTTAATTTTAAATATCTTATTCCATTATAGTGACTCTAAATAATTTACTTCATCAATTTAAATTTAGTAAAAAATATCACATAAAACTAATCCATTAGAAGTGAAAGTGCTGCAATTAAAAATCCATTTCTGTTAGTCAGTGATATTTAAAAAAATCTTGATAGTGAGGACAAATATACAGTATTTAACATTTAAGCTCCACCAAGTGTAGGAGTGTTTATCCTCACCATTTCTTCAATTCCTCATATTTAATAAGCTGATTATGTCTGTTATAGAAAATCCCAATTTACAACTGTCAACAAATAAACAAACAAACAAAAACTTTCCTGTAAAACCGCAGAAAACGAAATAAATTAGTCTTAAGCCTAACTATCATAAAACATAAGATCACTGTGAGTAAAAGTACGTTTTTAAACTGTTCATTTCAAATAAAAGCATCTGGCTTTTTACTCTACATCTCACTGATTGTCCTGTTTCTTACCATCAGATGGTGGCAGTGTAGTTTCATAATTTGCTTGACAAGCATGACATATACCAGATATGAAAGTCCTCATTTAAACCAGACAAAGACGATACATGCACACTGATTTGTAAGAAATTGTTTATTTGAAAACATCAAACGAACTAACCAAGCTCTAATAAATGAACACACCACAAAGAGCTGATCCACAGTGTACACAAAAACAAGCATTTGATCAGCGCTGAAGTCAAAAATCAGTTTTGTTATTGGATGCAGAGGATGAAATACTCTCCGTGATTTCTTTTGGGAACCATCCAGCCAGCTTGTTATAAATAATAGTTTGATGTGAGATGATGATGATGAGTACAGCTTCAGCCCCTTCACCTTGTATATCCTCCTATCCAAACAGGAGTTCCCTTTATTTAGTAAAATAATGTGAATCTTTCATCTGTTTAATCACTGTTTCTACTATTGTGCATAAAACAGATGAAACAACAGTATACACTTAATGACTTTGAGACCTCAGATGGATTATTTGTTATGGCTGTATAGCAATATTATGCAAATTGCATATGTTGTAACAAGCCAATAACAGCAGACAGCTACAGAATATATTATAATGTAGTTAAAAAAATCAGAAATACACCTTAAGCCCAAAAGTATAAGCACAGACAAATAAAATATGTAGACACTTATTATGTAATCATGAAAATAGCTCCAAACCAAAGTACATAGCAGTAGGAACAGATTTGATAAATCTTTTATGTTTTTAGTGTCTAGTTTACATTAAATAAGATCCAATTTGCATGACAGAAACAGCTAACAGTAATCCAGAGATTTGCTCTGCAGTTTCCTCTATACAAAGCTCTTTGAACTTAGATATAACCAAACAAACCTGGGTTCTGTATTTCTGTGTCGGTGAGGGGACCCTTGGTCACTGTACAAGGAACAATATATGGATTATATCGTATTATAGTATTATATCTATACATACACCCACAGGTCACTTTGTCAGGATTTTTTTTGTTAATCTGCTGGGATTTTTTCTGACACTACCATCTCCAGGCTTTACAGAAAGTGATCTAAAAAAGACAAAAAATATCCAGTGAGCAGCAGTGAGCAAAAATGCCTTGTTAATGTCAAAGGTCAGAGGAGAATGGTTAAGCTGCTAATTAGAGCTAATAGGAAAGCAAAAGTAAATCATTACAACCCAAGTACAACAAGTCAAACCTTAAAGCAGATGGGCTATTACAGCAGCACTGCATGCCACTCAGCTAAGAAATGGAAACTGAGGCTACATTTTCCACAGGATCATCAAAATTAGACAACAGAAGATTGGAAAAATGTTGGTCTGATGCGTCTCAGTTTCTCCTGCAACATTTGGAAGGTGGTGTCAGAAGAAGCACAAGGATCCTTCATTGCTTGTATAAATTGTTCAGCCTTTTGCTGATTTATAATGGTGCGGGGGATATTTTCTTTGAACACTTTGGACCTTTTAATACCCTTTAAACGCCACAGGCAGTCTGAGTGTTGTTGCTGCCCATGTCCATCCCTTTATGATCACAATGTATCCATCTTCATGCTTTTAGCAGGATATCAAATATCACAAAGCTCAGATGATCTCAGAATTGTTTTTTGAACATGTCAGTGAGTCCACTGTACTCAGATGGCCTCCACAGTCCACAGTGCTGAATCCAGTGGAGCACCTTTGGGATGTGGTGCAACAGACGATTCAGTCAGTTGCAGCATCTGCTTCTGTTGAGGCAAAGATTGTGAGTGAGATGTTAGGCTGTCAATGCTAAGGGTAATTAGCACATGGGTGTAACTGAGAAACATTCCAATAAAACTCTCATGTTGACAGTGCAATTCATTCATCAGCCATCTGCACAATACTATCCATGAGTAAACATCCTAATTACTACGTGTCATTTTAGCCAGGCAGCTGAGTCAGAGGAAGTTTTATTCCAAGACTGTGTGAGCAGTCGTGAAGCCGGAGCGCTCACTGCTGGTGCTAGCCGTCATAGCTGAAGTCACACGCCTCAGTGCCTCCTCAACCCCAGGTAAGATTACTCATGCAGGTTGAAGATTAGTTGCAGTAACATCATAAGCTTTTTCCTTTAAGGCCTCTTAGCTCCAGCCCTTTCATCTTCAACGTGCTCTCGCTTTTTTGCGCTCCACCCTCAGCATGTTCCCTCTCTCCCCATCCAGCCTCCACCATCCTCCTGATTTCTGCGTCTCTGTTCTGTGGCTGTCAGCGAGATGAGAGCAACGGCAGAGCAGGGGCTCTCCACGGGGCTTTGGATGCTCAGAGTGATACAAAAGCTGTGATCTCCTTTCTGCAAAATCAACACGGCTTGTGTTTCTCCTATCTGCACTTACACCCATGTTTTTTTTTTTTTACTTTTATGTTGATGCCGTACTGCCTTTTAGATTTTATGGGGTGTGAAATATCAGAACAGCAGAATGGGACCCCATGCGTTCGTTCAGCCTGGCCTGTTGTCTTATCTCCCTGGTAGAAAATGATTAGAAGAGCATCTCAGACTAGATTTCCACTCATGTTTTCTGTGTTTCAGTAAAGTGAAGCAGCACAATAATAGCCCCGCAAATAAACGGAAGCCAGATAAACTAATGGGGTTGAGGGGGGGAATGAAATATTACAGTCAAGAGTGAAGGCAAACAAGATGATTGCCACTGTGCTCACCACCCAATTCACATATTCCTCCTCATCCCTGCAGCGATCTGGGTTAGTAATGATGTTTCTTGCTGCCACAGCGTGGAAGTAGTGACATTAATGGGCGACAGCAAACAGTAATGAGTCGTTAAAAGAAAGATTTGGAGCTTTACTGATCCGTTTCCATACCAACTGTCTTGGCTGTGGGGATTGGATCCTTTCAGTGTTTGGGAGCGGGGGGTGTAATGGGATTTGAGGAAGTGCTTGTGGGGAAGAACCTCAACACAAAAACACACATATAATACATACTGTATGTTGACTGTGTGCATGTGTGTGTGTGTGTGTGTGTGTGTGCGTGCGTGCTTGTTTTAAGGTAATCTTCAAAGCTCTGTCTTTCAGCAGAAATCCTCCCTGACAGGCGGAGAGAGCAGAGAGCCTGCGGCGATTTTAATTTGTTGTGATTTCTTATTTTCTTTTCCGCTTCCTCTTTCTTCTTGCCTTTTGTTCTGGACACATGCACAAACAGCCAAGGATGGGGAGATATACTGGTGCTGAGAGGAGTGTTGCCGTGACAACCAGGCGTTTGCAAAAAAAAAAAAAAAATATCAGCATGATGCCAACTCTCATGCAGGATCGCATATGGGGAGACAAAGACGGTGGCAGAAGCCATCCGCGCGTGTGTTTAAAGAAGATATTACTTTTATATTACACTGGTTCCTCCATGTTGTTTACACGGACAGGATGCAATAAACAGAAAATGATAAGTGAGAGAAATGAGGGGGGAAAGAGAAGGAGAGATAACATGGGGAGAGACAGATGACGATTACGATAAGAGAAATTGGATTTGGCTGAAAGATAGCAAAGTGTTATCACTGAACAGCAACATCAAAGCAATCGTTGAGTGGGAACACTAAACTTTAAAGAAAAAAAAGTTAATTTCATAAGTAATCTCCCAGCCCGGGGCTCGTGGGTAAAACAAAACTCTATGAAGTAGATGAATTTAGCTAATCTCTTTCCCACAGCTTCAGGGGGATCACAGAGGCACAGGGATAGAAAATTGCCCAAGTGCCTGATTCGGTGCTGAAATTTTATGAAAAAGAGACATCTTATGGCTTGGGTTCAGTTTTGCCCTGCTTTTGAATCAAGATCCAAGAGAAGCTGCAGAGTCTGAGGATGAGAAGAAAGGTTGAGCAATGACTGGCAGCTGTCTCCTGTTCAGATGTTTTCTGGTGTTTGCAGATGAAAAGCGACAGGGCTGATGTTGCATCAATGCGCAGCGCTGACGTAGCAGACTGGAGCGATGATGGATGGTGTGTGTGAGGCCAGACGCTAAATGTTGGTTTGAGAAAAAGCCTTCAGTTTAGAGCTGAAACGATGAGTCAATGAATAATATCCCATCAGAATAACAGATAGATGGCCAAGAAATTTTGTTGAGGTCTGCAGCGCTACCACATAAGCTGTACAAGAAAGATGGATGTAGCGACCTGTGGGACCATGATTTAGAAAACTAGCACCATGTTGTATTCAGTACAGTACATGTGAACCTAGAATTTTAGACCATAGTGTTATTGCGGTAACAATTGATAAGATTATTCATAAAAAGGAAGGAAGGATGTTTTTGCTATGGACCTCTATACTGCTTTTTAAAAAAACTAATCGCCCCCTGCTGGCAATTAAAAAGAAAACAGTTTTAAGGGACTTGAGCACTGCCTTTTTATTTTTCCATCTCGTCTCAGTTGTTTTTTGTTTATGGTGAGAACTTGATCTGATCTCCTTCCACACCAGCTAACAGGTCAGGTGCACACTGCAAGCTTAAGCTAAAAGCCTTCCAACATCCAGGTACGTTTTGCATTTCTGTGATGTAGTACAGTACAACAGAGCGATCATCGGGCTACATTTTAACCAAATACTTTCACTGATGATATCCCCATCAAGCCTACTTGTTTACATGCAAAAGTGAGATTGTGGACATGATAAACACAATCAGTATTTTGCATCATAACATTTTATTGCAGAATATTTTGTTATGGCACTTGATGTGTTCTACCCACAGAGTTGAAGTCATGCATGCTTCACAGACCACCTACCCTTACTGCTGTTGTAGATAAAAATCAGGTTTACAGAACAGATCTGGCACATGTGCTTTGTCCCTGATATCATTTGATCATTTAGATTTCACTTTTCTCAAAGCCTAAAGATTGGTCAAATCTAGCATGAGAGTCCTTATAGAAGCAAGTTTCAGCTCTTCTTTAAGCCGAGCCTTGTTGTGACTGCATTTCTGTGTATCTGATAAGTTTAAGGCTCACAAACTGGAAAAAGCTGAGCAGATCACTTCTGCCCAGCAGTGTGGTGCAGTCCAACTGCTGAGTGAAGACAAACCGGCCTGGCAGCTCGCTCTGTTTTATCCCTTCTGATGTGAAATGCTTCTTCCTGGATCAGCTTCAAATGCAGCATTCTGAAGCAACACACTCAGACAATTTTACCGACAACAAATCAAAACGTGTATTTTTTTTTGGAACACTTTTTGCCACCGTCAGCCAAAACCTGCTGCTGTGCTGAATTTATTTTGCAGCCAGTTTCTGCTTTGGATGTTTCCTCTTACAAAGCTGCAGCAATAAAAAGGAAATAGTAGAAAAACGTTTTTTCCAACAGCAGTTTAAATAATTGAAGAAGAGCACCTTTCATGCACAAACAGGGACAGGGCCTCATGTGGCTTTCTTTATTGAAACTGTATATTTATAGATGAATGACTCATGAGTGTCTGGGTGAGGGTTTTGTCTAAAACCAGCTTTGAAAAAACTGCTTCAGTGCTTACACTCATAGATTCTCCGAATCACTGGATCAGTTTTGCAAATACGTTTTATATTTTCCCATTGTTTTCAGCATCATGATGATGGTAGAGCTCTAACATGTTGGTCCAAGTTCACAGCAGATAATCAGTGACTACTTGAGTTGTGCTTAAATGTCTTTGCTCATTTATTGATTCAAAAAAAGTCACAATTCTGTATATATTTAAAGATATTTATGGTTATGAACTCCTGAGTCGTTTTCAGCCAAATACAGGTTGTAAACTGGTGTTTAGAGTCCAAAAATAACCTTAATGTTTCTATCCACAAGGCTTGATTCCATTATATGTTTTAGTGTTAATCTTTACTCCTTTAATATTTAAAAGCAGAACATTTTCGGGTCCCAGTTTTTTCTCAAACTCTTGTGATCTCTAACTGCAAATTTTATATAATTTAGTGAAAAGATTATTATCTTTTTAAGCCAAAGACACAGCAACTTAATGAAGTAATGAAGTAATTTAAAACTCATTTAAAACATCAAACATAGCAAGGTCTATTCATGTAATCCAAACTAAGCTTTAAGGTAAGCTAAAGCCATTACAACCAGGAATATCTGGATAAACTGATCTTCTCCACTTGGGAAAATTACTTTTAAAAACCACCGCAATGCTACTGAGCAAACAGTAAGTACAAACGCAAAACACACACTTGTCTGCATCTGCAATAAATAATATGGATTTGTAGAAATGCTTATGGACAGTGGTTTAAATGTTGTGTATTTTCTATCATAAAAAGTGATTCTGTGTTTGTTCCATGAAGGTCAGTTTCTCAGTTTGTGTTTTTAACTCATCTGGCCTTAGGACTGATGAGCTTGTGCCATGAGGAGGCGTTGGTCTTCCATCTGTCCATCCAAATTCACAAGAGTCACTGCTCTTCCTAGAGCATTGATCAGAATTTTATCAAACTTGCGGACAGTGGTCACCTAATGGGTCTTCATCCAAATTGTACCCCAGATCAAGGTCACATGTATCGCTTTATGGGCTGATCTTCATGGACACTAATAATTTCACCACATTCTCTCTCATGATGTACTGAACAATATTCAATTCAAACCCTTTACCATTTATTAACATAAGATTCTCAATGCACAAATTGATAAAGACCTTGAACTGAAATGAGGAACTAAGTGATGTGATAGCTTTAATCCTGTTCCATGTTGCATCCTGGTAAATGAATCTTTTTTCTCATAATTATATAAGGAAGGGTCCTGTTGGTTGACTCCAACATTAAGACGGTGCAGATGGGACCTTCCAGTGGAATTCTCATTAGTTTGTGCAATGAAGGTAACCCCTTTTTTCCTGTACTTCACACATTACAATAATCTGTGATTTATGTGCAATATTAAGCTGGATGAGCTTCCACGTCACTGATGTTCAGGTTTTATCTTCATGAGAGATGAGTGAAGCTGTGACACCATGAATGCAGTGGGTTACTCGACCGATGGCAGTCCCTGGCTTAAAATTGCTGCTTAAAACACATTACTGACTGAGTGCTGTGAAGCAAAACACCACTGTTCTGCTGACCTGAGAAGAACCATGCTCCTAATAAAAACTAATAAATGAGTTAATGCCCATCTAAGCAATTTGTAGCTGCTAGTGAACGTCCCAGGCTCTGCTTTGCAGGTAATCCTCGAATGTGTTTACCACCCCATCATAAGTCAGTCTGCTTTGTTTTTAGTGGCATCTCAAAATTGAGACAGTTTTAACTCAAGTTGCTGAATTTCCTTGACATACAAGGGTCTCTGGTTGTCATATCACTACTAATATTTTTATGTGTCCATTTGCCCCCTATAAGATGTTAAAAAGCCATCATTAATCATGCCTAAGTGACATGTCTTACTCAGAAATGTATTCATTTTCATACATTTTAAAGGTCACTTGGAGAGTTTTTGAGGAAAATTTTCTGCATAGTCTTAAATCTGCTACAGCTTGAGACCAACGACATAAAATGAAGTTAAATTCAGTTAAGTAATTCACCCTGACAAAAAATGTGTCCGCGCGCGGGCGTGTGAGCGCGACATGCTCGTGGCATTAAGTTTTTGCAGAGCTCAACATTATTTCACCCAAGACTGGTTCAGCGTGTGTGTGTGTGTGCGTGTGTGTGCATGCATCACTGTGTGTTTCATCCCGTTTATAGTGCCGCACCCTGCCTTCTGTGCGTAAAAGCCACCACGTAGCCGACATCATCATCATCATCATCATCACCGCACACCACGTTTCTTCCAGCAGCGGGACGAGCCGGAGGATAACGGTTCACCTCACGGGCAGGTTGGACACAGAGATGGGAGAGGAGCGGCGGCTTTTCTGGCTATGACACAGACACAGCGGGCGGGAAGGATGGCTCTCACCAGCCGGGAAATGTTGTGCTTGATCGGAACCGCCTGTCTCTGGCTGCCACTGTTAGCTGAGGTACTGTATCCTGCCTGCTGCTGATGAGGATGTGTTTTTTCTTTATAGTGCAATGTGCCCTGATTTATTTCTTTTCTTTTGTGTGTCTCTCTGTGTGTGCTTTCCTTTTTTTTGAAGCCATGTCCCGTGACGGTCACGCTTTGCTGACCTCTGCTGCATTTCATTAAAAAAAAAACAAAAAAACAAAAAAAATCGAATTAGTCCGACAGCCTGATTAAACTGACAGTTGTATTGATAAGCCTGTAGAAGAATTCAGGGCTGTGCCGCCACGTTGTAAGGTCTATATCACAGAAAGGATGCTTTCGTGTTTTTTCTCTCTGGGCTGCATTTCCAACAATGCAAGTGCAGGTCAGAAATTTAAAGAGCACCACATTTTAGCCAATTAATGGTGGCATGAAGGTACACTGCCCAATTAAGCGGAGTCTACATTGTTGCACACACCCATTCGTGCTGGGTGACAAACACAACCCCTCCACCTTCCTCTCTTTTCTCCTGCTCCTCATCCTCTTCCTCCACCCCCCGCGGCAGGATATCATGAGAAGAACCCGTCGGTGCCTCTTCTGCCCCCGCGGTGTTTGGGGAACGGACCCAGCACGGGCTGTTAAAGCTGTCACTGCATGTCAGCGTAGAAATGTTAAATTCGAAACGCGAGGAAGCAGGTGTTTCTGTCATGCGTGGGTCAGCTGGAAGTCAGGTTCACTCATTTGTTCTGTGTCTTGCAGAAGCAACGCAATCAATTAATGATCAATCAATCAATTATTCGTCACATTCGTCCAGTTTTCCTCTCACTGCAGTTGGAGTGTGTTGCGTTAATATGCAGCATATGAACCGAGTAGCCAGTGTAGAAGTCATTAGTGGAGTACAGCAGTGTGCGGGATTTAATTAGACCCACTTACACTGAAAGCAGCCGTGCACATCGAGCACACCGAGCACGCTGCAGATGAATTCCTAATTTTTCATCTTTATTAGACAGTTTGTTTTTTCCCCCCTGGCAGGAATTCTTGGAATTCAGAAGCTCTTCATTTTGTTGGAAACATGTGAACAAAACAGAAAATTAATCTGGAGATCTCTATACCCTACAAACTGCTTTCCTGTGGCTCAGTCTGTGGAGACTAAAATGCTTGTATGTAAACAATAGGCAGAAACCAGCCTCCAATTTACATCACAGAATACATTTTTGTGTCATCTTCACTTAATAAAGAGCCAATATACAGCAGATTTACAAATATGAATTATATTATTAATAATACAGTAGCATAATGTTAAATAAAATGAATGTTTCTGCAGATTATGAACCCTTATTAGAGGCTACAACATCAAAGTTAATGGGATTTGTGATAAAATTGCTTTATGATTTACCTCTGCCAAGGAGGTTATTTGATGTATCGGAGGGTTGAACAATATTTTATCACACAAACTGAAACATCCAACTAAGAATCATATTCACAAATCTACAGGATACTAGTAACAGCAGAGGGTGGCAGAAAACACCCTCACTGTGAAATAAAACAGGGAGCTTAAATTGAATTGGCCAGTGAGGACATGTGCATGAACAAAGCTGTTTGTAGTCATCTATGGAATCTAAGGAATTTGATTGGAAGATTGGAATGAGGTTTTTTTAGGTCCTGTGTTTGCATCACTTTTGTGTTGGAGGAACTGCAGATTCATGAATGGTCATTCGCATGTCTTCAGGGACTGCAGTCCTCCAGGGATATTGGTTGGATAAAAGAGTGGAGCAAAAACAGTTGAGTATTGAGTATAGATGGTGCTTTCAGTTGGAGGACCTCTTCAGAACACTTTAGGACAAGACCCCATTCCCGTGTTCATTGCCAAGAAGATCATGTCTGTTAACTGGAGTAAAACATCACCACTACCACAAATCCTGTAGACACACGCATAATGGCGTTAGCGAAGCTGTGAATTAGTATGGATACATTCATAATGTATAAAGTCACAATGGCCTTGAACCCTTTAAACCTTAATTGTCAAGGAATGTTCAGCCATACTGTGTCCAGTGTTTAGTGTTCTGTGCAAGATTTATGAGTTATTAATAAGAAGTTGCAGACTGTTTTACTTGTTTTAGTTTTTTACCAAAGGTGTGGCTTGACCCACAAGTGGTTAACTTTTGAATTTAATCTGGATCTGAAGCCCCTTTTTCACAATAGTCATAATGAAAGAAGAAAAACTGTGAGACATTGTCATAAACTAATCTGGATCCAAAGACTCAATGAATGTGTGGTGTGAGGGGACCTTTCGGCCTTGGTGGAAGCATGCTCATGTATTATAATCAACTGATTTACTTTACTTTACTTCAGCTTTGTTAAATAAAAAAAAAGTCAGCTAGGATATCTGTTTATATCAGCTGAACCTCCATATAAATCGATGCTGATTTTGCACTGGCTAAACATTGAGGTTACTGTAGCGAGGAACTTTTTATAATCAAGATTTCTTTGTGTCACTTGCATAAAGGGGGGAATAAAAAAAATCATCACCTGTTTTGCCAAATTTTCATATTAAACATCAGGATTCAACCTCAATTTAACAGTGAGGTCAGTTAGTGGAGGAGAATCCTCCTAATCCTGCTCTGCTGGTTATAAACTAACCCTCTCTGCAGCTGGTTTGCTGTCAGACCTGATAAATACTTTCACTTTTCTTATCTGTGCCTGACAATCATTGTGTCACTATGCTTTCAGCACCACCGTGAAGTCTTCTGCAGGTCCCCAGGCTCCCTTGTAATAACACATAATAAGAAATGCCAAGTAAAATCACTCTACCCTTTAAAGGTTTTGACCCTTTTAAGGTTTCACATCAAAAAAGTGACAAAAATCATCATTAATATCCCAAAACCTTACCAGCAACAGTCATCTAGGTGGCACGCACGAGTGTGATCATTTATGACTAAAAGCATCACTTTGGAGCAACTTCCTATCTCAGTGCTGCAGCGGTCTCGATTATTGCTTATTTATTTGTTGCCCTTCCATCTGGTGTGGTGCGTCTGTTTGCATGGCCAAACACTGGACGCAGGTGCAAGAGCAGATTAGTGCCGTAATTGAGCCGTGTGATTGACATGAGCGGAGATATCGGCACCCGTGTCTGCTATCACAGGTCGCCTGTTCCTGATGTAATACCATTAAGCTGAGTCTTCTGGGAGGCGTTTGCGTGTTGGTTTCACGCGTGCGTGTGCAGTGGCCAGAAACAGTGACAGGAAGCAGAGAGCAGAACTCACCTGTGTGACGGTGAAATGCGCTGTATATCGCTGCCCTCTCAGCAGAGCAGATGGGCTGTGTGTTGTGTAAATGTGTATCTGATATCTAAAATGAAATAAACACTGCAATATAAACTCTGATGCTGTCTAGTACTGTGTGTGTTTGCAGTTACTGTGCTGTACTGTCGTCCCTGGGTTGCTTATACTTATACTTCAAGTGGTGAGAATCAGGGAGTAAACTCATTAATACATCGAGACAACTTCATGTTCAAGGATAAATGCCAACAAATCAGAATACTTTAGGGGGAAATGCTTGAATCTGCATGTAAAGTTGCACAAAAACTAAATATACGCAATACTCAAGGGATTACCCCGTGTGCAGTAAACCATTAAAGAGGACCTCTTCTGCTCGTCTCCAGCTCCATGTTTTTTATTCCATGACTCAAGAGTAGCTTTGCATGATTCACAGATCAAAATAATCCTTATTTATCTTATTCTGGGCCTTGGTGCACCCCCTCAGTTCATCCTTTGTCTGAAATAGAGAGTTTCAGTTTCTCTACTCTTCAGTTAACTTTTATTCTGAGTGGCTGTCCCTCACAAGTATTAGGCTGGAACAGCAGGTGAGCAGGGCACCTGTGCTTCAGATATATCCGCTCCTTATGACGTCTTACAGAGCCATGTTTAACACGAGCATCTGTGTATGAGGCATGAAATGAAACGAAATTATCTAAAATATACACCTTATAGATAGAAAATTACCTGTCTTATTTTATAACAATGGCCACAGTTGCTTTCGTGCTCAGTGAAGGTAATTGTAGAGATAATCTTGAGACCTTATGACTCTCTGTCCATTAAATTTGTTTCTAATTAGACTCAATGAAAGGTTTTTCCCCTTTTTGGGGGTGTTAAGGCGTTATTATCGAGCTGCAGTCCAGCTGTTTTGGTGCTTTCACATTTGCTTTTTGCAATTCATAATTATGAGGAGTCAGATACGGCCTGTAACTAATCATCATGCATATTTTAGAATGTTGTTTATGCGTCACGACTCACTAAAGTTCAGACTTTGTGGTGGAAAATGAATCATGCGCTGGTGGCCTAATTTCCACCAGTTTTCAACCAAATCTGCTTAGAAGATCTTTGCCTTTTTATGTTTGCTTTTAAATGAATTTCATGTTTTTTTCTTGTTCTTTGTTTACTATTATACCAAGATGAAATTCTGGTCCTTTGTCTCACTCTCTTTCTTTTGTGCATGCAGGTGGTGGCTGAAGACAGCTACTTAAATGAGGTGCAGAACTCAGGTAGGCGAGAGGTGACGCTCTCATCCTCTTTCTGTGCATTTACTTTCTCCTCCCATCTGTCCTCCCCTCCTACACCATCGCTCTCCTTTCTGCTGTTTTCTCCGTTCCCTCCAGTTTAACCCACATTCTGACTCAGACTCTCACAAAGCCCCTCCCACTCTTTCCTACCTCTCCTCTCCCCCTCATCCTGGCCTGCGCCCCTCTGCCTTTCATTTTCCTCTTCTTTCTTTCTCCGCATCCCTGAGAGGAGTGAAGGGCATGATGAAGATAGGAGGGGGGGTTGGGGCAAAGAACTCCTCCCTCTCGGCTCATTTCCAGTGCGGTGAAACATCTCCGCTTTAACACTCGCTACACACTGACAGACCCATGCAGTCAGAAACACACCATCCATCACGGGGAATTCAAATTGTGGCTTTTTAACAATACTGAACACCTGCATAAATTCACATACTGCTAAAATTGCCTCTTTTTATTGGGTAGAAATGAGGATAAATGGTGTAAAAGCAAATTTCCTCAGGTTTCCAGATTTATTAGTGTGTTTTGTGTAGAGGATGTTGTTGCTACACACCCACCCCCCATACAGCCAGCCTCCGACTGTGAACCGTGTCAAATACTCATTGTGGCTGGGAAACGGATTACGGGAGAAGGGAGACTGAGTGTTCCCATGGCGATGGGCAGAGTGCGGTTGTCGTGGCAATGAGGAGGGTGTCGAGTATTGTGTGAAATGCATTAAAGAGCGTAGTGAAATATTAAAGTGGTGAAATATAAACAAGGGGAGAATTTAGGGATCATATTGAGACATGAAAAATCATAATAAATGTTAGTTTTGAGCGATACTGAAAATGTTGCTTTTCTTTAGTTACGTAACGCTTTTTTACTTTATTAAAATTTTATGAAGCTGAAGATAAAAGTTTGATTAATGCTACTGTGCAGCTTTTAAGCATGTTTTTGCCATTCAGCACAACAAATGCAAAATATATATGTGAAAATATTACATGATTTACATGGTAAGATTACGAATTAAAAAGCAGTAAGGGAACATGGCAGTGTATCCTGTGTTTTTTTAAATATTTGATGATTGTTTGTTTGTATTTGTGCCTAAGTGCTTAAAAAGAAGGAAAAATGGCTCAAAGATAAAGTTGTGCATTTATTTTTCATCAGCATCGACACAAAATGTCAGCGTTAACTCTCCAGCGACCCAACTAGTAACTACAATGACCTTGAGGTGTAATTCCTATCTCCAATTGTGTTTATCTCATCTATTATTTCTTTTCTCTTGCCGATATTCTAAAATGCTCAACTTATTTTGATTTTCAATCATTTTTAGCTCATCCGGCCAAACGTCTGATGTTTTATGCCACGAATATGTGTCAGATGGACAAGAATTGCAGGTGTAGTACCTGAGCACAGTGATCATATAGTGGATTTTCACCCAAATTCTGCTCAAGGCCAAAGTCATGTTTGTCACTTTATTGGAAATTTTACCATTTTTCAACTTCGGGTATTTATGGAAGAGGATTAGGGCCACTGAAAAACAAAAGTGGGCACGTCTTTTTCCCCCTGCTTTTCCAGAATTCTGAGAAAAAAGTCACAAGTCTGACTTTAATCTCAGAATTTTGACTTTTTTCTCAGAATTCTGGAAAAGAAGAAAAAAAAAACGTGCCCCCTTTTTTTTTCTTCTTCTTCCTGTGGCCCTAATCCTCTTCCGTAGGTACTGTCCAGATTTTAGTGCAACAACATTAATTTGCCTTGGACATGACTGTTTGGCTCCTCCTTGACTTCTCAGTGTATTTTAAGCCTCATTTGTTTGCGGAGTACTGTCAACTAACCAGTAACACAAAAACCTATCACTTTCTTTCTGTACACATTACATTAACTTCTAAACTGTGCTGGATATGAGAGAGGTGAAAAAAGGAGCTACAAAATCCACAAATTGTAGGCAAAAAATGTCATTTATTTTGACTTTCATTCCCCACAAATATTATTTATTTGGATATTGCAAAAAAATACAAAAACCATTGCAATGAGTCAGGGAATTATGACTCCAGTTGACACTTGAAAATTAAATCAGATCGATGTTCAATCAGGTATATATGTAATATTAAATATATCAAAATTAAAGGGACAGTGTTTTTCTCTGACTTGCTATGTGGATATATCTGTTGTATCTGTTTAATATACTGGAATCTACTTTAGCAGTGCTCACAGTGCCCAAAAACACATACAAAAGAATACACTACTCCGCAGCAACATTTCTTTCTACAAATCCGTAAACACGTGCAAAATGTGCATCTATTCGTGACTTACAGACGCACATCCTTTTAGTCCTTTCACCACTTTACCGACTCCACTCGTACCTCCATGTCGGCTATATAAGTAAGAACACCTGGTGAATTCATATTTTGTCTTGAAATCACAGGGGTTGCTCCCATTTACAGCACCACTTTCTTTTCAGTTAAATCCTCAATTTTATTATTTCCACCCATTCTTCTCCCTCGTTAACATGCTGTTCAATCTTCTGTGCACGAAGTGCCGAACTCGTTACAAGCCTCGAACCTTTCACCCTTAAACTGACGTCACCATATGTAGCAGAAAAAACCCCTCTATAGTTTAGTCTTTTTTTTGTAGTGTAATGAATTAGTCTGCAGATGAAGCCACCGTCCTACATTCATAAGACAATTATGAAGCTGCCTGGCAATGTGTCATAACGTGATAGACTAAATAATTTAATTATTATACGAAAAACTGTGATAATAAATAACTCATTAGTCATTAAATGCACATCTAAACTTTCTGAAGGTTTGAATATTATTTTCCTCCTTAAAACAAACATTGAGAGACTTTCATATTGAGATTCACATTCACTGTTTTTATCAGTTTGCTTTTCCTTTTTATTTGTCAAAACTGGATTTATTCTACTGTCATTTCTTTATATTTTCTTTCCAAGGAGCCAGTCTTTCTTGTAATTTTAAAGTGGTCTGCAGCAATAGTTCTTCAGGCTTTCTGGAAGATTTTTCCATCATTTTCAGTCCCATCCTTGTACCTGAACATTTTCAAACGAGAGAAAAACGCCCAAATGTTGTGTCAGTTTGACGAGGAGCTGAAACACGTTAGAATTGTTGATCTATTTTTCTCTAGCTAATTAATAGCAAAAAGAAACCAAACAAAACTGAAAAAAATCTGTACTTGGATAGGCGATTAGCAAATTTAGCAAGAAAACCTCACATATTCACATTATCTCACTGATAAATATCTGATAAAGACATTAAATATCCAAAACGTCCTTCATATTGGATATATGTCTTTAAATGTAAGGCACTTGGCTTTTACCCCACAAAGACTCAAACAGAATAAAATATTTGATTCAAAGGGTGAGTCTCTGAAGCCCCGCTGACTCGCTTTCACCAACAGGAACTATTATCATGGGATCTAAATTGGAGCCAAATTCATTGTCACAGGGATTAAAGTACGGATATAGCTCCTCGGTAAAGAAACACTCAGTGAAAGAGTAAATAAGTGTTGCAGCCTCCGTGTCCCAAAATGATATTTGACCTCGGTCGTAATCCACAAAAACCCCGATCCGCTCCACTTTCCCAAAGTGTACCAGCTCATCCGGAGAGTTGAAGGTTTCAAACTTATTTTCCAGGAACCACATGGCCCACAGCCCACTACGCGAATCCCGACTGAGTGACCCTCTCCTCTGGACCGACGCAGCAGCCATGCCCAGACACCACTCGGTCTTCTGGCCCACGTAAACCTCGAAGTAAAACTTGCGGGATGAGAAGCTTCTGTTTCCCAGAACTGCAAGATGCTCAGTGAACATGCTTGGGTTCGAGATTTGGTTTGCCAACCATCCTGAGCGCATGCTGTATCTTACTTGTTTCAAGTCGTCCGATATCATGAGCAGAGGATGAGCCGTGTCCGGATCCAGCAAGATGTTCACTTCGTACTGCTGCATATATCTGAGCGTGGCTTTATTTGACACGTCTGATCTGTCGCACAGTTTTTGTATGTCTGTGTTCATTTTGTTGAGCGTTGTTCGCAGCTGGGAGACGGAGTTTTTCAAAGATTCGCCTATGTGTTGTATCTCCAGGTGTCGGTTAAAGCTGAGATGGGAAGGATCCATTGTTTGAGGCAGGACAGAGGAGCTTGGGTAGTGCCGGAGAAAATGGAGCTGATCTTTAGTCTGCTTTAGCTCAATCAGCTTCACACTTGTCACCTGCAGCTCTGTGATCTCCTTCTCCATATCACTAATTACCCCTCCTGCTTCTTGTTCTACAGTTTTTTGCTTCTCCTCGATGACCGCGATGAGCTCTGTCTGACTCTTCTGAATCTCAGACACCAGGTCTGTTAGGTCCTGCACGCCGCTGGCAGTCACCTTTTCAGTTTCTGTCTTGCTTAGCTTTACTGATTCCTTCACTTTCACAACGTTCTGGAGCCTTTCCTGGATCATCCGCTGCACTTTACCCTCAGTGTGCTCCAGCAGGTTCTTCTTCTCGTCGTACGCCCGCTCCACAGGAACAACAGAGTGCTCCTTGTGGCGGGAGCTGGAGCAGACGTCACACAGCAGAGCGCTGTCGTCTCTGCAGAACCACATCAGCAGCTTGTTATGTTCCTCACAGATGCGCCCCTCCAGGCTCGCCACAGGTTCAATCAGCGTGTGCTTCTTCAGTCCAGGGGCAAGGTGATGAGGCGCCAGATGAACGTCGCAGTATGAAGTCTGACACTCCACACATGATTTAATTGCTTCTTGCGGCGTGTCGGTACAGATGCCACATAGCACCCCAGCTCCAGGGCTGGCCTGCAGTGAATGAGCACTCCAGGTGTCAAAATCTTTAGCTTTAAGCGACAAGACGTTTGACGCGAGCTCTGAAATGAAAGTGTTGACCTTGAGATCCGGTCTTCTTTCAAAAGCGTGATTACAGACAGGACACCGACAGACTTGCGCATCTTTCCAGTAGGTTTCAATACACAACATGCAGAAGTTGTGTCCACATGGAGTGGAAACTGGGCGAGTGAAGACATCCAGGCAGATGGGACACAGAAACTGGTCCTCAGAGAAGAGACTGCTGCCAGATGCCATTTCTAAGAAAACAGACAAACACTATTAAATCTAGGCCAACATTCAGATTAGCTGCTTTAGCTAAAATAAGTTCATGAGCTATTCTGGAGCTTTTAACAGCAGCTGTCACTGCATTTTTAGTGGAAGTTACATTTTTGCCTAACTCTTTAAAACAACCCCCGAGAGTTTACTTATATAAGCAAAAGGCTTATCTTTGCATTTAGTGCTGTAATTATTTAACGCTGACTTTAACCATTAAAGTTAAAACTCGAATGGCAGGTTTCGCTCTGTTGTTTTCAGGCTGCAGAACAGGATGCGACCTGTGCGATCACCTTAATGAGCCTCAGTATTGCCCGGGAACAAATTTTTCCTTTTTCAGCCAGCATCGTCCTGATAACATTCAAATCACTTCATAACCAGATAGTCTGCACTTAAACCACAGAGCAAATGTACCAAACTGCACCATCATCGAGACTCAGGATTAAATGGACCCATGCTTATAGACTGGGTTTTTAATAAATGCCATTCTTTCTCGTTTCATTTTCTAACTATGTATTTGCATCGTTTTTTTTTAACCTGTTGCTATGTAGTAAATAGGCATTTTCCTGTATAAATAAAGATGAATTTATTGCTAACTTCATGAATCTTTATTAACTTTATTAACCTTATGAATTTAAAGCCACTAACCCATATAAAAACAGCACCTGGCTGTGCAGATCTGAGCTGCAGATCTCTAATAACATAACTACTGATGTTATTCACAAATAGACTGATTAGATGAGCTAATGTGAGAGCTCACTATATGGAGATGTGGGGTAACACAAACCCACAGAGCAGACAGGTCTGGCCCGAACCTGGTGTCAAGCCGGCACTGCTGGGTGACTTCTGGCATGGGTAAGTGGTATGTCATCCAGATATGGGCCATGCCTGGCATAGATGGCACTGTTTATGTGATGGCATGCCACATCTGGCCTGATTGTGGTTTGGTTTATGTGGCCCAGGCTCATAGAAAACAGGTCTTCCCTGGATCCGGCATCAAGCTGGCCCTTCTGACTGACTGGTGTCATGGCAGGGTGTATGTCAACCAGACGTGGGCCAGGTCTGGCAATGACAGCACTATTTATGTTCCTATTTTCCTATTTTAGTTAGAAGACCCAAATGCCATGTTGCAATACTATACTGCTATGGTAGCCAACGTTTCAAATGCAGGTTTGACAGGTTTGTGAGTGTACACTTTATCCTAAACCTAGTGAGGGTTTACTCATGTTTACTACTGGTTGGCTATAGCACAGGAGATAGAGCAGGTCACCTACTGATTGGAAGGTTAGTGGTTCGATCCCAGTCTGCATGTCAAGAGTTTGAATGTAGTTATGAAGCACTCAATTTAGAGGAAGTGGGTGAATGTGGCATGTTGTATAGAGCACTTTGTGTAATCTGGGAGAGTAGAAAAGCACTATATAAGAATCAGTCCATTCACTGTCTGAACAGAGTTTTCTCATGTTACTATTGTGTTCTGGCACATGTTGTTATTACATGGCTTGATTAAGGTACACATTAGGCTGACATCTGGGGGCAGAGCTGAAACTGTTCTGGGTCAGCAGTGTGTCTGCAACTGGCCTTGTGCGGGCCACCTCTGACAAACCTGATCTGGGCCACCAAAGGGTCGTCATACTTTGCGGTATGTGGGCCATGTGTAAGCACATTGTGTGGGCCAGATCCGGGCCATACAAATTTTGCTATGTGGGTATAAAAGCACACTACAGTCACTATGCACAAAAAGTGCAGTAAGGACAGTTAATAAGATCGGATATATTTCTAAATTCAAAAATGTGGAAATTCACAGATCTGGTCAGATTTAAAACTGGTCAAATAATATTCAGAAGAAGAAATAATGTGTTACCAAAAATTTTAAATGTTAAGTTTTCACAGACAGAGAGGGGAGCTACATTTGAAAAAACACAAAGCGAGGACAACAACGAGGAGCATGCAGTTAACAGCCTGTGGAGTGGTTTTGTGGAGTAATGTGGAGAAGGCTATACAAATATAAATCAGTTAAAAAAATTATATAAAACACCAATAAAGCACTATATGGAAGTGGTGGGGTGTTAAATCTTTATATTAAGAATGACGTATTATAAAAAGCAATACTTTTGGAGAGGTGTAGTTAAATAACTATAGATCAGTGTATAAAGGTGTATATGTTAATATAACACAGGACTGTGCATTTGATATTTTTACAAGTATATTTATAGCATATATGTATATTTTAGATTGTATAATTAAAACAGATATATACGATGAATTAATACAAATTGAACTGGATAAGACCAACATTTTTTTCCATGTGAATGTGATGACTTTTACTGATTTATACTGACTTATATTGATTGATTAATATTGAGTCTTACTAAAAGGAGTTAGTAGCTATCACAGATGATCGTAGTTGTGCATTAAGAGGAACTGCTCGTTTGATATCTTGAACGTCATTATTTATATATTGATTTATTCATTTTTAAATCACATGTGATCATATTTGGAAGTTAGTTAATGCTTGCACTAGTTAGGGTGGATGGTTACCGAGCTGCCACTGTGATATTAAATAGGATGCTGATTTTGGCAACCAAACAACAGACTTGAAACAAAATGTACCTACTGGGGAAAATAAACAGCTGATTCCTTTTCTTCTTATATCTCAGTGCTGAATAGGGCAAACCCAGCTGTCAATCAAAGGGCTTACACCCCTTATAATCAGGCTGGTCTACGAGTCCCTGCCTCTGATAAAAATTTAAGAAATTCCCAGTGGGGTTAAAGTGTAAGTAAAATTGGCTTTCACTTTCAGTCTGAGAAGACTAGCAGGAAGCATGATCTTAGCTGTTTCAGAGCAAAAGCTACTCCTAATCAAATAAAAGAGGATTAAAAAGGATTCAGAGTGACAGATTTTGCAGTAGTCTCATGAAAAAGACAGAAACATTTCTACTGAATATCAAATACTCACCTGGTTGTTGACATCAGAATTTCCTACACTGGTGAAGTCTTCTTATATCGCTGAACCAGGGCGGCTGTCTCACATTCTGCACTTAGAAACCGTTGTTTTCAGGATGTCTGTGAAGAAAAGTTATGTACACGGATTGTTGGCTTTGCAGTTGATGGTGGAGTTGTGGTGATGGGCTGATGGGGAGGTTGCAACCACATTTCTGCGTTACATCATCCCTAATATAACTGTCATTTAGTGCATCGTTCACATTTAGAACTTGTGGTCCATGATGCTGTAAAACACATTAGAGAGCTGAGTCATTTTCACACATTTATTAGTTCGTTGATCTCAGCAAACGAACAAGTTTGCCTCCTTCTCAGTCGGAAGATTCGCAGATATGGGTAAAAGAGGGTTTACAGATGACAGATTTCCTCTATGGGAAAAAAAATATGTCATTAAAGCAGAGAAAGAAAAAATCTGCTGGGACAGAATATCATATTTTGTGTTGTTTTGTAATTGGCACAGCTGGCCAAATAGCACAAAGTGAAAGAAGTCACAAACGAAACAGTCTGTATTGCCTCGTTTTATTGGCAATAAAATATTACACATTTTAGTTTCACTTAGAAACTACACAGCAGAGTATACGCTATTGTCATATGTTTAAGTTCTGAACTTTCAAAATTCACAATTATTCTATAAACATTACATTGAGAATAGAATACATTTTAAAAAAAGTTCTAATAGGCTTAAAAATATACAGGACCACTCTAGTTTCTAAATTATTTTCATGGAAAAAGAAAAGCACATATCACACTCTGCTTATGATCCATATGTTTAAGCCTTTGAACAAGTAGAAATTTTTTTTATAAAATCTCCACGCCTTGTACAGCTGCCATGAATGGGGGAAATCATCTATAAGAACCAAATCTGTTTTTTCCTCAGGATGTACAAATGCTTTTCAGTTCAGTTCAGTTCTTTTTTATTTCAAACATGCTCTCCTGCTGTAAGTTTAGGCATCTTAACACACTCCTCTTTTAAAGCTAGCATCAAGTGGCCACTAGAGAAACTGTAGTTTCTAGCACTTCTATTAATGGATTCGGTTTTATCAACCTTTCCAGACTTGTTTTGACACAGTGAGGCAATGAATGAGAGAAACCACTTAAACTATTACTCATTTGGCCAACTATGTGTGGTACACAGGTATCATCCCACTCTGTCGGTAACCTTCAAATAGACTTCCTTGAACTTTATGCTATTGTTGGAGTCATAATCAGATAAACTAAAAAAAAAAAAAAAAAAATTATAAAATTAGTCCCACGTGGCCTTTGTATCCTTGGCATATGCAGCTGGAAAGTATGTTGTTATTGTTACTTTCACTTCTCATGCTTTTTGCCCTAAAAGCTGCAGTTCAGAGTTCACTACGGACACCGGAAACATAGTGAAACGTGGGAAATTCGACTCCGACAATTAGACAACAAATATCTTCAATCGGGAATATCACTAAAGAGATCGTGTGATCATATTTTTGAGCTGTGACAACATTTCTCAGCTAAAAGGCTTTACCGGCAAAAAAGTTTATGACCGTACAGCACATAAATAATATTAATTGCAGTAGCTATGTGTTATTAAGAAAGCTTAGGTTACTAGTGACTACTTACTTGTTGCTCCTCGTTGGTGTGGGAGTGAGAATAATGAGTGTGGCTCAGTTCCCTTTCTCCAGAAGTATTTTGCTTTTGGTTTCCTCAGTGTCAAATTTCCTTAAAGGGACAGGCACCCTTTTTCTTGCTGCTTGCTCCGCATTCAGGTTTTGAGTCCAGTATGAGGTTGATTTAGATTTTTTAATTCTTAAGGATACATTTGTGCTTTACTTCAGAATTGCTTTTCCTCTTATCTGCCTCCAGTCTGTCTGTGTGTGTTTGTGTGTTGCAGTGTTGGTCACTCTGCAGTGAAATCTATGGATGTGCGTTAGTGTGTGAGGTGAGCTTCAGGGTTGCAGGGCGGTGTGTGCTGAAGAGATAAGGGTTGGGGGTTGCTGATACACTGCTACCATTAATCATGGTTTAGTAGCCGCTTGGCCTCCGAAACCCCCGAAGCTTTGGTGAGGGAAAAGTAAGTTCTTTAGAGGAAGATGCAACGACTCAAGAGGAAAACACTCCTGTAGCTGTAGAAAACAACATTCAGTCGAGCTCTTTCTTTGGTTTAGGGGGTTTTCATACTTACAGATCAGCCAAAGCGAAACTTGAAAAGACAGAAGAAGAAAAAAACACTCACTAGCCACTTTATTGGATGCAACTGCTGTTCAACTACCTAATCAGCCAATCGCATAGCAGAAACTGCATTTAGGTTAACATGGTTAAGATGACCCGCTGAAGTTCAATTCAGTATCAGAATTGAACAGAAAGGTGATTTAAGTGACATAAATGTGCAGTGGTTGTTGGTGCCAGAGGGGCTTATCTGATTATTTCAGAAACTGCTGATGTACTCATAACTATTTCTAAGGTTGACAGAGAATTGTGTTACTGATGCAGGAGGAAAATGGCATAAACAGCAGTTCAGGATCCTGTTGTATCTAATATAAGTTAGATGGTAGGCTGATGTAAGCGCATTAGTGCTAAAAACTGCTCATTTCAGTCTGTTGCTAGGTGGTTGTTAGGCAACAAAAGGCAATATAGATAAGAACCTGCATGTAGCCCGAGTTGGCAGACAAAGTTGTGTATTATAGTTAACATTTTGTTGATATTTGTAATGAACTTGGCATAATTTTCACCGGGATTGTTTTATTTTTTCCTCTTAACTGTCTTCGGCTTGTTTGCTGTTGTGCTGTGAATAAAAAATGTAGTGACTGATTGTTTGTGCCACATTAAGCAGATGTTGATCTTTCACAGGAACGAGTTTGAGGTGCTGCTGCTCTGTCCACAGAGTGGAAGAAAAAACAGAAAAATCATTAGCAAACATCCTGGATATCTGTACCAAAGTTCAGCCACCCTTCCCACATTTGTCACAGAAGCAAAGGACTAATGCAATCAGCAAAGGTTCAGCCATTGTTTAACATGTTATAGTTCAGTGTGGCCCTGCAGACCAACATTCCAACAAATATGCAAATACAATAAAAAGATCAAGTAACTAAAGTCAGAGAGATCCTATTTTCCACTCTACTTGTATAAATCATTTACCTTTTTAAGTGACTTTGCACCTCTGAGTGTGCTGTGCAGTGCCTGTATGTGCACCACTCTCCCCATTATATTTTTTAGCATGATTTCTTTTCATTAGCGCATTCTGTGTGCGTTTTAATCAGCTGCAGCACAAAACCTGCTCTACATTTTGTGGCCTAATTTTGCTACACTTTGATGTCAGCAGTTTCCCTCTCAGACTGTCGAAGCTTCACTCACCCATTCCTCCCTCTCAGAGAAGATTACTGGCAGTATCTGGCCACCACTGTGTTAAATAAGGAGGTTCAGGGTCATGGAAATTTCCCCAGTTCACCATGGATCAGTGTGGTTGAATGCCTTAGAGGGGATCCTGCTGCAGTACTGGAGAATCATCCATGTAGGGTTTTATGTTAAGATATAATAAAGACACGGGGATAATGTGATTTAAATAAGACTCGTTTTACTCCCATTTCACCTCTCTTTTCCCAAACTATCTCTTTTATTCTCATTGTCCTCGCTGACCCAAATACCCGTCCTTTCATCCAAAACATCTCATTCTCTCATCTTCCTCAACATATACTTACTCTCCTCTCCCTTTGGTGTGCAGTGCCTCTGTCATGCTCTGAGGGATTCACAGAACTGGGATACTACAACGGCACCGTGTCGCAGACGGACTCTGGTGCCCCCTGTCTGAAATGGACTGAGTTTCCAGACTATGTCATGCAGTACCCGGGCCGCGGCCTGGGTGACCACAACTACTGCAGGAACCCGGATCGCGAGTCCAACCCGTGGTGTTTCTTCCGACAGAACTCAGGAGCAATTGGCTGGGCCTACTGCGACTGCCACCAGGGTATATCCACAGACGCTCTGAACAGTTCATGCATGATTAAAAACAAGTTGACCTTTAAATGATTTCATTCCACATTTAGTGCTGTGCGCATCCCCCCCCAGCAGATTAAAATGAAACATTTGTTAGCTGTTGGTTAAGCTGTTCACAAGGTTTTCACACCAAAAAAAAGGGGAAGATACTCTTTTATGTAAAAGGTAATATCTGCAAAACAACTGCAACAATTCAAAATCCAAAGAAATTTGGTGTGTAAAGATAAAATTCTATTGATACTTGGCAGTCATGACTGATTAATGACTGAGCTGCAATAACGTGTGGACCCTTTGTGCACAAGTTCCTTAAACTGCATTATTTTAAATGTCCAAAAGGGGAATGTGACGCTGTTTTTCATTTTATTTATTTTAGTAAATATTTTCCTGATGAGTTTATATTCTCAATGCAAGTTTGAAGAGTTCTTTAAATCAGCAGGATGTTCATTTTGTAAATTGTGGCTCCAATTACAGTAAAACAGTCATAAACCGAACCCCAGTTCCTCTTGTAATGAAGAATAATTTCTAAATCTGGTTTCTGGCATGTAAAATCTAAACTTTCTATATCAGTATTACTCAATTTAAAAATAAGCCTCTGACTGGCTCAACAACCAATTTGTAAACTGATTAGAGTTCCAGGTATTTCAAATGTTACCAACATCTATGAACTTAATGTATTTAATAGAATAACTGCTTTCAAATCCATGTGATTGTGGGGTTTTTAGTATTTATTTACACTCACCTGACACTGAGGATCCCTTTTTTCCTTCACAACTGCTTCAGTTGTTTGTGGCTCAAATTCACCTAGATGTTGGAAACAATCCTCAGAGATGTTGGTACCTACTGACATGATAGCATCACATTAGTGATGTGAATCTCTTGTTCCACCACATTCCAAAGGTGCTCAGTTGGACTGAGATCTGGTGACTGTGGACTCACTCAGTCAGTTCAAGAAACCTGTTTGAGAATACCTGATCTTTGTGACTCAGCACGTTATCCTGCTGGAATGCTTTCATGTTGTTTACAAAATGTTCTCACACTAACATGTGTGTGTTGCAGCAGAAATCAAGACTCAATAGACCAGGCAATGTATTTCCAATCAAATGCAAACTGTAGCCTCTGTTTCCTGTTCTTAGCTGACAGGAAGGACACGCGGTGTTTTCTTCTTCTGCTGTAGTCCATCTGCTTCAAGGTTCTACATGCAGTATGTTCAGAGATACTCTTCTGCATACCTTGTAATGAGTAGTAGCAGGACAGAGGACGCTTCTGCTCACTACATATTTTTTCTTTTTCAGACCAGTCTCTGTAAACCTTAGAGATGGTTGTGTGGGAAAATCCAAGTAGGTCAGCAGTTCCTCAAATACCAGCCTGTCCAGTACCAACAACCATGCCACATTCAAAGTCACATTTTATCCACTTTGTGTTGCTCAGTTTTAACTTCAACAGTATCATTTTGATTAAATGCACTGAGTTGTTTCCACATGGTGTACCTAACAAAGTGTCTGTTGAGTTAATTTTATCTGATAAATGTAAATGCTTTTTAAAAAAACAAAACAAAACAGGCCACTGGTTTTGTGTCATCTTGTAAAACTGGTCTGCTGGGAAAACAAGTTTAGTTTTGTATAGCTATATATTTGCTATGAAACAACAGACAGCCACAGATGATTACGAGCTGTTGCATGTATTGGAGGGATTAGCATTTGAAGAGACAGATATTCCCCTCTGGACAAACGAGTTTAAAGGATGACTGTCGATTTTAGATACACCTGAAACCAAACTTCAAAGGAATGCTAATGTTTGTCTGCAGGATGTGTCAACAGACAAGTGCTTGATAAAGTGATGTAGAGGTGTTCAGTGCTGAATATTGAATCAAACAGTGGAGCTCTGCCAGAGATACGATCACAATCTAATAACTGAATAACAAACACCTTGATGAGCGGTTAGCCTCACAGTATGTGTGATGCCTGTGAAGACGAGTTTGTACTGAACTTATTTGGGTTATTATGTCAAAATTATGTTTATTATCTACTTGTGTTGCCATTGTGAATTTTTGAGTTTTCTGATCATTAAAATTTGCGTGTTTGTGATTTTAGGTGCTACACGTCTGGTTGGCAGCTCGATCTCTGGCAGCGGGCGAGTTGAGGTTTACCTGAACGGCCAGTGGGGAGCAGTGTGCGACTCTCACTGGACAGACCGGGATGCCAGTGTGATCTGCAGACAGCTGGGTCTGGGGTAGGTCGGATGAAACATCTGCTACGAGTTACAGTGACGTGTGACTGATGTAAAAAGTTCATTCTCACCGGTGACGTTTCTATTTTCAGCGATATCGGCACAGCATTGCAGCACTCTCAGTTCGGCTCGGGCTCTGGCCTATTTCACTACGAACGTCTAGGTTGCCGGGGTGATGAGAACACCCTGAGTAAGTGCCGGAGCAGGATGTTCGTCACTGGTGACTGTAGCCATGGAAACGAAGCAGCAGTGGTGTGCGCACCACCAGAAGGTCAGTGTGACTTCCACAATGTCGTGGCAAACGCACCTGCATGTTTCGGCCCATACATAAGAGGCACAGAGCGATTCGGTACCAATAAAATGTGTGTGAGAGCATTCAAGGTGGATGCTGCTGGATCTCATGCCATCTTTTAAACTCCTCTCAGGCAGTGGCCCTCCTCTGCGACTGGTTGGAGGTGAGGAAGACTTTGAAGGTCGTGTGGAGGTGTTTCATGCAGGAAGGTGGGGCTCTATCTGCGATGACCAGTGGGACGACAGGGACGCAGAGGTGGTGTGCAGACAGCTCGGTTTTGGGTACGTTCACACCTCCACCACAACTAGATAAGAGATGTATGGAAACATTTTGATCTTTGTCCTAGTTTAAAGGTTACGTTGTGAGCCTCAGGCCACAGAGACACCTACTGTAGTAGGAGAGCCACAAATGTACAGATGAAGAAAGCAAACACTATGCCTGTTTTAAATTGGCTTTCTATCCCCTATAAGGTCTTCTCCTTGTGCACCTCTGGACCAGGTCCAGAACTGCTGCTATTTCTAGATCACTCCCTGTATGTCCTGTTCTCACCACCTGGCAAGTTGACCCAACTTTCATGTCAAGGATCGTCACCGGCTCGATCTCTGCTCACGAATAAGAGGCCAAACAGTTTTTAGGGGATAAGTGTACTCCTAAAGTAGCAGGCAGCATATGTACTGCGGTACCTGCAGAGTCTTTTATGTCTGTCACATGTTCTCAGCATGAACCTGGTCTCATTGGTAAAGAGAACCGGGTGCCACTGGCACTGCCTAAAGATGATGAGTGCTCATGCATCCCTCAAAGTCTGTTTGCGACAGTTAGGTTAGAAGAATGAACTTGAGTAGCCCGCTGCAGGTCCCTGTGTCGGTCTGACAGTGAGCCTCCTGATTGTACAATCAAACAAAGAAGTAGATAACGGTTCAGCTGCTGGCTTGTCCTTCTATAGCCTTGCCCAGCTCTCCTCTTGTAACAGCCCGGAGACACAGCAAACCTTCCTGTGATGGGACGTATGGATACGCCAGCCTGAAGGAACTGGAGCATCTGTGCAACACTCAGAGTGTAGTATTCTGTGGCCACCACCTGCAAAACCATTCTGTCACGAACCAAGGTTCATACACACAGAGTGGGGATCAAAAAGCAGACTCAATACAAAATTCACAGGAACTATGTACAGATTTATTTCTCTAACATAAATGATCAGGAACAACCAAGGGAACGAGAATAAAACTCAAGCCGAGGACCTGAAATTCCCTGGGAAGCTGCAACAGAAAGGGGAACAATTACTTGTGTGCAGGAAGGGAGAGAGTCAAAACTAAACCAGAATTAGAATGCTGTGGCTTACAATCAGAGTCAGACCGTGGGGCTTGGATGGGAGGGTGTCCGTGGGAGAGAATCCAAGGAGGGAGAGACGGAGACTGAGGGAGTTCTCTTGCACGCAAAACATGCAGGAGATGTCTTCAATTGCCAGACGGTGACCACTAAGAGTGACTAACGGACTGGCGTGGAGCAGCCATCCGCGCTGGGTGAAATAGTTCTCCGGTAATTGGTAATTAGATGGAATACAGGTGCGATGCTGTCGACCCAACCCGAGGGCGTAGCCACTGAGTCAACACGAACACTACCTGTTCCCACGGACCATGACACATTCCCTTTTTGGGACAGTTGTTGCTGCCTCTCAAGTGCACCTGTTGTCAATTTTATTTGCACTAAAGCAGATGAAATGGATTCACAGTGGTTTATGGTTCCAAATTGGAAAGATTGATATCCCTGAAGTTTAATTAACGTTGTGTATACTGTGATGTTTGTGTGTTCCCTTAATTTTTTGAACATGGTATATAAATATGAGGTTGTGTGCTGTGTATTGAACTCCCCCAGGGTCTCTGACTGCATTTACATTACTGTAACTCTTTGATGCATCTGATGGAGAAAGAGCAAACGGCACATTGGAAATGCAGGATTTTTATTAGCCAAAGCAAATGTATCACACCACCTGCCCTAGATGCCCGATTTGGCTCCCTGTGACTTTGTCCTTAAAGTGTCGCCTTTTTGACTCAGTGGAGGAGATCCAGCACATATCCCAAGTGTGCAGGTTGTTGCAGGGCTGCTCAAGGAGACGACCTTTAGGGGGATAGCAGCCCAATGTAAATCCGGTCCAGGTTTTTATGTGTGGAGTTGCATAACTTTTTGACTGCACCTTTTGGTTGTGCAGGTGTTTATTTGTCCCACTCTCAGTGGAAAGACTAATGGCACCACAATTACACAAGATTTACAGGTTTGCAGTGTGGCAACTGAAACTGACTGAATTGATGGGGGCATTGTGGATGACACAGCTCTGGAAATTTCACTAATCACTTTACAAACAGAAGATGCCAGTATCTTTAAAATCCCAGAAATGATCCCTCCATCCATCCATTCGCTTCCGCTTATCCTTTTCAGGGTCACGGGGGGCGCTGGAGCCTATCCCAGCTGTCATAGGGTGAGAGGCAGGGTACACCCTGGACAGGTCGCCAGTCTGTCGCAGGGCTAACACACAGGGACAGACAACCATTCACACTCACACATTCACACCTAGTGACAATTTGGATTATCCAATTAACCTATCCCCACAAGCTGCATGTCTTTGGACGGTGGGAGGAAGCCGGAGTACCCGGAGGGAACCCACGCAAACACGGGGAGAACATGCAAACTCCACACAGAAAGACCCCGGCCTGATGGTGGAATTGAACTCAGGACCTTCTTGCTGTGCGGCAACAGTGCTAACCACCGTGCCACCGTGCTGCCCCAAAAAAGATTTAAAACTGAATTATTTATCAGATGCCGTTGAGTAAGCTGGAGATGTTCAGGATTCTCCAGCAGAGCAGATTACAGTTTGTCTCATCTTGAAAATACTTCCTCACACACAGAATGTAAACCCTACGGAGAAGAAAGTGAAGATCTTCCTCCATGTTTAACACGAGGTTGCATTTCATCTCCCGAAACACCGGGGGACACCTCACCATCTGTGTTTGTGCGTGTGAATAATAGATGTCCTGACACTGATGCACAGGTTCCCACACAGCTGTGTACAGCTGTGTGCTGATGTGTTTTGACACGCAAAACAAAACGAAGCAAACTCGATTTGTTTTTCCCCACATGGATTGTATTTGTTATTTTTTGTTTCGCTCTGCAATAGATAGAGAATACGTGTCAAACATGTAGACACTTTGCATGCTGGCACTAGCTAACACTACTCCTCCCTGTGAACAAACAGCAGAGGAAGAAAAACTCAAATCTGTGACAATAATCAATTACAAGTAAGAGTTCTGCATTTAGTACTTTAATTGGAAGTGCAAGTTTTTAAATATAATGAGGAAAATGGAGAAGTAAAAACATTAAATGTAAGTAATGAATGAAAAACACAAGGTTTTACTTTTTTTAACTGATTAAAAAAGTAAATTATTACACTAATAAATAATTCACAAATGAATTGATGATTCATATGAAAGAAAATAAGAATTCTTTTAAAAATTATATCTGAGAGGCTGTAATTACAAATGTTCAGTATACATTTACCATCCGTATTTGTATTTTATTTATACAATGTTTATTTGTAAAATTTAAACAACACATGTTAACACGAGTGCATTTAAACAGAATGCAACTATACAGTGCATATAAAACGTTTAGCCACAGCTACCTTGCAGACCGTGTCCCTGGTTGGGCTTTTTAAAGACACAACATATCAATGCAAATATCAGATCAAACAGAAAACAGCAACAATGACCACACAAGCCATAATTTTGCCTGTTAATTAAAATTTTTAAGATTTGATGGCAAAGAGTTCAGAATCTGTGCGCCTTTTAAAATTTAAGAAGCTGTACTGAATAAATTTCACTGTATAAAATCATTTCTAGATAATTTCCAGCCCTTCCCTGCTTCCCGTACTCTGATTCCTCCTATTTTTTCATATTTATAAATAACAAATAATTAGTTGATGGTTTTCCTGCAACATTTTGTACAGGGTGGGCCATTTATATGGATACACCGTAATAAAATGGGAATGGTTGGTGATATTAAAGTCCTGTTTGTGGCACATTAGTATATGTGAGAGGGCAAACTCCTCAAGATGGGTGGTGACCATGGTGGCCATTTAGAAGTCGGCCATCTTGGATACAACTTTTGTTTTCTCAATAGGAAGAGGGCCATGTGACACATCAAACTTATTGGTAATGTCACAAGAAAAACAATGGTGTGCTTGGTTTCAACGTAACTTTATTCTTTCATGAGTTATTTACAAGTTTCTGACCACTTATAACATGTGTTCAATGTGCTGCCCATTGTGTTGGATTGTCAATGCAACCCTCTTCTTTAGGACTTTAATATCACCAACCATTCCCATTTTATTACGGTGTATCCATATAAATGGCCCACCCTGTAGTTTGATATGTTTTACTTTTCTTTTTAACAAACCTGCTGCATGCTATTTTTAGGTTAAACATCACTTTTAGCACAAGCAGAAGCACAAAAGGGCTTTTTATAGCAAGCTGGGATTAAGAAGACATCACAAAAAAAAAGCAGTTTATTATTTTGGATGATTTTATTTATTCAAAGAGTATCTTTAGAGTATTTTTTTGTCGTAGTCGTGTTTTTCAGAGTTATATCCAGCAGACTGACAGATTTTGTGTCAATGAATCGTCCTCCTGGGAAAGCTGATCGTTTTGTGCGACACTGTGTAGCTTTATCAATGCCAAATTGTTGGGTCTAAACATGCAACCCTGCTGGAATCAGACCACGAGAGACTGCGAACAGAACACAAGATCCACTCGTACGTTTTACTTCCAAGGGGAGACTGCGCTCAGAGCTAACACAAGCACACCTGTAGCCAACTCCAAAGCTCCAGTCTCCCCTCACAGCTTTTACTCCGTTACACAACCTCTCACCGTAAAACCCCTGTGGTGTATCGTAAAACCTAAGGCACTGTGTGTGTGTGCATGCATGTGCAAGCACGTGAGTGCATGTGTATGTTTCTCTGCAGATGTGACTTCCTGTCACACAATATATGCTTACAACTGTTCAACCACATTTCCTAGTTATCCAAAGGTCATCTCCCCTCACCTGTATATGGCTTAACCCCTTTAATGGTTCGCCATATACAAGCACAGGCGAGCCCCTAAATGGCCGGGAGTAACCATCCCTTACCAGATAAGGAACCAGAAGCTTTAGATGGAATGTGCCTGCAGTTAAACACTATACCCTTCTCTACCATCCTGCATGTGGGGGAGGAGAACAGAAGAATATCTAAACATGCAGTTTAAGACAAGGTTTACAAATTTAAGCACAACAATGACAACATTTAACAATTCACCCCAACACAAATGTTGTGGGACGACAGTTTTGTACTATTCACTGTTTGGCTGCCTGACAGCATTTTATCTGATCCCTTTGTTTAAGTAAAACTGCCATCACTTTAGATGTTTGACTCTGTCAGTTAACCTGATAAATAAACTGAGGTGTTGAGGTAATTGGTTTTTAACTATTTATTAATGGCCTATTTATTCTCAGGTCCCTCTACTACCCTCTCTGCTCCTTTAGACAATATACTTATCTTATCTTAAGTAACCTTCTGGAAAAACCTGTGTGTGTGTGTTTGTGTTGTAGTGGTGTGGCGAAAGCCTGGTCCTGGGCTCACTTCGGTCAGGGTTCAGGTCCCATCCTGCTGGATGCGATGAAATGCACAGGAAACGAGCTGTTCCTGGATCAGTGTCCTCATGGCAACTGGGAGCAGCACAACTGTGACCACATGGAGGATGCTGGGGTCTCCTGCAGCCCTTATACAGGTACATGCACCCAAACACACACATACATATACACAGTCACACATAGCAATTGTACACACTGATGAGCTTAAAGCTGCTATTTATAGCCGCTGGGCTCCGAACATCAATAAATCATTACTGCATAGAGCAGCAACATCCTGTTTGTGACAAGTAGGAACAGGATTTATGTGAGCCGAGCAGTAACATATCAATACATGTGACCAAACTCCAAAAATACAGATTTTAATATTAATTTCAGATGTAGCATCTATAAAACAGAATCTTCCCTTTGAGAAAAGAGGATCTGATTTTTGCTTATAACCACAAAATGTTTCAGACGGTGTGGTGCGTCTGGTTGGAGGAGACAGTCCCTGGGAGGGCCGAGTCGAAGTGTTTCATAACGGTGACTGGGGGACGGTGTGTGACGACCACTGGACCCAGCAGCATGCAGAGGTGGTCTGCAGGCAGCTGGGTTACAGGTATGAACACAGTTTTAGTCTTTTTGCATGCAGCTTTTTTCAGTGAAAATTGCAGCTGCACTCTTTGCACCCCAAGTTTGCCATAGTTACAACTAAGAAGACTGCTGTTTGCATTTTGATCACTTTATAAGTAGATGATAAACTCTTCTCATCTCCAGGGGTCACGCTGAGGTCGTATCTGATGGGACGTTTGGCGAGGGCGTGGGCCTGATCCTCCTGGACGATGTCCAGTGCGAGGGATCTGAAACCTCGCTGCTGGATTGCCAACATGGGATCTGGGGACGGACCGACTGCTCCCACAGCGAGGACGTCGGTGTTCGCTGCAGAGGAAGGTCCGACGAGGAGACTAATGAGGTGCCGGTCATTGCACCTTCCACAGGTGAGTGATGGGGATGATTTCATGCAGTAGTTTAGGATGAATCAGCCGATTTGTTTTTTAAATTCTGAAACATTTTTAACTTTTGGGATAATTTTCCTCAGGATCCGCCCTTTACACACCTCCAATATATTCTGGTAGTGTCACATAATGCTTTTAAGTGAGAGGGAGTCAAGTAGACAAATACATTCCTGGGAAAATTTTCGCTGCTGGATCCCTGCTTTGTGTTATGAGCATCTTTTGAGGCAAACATGTTTGTCACTCAAGGTTTTCCACTTTTTATGATTCCATCACATCCTTCCTGATAGTTTCGGCAGTGTCCCACCAGGAATTGACAGATTCTGACATCTGTGAGACCTTATATTGAGGCGATGGCTGTTATTCTCTCAATAATAACTGATAAACGCTAAAAAAGCTGCAAAGAAAACATAGTCAGAAATGCATAGGAGGAATCTGCGGTACTGAACAGGCCAATCGGAGTAGTCACAGCTGTTTCAGGGGAGTTATTGCACACATACGACGCAGATTGAACGCAGAAGTTTAAACCAACTGTAAGTCATCATTTATATACAGCCTTTGTTGTGAACAACTTGAGGCTACCGCCTTGCCGAAGGACATTACAGCAGCAGCACTCACCACTTAGATTTATTTCCCCAAACTGGCAAACCTCCAGAGCTCTCCTCCTCACCCTTTAAGCCACTCATGCCCAGTGTTTGTATGGACAAAAATAAAGATCAGGTTTTAAAAATAATAACTTGAATTAAATTTACAAAGATATATTTCCTGTCTCAGAACATAATCACAATTTTAAAGAGTTTATTTTCTTTTTCATATAGTGGAAGAAATAAACCAGTTAAACCAGGAGTATCATTGCACCGCACTGCAGAGATTTGGTGGTGCTGAAATTTATTTTGCCACAAAAGGACAAGATGTTGCTGCAGGCCGCTGCTCGCATGCTGCCTGCCTTCCTTGTTTAAACTGGTGTTTTTCTGTCCAAATGGTTTACATGTCACATGCTGACAGCTGTGAAAATAAAGCGATGTTACTGGCTCTGTTCTCCAGAGGTCCTGCTTCTCCTGTCGACACACACAGTCCATTAGAATGAGAACAGCGGCCGGATAAAGAGACACTGGATGACATTTAACACCGTCAGTGGACATACAGCTACCGTCTCTATAGATGCGCAGGCATGAATATGAATGAGCGTTGTTTTTCTTTTTTTTTTTTTTGGTTAGGTCCCCTGGTGCGTCTTGTGGGTGGCAGCAGCAGGAAGGAAGGTCGAGTCGAAGTGTATCTCCATGGTGACTGGGGAAGTATTTGCGACTCAGGCTGGAACGATCTGAACGCAGCCGTGGTGTGCAGACAGCTTGGACACAGGTTAATGTTTGTGAGGGTGAATGAGAGATGACAGTTTTAGTGAAAACAAAAACATACCATAAAGTCACATCTTCTTGAATGTGTGTCATCCCCAGCGGTCGAGCAGTTGCAGCTGGAGGGTTTGGTCAGGGGAAAGGACCCGTCCACCTGGACCAGGTGAGGTGCACAGGGAAAGAGGAGTTCCTAGGCGAGTGTCCCTCTCTGGGCCAGAGCATCCAGGGCTGCAGACGAAGGGAGGATGCAGGGGTACGGTGTGACATCACGCCACGAGAATCAACGGCACAGATTAAGCCTGAAGAGCCGAGCTGTGGGCTGAGGAAGATGGCCGAGGAAGATGGCAAGAGGAGGAATCAGGGAGAGGAAAACATACTCAGGTAGGGGGAAAAAATCAGGTAAAACAGAATTAATGAAAATTTAAACCTGTTTTGCTTCACTTCTCAGACCATTTTCTCTAAAATATTCTCAAAAATATTATCATTGGTGGCTTAACTGGATAGACAAATATATGTATATACACTCAACAAAAATATAAACGCAACACCTTTGTTACTGCTCCCATTCCCCATGGGATGGACGTAGAGACCTAAAATTCATTCCAGATACACAATATAACCATCCCTCCCAAACAGTGGTCACAAATCAGTCCAAATGTGTGGTAGTGGGCACATCTGCTATATTGAGATAATCCATCCCACCTCACAGGTGTGCCACATCAGGATGCTGATCTGACATCATGAGTAGTGCACAGGTGTACCTCAGACTGCCCACAACAAAAGGCCACCCTGGAATGTGCAGTTTTGTCTCACAGCAAAATGCCACAGATGCCACAAGCAATGAGGGAGCGTGCAACTGGCATGCTGACAGCAGGAATGTCAACCAGATCTGTCGCCCGTGCATTGAATGTTCATTTCTCAACCATAAGCCGTCTCCACAGGCGTTTCAGAGAATATGGCAGCACATCCAACCGGCCTCACAACCGCAGACCTCATGTAACCACACCAGCCCAGGACCTCCACATCCAGCAGGTTCACCTCCAAGATCGTCTGAGACCAGCCACCCAGACAGCTGCTGGAACAATTGGTTTGCACAACCAAACAATTTCTGCACAAACTGTCAGAAACCGTCTCAGGGACGCTCAACTGCATGCCCGTCGTCCTCATCGGGGTCTTGACCTGACTCCAGCTCGTCGCCGTAACAGACTTGTGTGGGCAAATGCTCACATTCGATGGCGTCTGGCACGTTGGAGAGGTGTGCGCTTCGCGGATGAATCATGGTTCACATTGTTCAGGGCAGATGGCAGCTGAGAATGTCCCAGTTCTTGCATGGCCAGCATACTCACCGGACATGTCACCCATTGAGCATGTTCGGGATGTGCTTGACCGGCGTATACGACAGCGTGTACCAGTTCCCACGAATATCCAACAACCTCGCACAGCCATTGAAGTGGAGTGGACCAACATTCCACAGGCCACAATTGACAATCTGATAGACTCCATGCGACGATGTGTTGCACTGCACTAGGCAAATGGTGGTCACACCAGATACTGACCGGTTCTGGGTCCCCAGACCTCCAATAGCGCAAAAAACTGCACATTCCAGGGTGGCCTTTTGTTGTGGGCAGTCTGAGGTACACCTGTGCACTACTCATGATGTCAGATCAGCATCCTGATGTGGCACACCTGTGAGGTGGGATGGATTATCTCAATATAGCAGATGTGCCCACTACCACACATTTGGACTGATTTGTGACCACTGTTTGGGAGGGATGGTTATATTGTGTATCTGGAATGAATTTTAGGTCTCTACGTCCATCCCATGGGGAATGAGAGCAGTAACAAAGGTGTTGAGTTTATATTTTTGTTGAGTGTATATATATATATATATATATATATATATATATATATATATATATATATATATATTTGGCTCACCTCCCACCTCCTGCTGGATTATTCATGCAACCTGTGGCTTTCACAGAAATAACATATACAGCACATGCAGGACTTACAGGATTAATACTATTAAAAACGGGTTTTCTAAGATTCTTAGTTTATAATAATTTGTATGCAATTTATAAAAAGTAGAAAAAAGCTGATGGCTGAGTTGATCTCTTTCTACACATCCAGTTAGTAAATTTCATATAAGACACACTATTTAAATTGCTTTTGCCTGCCTGCAAGCTGCTTTGCAACCCACCTCCACCCCGGCTCCTCTTTTCTGTGGTGTGTCTGACTTGGACCTGCTGACCTGCTGCTCCCAGAGCAGACATATGAAACGTTTGGCTAGCTGGTGAATCTTGCACAACTTTTGCTTCCGAGTTGGAAAACATCACATATTTTGTGGTTATTTTGGTTTGACTGACATTTATATGTTGAACAAAAGTTAATTTGAAATGGCAACAAGATCAAAAAGAGAAGCAGGAAGTAGTTTTGATCTGTTCGTTCTTCTTGCTCAGGACCACGTGGCCATGGCAGGTGTCTGTGTGGCTTCGGTCTCAGGAAGAAGACAGCAGTCCTCTCTGCAGTGGCACTCTGATCAGCCCCTGCTGGGCCCTGACGTCTGCATACTGTGTCACCAGGTAAATCCAAAGCAATATTAATAAATCAGTTTCTACATTGCAGTGGAACCACTCAGCGCAGTAATACACAAGTGTAAATCACCCTTAAGTTGCTTCTGTCTCTCTCCTGAAGGTTTGGCGGCGATCCGTCCCGGTACGTGGTGATAGTTGGGGGGTCCGAGCGGCGCCTCACACCGGAGCAGGTGGTGGTTCACAGGAAGTTTAAGGGTCAGAGCGGTGGACACGATCTGGCTTTGCTTAAGCTACCTAGCTCAAAGAATCACTGTCTGACCTTTGATCCCAACACCAATGCAGCATGCCTTCCTGCCACTGACACAGACTCAGGGGGAAGTACTCCATCTTCTTGTGTGGTCACGGTTACAGCTGGCTGGACGGGTCCAGGTAGGCAGTTATATAAAGATAAAGTCTGAAAATATGTTTTAGATGAAACATCTGGGTGGAGGAGATCACCAGTTTGTGAGTAGTGTGTTTCAACACAGGTGCACAAATTTGCAGAAGTACAAGAATAACCTGGAATTGTGGAATTTTTGAGGTTTACTTTGACCAGTAAGTTTTATAGAAGGTGCTGGGCTACAAATCAGAAACACTTTCATTCTGAAAATCTGTTCAGTTACATCTGCAGTAACATCTTTAATGACAGTCTAACATTCAACAAACACATATAGAACAGTGAAAATCAGCAAATCTTCACATCAGTATTTCATAGAGGACAGAATATAAATGAGAGAGCAGATGAGCTGGACTAGTGTCAGGAGCAGGATCCCAACAACATGAGGCCGGATTGCTATGAAATTACTATGGAATTTAATACAGGTTTTCCTTTTCCACTGCAAACAAATCACAATGACATCGATGAGTTCCTAACTTTTCCTCTGGCGCCACCGTGTGGTTAATATGTGCACTGTTTGATGAAACTAGCCCTCAGTGGTACATGGATTAACAGGAAACTGCATTTCATTTCATTCCCTGTGATTTGATTTTGTTTAATTAACAGTGAAAGTGCTAATTGACCAATAGGAAAATAACTGTAAATGAGACATGACTCTAAAGGTTCATTTCTATCTGTTGTCTGGTGAAGCCAGTTACAGCAGCTGCTTGAAAATGAAAAAGAATTGTCTCAGTTATCACATGCAGTAGAGCTAATTCATACTGACAAAAAAATTAGCAAAATGCACATCAATCATCAGGCTACGTAACACAAAAGGCAACGAAGAAACAGAAAACATGACACACGCACATCTAAGCCCTCCCACAAGATGAATTTTAATAACTCTGGAGATCCCATCACATTTCATCGTCTTTGTTCAAATACGTGTACAACAATGGCATTTCCATCAGCTGCTTCTGTACTGTCGGGTGCTAATTAGCAAAAGTTAGGGCTTACATTAGAATACTAACAAGGTAATCTAAGCCTGCCCCCCCCCCCCCCCGCATAATCACGGCTTCACAGAGCTGCTGTAATCTTTCTAAAAATGCTCTAATTTGCAGACTTTTTTCAAAGCAGAAATATAAATGTTGGATAAAGCCATATTCAAAATTATTGTTTCATTTTGTTGCGACATTTTGAACTGAAGGCCTTCATTGTTATGATAACATTCAAAGAGGAAAATGTAACAATAATCTTGAATAACTGAAAAATTAAGGTACTGATCACAGAACAACATCAATTTTCAAGACTTTGTTTAAACAGCTCGTCAGATTCTTACTATAATGATCAGTAGTTCATACAATGAATGGCAACAACACCTTTATCCAACCGTAGTTAAAGCAGATGGGCTACAGCAACAAAACCCAAAATGAGTAAAGTATTAGTATAATATTGTTATTATTAATTATTGAATTAGTGATATGTTGATGATTTTAAATACTTCTATATATTCCTCAGTAGCTTGATCTAAAATAATGCAATTAATCTGAGAAGTTATAAGTAACTAAAACATTAAGTAAATGGAGTATGAAGTTGAATATTCACATTCAGAATGCGATGGAGTAAAATCAGAGCGCAGCATAGTACAAGTACTTGAATAAATATACTCTGTAACATTCCTGCTGGCTCTATCCATGCTCTCATCCAGTGGTTTTGGGGACTATAAGATTAATGGTACTCTACTCCAGTGGCTATGGTGGGGTGGGGGTTCAGGAAGGGTTGGTGCCACTCTATGCGATTCTTCTAGACACACCCCTGAAAGATGGTTGGACATGGATAAACATGAGACCAGTCGGGCAGAAAGATGACTTTATATTCTGTTTCTAAAATCAGTTTCTAAGTTATTGATTGCAGATGTGAGAGTGCTCTGTTGGTACTCTCTCATGTGCTTAAACACAGCACTAATGAGTCCTTTGGCCTAACATGTTATATACCACGGCCCAAAATGAGCATAGAAACATGTTTATACCTGTAGCATCGCCTCAATCAGCTGTTTGCTTTAGTATTTGTAATCCTCTTGTCTTCTTTCTCTTCTTCTAGACTCTGTTCTTGCTTCCTGGGTCCCTCTGATGTCATCATGGCAATGTAAGAAGCGCTATGGCAACAGTTTCTCCAGTCACGGCACCCTGTGTGCTGGCAGTCCTCCAGACACCAGCCTCCTCCATGACGACAGTTGCCAGGGCAACTCTGGAGGCGGGTTAGTGTGTCAGGCGGAGACAGGTCGATGGATCCTCACTGGCGTTGTCGCCGGGGGTTACGGCTGCGCTGATCCCTCCTCACCTGCGCTCTACACGCGAGTCAGCCGCTTCAGGAGCTGGATCGACGAGGTCATCAATGTGCAAGCACGCCCGGAGGCGCCAAACGCACATATACAAGGAGATCTGCCACACAATGACATAACACACATGCACAGCGAGGGCAAAGATGTGTCCTTCCACACGCACGGCAAACACGCACACGATCAGCAGCCATCAAATGAAATCAATGAGATTAAACACACACACTCTCATCATTCACACACCAAAAACACACACACACGCCGGGCGGAGGACGCAAACACACAAATTCTGGTCTGATTGAGGCCGTGCCGTTGGCTTACCACCTGTGCCATGTGACCGCCTGAGGAGGGTTAAAGGATGAGGAAAAGAAAAGAAAGATGCTCCCAATCTTCAGTCAGTGCAAATGGCCGTCTGTCAAATCTGAACTCCGTCTTCGTGAATCGCGGGTGTGTGCTGTGGGCAGGCTTTCCTGAGCTGTACGGGTCATTTGCGGTGCTCGACGTGTGAGTTTCAGCCCGTTTAGACCGAAACAGGTCGACAGATTTATCAGCACGCCGATCAGGCCCTTTTACTGAAAAAAAAAAAAAATCCCAATTGCATGTACTTTAAGGAATCTACTTCTCGCGTAAAATATTCCGGGGGGAAAATTTTGAGACGGTCACACAAGAATCTATGCTAATTTCACCTATTTACATTGTGTGAGCTTAAGAAAAAGAGCAACACATCAAGTACAAAGGCTGACTGACCATCACTGATGTCCCTTTGAGATGATTAATGTAGATAAACTCCAAACTCCTCGCAGAAGGTGAGGCTCGTCCCACATTAGGTTTTTATAAAAATCCAGATGTGGCTTTCTTTTTCAAACAGGGCTTCTCTCTTCAGGCTGTTGTCTTATACCTTTACTGGTGAAAGTGCAGTTGTTCATTTGGACCCATGACTAAGCTACTCAACTCAGGACCATACCACTGATTTAGCAAGTTTTAGTGCATTTATTACAAATGAGGTCACTTTGCGTTACACACGTTCTCCTTTAGCTTGTTTCTTATTTGTATAGATTAACCTTATTTGCCCCTTTTAAAGCGCTTATTAATGCCTTACTGAGCCAATCTCTTTGTAATCTCTTTTATCTTCCTTCCTTTCACGTCAACTCTCAACCAATCACGGTCTCTCCCTGATCCTGGTTGACCCGGAGGTCTCTTCCTCGTAAAATTGAGTTCTTCCTTCCCACTGTTGCCAACATTGTACTTACAGGGGACTGTCTGATCATTGTAGTAAAAAAGTCTATTGCATCAACTGTTTGGGAATTATTAATACAAAGTTGTTGTACGATTGACTGACAGTCTCATGACCAGATAGGGCAGTTCCCTAATTCTTCTATAATAAATTAAACAGATAAAAGATGCAAAGTTGATTTTAAGTGTTGACCCTGCATTTGAAACATTTAAGGCACAAAGCAATGAAAGTGAAGGTGACCATCATTGGGCTGAAGAACCAAAATAAACCCATCAGAGAGATAGCAAAAACTTTAGGAATGGCCAAATCAGCAATCTGGGACATTCTGATTACACTCAAGAACAACAAGGCCAGATTAGGCTTTGCCAGAAAACAGAGGGACAGATGAAACCAAGATTAACTTGTGGCAGAATGATGGGAAGACAAATGTATGAAGAAGGAGAGAAACAACTCATCAAGTTCTGTCAGAGCTTTGCAAGGGAGGAAGCCGAGCATTTGGTGTTGTCCATAGGTTTTAGACTTCAGGCGGGGTTTTGATCCAAGAATTAAAAACAACTGCTATATTGAAAATAATGCCAGTTGATATGTTTTAAAATGGCTGTAATTCCCAAACAGTTAATGGAATACTTTAGTAAAACCCCTTGAATTAAAGCTGAGACTCTGCACTTTAACCACATATTGATTGCGCGATTGAAAATCCACTGCGATGGTGTGCAGAGGCAAAATTAAAAAAAAAAAAATCTTATTGTCCAAATATTTATGGACAGACCTCTACCTTAACAAACTGATGTAGTGATAAAGTCATGCAAAGTAAGGGATTATTATGTGCTTTGTCTTGATCATTGATATTTGCAGTAAGCAGCAAATATCACACAAACTTAGACTAACCCAATACAACCAAAAGGAAATAAAAAAAATTGAAATACATATGAGAAATTTAATCATTGTGTGTTACATTATATGACAGAAATGTATGATTTTTTCTATTATGCCAGAACCTTTAATAACAACAAAATGCATATTATTCTTGGTTAAATGAAATAAATTTAAAAAAAAAATGGTTAAAATAGAATTTTATAATAATGCCAATGATTTTCTTTTGGCTGTGGTTAAAAAGAAGAATCCCTGCTAGTGTGATTAATGTGTTATTAATTAATGTGATTTTTGTGCAATACTAAATCAAAATCCCTCACACTAAATGTCTTATCTGTAGATATTTTCTCAGAGTAGTCTAGGGGTAAACCAGGCTGCTCATCCTATGATAACAGCATAGAACAAACAGCTGCAGGCGTCTGATCATTGATTTCTGATGTCTGAGCAGGGAAACAAAGGAAACGGTGGCTGAATAACAACAACCTTGTTTGGAAATAAGTCAACGGTTGCATTAAGTGTACTGGTTAAAGAGCTAAAATGTGCAAAAACATTGGTATGGTCCTTTAAAATTGTACAGGCCTCTCCTTTTAAAGCCATTGGAAGCTGACTGTTGAGTCATAAATATCTTTTTGTACTGGCTCTAGATAGATAAATAGACAGGTCCTCAGATAGACAGATAGCTAGCTGCTACTTCTGCATTTAGATAGTATGTGTTCTGCATTCATTCTTGACTGGATTAGATAGCCGAGCTGGTGAAGTTAAACGTTGTCTGATCTGTTGTTCTCTGAGCAGATGTGTGATCTGACCAGAAGATGGCGACATTGCTCTATTTTAACAGGGTCCGTCAGGTACCCTGGTGGTTCTTTTTATACTGTTTATGCTGTAAGTGTATGGACTTGTGCTTAATATACTGTGAACCATTGTGTCGTGAAGCATCCTGTAACCTTCAACTCCAACATTTCTCCAAGCCTGTTGTTATAATCCTGTACATAAACTCAAGCCCTGCTACCACAGACTTGATGTTTGACCATGCAGATCCTGTTGGTTCATGTAAATACTGTATGTCTCTGGCTGGGCGATGAGGGCGCAGACAGGCTAAAGGGTTTCAGATGTACTCTTGCTTTACCTGTGTTAAACCCATCAGCTGCTCCTCAGTGTAATGTGCTGAATCATGGTTGAGTATTAAAAATGTGTACCTGCTGAGAACAAGTGAGTGTTGCTGTCGTCTCTGTTTTTAGCACCAGATATTTATTAATTAGCTTTCCTGAACTCTGTTTTCCCCATGTGGCGAGAAAACAAGAAAAGAGCTAAAAAATGCAGTTCCTCTAATGACCACTTGAGGCTCTGAAAGGGAGTGAATTAACATGTTTAGAACCTGAAACGGTGGTTTGGTTACTTTTATTGACTGTATTCTACACATGGGCACTTCTCACGCCAAGAAGAAAAGAAAAATGTGGCCAAAATGCTAAAATTCAAATTGTAAATAACCTAAACTAGTGGTTTTGTCCATCTTTTATTTACAGTCTATGTTTTCATGTCCATTAGATCAGCGATCCCCAACCTTGTCTGACAATATTTTCATGGACTGACCTTTTAAGGTGTCGCGGATAAATACAACAAAATAAAAGCAGTAACGGTACCAAAAAAAGAAGATTTATTCATAACACACAAAGACCCAGGGAAACCGAGCTAACGATAAAAAAATAACGATTAAAAACCCCGAAAACCATCAATTTTACACCCGAGCCTCAACTTTGCGGCCCGGTACCAAATGACTGATGGACCGGTACCGGTCTGTGGCCCGCTGATGGGGACCGCTGAATTAGATTATATTGTCTCAACACTTTCCACTAAGAAATATTAAACTACAAGAAAATCTTTCTGATTTTAATAATCTTGGTTGGTTTCCATACTAGAAACATGGATTTTATAAACTGGGGGGGTGAGGGGGGGGGGGGGGTGAGATTGCTTACAAAACGTTTCTACCGTCCAAGTAATTGAAAAGTAAATCTGCTTAGCTGCTGCTCTCAGTCACCCATGAGCGCTGTTAATCTCTTCTTTTGTTGGAATGGGCTCCCCTCTGAAATAAAAGGGGATCAGAGGATACCCTTGCTGGACTGGATTGTACAGACTATTGAAAACTGTAGAACGAGTGATTTATAACGAGTATAATTGAGATGGTTTTGTTGGGACAAGGCTAATTATTTATAAATCTGACTAATGATGCTAATGATTTGAACAAGATGGGATGCGATTATTGGGATACAAATTTGAATTTGGGCTGGGAATATCGGATTAACATTAAAGTGTATAAAAAAATCTTTGCTTTTTATCTTTCTCACTGTTTGTCTTCTTGTAACCTTTCCTTAATTTTCCCTTTATTCCTTTTATTTCAGACGTGGATGAAATAGTACAATTTATTCTCATTTAAGGGTACTTATACCACAATGCAAAAAAAAAAACCTAGAAAAAAAGTTAGTTTTATCTGACTTATAGTTCAAAATAATCCTTATTTAACTTGTACTGGGTCCTCTGCCTTAGCTCCACTCCCTTTAAACTGCCTTTCTTCTGATTGGCTGCCACTAACAAACAGCAGATGACCATATTAGGGAAATCCCCTCCCTCTGATGTCATAGAAAGCCAAGAATAGAAAAAAAAGGGTGAAATTGAGCATCTGAGCAGTCACATGTTTGATCCCATCCCACCACATCCCAAATGCACTCTGGTGGTTATAAAAGGATGGATATCTTTACTGTATACATTTGTAAATGCATTGATTGGAGGATAAGATATCTGATCAGCAATTGGTCGATAATGTGTCAGATGAGTGTATATATGATCGAAATGAAGGAAAATTGTGATAAAACCCCTTCAGATAATGCAAACTAAAAAAAAAAGAATTTTCCAAGTAACACAACTTAAATTGTCTGATAAATCTGTCAAATGTAAGAAATAAATGGTACATAAAAACATCTGCCTAAAACAGGGTCAGCAGCGGTAATATTGACACAAACACCAGAGCAAAAGTTCAGACAGATAATGATGAGCTATAGAGAAACAGCGCACAGTGGTGCGTGCACACGGATAATTGCTGTGTCATTTTCTAATTTAAGCTTGCAGAGCACGTGTATGGGCTGCATTCATACCCTCAGGTGAGTGGATGCATCTGTGTGAGCCAGTGAATAGTGTTATGTGGGCCTTCGGTAGGATACAAGATAATATGTTAGTTCACCTTTAACTGAAAGATTAGAGCCAAGTTATTCTGGCTTATTCAGTATGTTTGAGTATCAGGGCAAAGAAAACACGAGCTCGGAGATGAAAAACAAAAGCTGATATTGTTTTCCAGGAAGTAACATTGTGGTTTACGTAAGCTTGCCGCCATGGCTTCCTGCAGCAGTCTCTGGTGTGAAGAACAGTTTCAGTGCTCAACCTCTGAGGTCTTCACTGAGCCCATGTCTGTTGCAATGTTTCCTCAACTTTTGTGAGGCCTGCTGGGACAATAATGACCACTGCTAGTTTGCAAACTGCAAGCAGGTTAACAGAATTTCTCCATGAACGCCTGACATCTTTGTATGAGAGTCACCTGGAGCCTCCACAGGGTTGAAGGCCTGAAGAGAAAGACATGCTGTGCAATCTTAAGATCACTGTGGACCACAGGTTGCACAAGAATCGCAGCCTTCTTCTGGACTTGCTTAGCAGGACGGAGCGTGTTTGCACTCATTCTAGACTTTGAATGAAGAACTCGACCCATATTTACCCTGTAGCACAGATCCTATGGCTATAATCCTTGTAAAAGCTTAATATCAAGATATGTATTCTACACATTAACAGGATTAAGGTTCAAAAGTGGGCATTTCAGTCCTGTCAGACCTAAGGTAATATGTTCAGATGTTCAAACACTTTATGTTTTAGTAAACTTACATTGTGGTGTGGCTCATCTAGACAAGAATAAACACCTGAGAGGATATATAGTATCGGGGTGCTGTGTGCAGGAATAACACAAAATAAACTGCAATGCTGATGCTCATGGTTGCATGATGCAATGGTCTGATGCGTTGTTAACAGTTTTTGGGATTCAAGGACTTTTGTAAAAGCTTTATGAGACAAAAGATTTGGAGTGAATAGTGTGAAGATACTGAATTTATTCTAACACACATACAACTTCCCCCCCTTAGCTGTGCTGTTTCCTGTGATAGCCTTTGAAACTTTGCTTTTTTTGTACTGCCAGAGACACTGAAATCTAAAAGAGAACTCTGCAACAGCAAAGATAGTGGAACAAGTTTAACTTTTAGGGGTTAAAAAGAGCTTAAAAACATTATTTTGGGGTGAAGTCAGCAAACCTTTTAAGTGGTTTTTGTCAAATTTCAGTTTTTATGTCCCTGTAACTGTCCCCAGTAAATGCTTTAAAAGCACTTTAAAACTTTAAAAGCATTTTGTACTCTTTGATGTGCTGACTTTTGGGACTTGCAGTCAGTGAGCACACATATTTCACCTGGACACTTGATGTTGAAAGCTGGGACATTTGCTCTTTTCTCACTATTATTTTTAAAACTTATATTTTAAAACGATTCCAGTTTTGCAAACTAACCAAATAAACTCACAGTGGATAGAATCTGTGGGCTGTATCTATGAGTCACTGGTGAGTTTCTAGTGGTAGTGACATCAGTGGTTACCACCTTAGGCTGAGGGATTTTGTTTGTGCGAGGCTGACAACAACCGAAATGGGTGGAGCGGGTTTGTGGACTGGATACCGGCACGCCTCGACCTCAAAGTCAAAAGTAATTTACATTCAGGAGACTTGTTCTGGCTTTTCTCCCAATTTCATAGGCACTAAAAAGTCAGAGGTCAGAGAGCGCTAACAAGACACATTCCCTCCAGAGTTCCTCCCTTTCTGTGTCTTTGATAAAGTAACTATAAGTGTGGAAGTTAACCAACTGCAGAGCTCTTCTCATTAATCACACAGAAAGCAAAGGAACCGGGGGGAGCTGTCCTACATCCCAGATTCACACACACACAAGCCAGACCCTTAAAATAACCGGGACCATCATAAATAACAGCAAAAAACCTTTTTAAATGAAGCTGAATCATTACTCAACACTTCAGTGTTCGGCTCAAATAAGACCACTGGAAAACGGTAAAGGCTGAAGTGGTGAGAAGGGAAGCTGCACTATCTGTTGAGCAGCGATTGCTTTAGTCTGTATGTATGTTAATGGCCTGCAGGCTTTGCAGTGTTACTCGGGGCTTAATCTGAATTCGTGATGCGATGACAGTCCTGCACAGAGGGCAAATATTATGCCAGCTGTTGTTGCTCAGTGCATCCTGCCAACCAGTGACACACAACCTACTGCCAGTTTGTTTAACTCTGCTCTAATCAAAATCTTCCTCCTGCAGCAAGCCAGTGTCTCCTTGCTTAACATCGCCTGGGACAAACTAGTATCCTTCCTAAAATTCCCCAAAAGCGAGTATGGGAGCAGAGATTTTCAGCATAGCTAATCAATGTTGCAGTGTTACATAATCTGCAAAGTGTGTTACATCTCTATTAGCGCCAAATTTGGTGATTTCAGGACAAGTATGAGCGACCATGGTGACAGAAAGCACACTGGGTAAACAAAGGGTTTTTGGCAGGTTCCTCTGTCTGGGAATGGATGGAGTGCAAGCGATGGATACCTTTCTACTAAGATTTTTTTCTTTTTAAGAGAAAGGACAAAAATGTTTCCATATGACAGTGGCTTTCATGAGGTTAAAAAAAAAAATAGCAACAAAAAAGAATCTAAGTTGAATTGAATGAAAAACAGGTCAACAGCATAGCATTATTATCCTCTGGGGCCCACTGGGGCCAATGCAAACCAATGCATTTTAGCACATTACACCTGGTCAAGACAACCTGCTGAAGTCCAAACTGACCATCAGAAAGGAAAAGAAAGGATTTAAGTGGTCTACCCTGATCTGCACACAACCATCTTTAGGTTTACAAATAACAGTCTGATTAAAAAAGAAACTATTCAGTGTGTGGCAACTCTCTTGGTGAAAATGCCTGTTGATCTCAGAGGCGAATGGCCAGATTAGACACAAACCACTCATTCCAACTGTTGTACGCAGAGGAGTGTCTCTGGACGTACAACACATCAAACGTTTATTAAAGCACATGGGCTACAGCAGCAAAGATCACACCAGCTGCCAGTCGTGTCAGCTAAAACAAAACAGGAAGCTGAGGCTACAAGTTGTACTGAATTGCCAAAATTGGGCAATATAAGACTGATCTGTGCAGTCTGAAAAGTCTCTTCGGCTGTAATACTTGAATGGTAGGGTCAGAATTTGGTGTAAAAATTGGATCCATCCTAATTTGTACTTATAGTTCAGGCTGGTGTTGGTGTAGTGTGCAGTTTGGCACACTTTTGGGGGCTTTAATACCAATTAAGCATTGTTTAAATACCGAAGAATACCCCACGTCCATCCCTTTGACCTCAGTGTTGCCTTCTTCTGATGGCCGCTTCCAGCAGGATAACATGTCATGTCAGAAAGCTTTGATCATATCAAACTGACTTCTTGAACATGACAGCGAGTTCACTGTACTCAAGCCTCCAGTCACCAGAATCGTCATAGATGTGCAGCAGCTGTGTGATGCTGTCATGTCAATATGGACCAAAATCTAAGAGGAATGTTTGCCACAAAGGACAGGAATCCATCTGTACTAACGTGGTGTAAAGCGACAGATGAGTGCATCGTATTGACATCGGCTTGTGTTGAAGCACTCGGTGAAAGTCCTCGCGACAATAAATGACTCTAAAGACAAACCAGTGCTGAAATAGTATTTTTATTAAATACTTTCAAGATCCAAGTTTGAAGAATAACAAAGCTATGATGAAGACCAACTAACACTCAGACAAACACTTGATAGTCGTCAATTCATGGTTGTATTTCATTGTACATCATGATCATGCAAAAAAACTCCAGCATCCATGTGAAGGCTGGGGAGAAAGCGCAGCCCAATATTATATCATTACAACGCAGGGAAAACATCGAGGGCCTCATACCAAGCTACGGCTCCTGAATCTATTTTTTTTCTTTAAATTTTGCTTTTTTTTCAAATATTTTTCATGTCACCTATTAAACATTCTGGATGGAGGAAATTCATATTTCAAAAGATGCAAATATCATATATTAACACTAGCTCCATCCGTATTCCGGTAGGTACATGGTAGAAATGTGTAACTGAAACATGCATATAACTAGGTCTTCCCGCTCTGCTTCGTGACATGTGTAGGTCCCAAAAACCTGCACGCCCACACCAGAACTTTCTCAAAACTCCTCCCGACTGAGCAGGCACGATTTAAAACCACCAAGGGTAGATTAGATAAATAAATAATTTAGTCCTGATCAATATCTATCATTTCATTTCGTCTTTACTGCTTCCCTCTTTTCCCCCTTTTTTTTTTTTTTTAAATTCCTGTGTGCGAGGGACAGTGCAGAACTCCAGCTTGGCAGATCGGCAAATTACCAAAACGACAAAGTTAACAGCAACAACAACGAAAGAACTCAAACCAGTAACACGGAAACAACAGAGAGAGAGAGGTACAAATAAACATCTCAAGAGCAGAGTCTGAACACAGAGGGAGGGGGAGGCGGGCACCTTGCAGGTTGGGGGGTGGGGACGGTTTCGGATACAACTGTCGCACATGGATGGAGACGATTAAGCAGCACGGCGAGGGCGGCGCCGATGGTTGCAGCAGCGGTGTGGATATGTTACACAGCTTAAAAACACCACCAGGCGTGCGCGTGTGCATAATATGATATGAAAAGATGGCTCACAGCATTGTGGGATCAGGACTAACGACACTATTATGAAGGTCTTCATATCTAAATATGCATCTATTAGGCTGAATTTGGGGGGAGGGGTGCTCAAACTACTTTTCAACCTGTTATTTTTCTTTTATTTTTATTCCCCGTCTCGAAAAAAAAAAAAAAACCCAAACAAAAAACAGTCGTACGGCCATGGATCTAAAGCTGGTAGCCTACACAACCGTGTGTATTCATGTTTGTCGTGATCGGTTGGAGAATTTAAATTACAGGGGAAGACAAAACCCAACAACAAATGTTGCTCCTAATCTACTCGGGGAGGTCACAGAGGTCATGGGGTGATTCCCACTGCCCAAGTGCACAGGATGAGTGTCTCTTAGATACATGTACATATATTACACTTTTCTACATATATCTATACATACACTGTATTTACACAGTGATTATAAACAAACCAGGGCCTTGCAGAAAGCAGAGAAACAGCGTGGGAGGGAAGGTTAAAAAAGAAACTGGTTAAAAGAGAGAAGAGAGGCGGGAAGGGATTAATGAGGGAGAGGTGGCAGCAGCAGCCCACTCTCTCCCTCCACTGCATATAGACATAACAGAACCTGCTAGCAGCTAAGGTTAGCTTTAAATTTGCACAATAAAAATCCCTCATTTTTAAAAACCAAAAAACAACAAAAACTCAGCTGCTTTAAAAAGGAGCCAGAAAACATAATGAAGCGAAAAGGCTCCGGTTATTCACAGGAACGCAAAAGGGATCAGGACGCTAAAAATGCAACAGAACACATACCACCCCCCCACCCCCACAATAACACAGTTTCCGTTCTGGTGAAAAAACAAACAAACAAACAAAATAATAATTAAACAAGCACACAAACACATAAAAAGCCTAAAGTTCTACACTTTGGTGCGTCATGTTTTTGATATCAAGTTTCTCTGGTCATCGACTGTCTGACTGAGCCAACCTGATTTGTTTTTCCCTCTTAAATTCAGTGGGGGAAATAACAAACTAAAAATCTCCCTACATCTTAACAGCAACAGTCCAGGTAGTGAGCAGTTTCTACCCAGTAATCCCTAATGTGACCAAAATCTCAGCTGCTAACTTGACACTCCTCCCTGTTCCTCCGTTATTAGATAGTGAATATAAATGCTTGGTTGGGTTTTGGTGGTTTTTCTGGTACATCTAGTCATAATTTACACAGTATATTCATAACTCATACTCATAAACTGTCACAAGTTCAACTGTAAATTCTCTGCTCCCCCAGGACGTCTCATCTCGCGCGGGCAGAAAAAAGATGGCTGCCAGGGGAGGGACAGAGGGCAAAGACGCGCCCTCCAATCAGGCGCCAGATGCATGCATCATCCCATGGGGGCGGAGTCTTGTGTTCAGCCAGCCCCCAGCAGGTCAAAGGAGGGACAGGATTGGTTGGTATCGTGGAGAGGGATGCGATCTCGCCCGGCCGGGCTCCTGGCACTAGCCAATCCACGCAGAGGACGGACCTCTTAAACACGCTCGCTGAAAAAACACTGCCCCCCAAAACACACACTCCAGTAGACTGGAGGCTCAGGACCACTGGGAGGGGAGGGGAGAGGAGAGAGGATAGGTTGGTACCACAGCTGGAATCATCAGAATGTAAACAGTTCCAAGAATAGTTTGAGTTTATTGCTGGTTCTTATTTTTGTTGTTTCACTAAGTTTGTGTTTTTCTTACAACATCACAGTCAGTGCTGCTCCAGGACTATGACTGAAATGAACCAATCACATTTTTGCAACCTAGGGATGGCAGGTGTGTCTTCAACGCTTTCTGCCAGAAAGGCTTTTCTTTAACTTAAGTTCTTACTCCTGTCAAAGCATCTGATTTACTGATAACCATCTTCGGCTAAATCTAACCCAGATTTCTCTTCTTTTTGCTTAAATTTGCCATTTTGGTGGCACAGCAGTTATCACTGTTGCCTCACAGCAGACAGTCCTGTGTTTGGACCTTGATAGGGCCCTTTAGCGTGGAGTTAGACTGGAGGCTTGTGCTACTTTGTGCTAGTTTTCTCCAGGAGCTTCAGCTTTTCCTGTCACTGCCCATCTGTGGCCAGATTCTTGATCTCAAGAGTTTGGCCACAGATGGGCAGGAAAATGGCCACAGATAACGGTTGATGATTAAAAAAATAAAAATAAAAAAAATAAAAAAAATAAAAATTCGAATAATAGTCCAACAAGCCCTTCCATCATCCATCATCATCACTTCCTTTTTTCCTATCTTCCTTCCCAATTCTTCATTTCTACCTTCTTTTCATCTTTCATCCCTATCAGTTTTCCTTCTTTCCTTCCCTTCTAACCTTTTCTCCTTTCCTTCCATCCCATAACACCAAACCAAGCCTTATTTAAGCCAGTTGAAATAGTCCATGAAGCACCATTAATTTGAAGTTGAGGAAACAACACCAACCTGGTGATATCAGATACACTAAATAAAGTCACATTAGGGAAAAACAATACAAGATTAAAATGATCAAGGGTCCAGGGGTAGTTTTAGGGGGCATTTTTGGTCTGCCTGCAGCAGAGATTCCCAGCTGGATGTGACTAATGGGATGTCTCAACATTACTAAAAATATTAAAAAATATATATATTTTAAATATTTAAAACTGTCTCCTGTGGACTATTTAGACTTTTCTGTAACTGATCATGTTTAACCCAGTAATGCAGAAACAAAAAAAAACTCTTGTGACGACTAAGGATGTGTACCTGATCACTGTAGTGGTGCAGCAGGCGCTCCAGAGCAGTGGAAGTGGACGTTAAGCCACTTGCCATCGCGGCGATGCCACACTCTGGTCTCCTCTGATTGGCTGGAACGGGGGCGGCCGGTGGAATCCACGAACTGTGTGAGCCGGATGTAGGCGATGCACGCGGCGTCCTCGCCGATCAGGTGCACGTGTGGGTTGAGCAGGGTGGTATGCACGGGCTTGCTGTTTTTGCTCAACACTGCACAAAGTAGAAGATATGTCCATGGTCAGCAGCGACCTCCAAGCATGACAAATGAGCTGCAGTTCCTTCAATCCATAATCGGGTCGTACCTGAAGTTTCCTCACGTTAAAAGGTGAAACAACCATATTTAAGCCTGGCATAAATATGGTTTACGTAAACTGTAAATATTAAGGGCTTGGCTCACTGAAACTATTCAAGTCACTTCAGTGGACCTCTCGTCTTTTTATGTTACAGAATGCCATTTATGTGTATGTCAGTTTTCTGTGTTGATGTGATGCAACAGTCCATGAATGCACCATGCTAACAAAGCTTAGCCCTTCACCTTCTCACGCATACATGATTTCAGTGTGGCTGTGTTCATATTTCACTTACAGTCTATGGATCACAGCCCTCACTGGATACAGAGACACCACAGGATTAACTCACACTGACGGCCAAGCAAAGATACTCTTTGACTCTTTGACATTCACTGGGAAAAATTCAGCTATTACTGGAAGAACATCTCGTCCCATAAACTGTGCAGTTAGCAGACTTGCCAGCTTTACCTGTAGGAGCCTACAGTGTACCTCACTACATGCTTTAATGCCTGGTACTAATACTGTATAGTGTATTCTTCTGTTATTTGTTTGTTTGCTTGATTTAAAAAAAAAGAAAAAAGAAAGTAACACTAGTGGAGTTTATCCACACTGCCAACTATTCTTGCTATTTCCTAACTTGCCTGGTATTTCAAACCCCTTAAAATAAACGGTATATTATGCAAGTAAAGAAGAAGACTCACAGTTTTCAAAGTAGAATTTGTGAAAGTCCATGCCCTCCACCAGGTTTCCCAGAGCCTCTGGTTCGAAAGAGGTGAGTCCAGGATCGCAAATCCTCCTGAACATGAAAAAAACGAAAACAAGATGAGCCTGTTACCAAATTGCACTCGTTTTCACTCACAGAAAGCATCTGCTGCTTTTCACTTTTACACACAGTTGTACTCACGTGTAGGCATCGAAATCTCCATTGTTGATTGCTTCAATCAGCTGCTCCGTAATCTTGATGATCTCCTGTTTACGAGCTGCAGACAGAACAAGAGACAGAAAGAGGCAAACAGATGGCAGCTGGTGAGATGCCAGTTGGAAGGTGAAACAATAACAGTGTGGTGGGTTTCTGCACAATGACATTTTGTCTCATCGCTTCAGCTCCTGCCTTCCTTCACGCGCTCTTCCTCTGTGGCTACGGCTCAAGTCCCCTCTTTAACCTGGTCGCCCGGATCCAAAAGCTGCCTCGTCACCGGAGCTCGACCCCCATCGCTGTCTCTCGCTCAGCTTCTCGCCTTTGCTACGACACAACAACTGACTGAACACGACTCTCCGCTGTGAGCACACACTGCCAACCAAACAGAAGCAACAACTCTGCTAGTAGAGATCACAGCCTTCCTCACTCGAGGCCCACTTAGCTTTCTCCTGCTATGACCAACTGTTAGATGCACAAGTGAGCAAACTTGCCAGACTTTGATGGTTTTATTCCCTCAGCTATTCCATGAACTGATTAACAGTATCAGTCTGATCAACTTCAATCCCTTTCCTCTTTAAGTTTCTTTATATGTTCTTAGTTAACATCTGTTCCACACCAAACAAGCCATGAACCTACAAGTTTACCATTTATTTATGCTAGTTGCTATTCAGTGTAAAGTGCCTCACACACTTTTAAAGTAACAGTAAAACCAAATGAAGAGATTACACGTGGTACAACCCTCCTCTCCACAAAATCAATCAAGCGATATTTTCTTGTAGTCAACAAATTCTATGAAAAACACTAAAACCAGCAATAAACCGAGAGCACTGCATTTTATTCTGTGCCTTAAGAGCTCTACTGATTTCTAAACACATCAGTGAACCACACTGATGGGCCAGACGACATGCTTGGTTATTAAAATCAGCATGAGCGCTACAGCTTATCTTGACTCACGTAGTTGTTAAGTTGTTCCTTCTACTTTTAAGATGAAAAGCAGAAACAATACAGACACTCCAACGAAGTTTTATTTCATTACTCGGCGCACTTAAATATCAACGGTTTCTAGTAAATAATTGCTAAACATCCTTTCACCTGCATTGTCAGGATTACTGCTACTATACAGTATTACAGTATTATCTAGGTCATTTTATGTTAGTAGTTCATAAAAACTGTGTTGCATGCCCCACTTCAGGAAAAAAAAAAAATTCACACCTCAAAAACCACAATTTCTGTTACTAATGATGTAAAAAGTGAAATAAAGATCAGCATGACAGACACTTGGGAAATTCACATTTATTTTTGCTGTGAAAATTAAAATCATATTCATTCATTCATCTTATTCATTTTCCATGTTTTTCTCATCTATGGTGCACCCACATAATTTGAAAATCACTGCCATATCTAATGGCTGCCTATTACGATTTCAGGGATTATTACTAAGAAATTGTAGTTTAATAATACAAGTTGCTATAAAAGTTCTTGCCATCTACTACTGGTGTAAATTATCTGGCATGTTTCTATACATGTGACGTTAAAGACAGCTTTCTGACGCGATTCACTGAATTAAGGGGGCATTAATGTCTTTTTTTCCCCCACCTGACAAGTTGTATCATTACTTCAATAATAAGGCATGAACACACCTTTAATCACACACACCATCTGGCTGCCTGAAATACTCAGAAGGGCAACAAAACCAGAATAACCTCTTTTTCTTTCAGCTGCTCCCTTTAGGCGTCACCACAGCAGATTAACTGCCTCCATCTCACACTATGGTTAAAGTTAAACCAGCTCTCTGCTTGTATTCCTTCACTACATCCATGAAACCCCCTGCAGCTTCCTCTTTACCTTCTTCCTTCCATTCTCCAATATAGCCACCATCACTCTTCTGCACATGCCCAATCCATTTCAGGCTCGCCTCTCTAACTTCATTTCCAAACAGCTCATCCCGAGCCGTCCCTCTGACGTCCTCATTTCTAATCCTGTCCATTCTAGTCACTCGCAATGAAAATCTTAGCATATTCAGCTCTGCCTCCTCTCTTTTTGTTAGCGTCACCCTCTCCAAGCCACACATTATAGCAGGTCTCACTATCAACTTTGGAAATCTTCTCTTTTAGTCTTGCTGTCATCGTTTTGTTGCAAATCAGGCTTTACTTCGGATTTTTGACCTGGGTGTTTAAGCTCATCGGCCTTCACTACTTCAACATGGAACTTAAATCAAGACAAGTTACCTGTAAAGAAGCAAAACTGGCGACCAGACAATTTATTTAGAACCAGCTTTAAAAAATAAATAAATAAATAAATACTCAAAAAAAAACCACTAACACACTCAAGGAATGCAGAGTTTCAGCGAGCAGCAGGTAACAGTGAGGCGCTGGCAGGGAAAACCGAGTTAGTCAGTTAGTGCGGATGTGTTCTTACTCTGCTTAGTGTTGCTTTTAGCAGCGACAGTGTTGCTCCCTAGTGGAGCGGCAGGTATGGATGACTGTGAGAGTTCAGACTCGGGGTAGGAGCTGTTGCCTGTGCTGTTCCATGCAATGCGCTTTACGTCATGCGGTGGAACTGAAACACACAAGGGGTGGTCAACAAACAAAAACATGTGGATGGACAACAGACAAAAATGACAGAAATATGATCATTTACACATAACGCGCACACATTTAGCTCATGCAGGGAAAAAAAGGTTGATGAAGGTGATGTGGGTTAGTACATTTGGTAGAATAAGAAAGAAACAGCTAACATTGCGTTTATGACAGACATGCAGATGGGTGACATGAGGACAGGGTGGTAGCTGGAAGCCAGATCAGTGCCGCTCTGATCGTGATGCTGTGCGATGTGGAAGTCAGTTAAATGCCTGCTCTGCTCACATCTACTCTACTCATAACGCTAATACACATTAACATTAAGCCTCCTCTGATGAACTGGAGCACTGAGCAAAGAGACGATCGAAGCCATTGTTTGTTATTTGCTCAAGTTATGCCTGTGGGGAAACTTAGCATGTTCAGGAAGGAAGGCAGGAGTGGAAAATGCACACAGGAAAGAAGTTAGAAGAGGAGGAGGAGGAGGAAGGGAGAGGGGGAGAGATTAGATTGTACTTTAGTGCAAGTTTGCCTTGCAAAAGCAGGAGGATGAAGAGAAGAGGTCAACAGACTAGAAGAAAGATGATAGAGAAAATTTGATTGGTGAAGAATGGTGTATTAAGAGAAACGGAAAAGAAATTAGAAGATAAAAATACACACACACACAAAAAAAAAAAAAAAAAAAAAAAAAAAAGAGTACAGGAAGACTGAGAAAGTGTGAGGACGTGACGCTCTATGGCGTGCAAGGTTCCATTGAAGTCAGACAGGCTGCAAGGTCTGTGAGACTGGGCGACTACTTTAGGATGATCAGCCGCAAGGTAAGCAAGACTTCCTCCAGATGGAGCCGTCACATTAGGAGGACAAGGGGATAGATGTAGCCATCACCAAAAAAGAAACGCACACGCACTCTCACACACACACACTCTCACACACACACACACACACACACTCTCACACACACTCTCTCTCACACACTCACACACACACCACACACACACACTCTCTCTCACACACTCTCTCTCACACACTCTCTCTCACACACTCACACACTCTCTCTCACACACTCACACACACACACACACACACTCTTCAGGGTTCCCACAGTGGCCCCGATGACAATAAAAATCTGTGTTTTTGAAATGACTTTCCACTATTAGAGTTAACATGAGAAGAAAAGAAACATAAGACAAGGTCTGTTATTTTTTAAAAGTTTGATCAGAGCACAGTGATGTTAAAGGGGACCGTGATGCTTTTCCTCATTTTCTGTCTGTTACAATAGTGGATGCTCATGTTAAACAAAGTGTCATATAGCCAGAATAAATTATACGTTTTTTCCTACTCTTGGTTCTAGATGATATCAAAAACATAATTAAAACGGTCGTCTGATGCACCCGTCCCCACCGTCCACTGTTCAAAACCTTCTGTTTGCAAGGGGCAGCCAATCAGAAAGAAGTTAGCGTAAAGAAGGGGGGTTGAAATGAACTATTGATCACACAAAACAACATTAGTAGAGTCAAAGCATTAAAAACAAGATCGTGTTAAAGGAGCATAACAGGTTCCCCTTAAAGTGTCCATTAGAAGAAGTTACACAAGATCTGTGTTGCCTTGCTCTCACACAGCGAGCAAGAATGGAGAGCAGGAAGTGTGTCAGCAGTCAGTGTGCTTAAAAAAACCCAAACAAATAGCATGTTTGTCATAACTGCTGAAAGATTATTCCAGTTTATTACAACTTAATTTCAATAAGACTGCATATAAACTAACTGCTCATATCTGGAAATGCAGTGGCACTGTTGAGGTGAAATCCAATAGGCCAAAAACACAATTGACCGATTACCCAAGATGTAAAGCAGTGACTTGGTGGTTTTCGAAGAGAACATGATGCTGATCGTGTGGTCGCAGTCAGAAGACTTCGCTTGAAGCACTTATAATCTGCCCGTTTACTGTTTTTAAAATGACTGAAGCAGTTTGGGATCATCTTGACAGAGTAGAGCAAAAGGGAGGAAAACTCTTTTGTGCATTTGTGGGTACGGTGAATGAAAGATTAATTAATTATTAATTATCTGAATACTGAAACGTCTCAATGGAAACCTGAGTCCAAGAAATAGTTTTGCTACTGGGGAAATAAAGATTTGTCATTTAATTCAATGACTTGTTTCTACTGGAATCTGTCATTTGTCAATGTGCAGCAAATGCTACTGAAAATAATAGTTTTCAGAGCAAGGTAGTGCTGTCGTGTCCCCATGATCCTGTTGAAAAACTGATTATTTAAGCCGTGTTACACAGCATTAATTGGAAAGCCGTTGCTACAAGATGGCCAAATGGTGTCGTTATGCTAAAACTACCAAACTAAGATAAAAAATGCAATAAACTGGAATTAACCTACAGAAATTTGTAAAAGCCAAACAAAGGTGAATCATTTCAAAAATCTAAAACCAGTGGGAACCCTAAAAGAAAAAAAAAAAAAAAAAAAAAAAAAGCTTGGTGGATCAGAGTGAGGGTGGGGGCTCAGAGATGTAAGACGTTATTTTTGGTGACTACAGAAAGCCAGGGTGGGAGTGAGGGAGGGGGGTTGGGGGGGGGGGTGTTATGTCCTGGCCAGAGGCGCCCGTATAGCTTTCCGGTTGCCATGGATAAACTTACTGGCAGGTGAGCTTTGAGGTGAGGGCAGAAGTGGGGGCATCTCCTCTGTAGCGCTGCCCTGACTCAGCGCCGTACTGTCCGCTAGAACACACATACAAAACGCAGCCAGACACACAATAAATACACACATACACACACAACAGACAGTCAAAAGTGTGACAGACACGCGTCGTATCTCAGCACACCTGCCAGTCAGTACAGTCCAAAAATAAATAAATAAAAAAACTCACTAAATGGGAGACAGAAAGAGAGAACAGGATAAAGGGAATAAAACACTGGAGTACCTTTCCTACCTTTCATTTCCTCCTCGTCGTTGGTGGCATTGCTTTCTGTTGATCCCTGAGATGCAGAGGAAAGAGACAGACACATGCTGAAATCAAACGCTGCCAGGATCCGGCAGGATCGAGCCCATCAGGTGCGTGTGATGCTCTGCGTCGGGCTTTCAGACAGAAATAAAAACAACAAAACACAAAACATACATCTCACCTTGACGCCATCGGGAGCATTGTGCACCACTGTGCTCTGAGATTCCTGCGATACAGAACAAAACAGTTAGTCCAAAATATTGTCCTCAAAGAGTGCCTCTCAACTGGATTTAAAGTGGGCCCCTTTATCTTTTACCTCAGCCAAAACTTAAACATCTTCACAACAGCTAGTGGATCCAAAACTTTCAAGAGTGCCCGTGGCAATGGAGAGGAGACACTTATTTTGGGCTGTAACTAATGAATGTCTCGTCTATAAAACGCCAGAAAAGAGTTTGTAATTTCCCCAAACGCTAGTCACACACTAACATCTTCAGATGTTTGTTTGGTCTAAACACAGAGATGCTCTCAGAGAAGACGAAACACAGGGGAATCATTTGCTGAGAGCTCACTCAATCAATTAATAGCCTCATCATTTCTGGTCTGTTATCATTTATCAGATTTTACTGGAACTACACAGAGATAATGAGAGCATACAGCGTTATTGTTTTACAAAACACAGTTAGGAGAATTAAATGCATTAGCTGCAGTTTTCTGTTTTATGTGTGAAAGTATCATAAATATTACTTTGAAAAAAAAAAAAAGACGCAGATTCTGTTAGCTTTTAAATAACCTCAAAACAGACACCTGATACTTGACCCGAGACTTCACAGAGCAAAGAAAATGTGGCCACAGTCCCACAAGCACTGGGTCAAAGAGTTAACGTCCCATTTTAAACTGGAACAGTTTAAATACAACGCCCGAGGCTGCACCCAGAAGTACCACAAGATCTGGCAACTGTTTCTGTCCCATTTCAGGACGGAGCTTCTTTCCTTTCACCACACAGTCCGTCCTTCTGTTTGTTTTCAATTCTGCTCATATAACCAATAAATGCATAAATTACTTTACGGAAGGAGTTTTGTACTTTTGAGTCCTGAGTGCGAATCCATAAATAAAAAGCTTAACTATTATTACTCAGTTTAAAATATTTAAAAAATACATAATTACAAACCCTCGAGAATGAGAAGCTGCTCAGATTTTGCTCAGTTAAACGGGTAATATTTCATGATAATTGCTGCAGGTTAACAGTAGGTTGATTGGCTCCGTGTAGTTTTACCGTGTATGCATTACATAACTGGGGAACTGCTCTTTGAGCTGATCATCAGTTTCTCTATTAGACGGTTTTTTAAACATAATATTTGTGTCTTTGGGGACCTGTACCTCCAGTTGAGAAGCACTACCAAACCAACCCGACAGTGTTATCCAACCACAACACTACAAGATGTAATTTAATGCATGCTAGTAAAAGCTTCTCAAAACCACAGCATGCTAGTGCTGGATTGGAGCACAATGGTCAAGTTTTTCACTACAATGAGGATGTCAATGGGGATGTTATGGATGGTGCGAGGTTAGAATGACAAAGAACAGCTGGCTAAAATATGTAATGACAAAGAAAGATGTTAGGATGGGAAAAAGATAAGAAAGTAGCCGATTGAGGATTATATAGAGATATAAACATGGGGGCCATTACATAGGACTGAATTGTACTCTGATATTAACAGGTGGAGGTCTCCAAACGGGGTCTCGACAACTTTACGAGCTGCCACTTTAGGTGCACACAGTCCTGCAAACAAGGTCATGCTCCTGTGGCTGACAGGGTGCACATGTGCACCTGTTTAGATTTTTTTTAACTAAATTTAAATAATTTCCAAAAGTGTTTCACCTAAATCAGGAGCACACGTGCACCACGGTTGGTAAGCTTATTGGGACAGGGGATGTTACAGAGCAAGATCTCCTGGGTGGTAGATGAAGGATGACAAGCAGATGATGGAGGATGAGGCCCAATGGGTTACTATGCAACTACTGAGGGGACAGGGGGGATTAAGAGGCAGGGCTGACACTGCGGCGGCCTACTGTACCATCTGTGCGTTCGTTGCCATGTTGGTGTCTTTCAGGGCATTGATGGCGCTCACTATACTGTTCTTACTGTTGTTGGTAGAAGGCTGGGACGAGAACGCAAACACTCAAAGTGAACACATACGTCACACACACATAGAGAAAGATGCATTAGAATTGAAACACGCCTTTCAGGAAACGGGGCTAATGTTGGTGGAAGCTCCCGGGCTATTGAGAGCTAACAGGGTAAATGAGAGGGTGAGTGCCACAGAATGGCCTCTAGATCATCCCTTTTACTGCCTCACTAACTCTCTATGCCGCTCCCACTTAACTACACAGAGTGACCCCTGGGGCAGAAAAGAAAAAGAGGAGTGGGGAGCGAGATGCTTAATAGCAGCAGAGGCTGATGGAGATTGCTGGGAAACAGAGCAGCAGACATTTGACTGAAACTGACTAAAGGTGAAAGAATAAAACCAGCATTACGGAACTAATATTTATAAATTATGAGTGAAAACGTTGGTTTAAAAAAAAAAAAAAAAAAAAAAAAAAAAAAGGTTAAAAACTTGTGGAAAGGACTGCAGGATTATGGGATCTAAAAACACGCCATAGAAAGAAACTCCTCTGCAGATATAAAACAAGGCCAATGTGAAAACGAAAAAAAAAAAAAACAACAACCTTAAAATGAATAATAACTACTGCACAACAAAAGATATTCATTGAAATAATAGGAGGAAAAGTGCGCAAAAGAAAGACTGTGAAAGACAGAAAAAGAACAGAAGGCAGAAAATCGAGGTCAGCTGACAGAGGAGAGATAGGACACCATGTAGCAGAACAAAAGAGGGCAGAGAGGTGATGAAGAGAACCTTACCTTAGCAGAATCTGACTTCTTGTTGAGTAAACTTTTGCATGCTGTGGAAAAAAGGAGGATAGAAGGGGAGAGAAACAGGTAGAAAAGTTAAGATTTACTGATGATGATAGTTCGTTCGTACCTCTAACCTACGTTACATCTATGAATCCCCAACACCTCAGTCACTGTGACAAAGTAAGCTTAGATGTTTCCAAAGCACAACATGCATTTAATGGATTTCTCGGGCATTTTACGCCCCTTGGCTGTACAGGCTGCTACACTCTGCAAAACCCATTCACATCATAATCCATTCATTGCCACCTGGGGATATAAGAGAAACCTGAGAGCAAAGTAAACTTCCTCAGTCCATTTCCTGCCTGGAAGACCCCAGCAGATCTAGAAAGAGAATGATGGCCAGACTCAAACTGCCGCCAGGACTGACAGTGATGAGCTAGGTTAATGTAAATCATTGATTTCCTTTAAGGGCTCCAGTCACTTTTCCTCTCAGTCTAACGCTCTCAACTCTCTCTTGCTTGCTTTTCTCTTGTTTTTCTACCAACACACACAGGTTCCAAAAATCTTATCTTGAGTTTCTTACCTTCCAATAGGAAATTGGAGAGGGATAGAGGGGGAGGGAAGAGGGGGGAGGGTTGTAAGAGAGGGCTTAGTATTTCAATACATGAGAGGAGAGATAAGGGGCACAGCATTTACAGCAGCAAACAATATCAAGTGAAAACTCATGCTCCCTAATCTTGGCTGTTGCATTGATAGCAGCTTATACTTTGGCCTGGCCATGCAGCATCCAAAAGGAAAAAAAAATTAAAAAAAATTTAAGTTTAATTTCCAGTTTTCATTTTCATTCAAAAACTAGATAAAGGACAGCTGATTGTTCACAGTGCAAACATCTGCTCTTCATTTGGCTACATCTTCTATCAAGCAGTCACCAGGGTGCTAATGTGACAGCATGGGACTACCACGTTCACATGCTCTCTAGCACAAATTTAACATGGCAAGATGGGTAGAGGTCAAGGTGACCCACAGGAGGAGGGCTTCACCACTCGAGCAAGATTCTAGCTCGGTGATGAGAAAGGAAAAATGTGTTAGAAAGCATCTGAAGGTGTGTCTCCCGAGAACATTTTGTAGGAATTAACCACACAGGACACCCACATGCGAAAGGCAGCAAGGCAAAAACCGAATTAGAAACACAGAGAGATGCTTCAAACTCACACTTCTGTCACATTCTGCTATAATGCCATTAAAAGGAAACATCATGAGCAAACGGCCAAGCCTTGCCTCAGAAATACTCAGAAGTGCAAGGAAGCAGTTATAGGTTTGCAGTGATGAGTGACATCATCAGAGGACCAAAAGCCAAAAGCCAAGAAAAAGAAAATAAAAAACAAAAATCTTGATTATGGATGACTTAAAAGGAGGAGAGATGAGGAGTCCAATCTGGAGTGATGATGTCACACATATTTACAGAAACTTACAAAACAGGCAACTTGGTCCAGTCTCAGTGAAGGAGCCCGCATTCGGAGGGCTTTAGCTGACAATTAAAGCACCACAGGCACCCCGAATCTCAGCGCACCAATCACACATCCTAGGATTAACACCCGCCTCCCCTTAGGTGTCTCAGGTGAAGTTATCTCCCCATAAACATTTTACCTTTATCCTGCCTACAAACAGATCCTATGGAGAAGTGTATAGACACTGCAGAGCAAAAAAGATCCTCCATTCTAAAAAGGGAGACAGAGAATCCAGTCTGCTCTACATTGCTTCTAATGTACTCAATCCATGGAGCCACCATTGGAATCGCCGACCTTCACCACCCATCTCCACCGGGCAGGATGAGAGGAAAATCTGATTTTAATACTTTCAAAACAATCCCTCGATCTAATGTGGCAGACTTGCTGCCACATTAGCTTGTGGGGTTCCTGTCTCAAGGGGGAACTTTGCTTTGAAAGTACTAAAACAGACCTTAAGAGGGGGAGTTGAGACGTGGGATGCCTTTAACCTCAAGTGATTCATCAGGAAGAAACGGTGATGTTTTCAACAGTAGCGGCACTGAAGTCAGCACTCCCATCCTCCGTCTCAGTTATTCTCCCCTCTAGCTCCTCAACATCCAACTTTCTTCCTTTGTCCCATCAAACCCAGGTCTGACGATGGCAGCACGCCAACCCAGCTCTTGCCGGCCCCCTGCAATGTGAGTTCCCGCCCCCAGGATACATGCCCCTCCTCATCCCCTGCCCCAGTCCGCCCTGTGCGAGCACAGAGACGTAAGGGGTCAGCTGGAGGTCAGGATGGAGCTTGCTGGAAGTGACGCCATAACTAAGTGAAGATGAAATGTGGGTTACGAGGTCACGATTGAATGGCGCTGATGTGTGAATGTAAAAAGCACTTTTTAGTGCAGGCTGACGTAAACTCAAGTGAAGCTTATTTACATGATTGCTACACAATACCCCTAAATGAGAAAAATCTGTGAGGGGATGCATGCTTGTGGGTGTGTATGTTGATGAGGATGCTTGCAAAGGCTGCATGCAGGATTTGGGGGATGGTGATGAGGGCCAACCCTGTCCCATGAAAGAAAATAGTTGTGTATGTAAAGAGGAAGTGGATGGGCGTGTCTCTGGGACGTACCTTCCTGAGCCAGTGAGGCCGTGGAGGAGGCGGCAGCAGCAGAGTTGGTATGCTGCCGGCCCACTATTGGATAGAAATGCTACAGTTGGGAGGGGCTAAGGAAATTATGCAGGTCGATCTCATGCTGTTCAGTCATGGGCCGAGAAAGCTACAGGGGGTGCTGGCTACAGCCCAGATGCATCTTAGACTTTGATACAAACGGGCCAAAGCAAAGACGTGCACCCCTGTGGATTCCTAGGCCCAGGGTTGAAATCATTAGCCATCGACTGACCAATTACTTAAAGGCTGAGAACAAGGCTTCAACGAAAACAAGTCACTCTCAGCAGGCTGAGATAAAAAACACAGAATCTTAATAGTCACCTGGTTTTATAACACCACACTTTCCCCCAAACATTAAAAAAGAAAAATCTCATTAAAGTCTAGGCTTCGTTCTCTCAAACATGCTCCATGGGCAGCAGAAAAGAGGGACACATACGCGCGCGCACACACATACACACAGGGAGAGATACATTAGCACAGACAAGGACATAACTGGCACCCACATATAATCTGGAACAGATTATGACAGAATATCACATTTTAGGCTGCTAACATACATGATAATGCACTCATAATAATTCAGTAATACAATATTTCTATCATATCACAAAGAAGCTTCGTATTTCAGTTCAGTTTAATGTTGTAAGCAAGCAAACTCCTGGGCGCACACAAAAACATTGTTATTTTGAGAATGAGTGGGTGAGCGTGCGTGTGTGGTGGGGGGGTTAAAAAAGGTGCAGAGGACTCTATCCACTTTCCTTCCTCCACTCCCTCTGCATGTGCTGCGTGGGAGGCTGAGGGCGAAGGGCACACCCACCTGAGAAGTTTCTGGACACCAGCATGGTGGTGAGAATGGCTCCCTGGAGGAGGAGGAGGAGAGGAAGGAGAAGAGAGAAGTGAGGGGAGGTATAATGAGAGCATGGCGTTTTTCTTTATTTACTTAATGTTGTCTGTAAAACTCTGCCTAATGTTTAAAATAAAAAAAAACTAAAAAAAACCCTTGTATGCTGTCTGGGGAGATGCACCTTTAACTGTACATTCTCACATCTCAAAGCCCTATATTCCTCTATGCAAATTAATTTAAATGATGTGGCAAAACAAAATAGCTGATACTTGAGGCATGAGTTTGCATCAGTGGCAGTGAATGCAAACTACAGTAACTGGAGCTGGTTGACATTTAAAATGTTTCCAATAGAGGGGGGAAAAAAAAGCTGAGGTTCTCAAAAGTGAAATGTTCATACGCAGCAATTTAGAAGATCAAAGACTTTGGCAGACATGTGATCTCAGAGTTTGGCTGATAGTTTCGATGGTTGATATCAACCCCTCAAAGCAGCATAATTTACAAACCGAAACATTTTAAACCTCGCAATCCAAAATATATGTCGAAATGATATAATAGACAGGGCAGGTTTCAACAGCTTCACAGCAAATGACAATGAATGAGATGCACAGCACAGCGAGTTAAAATATTTTCAATAGTCTCCAAAAACAGACGCATAGAGTGAACTCGAGCTTTCCAACACTATTGCATTGTTACATTTTAGAAATAATCGTCCAAACACAAGTTTCCTTATTTTTGTGCTACGTTTCTATGCTCACACAATAACTAACTCATGAAATGTCACGCACAATAACACCCATATCACAACTACATTGCACAATTATCTAAGATACACAATATCTGTGTAGCTTAACATATAATACACCAAACAAGGGATTAGTTACTTATTCACTGCACTGTTGTATTGTTGTGTCTTGTTATTATTATTCAATTCAGTTCAGTTAATCAGTTATATCATCTTTCTCTGCCATGTGCCCCATTCGAGCCATGAAATGCTGACAGATCAAAGTGGAATGATGAATATTTTAAGAGCACCTACATCTTTTAATAAAAGTGTTGACTGATAGATCACATCTCCCAAGAGGAAGATGGTATACTTCCACGCTGATATTTTGTCCCAGCCCTTTAAAACCACAGGATAAAAAAAAGTAACCAATCAAGGCTGGTTTAAAGCCTGAGAAGCCTACCTTGAGTTTTCGGCGAGCATTGAACTTGCGGAGACATTCGACTGTTTCCTGTCTGTGCATCATGGACGCCACTGTAGAACGGTGCTGTAAGGGGACAAAAATGGAACAAAATAAGTCAACAGATTCTCAGGGCAAGTATGAATCCGAGTTATAGTTATGTGACGGCTTTAATATGGTAAATCCCTAGGTTTTTCCATAATGTACTCTGTGGTCATTTAGGTGAATACTTACGCAGATCCATGGGTGTTTGAGAGCCTGTTCAGCAGTGATTCTTTTGGCTGGGTTAATTGTCAACATCTGGTTAATCAGGTTCTTTGCCTCTGGGGTCACCGTGTCCCACTCTGGAGACGGGAACTGAGGAAATAGGAGAAACAAGTGATACGTCAGTTGTGAGAGATTTCTGGTCAGCTGATCAAGTGGGTTTCTAGCAGATCCATGCCATATGGAAACCAGTGCTTGAGTTAACTCCTTAAAATAGGGAAGATTATGGAGGAGGGGGGGGGGTTGGAGTCACAGAAAACATGCTGCAGTTTTAAAACTCAAATCCCTGCAAACAGGCTGAAAAGTGACTTCATTATTCATCGACTGAGAGAGGAGAATACCCCTTCTCTGACTCTCACACACTCTCTCTCACACACACACCCCTCTGCAATGCGTCAGGAAGGCCCTGATAGGATCAATAGCTTTGGACCACATCTCAATTGGACACTATTAAATGTTCGAAAACTGCTTAGCAAACCCCTGCACTGCACCCATCACACCTAACACACACACACACACACACTTACATCGTATGCCCCAGCTTTGATCTGCTGATAGAGTTTATGTTGATCTTCGTCCCAGAATGGTGGATATCCCACTAACAAGATATAGAGAATAACACCTGACAGGAAACAAAGAGGTGAGAAGTGATTCAGCAAGATCATGTTACAATACCATTTACCGTGGGCAGCAAAGAATAAAATCAAGACAAGGAAATGCAACAGTAAGAAAGGGAAAACTTAGTTATTGCAACACTTTATGAGCACAATGAAGTCACCTCTCTGAGAGAGGCTGCAAGATCATCATGCTTTTTTTTATGATTCCCATTAACCCCTACGAAAACAGTTTTACTTTTAAATGATACTTAAAAGCTGTTGAATAGGTTCATTCGACCCGAGGCACACACAGGTGTCAAAACTCACCACAGGCCCATATGTCCACAGGCTTGCCATAAGGGTCCTTCCGCAGGACCTCAGGGGAGAGATAGCCAGGAGTGCCTGCAAACCCTGCCCAACAGATAAATCAGAAGATACAATTAACTTTTATTAAACTCCCGGTAAAGGCTGCTTTCATGCCGTTATATAAACAGCTTAAATTATAGCGACCCGTATGCAGGGCCAGATTATGATAGTGTAGAGTCACTAGCAAATACCCATTAATCATTTCATCCCTGCCACAGAGTCAGCCAAGTGCTGGCAGCTTGGCTGTTAGCCAAGACACAATGACCTAAGCATGACCTGGAAAGTGGCAGTGAGCCTCTTAATCAATGCTCCTGCAAATATTCTGTGGCTTCAAAGCAGCAGATGTGAAACTATGTGGCTTGCTGTATGAAAGAGGGCCTGTTCAGCAGTGATTCATGCCCGGTGTAGGAACTATCAAGTGCTAAACACCCAGATAGAATAACAGATCAGGTAAAAGGACCTGCTCATTTGATATGCGTGTTTGTGTCACTGTTTTTGTTTTCTTACCAAACCAAGCCTGCTGGTCCCCCTGCACTTCAATAGCAAGTCCAAAGTCTGCCAGCTTCACTGCGGCTCCCTTCATCTTACTGGCCAACAACAAGTTCTCAGGCTGAGACACACACACACACACACACACACACACACACACACACACACACACACACAGCAAAGCAGAGATCAAGACAGTGAGAGACAGGCAGTTAAAGGCACTCTTCAGTAAAGCCTTTCCTCAGAAATATTTATATTTGATGTGTTTGACACAGCATGTGGGGGTGGGATAAAGGTGTGAGAGCGTGATGGAGAGACAGAGGAGGTAGGGAGAGGATAAGTAGTTGAGAATCTCCCCAACACCTTATATGGGCATGGGTCCGTAGCCATGGAAACCACTCGGGAATCATTTAGGTAGAGCTGCAGACTGCATGCTAAATGGAAAGTGTACTTAGCGCGAGGCGGCGTGTGTGGCAGTTGTAAATGGCCGTTGTTTGGGCAGCGGGACATAAAGGGCTACAGTAAAAAGCCCACTCAGGATAAAAGGCCAACAAATCAGACAGGCAGCGCTCGAGGTTATTCTCTGACATAGTGTGCACACGTACAAAAGCCGCCCACATGTGTCTCAGACATCCCTTGAGATAGCGGGTTTTTTTCCCTACCCCCCTGCCCCTCACTTCGTAGTTTCAAATTCAGTACATATATTATTAACATCTCATCAACTTAAACTGGGTTAAACGTAAAACTGCAGGCAACAGAGAAGCCATCCTCATCCTCTACTCTTTACATCTCAACCCATCAGCAATTTGGGACAAATCAAATCTCCTGACGCTTGAAGGGTGGTGTGATGTCACGCTCGTCTATGCCTCCGCCCAAACACAGCCCCCTCACGAGTGAGCTTGTGCACGTATGAGCTCTTGAGTCCTTGCCATAGGTGAGACGAACCCTTCCACGTGATCATGACTCAACATCTGTGCTCAACACGAACATACATCATGTGATTATGCATGCGCAGATACAAAAACACACACAGTCCCGGTCAAGGACAGGCAGGATGACAGATCTGACAACAGACAGAGGAGGGCGGGGGCAGTAGACGGCAGTAGAGCAAAAATTGCGGAGAGGGAGAGGAAGAGAGATGGAGCAACTGAGAGCCATCTGTATGTTGCCATGGCCACGAGCAGAGGTGTGTGTGTGTGTGTACATGTGTAAGAGTGTGGTTGTCATGGAAACGGGCAGCCACTCACCTTGAGGTCTCTGTGCACAATATCATGCTGGTGGATATGATTGACACTCTCCAAGATCTGACTAATGCAGTGACTACGGAGAGAGAAGAGGGGACAGAGGGAGAGAGTGAGACGTGTCAGTCACCACCCTTCATTGGAAAAAGAAAAAAAAACACCACACATTTACCCCACATGACTCGCCTGCCAGGCAGAAAAAAAAAAGGATGCATGGTATTGCCATCATTAGAGAAAAAAAAAAAAAAAAAAAAAAAAAGAACACGCCCCCAACAACGAGACATCGTTCTTGATCACTGTGACAACTGGCAACATGAAACTGGAGCTGTCGCACAAATGGATTACATATTTTCCAGAGATAGACAAAAAAAATAAGTTCAGACAACCTGCAGCGTTTCCCACAGAAATAGATTCTATTTGTGGCATGTAGTGTGTGTGCTCCACTGCAAGTATTTTAATTGCCCAGTCCCTCGTGACAAATACGAAACAGCATTCAGCGTTGTATTCATTGCCTCTTCAGTTAACCTCTTGTCCCAAGAACCAACTCCACTGCATCAGACAGCACTGGAAACTGTGCTCCTTGCTTTGCTGCACAGCCCTAGTCACATCTGCGTAACAGCAGAGCCAGCGCTCCACCTGCTGCAGGTTCTGGTTGAAGTAGCTCTCTAGCTTGCGACTGATCTCCAGAGCAGAATAAGGACTACAGTCAGCTGAAGTCCATTTGACCATTGGGCAGCTGAATGATTCAGCCCGGCGGCAGTCCTATTTTACATGCACGTTTGTGAGACAAAAATCATACAGTTTGAGAAAGAAGAGAAAACGAGCTTTACCGAGTTATTTGGTGTATCACAGCAGCAGAAAGCATTCAAAAGGTACTGCTGTCTGAACACAGACAGAAAAATCTGTCCCTGGCTAGATTTGACCATGTGTGTTTCACGTTAGCGTAACTCCTCGACCAGTTTGGGCCAGAGAGAAAATGCAAATGTTTCCTGAAAAATGAGAATTATTCTATAAGACAGCCAAATTACAAAATTCTTCCAAGTAGCTTATATGATCCTTGGGTTAAGGACCATATCGTCCTAGTATGGAAAACTGATTGAGGAAAACAAGAAAAATTCTAACTAGCTAGCAGCTAGTTAGGAGTGATTTAAGTTTCAGTATAAGACTGAGGCGAAAATGTCCCCCAGTAAATCAATCACGGACAACCTCACGTTCTTGGACAACTGGAAAAGAAAATAATGCTGGCAAGGCTGCAGTTATCATACCTGGGCAGCCTGCCAAGTAAAGTCTATGTGTGGGAAACACTGGCTTTTGAGTGATGAATTAAACATTTCAAAAAGCGAGATGTAGTGATGGAATGATAGCCAAAAGACCCAGCTATAAGCGTTTTCCAGGCAAAACACTAATACTGCATTGCTACAGCTTTTGGAAAAAACTGCACCTTTTTGACTTTTAGCTGTATTTTAAAAAGCAGTATGAACACGTCACTGTGGATATAAAGCTTATGTAATAGACGCTTGACGGCCAAGAAAGTTAACCAGTTAAAACAGTTAACTCGATTGATTAATGAGCACACTAGCTGTTAATTGCATCTCTACCGTGATCCCTAAAAGCAATCAATTTTACGTTTCAAACCCATTATCCAGGTAGAGTAGCTTAAAGAACAAATACTACGTATCTGATGTGGGAAGGCTTGAACCATCCAGTCAATAAATCTGTATCCCAGTAGCAATTCTAATAATGGGGGCGGCAATTCAGCTGCCACCGATATCGTTGCCATTATTTCTCAACACTGGCTCATAAGCATGTTTCACACAATCCTGTGGAGTGTGTTGGCACATTACACGTATTCTGAAATTTTCTTACATGCCCGTACAAGACCATCCTCTTACTGTTGTACACACTGTGGCACCGGGTGATGATTTCACTCTCCAATGCTCATGTTCAGGTTAATGGGTCAGATGTCACCTGCCTACAAAGAGTGAAGCCCAGGCTTAAATCATATGGCTTGGTTTCTGTGGGTCTGTTCACAAAGACCCCTACGCTAACTGCAGACAGAATTCATAATCTGCCCACCACACAGCCACAGGAGGATAGTGCAAACAAAGACAAAAAGATTATATGAGACAACACCAACAAAATCAAAGAAAATCATGTAAAATGCCAAATAAAATTTCACAAGTTGCCAAGGCGAGGTCCCCTAAACACATTCAGTGAACAGTAATACAAGTCTTCCCATCCGAGCAGACTGAACTGGCGTTTTTTGCCAGAACTGTTGGCTGACTGTGCAATTGTTTCAGTATTATTTGAATGGTCCTATACAACGCCTATTTTAAGACAAGTTAATCTAAACTTCACATGTCTGAATGAGGTCACTAAAATGCACAGATTATTCAATCTTATCCACAGTAGGTTATTACACACAGACTACAGACAATATAACCTCACTCCTATATTTGCTCTTGCAGCCAACGACGCAACATTTGCTGTGCTCTGCTAGCTGAGACATTTTGGAGAGTGCTACTCTCTACCCCTTTGCACTCACTTCTAAATAATATAGCAGTGACAAGGCTGGATTACACACTTTCTAGCTGATTGATTATCACTTGCTTACAGAGCCGGGAGGGCGCTCGATATGACAGTATATTTTTAACAAATTTTCATTTAAACGTCACAGTTTATTAAATCAAAACAAAAACAAATAAACAAAACAAAAAGAACAGAACAGAACTGCATTTTTACTATAATGGGGGGGGGGACAGAGTGAGACATGTGATTAAAGAGAGAAGGGGGAGAGTGGGGAACCAATGAACTTGTTGACAAGTAAATGCATTTCCTGATAAGAATACCAGCAAGCCAATTACATGCACCGCTGTGTGCTTGTGTGTTCATAAAATGAGAGTATTTATATATTTAATAGGATTATGCTGTTTGTCTGCAGTACCGTGTGTCTGCATGCAAAAAACCCATATCCCAAAAACGATTGGGCTATTAGTAAGTCATTTAAAACTCAAATGACTGAAAAACAGTACACAAACAACACAATGTTGAGAATGAGGACGATTTTTACATATATAAACACATCCATAGCACAGCATGTGAAAACAAGGATAAAGTTGAAAATTTGTTTTGTTTTCCTTAAATTTCCAAATTTGAAAAAAAATAAAATAAAAATCTATGTATCTTTCTTAACCTTGAAGATGCCACATTGTCCCAGTCTTTAAATTATTGTGGTTTAACACCAATGTAAATAGATAAAGACTTCAGTCATGTCAGCAGCTTCATAAAGGGGGCATATTTTGCCGTGCACTGGTCTGGTTCTACCTTTAGGCATGTGTGTGGTTGTGCTCCAGTTTTGCTGGACTTTGTTTTTGGACTACATAACAGTTTTGAGAGATTCCTCAGACAGAGAACTTCACCTAAACCACAGAAATACAGGAAAGTCTGGTTGCATCATTGCTTGGCAGTTTTTGTACACAGCCAGATTCTTGGTCTGAATCTCTGACCAGCCTTTCCTGTGCTGCATCACATATTCAGATTATAAAAGCCAGAAACAAAACAAAAGCTAGGTTCTGAGCAGAAGGCTATTAGATTATTCTGTTATTATATGTTACCTTATATATGTAATCAAAGTAGTTGAATTAGAATACTGCTGTAGATCATATTATACCCTTTAATATAGAGTGTGTGATCTGTATGTAGTTTAGTTCTCATTATACTTTTGAGTTAAAAGAACATATTCACTTATTAGTTTATTAGATACAGTGGGGCAAAAAAGTATTTAGTCAGCCACCGATTGTGCAAGTTCCCCCACTTAAAATGATGACAGAGGTCAGTAATTTGCACCAGAGGTACACTTCAACTGTGAGAGACAGAATGTGAAAAAAAAAAAAATCCATGAATCCACATGGTAGGATTTGTAAAGAATTTATTCGTAAATCAGGGTGGAAAATAAGTATTTGGTCACCTCAAACAAGGAAAATCTCTGGCTCTCACAGACCTGTAACGTCTTCTGTAAGAAGCTTTTCTGTCCCCCACTCGTTACCTGTATGAATGGCACCTGTTTGAACTCATCTGTATAAAAGACACCTGTCCACAGCCTCAAACAGTCAGACTCCAAACTCCGCCATGGCCAAGACCAAAGAGCTTTCGAAGGACACCAGGAAAAGTATTGTAGACCTGCACCAGACTGGGAAGAGTGAATCTACAATAGGCAAGCAGCTTGGTGTGAAAAAATCAACTGTGGGAGCAATCATCAGAAAATGGAAGACATACAAGACCACTGATAATCTCCCTCGATCTGGGGCTCCACGCAAGATCTCATCCCGTGGGGTCAAAATGATCATGAGAACGGTGAGCAAAGATCCCAGAACCACACGGGGGGACCTGGTGAATGACCTGCAGAGAGCTGGGACCAAAGTAACAAAGGTCACCATCAGTAACACACTACAACGGCAGGGAATCAAATCCCGCAGTGCCAGACGTGTTCCGCTGCTGAAGCCAGTGCATGTCCAGGCCCGTCTGAAGTTTGCCAGAGAGCACATGGATGATACAGCAGAGGATTGGGAGAATGTCATGTGGTCAGATGAAACCAAAGTAGAACTTTTTGGTATAAACTCAACTCGTCGTGTTTGGAGGAAGAAGAATACTGAGTTGCATCCCAAGAACACCATACCTACTGTGAAGCATGGGGGTGGAAACATCATGCTATGGGGCTGTTTTTCTGCCAAGGGGACAGGACGACTGATCCGTGTTAAGGACAGAATGAATGGGGCCATGTATCGTGAGATTTTGAGCCAAAACCTCCTTCCATCAGTGAGAACTTTGAAGATGAAACGAGGCTGGGTCTTCCAACATGACAATGATCCAAAACACACCGCCCGGGCAACAAAGGAGTGGCTCCGTAAGAAGCATTTGAAAGTCCTGGAGTGGCCTAGCCAGTCTCCAGACCTCAACCCCATAGAAAATCTGTGGCGGGAGTTGAAAGTCCGTGTTGCTCGGCGACAGCCCCAAAACATCACTGCTCTCGAGAAGATCTGCATGGAGGAATGGGCCAAAATACCAGCTACTGTGTGTGCAAACCTGGTAAAGACCTATAGTAAACGTTTGACCTCTGTTATTGCCAACAAAGGTTATGTTACAAAGTATTGAGTTGTATTTTTGTTATTGACCAAATACTTATTTTCCACCCTGATTTACGAATAAATTCTTTACAAATCCTACCATGTGGATTCATGGATTTTTTTTTCACATTCTGTCTCTCACAGTTGAAGTGTACCTCTGGTGCAAATTACTGACCTCTGTCATCATTTTAGGTGGGGGAACTTGCACAATCGGTGGCTGACTAAATACTTTTTTGCCCCACTGTAAGTGTGCATCACTCTGTATCCTTGATCTGCTGTGAATGTGTTACATGCTTAATTGTTGAATCATGAAGAGAAGATTGTAAGCAGGAGACTGTGTCTAAGGCAGGGGAGACAGACAGACCACATTCCACACCCCCACCTTACAGAAAGCAGAGAAACAACTGCCGAGGTCATAACTTAGGCGCTGTAACAGAGAAAGAATGTGATGTTTTGGCTTTCACGACTAGATGGGGGCCACTAGAGACTATAAAAAGCTGAGCAACCCGTCACCATTTTGAGACTTGCTGTGACCCTCTTCAGGCATGTCTCCCCATCATGATGGTCCTTATGCTCTTAAGTGTTGAATTGTATGGAAATAAATGATTGTTGATTGAGCATAAATACACCGAGTATTGTCCTTCCTTCAGCCCAAAGATTCAAAGAATTGGGAGATTTCAACAAGGCTGAAGTACAAAACTTGGTGTAATATCGCACAACCAATGAGGTTAACAGGTCAATAGCACAATTGTGCATATTAAGAGATATCCTCTATTTTAGTAAAAATGGAGAATATCACCACATTAATGATTTTCCCATCCAGTATTTTGCAAAAGTAAAATCATTTCTGAACTTAAAATGGCAAAGAAGTGGGAATGTCAACATCTATGACACAGAATCTTAAATGATTCAGACAATCTGAAAAACCTCTCTACAGACGAGGGACAAGGCTAATAACTAAGATCGTCTGGCCTTCAGACAAAATGTAAATGAGAAGCCTAAGAACACTTTCTAAAAACCAAACACCATTCTCAGTGAACACAGAAGCAAAGAGCATGTCCTGCAGAGTAAAAAGTGCATCTAGCTTCTTATTGGCACACAGTTCAAAAGCCAGCATTCCTGATGGATTCAACAACGTTTGAGGGTGCTTTAGTGCACGCAGCATCAATAACTTGCACATCTGTGAAGGCACGTAAAATGCCAAATAATGTATATATTTAGGTTTTGAAGCAACAAATGTTGCCATCCAGTCAATGTCTTCTCTTTGTAAGACCTTGCTTATTTTCAGGATGACAATAACTGAATTTAAATGAGCATAATGGTGCAACAAACCTGACATCCACTGAAAACATTCCAAACTGTTGAGCAGCTGAAAATCCTTTATCGAGCAAGGATTTTACGTCACATTTTTGTTTTTTGAAGAGGTGATAAAACACAATTATGAACATGCCAGTCAATATGTTTTCATTGCACCATTTTCAAATTAATATAGAATTCAAATCAGTTGCAAATCATCACATTTGTAATTCTTTATATTTTACAAAGTGTCTGGGAAGAGCAGCTTCATTAAGGGGCGTTTACCTGGCGTCAGCCTCACTGTAGTACTCCCTGGCTACAATGTCTTCAAAAAGCTCTCCTCCTGTCACCCTGTAAGGGGAAGGGAAGGAAGAAGGGTCCGAAGAAAGAGACGGAGAGAGACAGGGAGTCAAATAACAGAGAAGTTGTTAGCATACACAAACAAACCGCAGTCACACGCATGGATAAAATGTCATTGTGTGTGTGTGCACAGAAGATACTCACAGGTCAAAGACTAGGTAATGAAAGCCTTCCTCTGAAATGCTGTCATGGAGTCTCACTGCAAGAGAGAGGGTGGGAAATGAGACTGACAGCAGCTAAGTGAAAGACATAAAAAAAAAAAAAATACTGTTCTGTTCGGCTGTAAAGCTTCACGTAAACTGAAAAAACAAAAAAAAACAAAGCTCAAATATAAATATGTGAAGAGAAGAGAGGCAGACATGGAGAAAAATAAATGTCATTTATGATTGTGATGTATTGATTCTCCTTTCTTAACCACAGCAATATGAGCACACCCAATGATTAGGCAATTAGTGAGCACTTAATTCAACCATACTCTCCCTGCAATTACTGCAACTGAGTGATGGTTTCTGGAATGGACTTTGTTTGGGGCAAAATTACTGGTGGTTTAGAATACATCTTTATAATGGACACAGTAGGGTTAGCATGCAGGAGCGACTATAAGCAACTGTAATTGTAGGTTGTGATAGCATTGCTTAAAGCTATGTCTGACCAAAACAGTAAAGCCCTATCAAAAGCCCACTTTTATCCAAATTAAGTGATTATTATTTCAGGTTTAACATTACTTCAAACATATTTGGTGATAGAGAAAGGACATAACATGTAACATGTACATGTATTTAGACAATCTGGGGGAGTCTATGATAGTTGGTGGTGACTAAATAGGAACCATGTGGAGCAATAACAAACCAGGGTATATGCTAAACCATTAGATTACTTGGACACCTCTAAACAGGGGTATTTTGTCCCAAGCAGAGAGCAGTCACTCATGCACCCTTTCCTTCTTTTTACATGTCCACTTACAGGGTTTTGTTTTTCTGTTTTTCTGCCTGTTTCAGGTACACAACATCCTCATTCTTAACAAGAAAGCACAAAACAAGACCCAACGTAAACCTCTAAAATAATTAATTGCAAACAAAGACCTACAAAGACCAGAACCAGTCTAGGAAATGTTATTTTTTGTGTTTCCTGATTGCTGAGCTATCCAAACCCCTTGGTCTGAAACAGAAGTAGCGAAAGCACTAATGAGTTCATTCTGCGGTTATGCAGTAACCACGGCGGCTCTTAGCTTGTCAACTTAACTAAACAGCAGCAGAATGACGAAGCAGGATCCAGGCTGCACAATCCACGAGTTACAGGATGGGCCTGAGACACAGCTTAGGTTTAGTGTCAAGAAAGAAACTTATTGTTATGTAAAGCGAATATCAGTTGTATAATAAGATGAAGTAGGATGGCCCCTGCAGCAAGAAACAAGAGCGACTGTTCTTTACTCCTCCTCCCATCTTCTCGCTCTCCCTCCATCTGTCTCCTACTTCTGCTTTCGTCTCTCCATCTGTCTCATTTTCGTGCCCTCTTTTGTCTAAAGTTTGAACATATACGATGCTAAAATATGCCAAAAAAGGGGAAAGGACACGAGAGCGAAATGTATATAGAAAGGGAAAGAACAGGAAAAGTAGGTGAGGGACAAATGAGTGCCGGGGAGGGGGCTTTTCAGAAAACTAGGACATGAGGAAAATAGAAATGAGCAGTGCAGTGAGAAAGATGTCATTGATTTTGTCATTTTCCCCTTTGTGCCCTTTACCAATCTCTCCTGAACATCTCTATGAGATGTATAATTCATGTCACTGCAATATGAGTTTCCATCAGAAAGGTAAATAAAATAACTAAATAAATATCACTATGTAAAGAAGGCAGAGAGCACTGCTCACAAGTCAGCTTTGATGATCTTAATTTTTCCACACCCACACACACACACCAAGAGTCAGCTTCAAGGCAACCTTCAAGGCATCTTCACACATGCAACATAGGTCTAAACCTTTCTAGATGGTCCTTAACCTACTAGCACCCAAGCACAAACTCCGTGTGATGTCGGATTGAGCTGAAGTGTGAATATCGCAGTTAATAATCTGGTGCATTCATCGTTAGCGAGTGGGCGTCACACGTGCTGCCTCCTGTATGTTCTATCTATGCAGCTCCCTCGCCTATGAGTATTTCCAGTAGTGCGAAAGTGTTTGAAGCAGCCTATTTCCTGCTGTGTGCTACATACAAGGCAAAAAAAGAAAGGACTGTGGAAAATATCCTGACCTGATTTTCCCAAAAACTGACCAAAGTTCACGCACAACTGATTCTGTGACCTCTTATTCTGAATGGCACTGCTCATATCGTTTGTTTTTAAATTAGCGACGGCGATGTCATCAACAAATGTTTCTGTTATCATTTATAATACGCCATAACTTCCATGATTGCTACAAAGGGTAGTTTTTCGCTAGCAGGAAGTGGTGCAAACGAGCCTGATCGGTGTGTCGTTAGTAATCTAACAGCCAAACATTGGTATAGGCAAAAAGTTGTTATCAACCCAACAATTCAACCGCTGCCTACCGCAGAGACATTAGAGGAATGGGTGATGGAGATCTCCAGAGATTATTTCAAAAAATGAACAAAATGAAACCCTGCTGCTGCAAATAAGATACGACAGCAATGCTCCAGGAAACGATTAATCTTGTGATTTGATCATCACAAGCACAAGCTGGAAAATAAATACATTAACTCAATTCATGTATTTATTTTACCACTCAGTGCGTTCTTTGTGATTCTGTTTATTTCTAATGTGACAGCGGCACGTACAGTTACACATTACAGCGTATTCAAAGAGTCTGTCCTATAGATTAGTAATGGAGATGGTCACCAGATTAAAATTAAAGGGATTTTATTGATTTACAGGTATTACTGGTGGGAAAAGAGGCCTACAGTCAAACCTTCAAGATCAGTATCTCCAGTTTCCTTGAATTGCTTCATATCTGTTCGGATAAGATCCATCCTGGATGTAATTAGCATGCTGACTCTCAAATGATCCATCATCGTATAGTTGACGTGTCTGAGTTAAACATTATGCCAGTGTTACTGGAGTGTTTATTCTGTTTTCTATAAACAGATTATGAAGACTTTAAGTGCATTAATTAAATATTCCAGAAATCCTAGCAGAACCACAGTATGTGGTATGTGTAACACGCCAAATGATCTATTACATAAGAGTCACCCACTTGCAGCTCTGCTTTGAAATACCACAATAATATTATAACAAAAATATCTTAATTCAAGGTCAAATCACTCGCTTTTCTTTCCTCTTATTTCTTTGTATTTTAACAACCATTTCTATTTACAAAGACATCTTAAGCCTCACAAACAATATTTCTGAAATTCTCTGCTGCAGATAACGACTACAAGGATTGCATTAATTGGTCAGCTACTCACCAATGTTGGGGTGTTTCAGGAGACGGCAGATACGAGCCTCTCTCTCAAGCTTCTGATGATCTGTGTAGACAAAACAAAAAAAGGTTTATTCAAATTCAGCCACAGTAATAAAGTATTTAATAACATAATATAATTTCCACTTGAGGAACTTTAGCAAAACATATGTTCAGCTGTACAAGATGGATAAAAATAACTAAACACCTATTAAGTGACCTGAACATTAGCGTTGAGATGGGATTTACTGAGGTTAGCAGCTGATGATCATCTAGTCTGCCACATTAATTTTGCACTTCCTCCATGTTCCAAAAAGTGATGTGAAATATTATTAACATTTCAGATGTTTTATGATTAAGGGAGGTAAAAGAACTGGCTCTGGTAAAACAACAGACAATATATTATCATAAATAGGTATTTAAAGATCCTGACAGAAAAAGCTAGAGCCAGTATTTGTGACAATGAGCCGATCTGTTTAAGTCAGCTATGCTGTTCTGGGTTTACTGTCCCGGTGCATCAGTGTACCGTTGCTCACCGATGCACTGTTGAATCTGACATTGCTTTATACATAAAATAATAATTTCCTATACCTTGCTCATAGTGATTATTAGAGCTTTAATTTAATTGGTATATGTAACTAATTCTATATTGCTTAAGTATACATATCAGTAAAAGAGTTAATCCCTGAAACAGTTATGTAAATCTTCATAATTCAGTTATTTTTAGAAATACATACAGGAAAGGTAAGGGGAGTCTAAACCATGTGACATGCAATGCTTCCTTGGTGGAAATGAATGGGGGACAATGTGGTTTTATGGTGTGGGCCTTCACCTGCTAGGTGCTACATTATCACCAAATGTTTGGAACAATGTTTGGTTTTTACACACTGTGGTGTTGCCAACAATATACCCATTAATGTCCTGCAGTTAGAAGAGAAGGGCCACCTTTTACAAAGCCCCAAGTATAGCACACACCTTCATTATTTATGTTCTCTCCATCCCAAATAAAAATTTCAGTGCGTGAGACTAGAGCACTAGAAAACCAAGGCACTCATGTTCCTTTTAAAAACTGAGCTACAGATGTTTAGTATTAAAAAACTACTGAGTCATCGGGCACTTTCCTGGGGAATTACGATGTATGGCAGCTGTCAGTCATAAAAGTGTTTCTGTATGCAAATATTTAAATGAAGATGTGTTTTATGTGCAGAAAGAATAAAGTAAGCCAACACTCATAAGCAGTAGCAATACAGTCATTTGCATGTAGAGACAGTCTCCATCTCTAAAATCTAACAATATGAATTAAAACTGAGCTCCAGTGCTAGCATTTCTGCACATGTGGTTTTAAAAAACACACACAATCAAACGAAGAAGTCTGTCTGTAGCAACAGGTGCAGCGGTTTGCATGCATGTGTGAGTGTATGTGCTACAGGGTTTAGTGTGAAGCTCAGTTATGGACAGTGCAGTATTTGCACTTTAGACAAAGATTACACACCCGCCTCATCTCCAAACCAACATCCTTGTTTGAGGATTTGTCCAAGTCATGTAGCAACGTGCGTTTACACGAGTGCGTTTGTGCACGGTTTGCAGGTCTAAACCACACGATACTTTTAAACTACTCCATCTAATTACCATGGGAAGAGGCCATGCAACTGCTGAGGTCAGAGGTCACATGGGGTAACTGTAATGAAGAATGACTCAGTGTGTGTGCTTTATCACTGTGGTGAAGCCAACTCAACTCCACAGCTCCATGGCAATGACACCACAGAGACACAGACTCAGTAAGATTTGCATTCATTTCCCCAGCGCAGCAGCTACCTCAGATAAAATTCACATGCTGTTGCTGAGTAATCAACTATCACCTTACCCAGCTGTTCTTCTATATTGCAGTATAGCGTTCACAGGCATTACAGCATGTTACTATAAAAGGCAACGTTATTGTTCTGCAGTTTTCTAGATGGTCTCTGGCTGGCATTTCTACCAACGCTGACAGATAAATTATATTTACAAACATATGTTATAAACGCATTATAAATGGTTGCCTGAAAAGCAATTAGAACAAAAACTTTATGAACATGCACCATATGACCCTTGGCTTTTGAGTCAAGATACATCATACCTAAGATTTAAGAGGTTTGTTTTTTTAAATAATAATAATAAAAAAAAAAAAGGAGATTAAAAAAAACCCCAAAACAACAATGATGGGCATTATCTAGTATGACTTTTGGTTTCTGGAGCTGCAGCCAACACAGAGGCAGAAGGAATACTCCAAACCAGGAAAAAAGTGAAAGGTAACCAGAATTGTTAACTTAGCTCGTCGTCAAGTTCAACAAAAACCTTCCTGAGTAATACACCAATACTGCAAAGGCTTCTCTCTCAAACCTGCCGGACAGGAGGTGTAAATTTGCAGAAAAACGTAAAATCTTCCTTTTCGATCTGCTTGTTTGAACAGTATGTTATGCTACCAGTTCTGTTCCATTTTAACATGACACATCTTTTCAGATTGTTGTAAACTTGGCTCTAGGAAGACAGCATTTTTAATCCACCTATGCATAGTTAATTGAGGTTTTTATAGAAAGATATTTGCTGCTGTAGATATTACTGTTGCTGCTCTAGAAACTCAGTTTAGTTACTTATGAATATAAACATATCCTATTATATTTAAAGCCAAAGCTAGCCAATAATTTAATATACAAGATGATTAGAAAACCCCCAACCACCTCGGTGCTCTAACCCAAGCACCTACGCTCTCCATAAACCTGGGAAACATTTTGAATTTAAGTGTACAATTTATGTTTGTTTATTGTACTTAATATCGTCATAATGAAAAGCTGCAGACTTCACATCGTGAAAGCCTACTTTCTTTGCTGTATTCAGCTCTATTTTTTTAACTTGCTGAAGATTTGTTTGTTCGTCCTCCTGCACCGTGCTACAATCTCTTTTCCACGAACCTCCCTGTTGTCTCGCTACAGGTGTAGATTTCCCTCATCTAAGAGAAAGCGAGTGAATAAGGGAGAGACCTGAACCACCTCCTAATTACACCAGTGACGCAGGACAGAGACAGACAGACAGAGAAGGAGGGAGGATTATATGAAACGTCCATTTGCTAGAAGAGGATCACAGCTCCCCTGTGTGTGTCTGTGTGCATGCGCACGCAAGCTTCTGTGTGTGCGTTTGTGTACAGCTGTCTACCCTGGTGCAGTGTCACTGCAGTGCTCACTAATTCATTCAATCTCCTTATTTGTTGGTGCGAGAGTATGTGGTAGAGGAAGACAGGAAAGAGAGGGCTGGAGGGTAATTACTGGCACTTCCTGCTGCTCTCTAATTGGCCATCTGCTTTGCCATGGGGCGGGCCCACAGCCATCTTACATCAGCTGAGAAGGATGGAGAGGACCTGACACACATACGCACACCCCCCCTCTTTCTGCCACACAAAGCTGACAATCTGACTGAAGGCTTGAGGATCCAGTTCAATCTGTTTCAGGCAAGTTTACATCCAAAATGTTAGGACGGGAAATACTGACAAAATGACGGAAACGGTGTCAGTACTGGTTACAAAACCTTATTTTAGGGGTTCGTTATTTCAGATAAGTTTTTACTAGTAGGGGTGCAACGATATTCGTATCGATATTGAACCGTTCGATACAGTGCTTTCGGTTCGGTACGCATATGTATCGAACAATACAACATTTGTAATTTATTTTATCAACTTTCCTTCTGACGATGCTGTCTGTGTGGAGCGCTCAGTGAATCTGCGTTCGACTACTCCGCCTAGGCTGCACTGTCGAGCGCAGATCCACTGAGCGCTCCACACAGACAGCATAGTCAGAAGGAAGAGCGCAGGGCACCTCCCCCACCCTCATTCAGATCTGGCGTTTGGAATTATTTTGGTTTTCATGTGACGTATGACCCTGAAGGTAAGCGAGTCATGGACTAAAGTAAAACAGTATGTTGGATGTGCCATGCAATGCTCAATTACATGGGTGGGAACTAGTGTGTTAGCGCAGTTAGCTCGTTAACGTGTTGGCCGTCTAGCCCCATGCACGGGGCGATCGGCGGTAGCTCGTTAACGGAGATTTGCCATGTTGTGGTGTTAAGGTCATTTCAACGAGATTAACCTGAAAGCACTAGTGGGAACACAACGAATATGACTGCACAATTACGCCGACATCATCCTAGTGCAAAGACAAAAACAACAAGCATGCTACTAACTTTAGCCGAGTCATTTAGACAGCTGTTAGCACATGATTCTCCTTATGCTGCTGAGAATATAACCCAGAAGAAGCGGATAGTATAGCTTTTATTTTGGAAAGAGACATTTCTCTGTAATAAACTCTCTTTTCCAAAGATGCATGATTCCTCAATCAGATACAGGGCTCGCAATATCGCTAGCCTGACGTCCTGGGGCTAGCGATTTTTTCAGTCGGGCTACCAAAATCTATCTCTTCCCTGCCCGTCGGGCTATTGTAAGAAGGAAAAATATATGTCAATGCTTTTGCATTCTTTCAGAAATGTAGCTGGGTTATTATGTCATTGGCATCGGTGAGCCACTGTCAATATGTGACATATTGAAATCGCGTTTGAATTTGCGCTTGTTTTTTTGCTTTCACTTTGCAATCGTGTGAACTGTGTATAGAGAGCGACAGCACTGATCTGTGAGTGATGATAATTTGTGCACCAATTCCTCTGACATCGTCTTATTAATCGTTAGCTTACTATGCAAACATGACAAGTGAAATCTCCCGCAGCTTAAACATGTGAGAGGTTGATCACGCAGAGAATCGCTGAGCTTATGTGAGTCCGTGTGTAAAAGCAGCAGGATTTATATTTGACTACGATGACCTGGATGACTGAGAACCTTCACAGACAGATATATATTTTAGTTCTGCTGAGCCAAATAAGATAGGTCAGGGTGAAGAAGTGACAGCCAAAGAAAAGCTTACCACAAAACGGAGAAGTTATGACAAATCAGACTATAAGGCAAAAAGAAAGTGCAGCTTTATGGTTTCATGGACAAAAGAATTTCTGTGGCTGCAATATGACGAGCTAAATAACCAGGGCTGCACATAAGTGGTCCGCAGGTGCGCATTCGCTGTCAAAATAAAAAACACGCACAAGGGTTAGGGTTAAATTTAAAAACTGTACTTTTGAGTTAAAATATATATTTATAATTTTAATAAATGACAAATTAAAAATGCATGAACATTTTTTTGTATCGAAAAAATATCGAACCGTGACACCAAAGTATCGAACCGAACCGAACCGTGAATTTTGTGTATCGTTGCACCCCTATTTACTAGAGGTGGTTCTGTGCTGCTTATTTTTCCTAAACTTGTGGTTTAAGAATTAAAATAATATACGATACAATTAAGATATAAAACTGTTTTTCCTGTTCCTTGAAAAGTATGGCAAAACTTGTCCTATAAAGTAGAAATGTTCTCAAACAAAAAGCACACATCAAGTAAAACACATGTACTATTTCAATAAGAGACACACGCACAAAAAAGTAATCATTAAATAAGCCGTGCTACACACACGCAACATGTTGCTTCTGAGAAATTACTTTAAAGCCACTATCAAAAAGAACGAGAAGGGAGACATAACATTGATTCGAATGTCACTGGGATGGATGGATATATATATATATATATATATATATATATATAAAACCAGTTCCCCCAACAAAAGGTTTAAAAAGCTTTTGTCTGATAATACTTACCTACTATGCATGTGAAGTTTTACCTCCATTTCTAATAAGCATGTTATTGTATGATAATAATTAGAAACGTCTGCCACCACACAGCTGAAACAGTCTCGAACCCCTACTGTGTGCACGTGTCAACGCAACACGATTGGCTAATTTCCCCCCCCAATCTGACCATTTACTTCCTCCTTAAGTAAAAGCATAAAAGGTGCTCAAGGGAGTCTGAACTGTCATTTAATTTCCCTACGTCATTCAGTCAGAAAACATCGCTAATATGCAATCACCAGCCACTTTATTAGTTACACCTTGCTAGTACTGGGTCGGACCTCCTTTTGCTTTCAGAACTGCTTTAATTCTTTGTGGCATAGGTTTAACAAGGCCCTGGAAACATGCCTCAGACATTTTGTTCCATATTGACACAACACCTGTTGCACTACATCAAATAGGTGCTCTATCGGATTGAGATAAGGTGACTGTGGAGACCTTTCGAATATAGTGAACTCATTGTTTAAAAACAAAAATGTAAAAAAAAAAAAAAAAAACCCAGATGATTTGAGCCTTGTGACATGGTGTACTTTCCTGCTTGGAGGCAGCCATCAGAAGATTGGCACACTGAGGTCATAAAAGGTAGGACGCTGTCAGCAGCAAGACTTAGAGAGGTTGTGGTGTTTAGACCAACCATTTAAAATGGTTTAGTACCAAGGGCCCCTAAGTGTAAGAATAGCCCCCTAAACCATTACACCAGCAGCCTAAACCGCTGTTATAAGGTAGGAGGGATCCATGCTTTCATGTCGTTTACATCAAACTCTAACCCTACCAGCTGAATGTTGCAGCAGACTCAGACCAGCGAACACTTCTCTAATCTTCTTTTGCCCAATTTTAGAGAGCCAGTGTTAATTGTAGACTCAGTTTCCTGTTCTTAGCTGATATGGAGGGCACTCAGTATGTTCTTCTGCTGCTGTAACTGCTTTAAGCTTCCATGTGTTGTGCATTTAGAGATGCTCTTCTGCATACCATGGTTATAACAACTGTTTATTTGACTTTATGTGTCTTTCTATCAGCTTGATGCAATCTGGCTATGCTCCTCTGACCTGTGGCATTTTCACACCAGTCCCTGTAAACCCTAGAGATGGTTTTCTGGGAAAATCCCAGTAGATTTCTGAAATGCTCAGACCAGCCTATCTGGAACCACAACAATGCTATGTTCAAACTCCCTGGAATCAGCTTTCTTCCTCATTCTTATGCTCACTTTCAGCAGGTTGTCTACATGTCTAAATGTGTTGGTTTGCTGCCATGTGATTGGCTGATAAGAGATTTGTGCCAATAACTGGTTTAACAGGTATACATATCGTTCTGTAGGCAATTTCAGTGATTTAATACCTTTCATATTTAAATAAATTTACAGATTGATTAATTTTTTTAATATATATTTATGCATCATTTACTTGAAAACCATTTTTTGCTCAATTTCTGTAAAAGTAAATAAATAAATAAAAAGAAGAGAAAACTCATGGAACAAAGAGACTTTATGAAAAGTAATTCAGAGTTCTAAGCCTCCTTCAGAGAGAAAACAGATGAATCTCACTGGTTTTCTGTTAACAACAACAGTAACAAGTGACTCTGGCAACAGGAGATGAGCCATGAACCAGCGATGAAATTGCTGAGCAATAAGTGCAATTTGTAAAATAGAGCAAGAGAAATCATTTCACTGGAACAATAATATCGCCCCAGGCCACTAACTGTAGGAGGAGAAGAAAAAAATATTAAAGTAGTATTAAAGCAGACCATTTGTGTCTCTCTCTCTCTCACACACACACACACACACACACACACACACACACACAGAGTTGCTGCAGACAATGCAGCAGCCATCAACCTTCCAGTCACTCCAATCAACAAAATAAAACAGAGCATTCATACGGCGCAGATAGACTCATGCTACGCCAGTGCAGATTTAATACTTTGCATCACTTTGTTACATTTTTCACAATTTACCTCACAGTCTGTCATTTTAATTAATTACACGCACAAATCTTTGGCAGCCAAACAAACCCCTACCCCACTTAGCTAAAGCTGCCAAAATGAAAACCTCCATTTCTTTACAGTGAGAAGCAGGTGGGTGTCACTGCCTACTGCGCATGCTGCTGCCCACTTGCATCCATCCCAAAGGGCCTGTGGACAAAACTATACCACAGCCAACTCCCTACATTTATCTATTCCCCCCGCCAACATCACCCACTTCCTTCCTTCCTGTTTTTTTGGTTTCCTTCCTTCTTTCCTTCCTTCCTTGTCTCCCCCCCCTCCCCCTCAGATTACTGCAGTGTTTACCAGAGCTTTGGGAGACTTACCCACCAGGCCATGCAAGAGGTCAGACTTGCCCTATTGGGCTTTAAAAAAAAAAAAAAAAAAAAAAAAAGGACAGACAAAAAAAAAAAGAAGCCCCACCCAAATCCTACTGGGCAAGATGCCTGCTCACGCACTGGCCTCCTGGTGTGGACGTTGTTGTGTTTGTGTGTAGGTGCATCTTGCGTCAGCAAGTCAAGACAGCCTACTGCAATACTTCTATTAGCACCAAATTCTCCAATTCATTCCTTTGTTCAGTCTATTGCATCTCCTCATCAGTCTCATTTCATCTCCCTCCCCTGGTGTGGAGTGTCACCAAGTTTCTTGCAAGACTACACTGTTGAAAATCTCCTCCTCCTCTCCTGGCCAGCTTTCTTCTCCCCTGGCAAAAACACACATACGCACAGACCTACATTGTACTCCATGCCTCTGCAAAGAGCCAACAGTTTTCTGCTGAGCCTGTACTTTTCCTTGGTGGGACATTAATACTGGTAGCTGCCCTATGTGTACACTTGATGGCAGGGATAGAACAATAACAGCATTACAACACACTCACACAAAACAGACATACTCCATTAGTATAACTCCCGCTCTCTCTCAGTCTCCCTTTTCACACAGACACACAAATGCCATAAGACACAGACAACAACAGGGAGGCGCCTAAGGAATCCGTGGGGTCTTAGTGGTTGATGAGATACATTTAGCGTAAGTGGATTAGCCTCAATACAAACCAATCCCCCATTGCAGCAAGACGAGAGAAAGGCAATGAGAGAAAGGCTGGCTGAGAAAGAAAGAAAGGCAAAGGTATAACAAAAGAGTACAGGAAAGGAGAACAAAGGTGTGTGTGTCAACACCAGAAAGGAATCTGCAGCACTAATTTGGCCCATACAAAACTGAGAAAACCTGAAGTCAGGGGAGGTCTTGCCATAGTGACATAAGCTCCCGTCATCATTGCAACATTACACGCCACACCATGCATGAGCATGTGGGTGTGAACGTCTGCAGGGAGGCACACAAGTGAAGCAACTAATAAAATTCAGGTGTGGACTGTGCAGCAGCAGCAGCGCCAATCAATTAATTGTACAGCGGCTGTCTGCTCGCACCACAGAGGAGCGATTGAAAGTTATTTAATACCGAGTTTCTAAAGAGCGTTAGAAGATTCTGATAAGAACTCCCCACGGACACAACGACCCAATAAAAGATTTCCTCTGCAACTGGAATCATGGGACTTCTGTTTCTGCACAATTTCCAATAAGCAGGATTTTTCTACACAATATTGGGATATTTTATAACTTCAATATCTGTGGTAAGCCACAGCAGGAGGTGATGAAAAAACAAATCAGTGACAGAACTGCTTTTCAACAACACTGAATTTATGGGATTTATACAACGATATGGTGAAGTACCTTGATTTGTTAAGCATTAGTGCACTGGATTAGCCACAAGCATGAATTTAAACCTGTTATTTCAACTACAAACTGCTTCTGAATATGGTTTTCCGTGGCATCAGTGCGTACAAAGAAAATAAGCTATACTGCTCAATATTTATCACAAACAAAGTAAACGCACATCGGTGTCTGTGTCAGTGAGTGTGGTGTTAGCATACCTCTTGCAGACAGCTTCTTAGTGTTGATGATTTTTGCAGCATATTCCTGTCCTGATGATTTCTTTACACACCTACGCACCACTGAAAAAGCTCCCCTAAGAAGAAAGAACATAAACAACCAAAAATCAGTTCCATTTCAGACACTGCCTCTCTGGCACACACGCACACACACACAAAGTGTGACATTTGAAGCTGCATCTACATGTGGCAGTGGTTTGTTGTGAATACTAACAATCTCACCCTTTCCCCCCTTCTCTGCCCGTCCCTCTGTCTCAGACTCAGTTTTTTTTATTTTACAGCCATCATATACTACATCACTATAACAGGGGCAGTCAACCTGAAAAGGTGAGACAATCGAGCAAACCAGCAGTCATAACAAGCTTCTCAAGCAGCTATGAATATGAACGACCGAGTACTTTCTCTAATCTCTGATATGCACACAACACAATGCAACCTACTCCCCCCCAAGAGGAAATTCAATTTGCAACAGGCAGTACAGAGACTGGGCTGCGTTTCACACAACAATCGTCAACATTTAATACATTCACACTCACAAATGCACGCAAACATAAAAGGAAGTGCACACTACAAGACGCCTGCCACTCTGAGGAGTTTCATATTGACCTAGATGAATGCTCGCACAGTGGCTCTGGTGATTCTATGAGTCTGAGCAGTTACACAAGATGTAATTACACATGGTTTTCATAGCATCTGGACAACCTGCAGTTTCGGGCCCTTGAGAGTTTCCCTAAAAGAGAAGAAGGGCTCCTTTTTTTTTTTCTTTGTTTTTTTTCTAATGCGGTGGATGATATATGGAGGGCTGCTCTTTTCTGCTGCACACTGCTCCCGGTCTCGATGATTCACCAGTAAATGAGAAGCGACAGGTGACACAAGTACAAGTCCGTGACTTGACATTAATAAGCTATGACGGAGCAAAATTCATTATCAAACAGGTGCAGAAAGAGAAGCCAGGGTAAGTGGTCGGTCTGCAGGAAGATCAGGGGCAGTGGAGGGAAGATCTGTAGATGTGTGCGTGTGTGCCAGTGGACTGGCTATGTAATCAGTGCCATCGATTACTGTCAATTACAAAGGACAGAGTGGAAGTGGCAGTTGAAATTAAGGACAGTGTATCTTTATACGGCCAGCGTCGCCCTGCTGTTGATTTGAGGGATAAAAGCCTTAGCCGGCCAAGAACAGCAGATGCTGTCGCTGCTGCTGGAGGGAGCAGAGGAGGTAGCAGTCTGATTTTTCTGCCGTCATCAAAATACCGAGAAAACACGTCATGCCTCTTACACAGTAAAAGCCAAATTGCCCTTGTAACCACCCAGAAATCACAGATCGGCTCTCTTACGGAGCCTTAACAGCGATTCATTTATTGATAACATGATGCAGGGGACAGCTGGTGCGCGGAGCTTATAGGTATTACAGTGCAAACATAAAAGCGGCAGAGCTTGGACCGAATAACTTCCTTATTAACTGATCCAGGGGTACGTAGCGTTACTCAACACAGTAACACAAATCATCTGCAGCTGCTTGGAGAAGAAGAAGAAAAAAAGAAAAAAAGGGAGGGGGGGTCGGCCTAGTTAGCTAGCGACCACAGCCTTAGGTCGAGCCCGCACAGAGCTGCCAGCCCCGTGGGCTGGTGAAATGTCACAGGGCTACGTCTCCGGCGTCTCTCGGGGCCCGGCTGACGGGTCAAGCAGACCAGAGAACACCGGCTACCAGACGCGGAAAGGCCAGCAGCTGCTCATACACCAACATCTGCGCCTTCTGCTCATCCCTACCAGCGATTAAAAGACGCAACGCTAGTCGGCTAACTCGGCCAGTTTATCAATATCAGCGTGGTAGCTCCCTGGCTAGTAACTGAACGTTAGTGCGCTCTTCCCGTTACTGCCCGAGCAGCTGTTAGCCTATAGCAGCGGTTATTTAGCCTGACTGCACTACGACAATAGCACACGCCTGCTAGCATGCACTGACAGACCACTAAAAGCAGGCAGCAGAATTAAGTCTACAAGCAATTTTGGCTAACTATCACTGCTAGCTGGCTAACCAGAAATAATATGAGGCGAGGTTGCGGGGGTGGGGGGACAAAACGACAAGACAAACACGATGCACACTATAACGTTGAGGCTGCTTACTTCCCGAGCTCCTCGTATAGCTGGTACTCATCAGTAAACCGGGTGGAAGTAGCGGTGGTTGCCATGGTTAGAGCCGTGAGAGGGGAGCCCGAGCCTTGGGGTACGGCGGCGGCAGGCTCTCGTACGGGGTCCGAGAGGAGGGTAGCCTAGCCTCCAATACTAAAGCACCTTTCTGACAGGCAGGCAAGACTGAAGAGAGGCGAGCAGAGACGGAAAGGGAGGGGCTGGCTACAAGAGGAGGAGGAGGAGTGATGATGGTGGTGTGTGTGTGTGTGCGTGCGTGTACGTGTAGTAAAGAGGTGCAATCCTCGCGAGAATAGGCTCGTGCAGCAATGAGAGCGGGGCCTCCAATTCAATGAAGTCACTGAAAAAAGTGGGGAGATGATGGTGAAATGTTCTCTCAGTCATTTAGATTAAATAATTCATCTTTTGTCGGGCAGTGGATCTCACAATGAGATGCCGCTAAAGTGTACAAGAGCCACGTGATGGTCCAGAGAAACAGAGTTGGCATCCAAGATCCGTCTCTTCTCATTTCTTTCAAAATAATATTGCAGGCAACAACCCGGCAGCAGCGTTTTTACTGCACCGGTCGGGATACACCCATCACTGGGTCACACCTCACTGCAGCAGAGTCAGACTGTGACACACACACACATTCATACACACACAAGGTATAAGTTCACACTCAAGGAATCAATATTGATTAATGCAGGTCTTGCTCTCAACACAGGAGGTCGGCCTTCCTGAACAACTGAATTGACTTTGCATTTGAGGGGAGTGCATGTGCATAAGAGAGATAGGGATGGTTAATGGGAACAGTGTGACTGCTGTATCAGGTTTCCACTGACGAGCATCCACAGTGTGAGGGCTGTTGGCTTGGCGGCGCTAAAAGACGGTGTCACAAAGATCCAGAGTGCCTCTCTAAATGTTTAATGTGGCATGAGTGGGAGGCCATCAGAGGACAGGCAAGGTGGGGCTGGAGAGTTACAGTTAGAGGGCCTCTGCATGTGAGCAGTTCAGCTCAGAGAAGGGACAGCACACAGACACAGTCATAAGAAAAAGAGAGCAAAATGGTGATTTCACTTGAAAGTCTTTATGCGTGGTTGTCAGCGTGGGAACGCAAAAGCTGAAAACGCTGAAAAGTTCAAATATTACGAGTGGAGCCAGCTGAATCGGCGATGGAGAGCATGAAAAGGAGGCCGGCATTTATGTGCGAGCGTGTGCATGTTTGTGTGTTATGTGGAAGACAAACGAGCACTGCATTGTAGGCTACTGGCCCTATGCTGCCCTCCTTTTCCTACGTGCTAACCCCGCTGCCTCTCCTCCTCTTCCTCCACCTCCTCAGCCTCCACAAAAGTTATATAATGGTGAACTCCTCAGCCTTTGTTATCTCACACCAACCACACACTACGCCTTGCCCGCTTCATGAGAGACAGAGGAGTGAGGAGAGAGAGAGAGCGAGGAGAAAGTGGGATGATTTCTCATGAAGAAAAGAAACATAATCTGTGATTTTTCATGTTTTATTTTCAGATTGTAACAGTCACGCATATGCACACACTGTGCACTTTATATGCATGTGTTACCTACTGTGACGCAGACACTGGTTGACTGTGACTTCTCTCTTGGTTTTGAAAATGGTGCATGAAGGTGGCAGCTATTTATGCTGACATCTCTTATTACTCCCATGCCGCCCTGCAGGGAAAAACAAAGCACTCAATGTCTATGAAATTGCACTCAATCTCAAAGGAAATGCTGAATTATCATCATATTATAACATGTTTCACTATACACATTAAAGGCACTTCAAAGGTTTCCCTTAGTTAATGTATAGCTGCAGAAATGTATTTAGTAGTTCTTTGTTAAAAGCACCAGTTGAGGTTCTGCGGTAGTCAGAGCCAAAATATCATATTTCTGTTTGTAGCAGACTCTCATTGCTAACTGAAGCTGTGTTTATACCCAGAAAAGACTAACTGTGTAATCAAAGCTTGAGTAGCTGCGATACATTTAGGAATGAATTTTCCTCTGTTGTGACTAATGAGGGTGAATATGCCATCTGTTACATCATCACAACTGAGAGGGTGGATGTGGCCAGAAGCTGAGTGATGACACTCCCATTCTCCACTGCTTTTGGAGAAATAATCCGACTGGGGGAAGTGAATGAGTAACACTCTTCCTTCCTTCAGCAGATACTGTAGTGATGCCCGCGAGCAATAAGCTACCGACCCCCAACCGCTCAGCAAATCTGTCGTTGATGGTCGTGGCTGGGCTGTGCAGCGCCTGGGTGTCAGTGTGAGAGGCTGCATGGGCGAAAAGCAGGGTGTTGCTGATGAAACGCCAGTGTGCTCTGTCAGCTCGGACAGGATAAATAAATAATGGTAAGTTTGTGAAGATCACAGCAAAAATCAGGGGTGACATGTACTCGGCTCCTGTTCTTGATGATTACAGAGTTTAGTCATTCTGTGTTTCCTTCATTTCAGGGAGTGCTGCTAGAAATTCAAGCTCTGCTGACTCAGCCTGGGATTACTTCATGTGGACTATTTCACTACCTATTAAAAAATGAGCCATGAGCTGCAGTATCGGTCGGATGTTTACACACACTCATCACAGGCATGAATGTCATGGTAATTTCGGCTTTTAATGGTTTCTTGGAACTGCTCTTTTTTACAAAATGGAATGATTGTACAGCATACATCTGTAGTGCAAAAGGTTGCATATTTTGCATTTTCTCCACACAGTATCAAACATATAAATACAGGTTCAGATTTATACATACACTCACTAAGTGGTGCTGACAGTTCTACAGTGTCTTCTAACTTAACAAGGCCAAGGCCTCTTAATTCCTACCACAACTGGTAGTTTCTCTTTGCCAGTATAAAAAGTATTTGTTTGACAGGTCTCTTTGGATTGACCAATACTCAGAATGATGGGGAAATCCAAGGAACTCAGAAGAACTGTAGATTTACACAAGCTGGGAAGGTCTGTTCTAAACAACTGCGGATTCCAACATCAGTTCAGTTATGTACAATTGCGGCTGTACATACAATCGGGGTGGCTGTAGCTCAGGAGGTACAGAAGGTCATCTACTGATCTGCATCTTGGTGGTTGGATCTTGCTGCTCCAGTCTGCATGCCAAATATCCTTTGGCAAGACATTAACCTCAAACTGCTCTCAGATGCATTCATGGGAGTATGAGTGTGTGCAAATGTTAGATAGAACGCACTTACGTAGAAAAAAAGCATAGAAAAACCATAGCTTGTACAAATGGGTGAATAAGGCAAGCTGACGTTTTCAGCTTGGAGTGCTCAGGTAGAGTAGAAAAGCGCTATACAAGAAATTTACATTTATGTAAGTAGAAGTGATTTGGATGTACCACCACTTTGCCAGAGATCTGGAAGAAGGCCCAAACTGTTACCCTCAGATAAGAGGAAATTAGCTAGGATGTTCAGGAACCACCAAGGCTTAAGCCTGCATGAACTGAAAACTGCTTGAAGAACAGCATCACTTTCCACAGTGAAACAAGTCTCATCACCGGGGACTGAGAGTTGCCCCTGGTCCAGAAAAACTCCATTTTTTAATCATTTTATTTTCTGCATGGTCAGTATTTTCATTGTTACCTCCCTCACACTTTTATTTAAACATAAATCTGGATTGGTTACAAAAGTTATTCATTTGTAAATGTCGACAAAGTTGATAAGATTAAAGGTGATAAAACAGAAGAAGATACTGGATGTAACCCCATTGTGCAGCCCAAAGATAAATAGACATTGTGACATCACCTGCTGGTTTTGGACTTTGCATTTTGAAGCCTCAATTTTGTGGAGCCAGAAGTGATGAAATCTGGATGAGAGGCAGGAATGCTAAGTCATTGGGTAATGCCTGCAAGCTTTTTTAACAAGCAACATGCACAAACATATGTACATATGTGCTAATTAGTCCCAAGTAACATGCAAGTATACTCACCAGCTTTGTAGATGTTAAGCACCCCACAGCATTCTGTATTACTTGCCAGATAACTCCATTAAAAATGCTCCAAAATACACAAATACCACAAACACTGTGGAGAGGTCCAGTTCACTGACTCTAATTAGCTAAGCTTTTCAAGTGTAACTCAAGGATAAGTTATACAAACATTTCCCGCAGTGCAGTTATTATGAAAAGGGAACACTAACCATAGAGGCTCAAACCATTTTTATTCCACTCTGTTAACAGGCTTTTTAAATGCAGTGTATCTGGACATCTTAACATGGGAATCTATGGGAATTAACTCATATTTAGGGCCCTCAAGTGGCCATCGGTGGAAGTGCTGTTTGTGTGTTCGGCATAGCTCCTTAACAGACCATTAGGTTGTTTTCCACTTCAGGGAAAAGGATCTAATGGTCGCTTTGTGTGGCCTGCAACTTCATGTGCATTCCCACGATGGTACACTGTCCTGTAGGACTGTGTGTGTGTGTGTGTGTGTACAGATCATCATAGAGTAGTACCTTTAATATTGAGAGAAAAGAGAAAATGGAGACAGCTGAGATAAGCCTGGAGTCTATGTTTTTATAAATGGGGAGCACAAAAGAGAAATGTTTTTAAATCTCTCCTGTGTTAAAGCAGCTGCCGTTACATTAGCAGGCTAATTTGAATAACCTTTGCGTGTCTTCATCGTAGCGGAAACACAGACAAACAATGACCTGAAGGGATATTTAAGTGCTGCGAAAAGGGTTCCTGAGGGAAAAGGTTCCAGGTACTTTAAATGGAAAAATAACTACTGGTTGTCCTAGAAAGTTTATTCTCGTCTTCTGGATGTTGAATTTTTTAGTGCAATGTTTTCGGATGATAGAGAATGCATAAAGACTGTAGGTTGTGAGAGGTGGGCACATTTTATTTTATGGTGGCCAAGCCCATTATTTGGTTATGCTAATGTACATTTAAGCAGAGAGCTAAAAAATTTCAAGTCAACTGCTTTGAGATACAGGGCACTGAAGCAGTGTCCTTCTTACACTGTACTTCCAGTGTAAATTATAGGGGAAGGAAAAGAATAATGCAAAAACACATTGAAAACTTTGATTTTTAATTCCTGCTTTAGTTGGTCTTCCTCAAGCTCTGCTTAGAAACACTGTGGACAAACAAAGAGGGACAGTATTTGATGATTGAGATATCAACTCAGATAAACATTGCACATGTATTTTATATATATATATATATACACACAGCAGCTCTCGACAGCAAAATACTTGCGACTAGATGAGTAGCCTACAGTTTTTGCATTTTAAGATCATCAAAAATTTTTTAATGTTAGACAAAGTTAGTTAAAGTTGAAGTTAGACAAAATGCATTTTTTTAATATGATGTCATTTGTGATCAGAGACAAGGTATCCAAACCATCCTGGCTGAACAAAGGAGAGATGGTAGCTGACCAAAAAGAAAACCAAAATAATACTAGCTTAAAACTCCTAATCAGTAATTGTGATTTCAAGTATTTCCTTGGTCTTTAAAAAACAGCCTTTGATAATGATAATTTTTCTCTGGGGGTTCTTGTTTCTTTGGCCTGCATGAAACAACACGGTAAGAACACTTTAGAGTGAAGCAAGATGCACATTTTGTAATCTATCAGAACATTGTATGTAAACACATCAAACACATTCTTAAATTGTCAAATGTAAGTGTAAATAAGTCTTTATTTGTTCTCCTTCACACCTTTCTTTGACCACATGACGTCTTCCATCGAGGGCTGGGAAATGTGGTTATGAAAAGAATGTAGGAGGTACATTTTTGACAAGTCAACTGCACCCCGGAGGTTTTGTAAATTAGCAGAAGTTGGCCCCAAAAAGAGGTTCTGTAGGGTCTTGACATCACTATATATAAAATGATCTAAGATGAAAAGTGAACTGAATCAGTTTAGGCTTGTGTTCCACACACTTTAAAAACCAACAGTGCACAACTTGGACTTTACTTCCATCTTGTGTTCAACAGAGAAAACTGCAGCATGAAGGAGGGGAATAAAAACATCTGTGAAATGCAGCTTTTCACAGCACTGGTGACTTACTGTACACCACACTAGTTAAACACACACGCACAAGCATGCCTGAGAGAAAGAAAATCCAAAATAAATTCAAGCTTGTGTCCCCAGTTCTTGTTTTTTTCTTTTTACTTTTTTTAAGTCATTAAAGATGAATGCTGTACAATCAGTCCAGCCATCAATGACGAGTGTACGTAAACGTGACCACAACTTTATATTGTTCTAAGCTTTTAAGAACTGCCTAGAAAATAAGCAAACAACAAAACAGTACATTTGCAGCCATAGATCTTAAACAGTCGATGTCATTTATCTACTTATTTTCTGCACTGTCAGTGCATTCTTTGTTCATATGTAAATGTCACAAAGTTGATAAGATTAAAGTTGAAAAAACAAGAAGATACTGGATGTAAACCCATTGCAACCCCTCTGTGAGATCACCTGCTGGTTTTGGACTTTGTATTTTGAAGCCTCAGTTTTGTGGAGCCAGAAGTGACGGGATTTAGACGACAGGGTGGCGGCTGATATCAGCTACTGCCTTTTTGTTTGTTTAGTTGCAACTAGTTGTAACTAATAAGTGTCTCACCAAGGGACACTATAAACTGTATCATTCAAAACACTTATGCCATTTAGTTCATTTTCAGCAAAACTAGACCAACCTCAGTTTCAACAAAGACATAAATGAAGAGTCGCACATCAACACTCATGAAGTCTTGTGATAAAGAGTCCTTCATCACACGGAGTAGTAAAAACATAACTTGCTTATGTATTTTTACTGCATGTGTGATGTTGCAGTGTGACCATAGCATCTGTAAGGACAGTGCGCAAATACGGGGTGTGTAGGAAAGAAGTGTAGGAAATGATCATCTCATGGACGTCAATCCCAAGCCTCTGATTAATTTTGTTCCGAACGTCTTGAATAAATGCTATAGAAAGAGGTGCTCCATCCATCAGAGTCATAATAAGTCAAGAAACTTTATTTGCTTAATGCCAAATGCTGAATGTTAAACTACGTTACATTTACTCTAGCAGATAAAAATACTTGGAGTTTGTTTTTCATACTGTTGCTTATAAAGCTAAAAACGATCCTCTGAGTTTTCATTTAGATCCGTGTAGGTTTTTGGTTCATTGACTTTAATGCAAACCATTGCGCTCGTTTCCGGGTTCATATATTTTTTACAAGAAAGAAAACTGAAAGAAAAACACACCCCAAAAATCTTTTACTGGGTTTTAGTGCAGACTTTAGTTCATCCCCCGTTTGGAACAAGCTATTTTAGCATCTCCTTTCAGTCAGTTTCCTTTTTATATTTCTGTGTTCACACCCAGACCTGTGTGATTGTGGTGAGTGTATTAGGGATATCTGATCTTAGTGAAGTCACTGAATAGAAAGATGTAGGGAACAGAGCTTTTAGAGCAGTATTAAGCATGAATCTTTGCTGCATGCACGCATACACACTGTGTATGTGTGAGTGTGTGTTCATCTGGATCACCTTCCTTCTCTTTGCCACACTTAGAAATAACATCCAGATGTCTTCACTGTAGATCTGGTGAGGTTTAGGTGAACTGAGGGAACAGAAAGGGAACACAGAAGGGAACTAACAAACCTAAAGTAAAGTAAAACTAAAGTAAAAACAAAAGGCGCAAATAAAAGGACAGGAAGCAATAGAAATAATCTTAGGATAACTCATACACACAAGAAAATACAAAGTAACACTGTTAACAGAAAACTCTAAATAATACAGAACTCCAACATGAATTGCTTCTCAACACCAGAAAGAATCACGATTTGCAGAAAAATTCAAACCCAAGGGTCAAAGACGCACACACACATAGTACACTGTGCAGTCCAGAAGCCCCACTTTCTGTTTTCAACCAGGGAGGAAAACGTATAAAAAAATACCATCCTGCAGACAGCTGCTGGCATTTGTGGCTCACTAGGCAGACAGTAGGCAAGTATTGCTTCTATGGGTGTGTACGTGTGTGTGTAAATAGGTCATTACAAAGACCTGCAGCTTTGATACTTAAAGAACGTGAACGAGACGGAGACAGTGAACATGTAACCTGTTTGCTATGCATTTTTAAACAGAGAACACAAAAGAGATATTTTTCTAAAGACCTGGGTGAAAACATCTGTCTGAATAATCTTTGAAGGTTTGCACTGCAGTGGAAACACAGACAAACACTGATGTGCAGAAAACTTGAAGAAACACGGAAGTATTTGTTCAGGAGGGTGGACGATCAGATCTGCAGAGCAAAAAACTAGAAGCTACTTGGAACAAGGACAGAGAACAAAGGTGAGCGGCAAATTATGCTAATGAGTGATTATAACAGTGTTTTATGTTTTTGCATGGAATCAATTTAGTCTGTTGTTTTTACTGTGTGTCAGCTGTTGGGGTGCGTTTTGTTCAGCAGGAGTAGACGAGATCCAAATGATGCCAAATACAGCTGCTGCCAAGAAATGTCGCTCCCTAATGATTAAAAACTATAAACCAGTGCAAAAATGACAATTCACTATAGACAATAAATAACTAAATATAATCCACTATCCTCAAATCACACATTACAAATACTTAGCGTTGGTTTGTGAATTTTTGTTGCTCCCTAAATTGGCGCGCAAATCATCAAAACTTTCTGAACGTGTTCTTTCGTTTAAAGTTACTGAAAACCATCAAGTTTTCACATTTCAGGCCACTTTGTGAAACTCTGTGGGAGAACAAGTTTATTTCCTTCTATCAAAATATTTATCAGGTAGCGTGAAGGTGATATAACCTTTTTTATTTTGATCTGAAAGGGAATATTGCACACTTTTTTTCACGATTTCAAAGACCAGTCTTATTATTAAGACCGGGTTTATTATTCTAATGGTCACTTAGCCTTTAAACATTGTAAATTTACCATAGGTAGTAGAAATAAAAGTAAAGAGAATGAATAAAATGTATGTGCTCCGAGCTAGTGTGTTAGCAAATGAGGAAGTGTTCCAGTTGTTGGGAAGTTTTTCAGTTTTAAAAAACTGAGACTTGTTCTGTTTGATTTTTTTTTTTGTTTTGTTTTGCTTGAGGTTGAATTTTACTGCAGGCATGTTCAGGCAGCTCCTCCACACACAAAGACAGGGAAGCACGAGAGGCAAAGATGAGGTATAACTCAAAGCAAATGGATGTTTTACCTGCAGAGAGAGAAAATGGGTCCAAAGGATTTTGTTTTCAGTGCTTCACAGCTCTGCTGTCCACAGGTTGCTGACAGAACCAACTAAAGTTGGAATCACATCTAACTGACAATTTAATTTTTGTTTTGCTTTAGAGTGGCCTCTGTTTTTATTAGGGTGAGGGTGTGTTTTCTTTTTTTTTTTTTTGCTTGTTTAATCAAGGACCTAATCCTGGACTATTACGCCAATTTCAGGCTTAGGGTCACTTCTAGGGCAGTTACTTCAGACTGGCACCGACTCCAAAAAGGTATAATAACAGGCTGTACCATCTCAGTTACGCTCTTTGCCCTGGCAATGAACATGGTGGTAAAGGCTGCGGAGGTGGAGTGCAGAGGGCCGTTAACAAGGTCAGGTGTTCGTCAGCCCCCTATCAGAGCCTATATGGATGACCTCACCATTACAACATCATCAGTTCCCGGGTGTAGGTGGATCTTGCAAGGTCTTGAGAGACTCATCTCATGGGCAAGGATGAGTTTTAAACCTTCCAAGTCAAGATCGATGGTACTGAAGAAGGGCAAGGTGACGGACAAGTTCCGGTTCTCAATTTCAGGAACCATTATTCCATCCATAACGGAACAACCAGTTAAGAGCTTGGGGAAACTCTTTGACTCCAGCCTGAAAGACTCTACTGCTATCCAGAAGGCAAATGAGGAGCTGGGAGCGTGGCTTATTAAGGTGGATAAGTCCGGCTTGCCTGGAAGATTTAAAGCCTGGATCTACCAGCATTCCATCCTGCCCCGAATCCTGTGGCCCTTGCTTGTCTATACAGTTCCAATAACTACTGTGGAATCCCTTGAAAGAAAGATCAGTGGCTTTCTTCGTAAGTGGCTGGGACTTCCCCGCAGTCTCACCAGCGCTGCCTTGTATGGGACAAGCAACAGCGTGCAGTTACCCTTCAGTGGTCTCACAGAAGAGTTCAAGGTGGCTCGCACACGAGAAGCCCTACAGTACAGAGATTCTAAAGACTGCAAGGTGGCATCAGCAGGCATTGAGGTAAGGACAGGAAGAAAGTGGAAGGCTGAGAAGGCAGTTGAGGTGGCGGAGTCACGCCTAAGGCAGAAAACACTAATGGGGGTCTTAGCAACAGGGGGAGCAGGCTTGGGGTACATCCCAAAGGCCCAGGTCAGCAGGGCACAGGGAAAGGAGAGACACCAGCTACTCCAGGAAGAGGTCCGAGCAGGTGTGGAGGAGGAGCGAGTAAGCAGAGCTGTAGGCCTTAAGCGGCAGGGAGCATGGACAAGGTGGGAGAGCACCTTGCAGCGCAAGGTCACCTGGGCAAACATCATGCAGGCAGACTTCCACCGGATCCGATTCCTAGTGCAGGCAGTATACGACACTCTGCCAAGCCCAGCAAACCTCCATTTGTGGGGAAAGAGCGAGACACCTGCCTGTCCCCTGTGCTCTGGAAGAGGGACCCTAGAACACCTCCTTAGCAGCTGCCCAAGGGCCCTGGCCGATGGTCGGTATCGTTGGCGGCACGACCAGGTGCTCAGAGTAGTTGCTGAAAAGATTGCCTCAGCAATCAGCATCAGCAAGCATCATCATGCTCCGAGGAAGGCAATCTCTTTTATTAAGGCTGGAGAGAAACCCCAGGGGCGCTCACATTTGACAACTGGCCTTCTCAACACAGCCTCTGATTGGCAGCTACAGGCTGACCTGGGTAAACAACTAAAGTTTCCTCAGAACATTGCAGAAACATCACTCCGGCCAGACTTGATAATTATTTCTGAGGCCTCAAAACAGCTGATCATGCTGGAACTCACAGTGCCCTGGGAAGAGCGGATTGAGGAGGCTAATGAAAGGAAACGAGGAAAGTACCAGGAACTAGTGCAAGAGTGCAGGGGAAGGGGCTGGAAGACTTTCTATGAGCCCATGGAGGTGGGTTGTAGGGGCTTTGCAGGACGATCACTCTGCAAGGTTCTAGGCCGGCTGGGCGTGGCTGGGGCAGCCAAGAAGAGGGCCATCCAGGCTGTGAGTGAAGCGGCAGAGAAAGCCACAAGGTGGCTGTGGATTAAGAGGGCTGATCCGTGGGTAGCTACTGGTACGCAAGTCGGGGCCTGATCACCCCCGGCTGGGTCGCCTGGGCGAGGGTGTATGATGTTGTGAGACCCGAAACACCTGATGACCCTAGGATACATCACTGAAGATGCGTACCAGTGCATCCAGGAGATGTGTCTTTATAGTTTAACTCTGGCTGAGCCAGTGACGCCTAGGAAGAGTCTAGGTGACAACCAAGAAAGTTTGGTGACGACTGGAGAGACAGATGACAGCTCGGAAAGACGGCTCCAGGGGCAGGGTGGGCTAGCATCCCGGTCTGCAGTTTTCGCGAGAAAGCACCCAAAAAGCTATGGAAAGCCCTAAAGAAAGATACCCCCAGGAGACCCCGAGAGGGGGGGAGAATGAGGTCTCCAATCGGACGGACTTAAGGTTAACGACTAATGCAATGGAAAGGACTACGAGTAAGACATGTATCTGCGGCAAGCTGTGCAAGAACCAGCGTGGCCTAAAGGTCCATCAGGCTAGAATGAAATGTTTGGAGCGGCAGAGTGAGGTGCAACGCACAGGTCCTGAACCTGGTGAGACGCAGGAGGAGCCCGGCCAGGAGGCACCCCACAGAGCCCAGTCCCTCCATGCACAGGACTCTTCCAATCCAAGCAGTGTAGTTCCACAACAGCGGATTAAGTGGCCCCCAGCCAGCAGCCAGAGCGAGTGGCAGAAGTTTGATGAGGATGTCTCCAACATCATACAAGCTGTGGCCAAAAGAGGTGCCGACAGCAGGCTTAAAACAATGACCACCATCATAGTCAGCTACGCCTCAGAAAGGTTCGGCCTGATCGAGAAGCGTAACAACAAGACCCCTTACACCATGAACCGCAGGGCCATGAAGATTCATCAACTACGCCAGGAGCTTAGGAGCCTTAAGAAGCAGTTCAAGAACGCTGATGCGGAGGAGAAGCAAGCTTTAGAGGAGCTGCATAACATCTTGCGGAAGAAGCTGATTACCCTCCGTAGAGCAGAATGGCACAGGAGGCGAGGAAGAGAGAGAGCCAGGAAACATGCAGCTTTCATTGCTGATCCCTTTCGATTTTCCAAACAATTGCTTGGGGTCAAGCGAAGCGGGCAGTTGGAGTGCTCAGCAGAGGAGGTGAATAACTTCCTTCATGAGACCACGAGTGACCCATTGAGGGAACAAGACTTGGGACCAAACAAAGCTCTCATCAACCCTGCCCCACCATCAGTAGAGTTCAAGTTGACGGAGCCAAGTTTGAAGGAGGTGTGTGAGGTCATCAAAGCAGCCCGCTCAGCATCCTCCCCAGGTCCCAGTGGCGTACCCTACCTTGTCTATAAGCGCTGCCCAGAGCTGCTCCGCCACCTGTGGAAGATCTTAAAGGTGATATGGCGGAGAGGGAGAGTTGCTGATCAGTGGAGGTGCGCAGAGGGAGTCTGGATTCCCAAAGAGGAGGATTCGAAAAACATAAACCAGTTTCGGAGTATCTCGCTATTGAGCGTGGAGGGGAAGGTGTTTTTTAGCGTTGTCTCCCGGAGATTGACCGAGTTTCTCCTTAGAAACAATTACATTGATCCATCAGTTCAGAAGGGGGGAATCCCAGGAGTTCCTGGTTGCCTAGAGCACACTGGTGTAGTTACACACCTTATAAGAGAAGCACATGAGAACAGAGGCGACCTAGCTGTATTGTGGCTGGACCTAACTAATGCGTATGGGTCGATCCCACACAAACTGGTTGAGCATGCTTTGCACCTCCACCACGTCCCCAGCAAGATCAAGGACCTAATCCTGGACTATTACGCCAATTTCAGGCTTAGGGTCACTTCTAGGGCAGTTACTTCAGACTGGCACCGACTCCAAAAAGGTATAATAACAGGCTGTACCATCTCAGTTACGCTCTTTGCCCTGGCAATGAACATGGTGGTAAAGGCTGCGGAGGTGGAGTGCAGAGGGCCGTTAACAAGGTCAGGTGTTCGTCAGCCCCCTATCAGAGCCTATATGGATGACCTCACCATTACAACATCATCAGTTCCCGGGTGTAGGTGGATCTTGCAAGGTCTTGAGAGACTCATCTCATGGGCAAGGATGAGTTTTAAACCTTCCAAGTCAAGATCGATGGTACTGAAGAAGGGCAAGGTGACGGACAAGTTCCGGTTCTCAATTTCAGGAACCATTATTCCATCCATAACGGAACAACCAGTTAAGAGCTTGGGGAAACTCTTTGACTCCAGCCTGAAAGACTCTACTGCTATCCAGAAGGCAAATGAGGAGCTGGGAGCGTGGCTTATTAAGGTGGATAAGTCCGGCTTGCCTGGAAGATTTAAAGCCTGGATCTACCAGCATTCCATCCTGCCCCGAATCCTGTGGCCCTTGCTTGTCTATACAGTTCCAATAACTACTGTGGAATCCCTTGAAAGAAAGATCAGTGGCTTTCTTCGTAAGTGGCTGGGACTTCCCCGCAGTCTCACCAGCGCTGCCTTGTATGGGACAAGCAACAGCGTGCAGTTACCCTTCAGTGGTCTCACAGAAGAGTTCAAGGTGGCTCGCACACGAGAAGCCCTACAGTACAGAGATTCTAAAGACTGCAAGGTGGCATCAGCAGGCATTGAGGTAAGGACAGGAAGAAAGTGGAAGGCTGAGAAGGCAGTTGAGGTGGCGGAGTCACGCCTAAGGCAGAAAACACTAATGGGGGTCTTAGCAACAGGGGGAGCAGGCTTGGGGTACATCCCAAAGGCCCAGGTCAGCAGGGCACAGGGAAAGGAGAGACACCAGCTACTCCAGGAAGAGGTCCGAGCAGGTGTGGAGGAGGAGCGAGTAAGCAGAGCTGTAGGCCTTAAGCGGCAGGGAGCATGGACAAGGTGGGAGAGCACCTTGCAGCGCAAGGTCACCTGGGCAAACATCATGCAGGCAGACTTCCACCGGATCCGATTCCTAGTGCAGGCAGTATACGACACTCTGCCAAGCCCAGCAAACCTCCATTTGTGGGGAAAGAGCGAGACACCTGCCTGTCCCCTGTGCTCTGGAAGAGGGACCCTAGAACACCTCCTTAGCAGCTGCCCAAGGGCCCTGGCCGATGGTCGGTATCGTTGGCGGCACGACCAGGTGCTCAGAGTAGTTGCTGAAAAGATTGCCTCAGCAATCAGCATCAGCAAGCATCATCATGCTCCGAGGAAGGCAATCTCTTTTATTAAGGCTGGAGAGAAACCCCAGGGGCGCTCACATTTGACAACTGGCCTTCTCAACACAGCCTCTGATTGGCAGCTACAGGCTGACCTGGGTAAACAACTAAAGTTTCCTCAGAACATTGCAGAAACATCACTCCGGCCAGACTTGATAATTATTTCTGAGGCCTCAAAACAGCTGATCATGCTGGAACTCACAGTGCCCTGGGAAGAGCGGATTGAGGAGGCTAATGAAAGGAAACGAGGAAAGTACCAGGAACTAGTGCAAGAGTGCAGGGGAAGGGGCTGGAAGACTTTCTATGAGCCCATGGAGGTGGGTTGTAGGGGCTTTGCAGGACGATCACTCTGCAAGGTTCTAGGCCGGCTGGGCGTGGCTGGGGCAGCCAAGAAGAGGGCCATCCAGGCTGTGAGTGAAGCGGCAGAGAAAGCCACAAGGTGGCTGTGGATTAAGAGGGCTGATCCGTGGGTAGCTACTGGTACGCAAGTCGGGGCCTGATCACCCCCGGCTGGGTCGCCTGGGCGAGGGTGTATGATGTTGTGAGACCCGAAACACCTGATGACCCTAGGATACATCACTGAAGATGCGTACCAGTGCATCCAGGAGATGTGTCTTTATAGTCTTCTATTCATTTCTGACATAAGAATAAGCTCCAGAAGTTAATCATTTCAAAGTTGCACCAAACTGATAATATTTAACACAAACATGTCCATAATGTTTAAAGTAATCCTTCTTACAAATGACCTAAACTAATCGCAGAGTTCTAACTTTAATCTCAAAATTCTGAGAAAAAAGTCAGAAATCAGAGAAAAAATAATTCTGAGAAAAACATCAGAATTCTGGAAAACAAGAAGAAAAAAGAAGAAAAAAATAGCTTCCATGTCTGAAAAATAAAGCAGGCACTGAAATGCATTAAATCTGCTTGGCCAGCAGACCTTCCAGTTGTATATTTGGCTCCATTCCTTAGCAAACGAGCTCAGCAAACACTTTGATGACAACTTTATGGGCTGTCAGTATCAGACAAAACAATTTTTTATCTGTTACATGATTTTGATGTTTAGATTTAGATAGTCATTTTGTTCCACAAATTACTTCTAACATCTTCTTTCTTGTCTTTCATCATCAATCCACAGACCTGAAGACCCTTATCAGCTGATTGTGCACTTCCACATAAGACTTGCTGACAGTTAACAATGACTACTCTAGCACAAGTTAAAAAACTGCTGAAAGATTACCTCGACGAGCTAAATGAATCTGATCTAAGATCCTTTCAGTGGTACTTGGCCTTGAATGAGACAAAGGGACAACAAACTATCAAGACATCTCATCTGGAGAATGCTACCAGAGAGAAAACTGTGGACAAGCTGGTCCAGGTTTATGGGGAAGATGATGCTGTGAAGGTGACAATTGACAATTTCAGTAGCATTAAGCGCAATGACCTGGCAAAAAAGTTAACTGAAGGTAAAATGCCATGGTGGTGTTGACACATCATGCAAACATTGAATATTTGTTCATTTGCATCTTCTTGTCTTGTTCATTATCTCTCCCAATGCGTAACATACTGTCGATTTGTCACGTCCATAGGCCTCTCATAGTAACACAAAAGGTAACTTTCCACGTTCTTATGAAATGCTCAGTTTTCAATTCAATCAAATAGAACGCTGCAAAGCGGCTTTCTATTCCATCCCTAATCTTAACCGTACCCTTAACCATAACCTTAATCATAATTTTAACCATGCCTAACCCTATCCCTCCTAACCATAACGTTGTTAAGTTGTTTTTCATGTCACACGTAAAACACACTTAAAGATTCATTCCAACCGACTCTCATGTGTCCGAAGGCGTAACTGTGATGGGGTTACACCGTCACAGAACGCTGACAAGCAACATGAGTGCAGGCACGCACAACCACAATTAGATTCCACACTCTTCACACGGTGTTATTGTGGCTACGTGTCGTTAAGCCAACAGGTCAGATAAACAGGAAGGGGTGACAGCTAATTCAGATATCCTGAACACAAAGGAACCACAGAGACTACCTCACAGTCATTTCATTATTTACACACCTGCTGCCTGGGCTTTAAGGGGGTTGTCTGCAAGAGGAAGACGACTCAGTCCATCATCATTACTGTTGTTCTTGTCCTCTCTGTATTTAATGAACATACTTATATGCTCTTAACAATACCGCCTATCGCATGATCCTCTGTGACGCCAACAGAGGGACGGCCTTCATCTCATGAAAAAAACTTATCAATGGCTTGTGATCCATGATAATCATATACTTCCTGCCATACAAGTACCTATGAAAATACTGTACACCTGTCACGGTTAACGCTGGCCAACCATGGGGATGTGGGGAAAGGAGGACCCAAATGATGGTCTCTTTGATGCAACAGTGCATTTATTTACAGTGCAGGGAAAATAACAATAAATCCCCAGTGCGTTCCCGACTCCCCTGACATATCTTCTTCCCAGTGTTAGTGTTCTTTGTCTCCGCTCCTTAGTGTTTGAGCACCCATGCTCGCTGCCCTCTCATCTCCACACTCTCCTGTGGAATAACAAAGAGGCAGCCGTCAGACACACCACAATGCAGCAGACTAAACTTACTAACTGGCCAAGAGACTAACGTGAAGTCACGCAATGATCCAGCATCGGAGAGAGCTCCACCACACTCTTAAGTAGCTCCTCCGATGAGGCTTGATCAGCTGCAGGTGTGTGATGGTCTTCAGGTGTGGCCAACCACCTGGCAGGGCCACACCCACCAGGTCTGAAGGTGCTCCCAGATACACCTGCATCCACACACACACACACACACACACCAAAAATACACATGTCCATAATTGCTCAGACCCAGGACCCTGACAACACCAAATATTAAAGCCAATCCTTCTTTATCCAGCTGTTAGTAGTTCTTTTCTGTTACGTTCAGTGTACGTGATGCAAACCCAATAGGTTTCTCCTGACCATCTGCTGAGCTATCTCTGCTCCCACTAGGGGGATGCATTGCAAGAAAAAATCCAATCTTTCTTCTCATCATAGTGCACCAATACACTACTTGACAGTTGCAATAGTTCCTTTGACTTACAGAAAACCTTCTTCTGTTCTGGTCCCCAACACCACGGTTCCTCCTTTCTCAGATGCTTGTGCAGTGGGGCCAACAGCATGGACAAGTTTGGCAAGAACTTATTATAGAACTTCAACAACCCCAAATAAGCTTTGAGCTCTGTCGCTGATTTTAAGGGTGGCACCTCCTGCACTGCTTTCACTTTTGCCGGCACTAGACATAATGTGGTCATATCCACCCGATGTCCTAGAAATGTCACTTCCTTCTCCATGAACTGACATTTGCTCCTTTTTAAACGCAGCCCCGCCTCATCTAAGTGCTGCAGTACTCCATCCAGTGTCTGAAGATGTTTTTGGTCATTTTTTGTAGTCACCACAAATCCTGGCACTGGAGTCTGGCTTTAGTATTGGTACAATGGGTGCTGCCCAATCAGAGAATTTCACTGGCTGGATAATTTTCTCCTCCAACAGTCTCTCCACTTCTTGCTACACTTTCTTTTTCATAGAAAACAGAACTAATTGTGTCTTATATAAGCAAGGTTTGGAATCACTGGCTACATGTATCTTTGCTGCGAACCCCTTTAGCGTTCCTAGCTCATCCTTAAACACTGTTGCATGTCTGGCCAGTATCTGCTGCAGCATCTTCTCTGCCTTCTATCTCATGTATAGGATGCCACTCTAGTTGGAGGGCCTTAATCCATCCGCGACCCATCAAAGTAGTTCTAGCCCCTTTAACCACCGCCATCCAGTGTTTTTCTTACTGTCTCTGAATTCCACCTTCACTTTGGCTGCTCGTGACCTTTGGCTACCTTGTGGCCTCCACACGTTCTCAGTTTGATTCCACACTTGCTTACTTTGGGTGCATTACTGCCTTTAAAAGGTTTTTTAAATGTCTCCTTTGACATGATAGTGAAGCCACAGCCCGTGTCTGTTTCAAAAATCACATTCTGTCCATTTACTTTTAGTTCCTTTCTGATGGGTTCCTCCCTCGGAATACTAATCTCCTCATGCATATTGTACATAGTCACACTACTTGCCTTTATGTGCTGATCTTTTAGGATTTATCTTTTTAAATTATGATCGTGTTCTTATTTGTGGTGATTTTAACATTCATATATGCTGTGAGGCGGACCTATTGGCTAAGGACTTTCTTGCCCTTATTGACTCTTTTAATCTCACTCAGTGGGTGAGAAAATCAACCCACACTAAAGGCCATATGCTGGACTTGGTATTGTCGTATGGACTGGATATTTGCATCACAGACATTAATGATGCTGGGATTTCGGACCATTTCCCAGTTATGTTTGATGTTCAGTTATGCAATATGGAACTGAACTCTGAGGGTCCACTGTGCTTATCGCGTCTGATTAATTCTGAGGCTGTTGCCCTTTTCTCTGCGGCCTTTGCTAACTCTGTCTGTTACGATGACATTAGTAATGCACCTCTCTCGGTTGATGGCGCAGTCAACTCTTTTATTTCTACATGCTCTTCTATTTTGGACACTGTGGCTCCAGTAAAGACTAAACGCCGTAAAACCTCTCGCCAACCCTGGCTAAATGAATACACCCTCGCTCTTAGACATGAACGTCGTCGAGCTGAGAGGAGATGGAAAAAAGATCAACTTCAGGTGTCCCTTGACATCCTGCATATGAGCCGGTCTAAATTTCAGAAGGCTGCCAAAATGGCAAAAACTTCTTTTTTGTCGAACATCATTGCAACTAATAGTCACAATCCTTGAGTTCTGTTTAAAATCTTTAACTCAGTGGTTAATCCTTGCTCTGATGTTTCGATGGGTGCCTCCCCGGCCCTCTGCGAAAAGTTTCTAAATCATTTCATAGATAAAATCTCAGTGTTAAGGGCTCCACATTCTCCGGCAGTAAATCAAGCCCCAGTTTCCGAATGTTCAACGGTTTTTCAACAGTTTGAACCTGTGTCATTCTCGACTTTAAAGGAAATAATTAATAACCTGAGAAGCTCAAATTCTCTGCATGACATTATTCCTTCTCGTATCATTAAGGATGCATTGAAAACAATCGGGTCTTGTATCTTATTTTTAATTAACTCATCACTGTTATCTGGCTGTGTTCCGACTGTCTTTAAACATGCAGTCGTGCAACCTGTTATCAAGAAAAGCAGCCTTGATCATAACACTCTAGCAAATTACAGGCCGATTTCTAAACTCCCTTTCATGTCAAAAAGTTTAGAGAAAATAGTGCTTCAGCAACTACAGACCCATTTAGAGATAAACGGTATAAGTGATAAATTGGGTCCTGTGTTGTTTTCTCTGTACATGCTGCCCTTGGGCTCCATTTTTGAAAAACACAATGTCTCTTTTCACTGCTATGCTGATGATATTCAAATCGACCTCCACTTGACTGGGGATGTTTCGTCTTCACTACATCCTCTGTTTGATTGTCTGAGGGATGTCAAAGACTGGTTATCACGTAACTCTCTTACTTTAAATGAAAAGAAGACAGAAATTATTGTTTTTGATAGAAATATGCCTCTGGAACAACTGACTGGTACACTCGGGCCTGTTGCTAATCACCTCACTGATGCTGCTAGGAATCTTGGAGTTTTCATAGATAGTTCCTTCAAACTAGATAAACAGGTTTCTACTTTGGTAAAAACCAGCTTTCACCAGCTATGGCTAATTTCTAAGGCTAAACCTTATATACCATGCAAAGATCTGGAGAAACTCATTCATGCTTTCATCACTTCAAGACTAGATTATTGTAATTCTCTCTACTTGGCCCTTCAATCTTCCCTCCTTCAGCGATTGCAGCTGGTCCAAAATGCCGCAGCACGTCTCCTGGCACTAGAAAGTATGATTCTATCACCCCTGTTCTAGCCAACTTACATTGGCTTCCTATTAAATATCGAATTGATTTTAAAATTTTATTGTTTACTTATAAAATCCTAAATAATATGGTACCTGACTACCTAGCTGATCTCCTCTGTCTGTATAGCCCTAAGAGAGCACTAAGATCATCGGGCCAACTGCTCTTAGTGCAACCTAGGTCTCGGCTGAAGACCAGAGGAGGCCGTGCCTTTGCCGTTGCCGCACCCAGGTTATGGAATATTCTTCCTCTTCATATTTGCGCATCAGATTCTATTCAATCTTTTAAATCACGTCTAAAAACGTTCTAGTTTAACCTGGCATTCCAGGCTAATTAGGGTAATTTACATCTGGCTTTGCATTTAGATTATGTAATTATTTTATATTTTATATCTGTAATTTATATTTTATATTGTGATTTTTATCTGTATCATGATTTTACTGGAAAGCATTTTGGTGTACTTTGGTCTTTAAAATGTGCTATATAAATAAATTTTGATTGATTGATTGATTTCAGCTTCTTTCTCCTCACTCTCCCCATTATCCAAAAGTTGATTCTGTTCATCTGGACGTAGCGTTTTGTGAGAGAAATGTTTCCTCACTTGGATGAGTGACAAAACATTTCTCCCACAAAACGCTACGTCCAGATGAACAGAATCAACTTTTGGAGATTTACTTTCCTGGATGATTGAGAATGCATCAAGATGTTTTCTCCCCATTCTCCTCTTCTAAGACATATGCTTGTTTTCCTTGTCTGCCAGCCACACCCTCCTTTTTGTTCCGTTTTTTCTGCGGACCCTTTTTATGTGTCCCACCTTGCCACAGTTGTGGCACTTTTCTGTAACAAACCTGCAGTCACCGGCCACATGATTTATCCCTCCACATCTGTAGCATTCCCTGATATCTTGTTGTGACTTCGAGCCGACGTCCTCCATCTTGTTCACCGATCCTATTCGTTTACTGAATCACGACTGCTCCGTCATGCTCCTCAAGCCCACAGTGTCTCTGTTACCTGCTTCCTTTGCTTGAGAAAACTTCAGCACTCAACAGCACTGCTCGCTTCTTCTCCTCCTCCTTAAAATAATTTGCGACAGAGAAGTAATCCAAAATCTCACAATATTCTTCCCAGGATTGCAACTCGCTATCAAACAGCACCACCAGGCCCATGGTGGTAGCCATCATTCCTCACCCAGAGTTATACTTTTGTTGGGGGTTTTCTGTAGGACACTGTAGGTTTCCAGAAAGTAATCATAAATACATTTGTGATTATCATAGAAAATATGGCTGGAAATGAGCAAAGAAAAGTATTGTTTTGTGAAGAAAATTGCCTTGATTGATAATTATTATGCCTACTGGGATGGGCAGTGGAGTATAAAGGAAGGTTATCAGGGCCTACTGGAGAGTGTGAGATGGTTACGGTTGTGAGATGGTTACGGTGAGGGTAACATGTAGGGTGGTTCAGCCACTTGAGCTTTGCAAATAGACTACTTTTTTTTTGTTTTTCATTGAGTTACGTTTATTTATTTTTTAAATTCTTTCTGTAATTAGTTCTTTGTGCACTTGGGAGGCCAGCATAATAAAGTACACACTCCGAACCCTGCCTGACTACGCCTATATTTGTTCGGGAGAAGTTTCTGAGAGGACCCCGCGGCAGTAACATGCTGACGATTTGTCACAGTCGTCGGTATGTTACGCGTTGGGATGAGAACCTGTTCATAGACATCATCAAAGATGGATGCAGCTTCTGGGGCAGAAAAATTAAGCCAATGATTAAATGCCTTAAACCTGCATTTCATGTAAAGGCCACCAGATGGCGACAAAAAACCTCCAGATCTATACAAGTCTCTCTGTAAACCATTTGCTCCTGAGTTCAAGGTCTCTGTCATTTATATTCGGTCATACTGAATAAAAATGGTCTGTTTTGTAAATTTTGGTTATTTTGTGATATTAAAAATGTGAAATTTCTTTGGTATTCTCACTCGTTGGCTAAGAACTCATCAGTACTGCATCCATCTTTTATAGTGTCTACAGCATTGGTTTAAATAGCAGTGACAGAGATGCCACACCCTTTGCACTGGATTAAATTAACAATAACATTTGTATATATTTTATTTTAAGCAACTTCCAGAAAGGACAAGCCAAATAATGAAGAGGCAAGTGGTGAATATTCAATTGATGAGGAATCACAAGATGAAGAGTGGAATGATGAAGAGGAAGAGGATGAACAGTGGAATGAAGAAGAAAACGAGGATGAAGAGTGGAATGAAGAAGAGGACGAGGATGAAGAGGGGAATGATGAAGAGATAAGAGATGAAGAGTGGAATGAAGAAGAAAACGAGGATGAAGAGTGGAATGAAGAAGAGGACGAGGATGAAGAGTGGAATGATGAAGAGGAAGAAGATGAAGAATGGAATGATGAAGAGGACGCAGATAAGGAATGGAATGATGAAGAGTCAAGAGATGAAGAGTGGAGTGATGGAGAGCCAGTGGTCAAAAAGAGAAGAAGAGTCCATTGATTGAAACCTCAATGATGCGCTGGAGGTGGGAAAAAATCTAGGAAATGTCGTGTCATCAGCAAGTCGTCTACAACCCTGAACCTCCAATTATTTTTGAAACTGTCTTTTCCTAGTGCAGGGGTGTCAAACTCAAATACACAGTGGGCCAAAATTCAAAACAGGAACAAAGTCGCGGGCTAACGTTTATATTTATTGAAATATATTTATTCTCCAGATATAAGAATGAATCTTTTCTTATGGACTCAAACACGTTTGAGTATTCAGTTTTTTCTGAAAAACGGTATATGGAACAAGCAAAGCTTAATACTAAACAATATATATATTAGCTGTATAATACCAGTAGGCCAGCTCTAATAGTAATCTGGTATGGCTTCGCGGGCCAAATGTAATTAGGCTGCGGGCCAAATTTGGCCCGCGGGCCAGAGTTTGACACCTATGTCCTAGTGGATCAACTGACCACTAGGAAAATACAGTTTTCTTATTTCTGTCTGTTTGTAATTTTTTTTGTAATTTGCAGATGTTACTTGGTTTAACATGCTTGAGTCACTTGTAAGAATTGCTACTGACACAATTGTAACAAATTCAGATTTCTTGGTTTTAAAATGTTACACAGTACAAAAACTCCAAAAAGTGTTAAGTCCGCCAAAGAGTAATTTAATAATAGAAAAAATAAAGTAAAATATGTTGCAGACGTTTCTGTTGAGCTGCTGATGTATGGTAAGACTATTCTGCTTATGTACAAAAATCACAGTTTATTAATCAAATACCATCAAGATGATGGTTGCAAATAGTTTGTTTCACAGATTTAAACTTTTGTTTTTAGCGTGTTTTGTTTGGCAGCTTTAGCTTTTAAGCTAAACATATTATCTTTTCCAAGACAAGCTCTAAAACTCTCCACGGCAATGTTCCCTCTAATTTTTCATGTGTCTGAGCGAACACACAAACTCCCTGAGCGGTCCCTTGGACCACTGTGAGCGACAGCAGACGTGTGCACTGTGGTCACGCCAGCATCCAAGTTACATGGTTTATTAAAATAATCAAATTACAGCATTTACATTTATGTTAGACTACTTTTAAATAAGTGCTTTATCCCACTTACAATGAAAATTAAAAAAAAATCCTGTTCATGACCTGTGTAGTATGTTAACACTATTGGAAGTAAAAATAACTTGAACTCCAGTTTTGAAAACACAACTTTCTTTTTTTTTTTTTTTTTTTTTTTTTAATAAAGCTCTGACTTGTATTATGAGTCTGTAGTCTGGGAGAGAGTCCTGTAACTCTCTGTCTGCAAAATACAGTAAATAATGACCAATGTTGGGCAATTAATTATATAGCTACTTCTTATATAGACAGTAAACAATATAAACAACGATAGTATTCAGGAAGAAAACCAAACATTGCATATATTTTTTATCATAACTCTGGTTTTACGTGGCCTATCAACACAATTTATAAACTGGTATAAAGTCCACATTTTTTCCGTCAATTGTTCCGTCTGTCCTGAAAAGATTTTCTCCTTCATTTCTGTCAAACAATGCTGTATGAAACGTTTTCAGCTGTTAGTATCATGGTTGCTAGGCAACCTGGGCAGCACGACGGAGGCTACGTCCCATTTCACAAGCCTCGCACTTCCGGCCTTAGCGGTCTTTGAGTACGTGGCCCTTGTTGACCGTTAAGGCTGCGTACTTTAAGGCTGCAGACCCTGAATTGGGATACAGCCATAGCCTGTCAACGACGTTGATTAGCTGCGTATATATACGAATGTGAATCGCATCATTGGTTGGACTATGGCAGGGGTGGGCAATCTCAGTCCATGAGGGCCGGTGTCCCTGCAGGTTTTAGATGTGTCCTCGAACCAACGCAGCTGATTTAAATGGCTAAATTAGCTCCTCAACATGTCCTGAAGTTCTCCAGAGGCCTGGTAACGAACTAATGTTGACCCAAGGTGAGATCTAAAACCTGCAGGGACACCGGCCCTTGTGGACTGAGATTGCCCACCCCTATGGGATAAGGTGGCATCGTTCTAATCCCATACGGGAGCAGCCAGTCACTTACTGACTAACATTGTCAAACAGAATTGTTAACGTATTTATTTTCATTTCATGCGCAACACAGATTTTCTGTGCGCAGAGACCGTGCCAGCAGTGCGCAATTGCGCACGCGCGCAGCTTAGAGGGAACATTGCTCCACGGAGTCTTCTTTTTCATCTTTTTCTTTTTTTAAATATATGTGTGAAAAAGGTAAGAATAAGACGAAAGTGCACTAGTAGAAAAACACAATGGGTTGCCACCTGTTCCACCTGTAACAAAAAATACACAACCACGCCTGCTACAAACACTTTTGTAGTCTATCCTCAGGACATTGAGTCTAATTCAAGTGCAACTGGACGTTCTGCACTGTGTGTCTCTTTTGTGAAGTCCTTCTTAATTGTTCTTCATACCTTTCCTTGATCTTGATGGAAAATGTGGAAAATATGGTCAAGGAAAGGTGGCTGAAAAAAGAAGACAGGAGGTTACCTTTAGACAACTCAACTGCAACCTGGTAATATAGATTCTGATGTCTAACTTATTCATCAAGGTCTAACTTGTAGTTCCTGTTAATAGGAACTACAATCACCTTCCGCCTCTCATTCATGTGCATACTACACCTCTTCAAGAGTGTAAGCCAATGAGAAACCCTGGGGCACAAAACATTAGACCACAAAACACACAATCTCGACTGTTCACAAACCATAACTGTGTTAACGTTCAGCATAGAAATTATGCTGTGTGCGATGTATGTGGAAAGACAATTAAAAACTGTGGCAAAACAACAAACCTCGTTAAAAAAAAAGTGGGGAGCTGGCTCTCACTCGATGGGAGTTTGCTCTTCTGATTCACTACAAAGCATGACACATTACTGGAAGACAGTGTCAACAGTTTGTTAAAAAATAGTAACATGTCTGCCCTGCATTTTCTTGTTTGTAACTGTAACGGCGTTGAAACAATAGAAATAGTTATTAGTTAGATTACTAGTTACTGAAAAAAGTAACGGCATTACTAGTAACAGCGTTACTAGTAACGCCGTTATTCCCATCACTGTTGGTGGATAGTTTGATGGGATCGGTCCCTTCTGGGGGTCTTTGGGGATCAGGACTGTCCGGCCTTCAGTTAGCTATTCTGGGTTACTCTCATGGACTAGCAGCTGATTCATTTTCTACTGCCAGATGCTCGTGGAGCGGAGTCAGCTTCTTCAGCCGTGTTGTGGCCTGGTGCTGTCCGGCTCTTCAGACTGGAGATCCTTTCTTGCATGCCTGCCACTGTGATGGTTACTGGATCCTGTTCAGGGCTACTCTTAGATCCACTAGCCACTGAGCATTGTTGTTATGTGTTGCATCCTTCTCCCAAATGCTCTTTCAGTATTACTTCGTCTTCAGCCTTGGTGGCGGTGCTGTTCTCATATTGTTCCCTTACCACTGAGAGTACACCTTGGCTGGTTCTGTGGAGAACAGCTGGTTTGTTCTTCTGCCTTCTATCTCTCTGGTGTATCTTTTCAAACAGCTGGCCAAGGCTGTGAGTCTTACTTGGCAGTTTCCAAGGCCTCAGGTATGGACAGCTTACTATACTTCTTAGACGCCTTTCTGCAGCTCCGATGGCACCGTGAATAAAAATTATGACGTGACATGTAACCTTTAAATTTGCAGTTTATCAATTGCCTCTGCTTTGTTGAAGGGAGTTTACTGTTGATTATTTTAGCTATTATATTAATATACAAGATATCAATTATTAGAAATGTGAGTAAGAAGCTCTGGTCAATAAAGGACCACTTTCTGTCTGCACCTTATACCCACAAAAATAGCCAACTTCCAATGAATGGAGAGAATAGTTTCTGCTTATATAGTAACTGGTGTGTCTAGTTTACTGGAATGTACCGGCCTTAAATGGTGGTGACAGATGTTCAACAGGCAGAATTCGCATACAAAGCCATGACATCAAGGTCTAACTCATTTACATAAATTCTTCAAATTTAAAAGAAAACAATCTAAAAGGACTTCAGTGTTGTAAACCACAGTTATTCATGTTTATTCATGTTGTGCTACCTGATGCAAATGTAGCACACTTAACAGCCATCTCATGGTTAGAATAACTGTTTTTCCAATTCCAGTGACACAGAATAACATTTCTGATTATTCAAGAAGTGACACATTGTCTGAATCATTATCCTCTCTGGGCTCTCTGGGTTCCAAATACTCTTGAAAGTCCTCTAATATTAATCAGAATTCTTTCTCCACAAAAATGAACTAAAGTCACAGGAGGTTGCGGACAAGAAGAAATAAACAGCATCAGTGTCTGAAGATACCCTCATGATTTGTCTCAGCTCAGGTTGGTCATATTAACGTCAGTTCAATATATTTTCCACAGACTGTCCTCACCTGTTTCCTTGTCCTGCGTGTGTGGGAGGTGTTTCTTGAGAATCACCAACAGTGATGTTCCAGATAAGAAGCAGCAAGACCAGAAAAGAAACAAAACGAGCCTCTTTTTGTTTTTACTGTGCAGGCATGAGGGGAGCGTGTTTGCACAGATCTGTTTACTGTTTACGGAAAGAGTCCGTTTCTGGCAGAAATCCCATTCAGGAGAAATTGCACCACAGTGCAACACTTCTGCCCCCCTTGCTGACTTAAGGAACAAGGAAACATTTATTTGAGAGCGCAGCAGAACAGCTCTACACAAGAAAACAGGAAAATTATGTTAATAAGCAATTGGAAATTTTTAAGATGTATTTTAAGTGAAATTTACATTTTTTTCTTGTGTTTGCTTTGAATTCTGGTCACTTTATGTGTTTTCACCCCATTCAGTGTGTGAAAGTGTGAATGTGTGTGTGAATGGGTGGATGACTGAATGTAGTGTAAAGCGCTTTGGGGTCCGTAGGGACTGAGTAAAGCGCTATACAAATACAGGCCATTTACCATTAAATTTTTTTTTAGTCAAGTAAAAGTGAAAAAGTAGAGGCTCTGAAAAGTACTAATTTGTACCACTGATTTTTAAGCTAACTGAACCTAGCTATATTAATTTAATAATAAAATAATTATTGTTAGTGGGGTTAGGTTAATTGTGGATTCTTAATGCTCATACGTGTGAATGGTTGTCTGTCTCTATGTTTGGCCCTGTGAAAGGGTGTACCCCGCCTCTCGCCCTATGACAGCTGGAATAGCCTCCAGCCCCTTTTCCCCCCAACCCTGATAAGGATAATTGGAAGAGAATGGATGGATGGATGGATAAAATATTATTAGTAGATGGAAACACAAACTTTATTTTGGTCTAAATTTTAATTCTAATTAATTAATATGGTCAGGTAATTAATCAGGTAAGTAGAACACGAGCAGAGAAAAGAAAGAATATAAAAATAGCTCTGTTTTCTGTCGCCTCATTGTCGTGGGTGACTTTGTGTTTAAACAGGAAAACGTGTAGAGTCAGGGGTTCAAGTGGGTTTCAGCAGGTGGGGGAACCCTAAAATTGACTGTAAAGCTCAGTGTGAGGAAAAGAATCACAACTCACAAAAATTTCTATTGAGAGCTCCAGTAGATTTTCTTAATGTACAGATCGTGATCAGCTGATCTAAATCCATCACAGTACAGCAAACTAACCGGTTTAGCCAGCACTAACCTGCAGCATTTAAATAGCAGTTTGTCTACATCAGTTCTTCTCTGAGGAATTTGAGAGGGATAGTCTGCTTGGCCTGCTGATGGCACAAGAAGGTACAAATCTTTAATGCTGACTCTGTAAGAGAAAAAATCAGGGCCATAAATTCTGGTGTTAGGGAATGCTCTCTTTCCCCCTTCTCTCTCTCTGCATGCCGGACACCAACCTAGGATGGTTGCCGTGGTGATGTGAGAAGCAACATCTCCCTACAGGGAGATGTCCGAAAGGTCCAGAAGATAAAATGTGAGCGGACATGGGGTCTAAAGGCTTTCCTCCAACTTTGACCAATGTTATGTTAACATTCTGTTTTTACCAAGTGTTTACTGCCTGGGGATGGCAGCCTTTGTCTCCTGGAGCGGTGCGGAGAGATGGAGGTCCATGTCACCATGTAAAAGTAATTTGAAATTCTAACCGTTCAATAAATTTTTTTTTGCAAACTTATAACTGACCATGTTTGCCTTTGCAACACTTGTAGCACCTGTGATACTGTTTAGGCTCAATCTGGATTAAAGGTCCACAGTGACGTTTGACTAACCTGAAATTAGTCAAACCAAAACTAACGAGCCTGTTTTGAAAATGTAAGGAGTAGAAAGTACAGGTAATTGTTTAAAAATGAAGGGAGTAAAAGTAAAACAGTTGCCAGAAAAATACGTACTCAAGTAAAGCACAGATAATGAAGTACAATAGCAAAGATTTGTACTTTGTTACTTCCCACCCTATTTAAGTTGTATTACACTTCATTACTGTTTAAAGGATTTTTATGTTAGAGGTTTAGTTGTGGATTCTTATTAGTTATCATATTAATACAAAAATGTCCCATGATTAGAACTGTCAGTGAGAAGCTTATATCGGTCCGCACTTCATACACAGAAAAACACTCCACTTCTAGTGAACAGACTGTTATTTTCTGATTTGCATACAAACTGGTATGCCTTGTTCACTGGAATGCACGGACCTTTACGGTGATGACAGATGTTGAACAGGAAGAATCTTTACACTGAAAGTTGTGCTCTTATAACATATATACATATGTTCTTCAGCTCTGCAAGATAAATACTTTCTTGTTCCCCAGAACTTGCTAACTGTCCTTAGTGTCATGCAGGTATACTTGTGAAAATTTAAATTATATTTCCCTGACTCCACAGACACAGTGATATCATTACATGGCATGAAATATATAGCTACTAATTGTCCAAATACCCTCATATGTACTGTTATAGAAATCGTCTTGTGTGGCTTCAAGAGGTATAACAACAGATATCTGACACAAACCCAAAGTAAGAAAAAATGGCAAAATCTAGAAATAATAATAAATTTGACATTATTAGTTTCTTAAATTGACAGATGACGCTGTGTCATGATGTTTGCTTTGCTGAATATTCATATTTATAGTTGTCATATTACTATAAATTATGTCAAATAATTAGAACCGTGAATGAACAATTTAACATCGTCTTCAATCTGCCCCTGCAAAAACAGGGGCAAGTCGAGAGGTTAGTTTGTCCGCTTACTTTGACCAATCGCATTAAAGAGAAACCACATTAACAAACAGCAGCCCCGCCCCCTTCTGTTCCTAATAACTTGAGCAAGGTGAGCAAGTTGTTGGTTATTTGAAGAGTGAAAGACCAGCTCTACACAGGAAAACACCAGGAGCTACTTGGAGTTAGCCTGAAAGACAAAGGTGAGCATCAAATTAATAAGTTTGTTCCATTTTAAAATCTATTTTAAGTTAAAATGTAAATTTTGTACTGTGTGGGCTTTGACTTCTGGTCACTTTCTGCAGCGTGCTGGGGTATGCTCTCACAGCTGCAGACAGATGATGAGCTATAAATTCCTCATTATGCAAAGTACAGCAGCTGTTAATGCACCTCAGTAATGTTTAGACAACTATAAGTCCTATGTTGGCTCCTTTATTGGCACTTAGAGCTGAAACTTTGAGAACCTTTTCAAAGAGTAAAACAAACCAGGCGTAAATTTTCTGCTTCCTGTCTTTTTTCTTTTTCTTGCTTTTAATAGAAAATTTAGTGACTTTATCCTTACTCTAACCTGTCACTGTAATTCTATGCAGCCAGAAACTGCTGGTAAAAAAAAAACCAATTTCTAAGCCTAAATAAAATTTAATTCTTCTATAAATTAATTCTAATGTCTTGTTTCTGGACTTTCACCATCAGCCCACAGCTCTACATTTCATTGGCTTTGCACAGCATACGAGAGAGAGAATCCAACAATGTGCGACCTAGAGAATACTTTCAGAGAGAAAACTGTGGACAAGCCGGTAGAGATTAATGAGAAAGATGCTGTGGATGTTACAATGGAAAAACTGAGTAGCATTAAACACCACAGCCTCACAGTAAACTTCACTGAAGGTAAAATGTTGTTGTACAGCGGGTTTGTCTGTGTGCAAGGCACAATCTGTATCTGTGCATCATGCAAACATTTAAATCTTCATTGATCTGCAACGATTTGTTTGTTACTAAGCAGTTAATGTGATTAAATGAACCATACCATTTCTATTTCTTTACCCTTTATTAACGTACTTTTTAAATTTGCACCAGATTGGCCTCAAGTGCTGAGTCACAAAGATCCAAATGATGAAGTTCTAGATTTTAAAGTTCGAGAACGTGAAGATTCAGGCTTTGAAGATCAAGTCGATGAAGAGCCTTCTGAAGTCACAAAGACAGATGAAGAGTCCAACAGTGGTTTAAGCTGGAGTGATGAAGCGTTCATTGAGGATTGTTGTCCACTTTGTTCACATGTTTGCACTGAGCCTGCGGTGCTGCAGTGTGGCCACAGCTTCTGTAACGGCTGTGTGCAAGAATGTGAGAAGTGGAAAAAGTCTTTTAAATGTTCACTCTGTAACAAAGTCAACAACAACCCAGAGCCTCCAGTTAATGTTTCCATGATGAGTTTGAGTGAAAGCGACAGAGTTGATCCATCAGGAGGACAAAGAAATGTGCAGGTGAGTGTGCTTCATTCTTTACTGTTGATCCAGAATGTTTCCTACTCCCGTATAAAACCATAAAGCTTCATCTTAATAGGGTTATTAGGCACTTTGACTCAATTATGGATGATCTGCGATAGCTAGTCAACATCATCTTTATTCAGCTACTTATACAACCGCACAGAGTGCTCAGAAAATTAGCAGTTGATTCTATGGAGCTCATTTTCAGCTCTAAAGTTTTACTCTGGGATTCCAGAGAACAGCTTTTTTATTATTCACTGACTTTCCTTGTGCTTCTGAGTGTTTGCTTTCTTGAAGTTATCCATTATCCATTAGGGACATGATGGATGATTATAGTAACCACAAACTTTTTCCACACAGTAACTGTGTTAAGAATAAAAAGTGAGAACCCCAGAACGCAAGGATAAATGTGTAACACCTCCAGTCCAGGATTAGAGAAGATGATTAGCAACATAAAACACAATAATCTTTAATCCAGAGAAGATTTCATGTTTCTTACTCACCATCAGTGTTTTTCTGTTCTGCTCTTTTAATCTGCAGCCCCTGAAGTTGTCGACTCCTTCATCTCCAGAGCTTCCACTGTCTGAAGATCTGACTGAGGAGACTTCAGTGTTTGGCAAACATAAAGAAAATGTTCCCCATGTGCTCATCATTAAATTTGTTGAAACGTTAGTTGTAACGACTGTTGTCACATTTGGTGAAGCTGATGAAGACTGAAACCTTTTCAGTTAACTTCAACATAATAACCTTGATGAGATATGAGGGTTAAATGAGCCAGTGCTCCTTCACGACCCTCTCAAACATTCCTCCTTATGAACATAACTCCTCATATGGTTTCTCTTCATGTAGTGCATTAACAGGCTGGCGTTAACTCATCACGAGCTGGTCTTTTTATGAAATGGTTTATTCTGTTGTCTGTAACAGTATATTTTGAGGGTTTTTTTAATCCCTCTTTCTTTCAGATGAAAAGTAGCACAGTTTATGTTAAATATTCTCTCGTGTTTTTCCTGTTAGTCTTATTTATTTGTAGATCTTACATCATTTAAAGTTCTTTTGGCAGTATCGTGTGTTTTGTATGCCGTAAAAGTGACAAAGCACAACTTGGACTTTGCTTCTATCTTGTGTTCAACAAGCACAGCTACAGTGTGCAGGTCTGAGAGTGTGAAACCAAACTGTGAACTAATATGTTTTTAACTTCTTTTCAGTGACTGATGCCTCGCTAATGCTTTTATATGTAATATTCTATTTTGGTAGAATCAATTTCTGTCTTCTATCGGGAAGGATGATTTGATTATCTTTTATGTTTTTGTCTGAAGTTGCATTAAATAAAATGTAAAAGCAAAAATTAAGACTGGATATTTTTAAGAAAGCAGAACCATTCTGATCTAAACCCAGACGTTCACTCAGAAGCTTTACTCTTATCTCACTTTTTTGAGATAAATGATGCTGATGATGACTAATAATATTATGGTGATCCTGTAGACTAGGAAAATGATGTTAGTCAGGTCTAATACAAATCCATGAATCACAGGTTTCAGTAAAAGTGACATAATTTGATGCTAGTGTGATAACAGAATATCACACTAACTGTTCATGCTGTTATTATTATTATTAATCCTTTATTTATCCAGGTAAAAAATCTCATTGAGATTAAAAATCTCAAACTGATGTATGTAATCACACTAAAAAATGTTTTATAATCTAAATAAATAGATAGATATAGAAATGCTGGTAAACCCACAGCTGTAACAGAATCTGTTTCTCATCACAGTTTCAAGAACAGATTTATACAGGCTCTCTACATGACATCATGATATTAAATGATATTATCAAAGTGCATTTGAGATCACAATAGCTCAGTTTCCATTATCTACTATATATTATATATATTCCATTTCCTTGAACAATTCAAAAATCCAAACATGAAATCATACTTTTTCTTTCAGGGTTCTAGTATGTGGCCTGCATGAAACACCATGATAAGAACACGTCTACAGTCTATCTTCTGGATATTGTCACACTGTTAAAGAGTCTAATTTAATTGCATTTTTACACTCTGCATTGTGCATCAGTGATTATACCACACTAATGAAACACACAAAATTTTAGAGTTATTTGGGCAGTTGGAGGCGCTGCCAATATGATTTTCACTCTTTGAAATCTTAGGCCATGTCTGAACATGAATATCTCAGCAACTATTAAAGATGAAACGTTCATGTTCCTTTCTTACGATAAAAATTTAATTTGAATCTGTAATTTGGGACACAAGAAAAAAAATCTCCACGACTTGGCTATTTAAAAGTATGAAGAGAAATTCAGGCAGTACTGTAAAGTCCCATATTTGAGCATACACTGACAGAAATCTTGACATTGGAAAAGACTAGTGAGAATTTCTGAACCTCACATAGCAAAAGAACAACAACAAAAAACCCCTTTTATAAAACTTTCATAGTAGTTTGATCAAATAGGATAAGTTGTACTACAAACACAAACATATCAATAGATAGTCTAAATAATTCAGTTAAGCATCATCAGCCATGAAATGTGTGTTTGTGTGTTTGCTGATGTTTGTTGAGCTGATGGAAATATTGCATTTCACAGTTCAACACTTTTTGGCACAACACTGAAAGTATGGATACCTGAAAATTCTTTATAAAGACTTTACTTTCCAGGCTATCATCTATTAACTAATATGTTATTTGGTTATGTAGTTTTGTAAATTATTCAGTGTTGGGGAGTAACGGAACACATGTTATGTATTTAAAATACAAAATATGAGTAACTGTATTCGGTTACAGTTACCATTTAAAAAGGTGGTATTCAGAATACAGTTACTTTGTTGAAATGAATGGATTACACGGCGGTCTTTTCCTGTTTCATATGTTCGGCTATGCCTTCTCTATTTTTGGTAATTCCACGCTGGAGAAAACCCAAACAAAACACGCATTAAGAGGCTCTAATGTCGGTGTCTCAGTCTCGCTGCCCATGTCACCTCTACTTTCGGCCTGCATAATGACGTGAAGAAGTATTTTTAAAAAATTATTATTCAAAAAATTTTTTCATATGAAAGCAATAGGTAGAGTGTTACAGGCATAGACCTAAAGAATGTAGCCTTATGGGCAGTGTAGCCCAGTTGTAAGTAAATAATTAAGACTCGACTATGTGTTCGTGTTTTCCTCCGAAACAATAAGTTCCATTGGAGCAGCCTTTCAGTGCCTCTCTCTGTCTCTCGCTAGCAAAGTTGACCCAGACAACAAAGAAAAGCTAGTTTTCGGCTACAAGCCCGACACAGAACCCGACATATTAGCCAGAGGTCCCCTTACTGCGGTTTGGAGCCACAGACCTGTTTTATATACGCGCAGAATAGGAGATCACTGCTAAAAGTGCAGCCTTACTTAATGTCAACATACTGTTACTCATTTTATATTAAGATTTAAAAATCTAGTTGTTATTGGTATGGCGACTATCCTTAAGTAATAGCAATAAATCACACAGCAATAGTACATTCATGTTGTTGTAAACAGCATGATAATATATTAAGTAATCCAAAGAATTCAGAATATGTTACTCTCATTGAGTAACGTAACGGAATACGTTACAAAATACATGTTGGGGCATGTATTCTGTAATCTGTAGTGGAATACATTTTAAAAGTAACCTTCTCAATACTGAAATTATTTAATATGTTTGTAAGATTGTTGTGTACCATGAGGTGTGCTTTGTTGAAGGAAGTTTCTTGTTTATCATTATTAGTTATCAAATTAATATAAAAGATGTCAGTGATTAAAACTGTGAATAAGAAGCTCAGGTCAATAAAGGACCACTTATGTTCTGCACCTTATACCCACAAAAATAGTCCACTTCTAGTGAACAGGGAGAATAGTTTCTGTTTTACTGGTGTGCCTAGTTCATTGGAATGTATCGGTCTTAGATGGTGACGACATCTGTTGACCAGGAAAACTTCTTACACAAACACATGACATCAACGTCTGACTTATTTACAAAAGTGCTTCAAATGAAAAAAACAAAAACTGTCTAACAGGACTGAAATGTTGTAAACCACAGTTGTCAGTAATCAAGGAAAAAGCTAAGTTAGTACGTTTTATTAGCAACTATTGCACCTTGTTCTATCTAATGCAAATGTAGCACATTAAAAGGCTATGTGATGCTTACAATAACAACTTTTCCAATCATTCTGTCAACGTCTCGGATCTGTGACCCAGCGCTTTGAGTTATTTGGTATTGTTGATTTCTTATGTTAGCGTTTAGTTCATGTGTTGTTCTTAGTTAAGGTTGTAGTTGAGCCATTTTGTATTTTTGATTACTTATAAGATAATTTTAAGTTTTAGTATTTTTATTTAGTATGTCTTAGTCTAATTTATGTTTCTTCCAGGTCGCCATGTTTTTGAGTCTTGTCCTGTCTTCTGTGTAGTCTGTCTTGTTCCCTATGTTAAACGTGTAAGTTAAGCCTGTGCCTTGGTCTCCCTAATCTGTTTTCATTTACCTCTCCTTGTGTTCCATGCATCCCCAGTCTGTCATGTGTTTTATGTCTACATGTTCCATGTTCCATTGTCAAGCTTGTGTTATCGTGCCTTGTCTCTCCATGTTTCCTGTGTTATTTTGAAAGGAGGCTCAAAATGAGCCTATTTTTGTTTTAAAACTTCGAAACAGCAGACGTAGATCTCCTGCTGGTCACAAGTTATGTTGGGGAATATTTGCTCTCTTTCATTTGTCCTCCATCAGTATTTAATACAGGACACAGCCCCTCCAGCTGTTAACACATCAAGCATTAACTAACATCACCATGTAGTTTGTGAATTTGTTTGACAGCTTATTGCGTGCCATGATGTGCACTTTGCTGAAGATAGCCAGTTGTGGATTATTATTAGTTATCGGATTAATATAAAAAACTGTCAGTATGAAGCTCAGGTCAATAATGGTCGCTTTTAGTCGGCAACATATACCCAGAAAAACATCCCATTTCAACCGAATAGACATGTAAGTTTGTGCTTCATATAGTAACTGGTATGATCAGTTCATTGGAATAGACTGTGACAATGACTGCAACAGGAAATTCTTTACAAAGAAAACATTTCATTTGAAGGTTTGAAACAGTGGTATGTGTGATATGTGATGTTGCAAAATTTGGATCCAATCCCAAGTAAATACACAGCCATTGTTGCTGATAGCAAGTATTGATAAAGATGCTTTTAACTCACAAAGGCAGCTTATGTATGATTAGCAGGGAATGTCTGAATATAGTCTACAGGTATGATAACACTTAATTAAAATTAACTAATGCTTAAGATCCAAAACAACTGAATCATTATCTTCAGCTGGATATTTCTTGCCTCTGTGGAAGAACTCTGTGGGGTCTGGGTCTATCTGAAGGATTTTTTTCCTCCTCCGTCAGTATCTTTTACCAGAAAAAGTCTCTTTTTCACAGGTTTTCAAGTTTTTATACAAGTTGCTTGTGTTGCCAAAGTATTGAATTTCATTCTTACACGCCTACATCTTTACAAGGTTATTATTTGCAGCCATGAAATACCTCCCCTCCGGCTTTTTCTCACCCACTACATGTAGCATACATATCTGTTTAGCACAGCTGAGTCATGTGACAACAACAAAAACCACAGCAGAGCAGGGAGGAGGAAGAGGAGCAAAAAGTGCACTGATCTGTTTACTGTTTGCGGAAACAGTCCATTACTGGCACTGCAGACTTTGACAATTACATTCAAGAGAAATTTGATCGCAGTGCAACACTTCTGTCCCTTTGCTGACCCACTTATCGTAAATGTGAGCAAGTTTTAAGGAACAAGGAACAAGGCTTGCTTGGTAGGGCTTTGATACGCACAACCATAGTTATGTTTCTAATGTGACCATATTAGCGATGTTCACTGTTACTGTTACCATTCAGCCGAATCCACACAAGCAAAGCATTTAAGAGAATGAAGCCTACAGTTTTGCTTTTTGTATTTTAGGCTTTTACCATGTGTAATATAGGTTTCCACTTTTGTAACAGTACATATATGTGGTACTGTGCAAAACTTTTGAATCATCCCTCATTTATTTATATTTTGCTTCTAAGGAGCCAGAGTTTCTTGTCATTTTTCTCCTGTATCTCTCCTGAAGGCATTTCAAAGATTTTCTTTGGACTTTGGCTGTTTTTCCACAAGTTTTCCTTCCAGTTATTGAATCTGATCCTTTTCTGGGAAATTTATTTTGTTTGCTTGTTGTACCAATTAGAACTGACCTATGATTTAAGCATGAATTAGCCAATGTTGTGTCACCACATAACAGATAACTTAGCAAAGAATCAATTTATATTTAGCAGCCTGTTGCAAAAATGACTAATTTGTTCCAATTGTTTAGCCAAAAGGATGAAACATGGCAAAAACAACAGTTTGACAGACATAAAATGGTTTTTTTTTATTAATTCTATGTCTACATCAATCTGTAAAACATCTGGAGACTGTCATGATTTGGGACTGCATTTCAGGAGGTGATGTTGTGTATCTTGTCAAAATTGATGAAATTATGAACACAGAAAAGATTTTGATGTGAAAATACGTAAATGGAGTCAAGGACATAAAAGTTGGGGGTGGGGGCAAGGCTCTACAGGATGGCAGTTGTCCCCCTTTGCCCACCTGTAGATCCGCCCCTGGCTTTGACTTCTTGTCACTTTATGTCCATTGCTGGGGTGTTCTTCTCTTCTTTTAGCTGCAGACAAATGATGAGCTATAAATTTCCCATTATTTCAAACAAAGCTGCTGTGAAGAAATGCACCTCAGTGATGGTTCAGAAATGAAAAGCATAATCTGAATGCTTGATCCCCACTGTGGGGTCATGTTTTATGGCATTCACAGGATCTCAGCTCATTTGAACACCCATGGGAAGTTTTGAGCCCTGTGGGCCAACTTTCTGCTTTTTTTTTTGAGAGTTTGTTGTGGATTATTATTATTAGCTGTTATATTAATTAATAGAAAATATATCACATGTTCAGAGCTGTCAGTAAGAAGCTTAGGTCAGTCCGCACCGGATACACAGAAAAACAATCCACTTCTAGCGAACAGACAGTTATTTTCTGGCTTGTATAGAAACTGGTATGTCTTGTTAACGGGAATCCCCGAGCCTAGATGGTGATGACAAATGTTGACCAGGAAGAACTTTTACACAGAAACATGTGTTCTTAAGTCATTTGTACAGATGTTTTTCAGCCCTGGAAAATAAATACTTCCTTGTTCCCCAGAACTTGCTGACATTTCTTTGTTTTCACGCAGGTGTACTTGTGAGGATTGAAATGACATTTCTCTGACTCCACAGACATAGTGATGTCAGTACATGGCATGAATTGTATAACCACTACTTGACCAAATACCCTTGACTGGACTGTAAATCTGGAAATAATATTACATTTGCCTCTGTTACTTTCAGAAATAGCTTGTTTGATAGATTGCTGCGTGCCACGATGTTTTCTTTGTTGAAGAGAGTTAGTTGTTTATTATTCTTAGTTGTCATATTAATATAAAGGATGTCAAATAATTCATACTCAATACAACTCCGCCTTCAGTCTTCCCCAGAAAAAAAACTGCACATTTTCCGCAAGTCGACAGGTTATTTTCTCTCAGTCTACTTTAACCAATCACATTCAAGAGAAAATGCATTACCATACTGGAGCCCCGCCCCCATTCCAAATAAAGGATCTAAGGTGAGCAAGTTGTTGGTTATTTGAAGAGTGAAAGACGAACTCTACACAGGAAAATAGCAGAAGCTACTTGGAGTCAGCCTGAAAGACAAAGGTGAGCATCAAATTAATGAGTTTGTTCAATTTTTAAATCTATTTTAAATTAAAATGTAAAGATGTTACCGTTTTTATTAATTTATGTTTCATTTTCTTTCATAAATTTATTCTAAAGTCTTGTTTCTGGACTTTCACCATCAGCCCACAGCTCTACGTTTCACTGGCACTTTGCACAGCATACGAGAGAGAATCCAACAATGTGCAACCTGGAGAATACTTTGGATAAGCCGGTACAGATTAATGAGAAAGATGCTGTGGAAGCTACAATACAAGATTGGGCTCAAGTGCTGAGTCACAAAGATCCAAATGATGAATTCAAAGATTCAGACTTTGAAGATCAAGTTGATGAAGAGCCTTTTGAAGTCACAAAGACAGATGAAGAGTCCAACAGTGGTTTAAGCTGGAGTGATGAAGCGTTCATTGAGGATTGTTGTCCACTTTGTTCACATGTTTGCACTGAGCCTGCGGTGCTGCAGTGTGGCCACAGCTTCTGTAACGGCTGTGTGCAAGAATGTGAGAAGTGGAAAAAGTCTTTTAAATGTTCACTCTGTAACAAAGTCAACAACAACCCAGAGCCTCCAGTTAATGTTTCCATGATGAGTTTGAGTGAAAGCGACAGAGTTGATCCATCAGGAGGACAAAGAAATGTGCAGGTGAGTGTGCTTCATTCTTTATACGCTTCATACACCCATATATCAACCATGTAGCTTCATCTTAATAGGTTCATTAGGCACTTTGACTCAATTATGGATGATGTGCGATAATTAATCACCATCATCTTTATTCAGCTACTTTTACAACCGCACAGAGTGCTCAGAAAATTAGCAGTTAGTCTTAAGTTAGCACAGCATATTTAAGTGCCGGAATGATCAGGACACATCAGTCCTAAGAGAGGAGATGAAGGACAAACAGTCCAGCAGGTTTCATTACAGGAAATAACCCAACTTTCCAAAACTCACCCCAACAAACTGACCTAACCCAAACAACTCACTAGTCAGGCTGATGTAACTAAACCTCCAGTGAAGGAAATGATTCTTTGGAGCTCATTTTCAGCTCTAAAGTTTTACTCTGGGATTCCAGAGAACAGCTTTTTTATTATTCACTGACTTTCCTTGTGCTTCTGAGCGTTTGCTTTCTTGAAGTTATCCATTATCCATTAGGGACATAATGGATGATTATAGTAACCACAAACTAAGAATAAAAAGTGAGAACCCCAGAACGCAAGGATAAATGTGTAACACCTCCAGTCCAGGATTAAAGAAGATGATTAGCAACATAAAACACAATAATCTTTAATCCAGAGAAGATTTCCTGTTTCTTACTCACCATCGGTGTTTTTCTGTTCTGCTCTTTTAATCTGCAGCCCCTGAAGTTGTCGACTCCTTCATCTCCAGAGCTTCCACTGTCTGAAGATCTGACTGAGGAGACTTCAGTGTTTGGCAAACATAAAGAAAATGTTCCCCATGTGCTCATCATTAAATTTGTTGAAACGTTAGTTGTAACGACTGTTGTCACGTTTGGTGAAGCTGATGAAGACTGAAACCTTTTCAGTTAACTTCAACATAATAACCTTGATGAGATATGAGGGTTAAATGAGCCAGTGCTCCTTCACGACCCTCTCAAACATTCCTCCTCCTTATTTTTATGTATTTGTAACTCCTCCTATGGTTATGGTTTCACTGTTCACTTAAAGATGACTTGTATTAATTGCATATTATGGTTTTTTTTATCCCTCTTTCTTTTAGATGAAAAGTAGCACAGTTTATGTTAAATATTCTCTCGTGTCTTTCCTGTTAGTCTTATTTATTTGTAGATCTTACATCATTTAAAGTTCTTTTGGCAGTATCGTGTGTTTTGTATGCTGTAAAAGTGACAAAGCACAACTTGGACTTTGCTTCCATCTTGTGTTCAACAAGCACAGCTACAGTGTGCAGGTCTGAGAGTGTGAAACCAAACTGTGAACTAATATGTTTTTAACTTCTTTTCAGTGACTGATGCCTCGCTAATGCTTTCATATGTAATATTCTATTTTGGTAGAATCAATTTCTGTCTTCTATCGGGAAGGATGATTTGATTATCTTTTATGTTTTTGTCTGAAGTTGCATTAAATAAAATGTAAAAGCAAAAATTTAGACTGGATATTTTTTAAGAAAGCAGAACCATTCTGATCTAAACCCAGACGTTCACTCAGAAGCTTTACTCTTATTTCACTTTTTTGAGATAAATGATGCTGATGATGACTAATAATATTATGGTGATCCTGTAGACTAGGAAAATGATGTTAGTCAGGTCTAATACAAATCCATGAATCACAGGTTTCAGTAAAAGTGATATAATTTGATGCTAGTGTGATAACAGAATATCACACTAACTGTTCATGCTGTTGGTAAACTGATGTATGTAATCACACTAAAAAATGTTTTCTAATCTAAATAAAGATAAATATTGAGGACAAAGTGTGTTTGCATACAGAAAAAAGTATTTACATCAATGTATGATTAAAAAACAATGTCAGCTATCTCATGTCTAAGAAATGAGGCTACTACTACACACATCTTCCAGACACTATTCACCTGCATAAAGTGTATAAGTTTCATTATGGTTGCATATTTATATGTATTATGATGATTTTGTAGGCTGGGGTAATTCACATGGCAAAAATGAGTGTATTCCCTATTCTCTAAATGAGGTGTTGTTATTGCAAAATGAGAGCAATGCAATACCTTTATAAGGTACTGTAGGCGTACAAACCCCACAAATGGGTAATGGGTTTGTAGGTAGTTGCTAGACAACGTGATGACATCATATCTACTCTAGATAAGAACCTCCAGTGGAGTAAGATGTGTCGCGTAAGAGACTATCCCTGTTTATGGCTGAGGTGTTACATTTTGGTGTTTTGTTTTTATATTTCTGTTTTTAGTCAACTTTGGTTTTTTAGTTTCCAGAGTGGGTTTGCTGTCTTCACCGTTTTAGTGCTTAGAAATGGTTGGTTTCACTTTAATCTCCTAGGACCTGGCATCCACATATCCGGACATCACATTTTGGGTTGTCTAGACCAAAATACCAAATTCGCTACAAGGGCCTGATTTCCACTTACGAGGACATTAAACTGCCACTCTTCAGAATCAGAATCAGAATCAGAATCAGAATGGGTTTATTGCCAGATGTTGAGGTTTACAACATTAGGAAATTGCTGCGGTGCTTCAGTGCAGACAATAAGAATTAAAGTGCTATGTAGAAAGAAAGATATGTGCATGAGATATACATGAGATATATACATGAGAATAAGAATTATGAGTGCTACGTAGAAAGATATATACATGAGTGCAGGTGGTGATCAGTGCCAAACATGAAATGATGCAGTGACACAGCGTAGGGTCATGTGTTAGTGGCGGGGACAATCATGTGGTTATTGTTCATGTGTCCAACAGCAGAGGGGAAGAAACTGTTCTTATGGCGAGAGGTTCTGGTGCGAATGGACCGGAGCCTCCTGCCTGAGGGGAGCAGGTCAAACAGACTGTGTCCAGGGTGAGAAGGGTCAGCTGAGATCCGGGCTGCACGCCGCAGTGTCCTGGAGGTGTACAGGTCCTGCAGAGATGGGAGTCTGCAGCCAATCACCTTCTCAGCAGAGCGCACAACACGCTGCAGTCTCTGTTTGTTCCTGATAGTGGCTCCAGCGTACCACACGGTGATGGAGGAGGTGAGGATGGACTCGATGATTGCAGTGTAGAATTGCATCATCGTCCGTGTTGGCAGGTTGAATTTCTTCAGCTGCCTCAGGAAGTACATCCTCTGCTGGGCTTTCTTGATGACGGAGGTGATGGTGGGCTCCCACTTCAGGTCCTGGGTGATGGTGGTACCCAGGAAGCGGAATGAGTCCACAGAGGTGATGGGGTGTCAGTCAGGATGATGGGGGGGAGTGGGGCTGTGTGCTTCCTGAAGTCCACAATAATCTCCACTGTCTTCTGGGCATTCAGCACCAGGTTGTTGTGGCTGCACCAAGACACCAGACGTTCAACCTCCCTCCTGTAGGCAGACTCGTCCCCGTCCGAGATGAGCCCAATGACGGGGGTGTCGTCTGCGAACTTGATTAGCTTGACAGACTGGTGGGTGGAGGTGCAGCAGTTGGTGTACAGGGAGAAGAGCAAAATTGAAAACGAATGTCATCATATGTGGATCTAATTTTTCTCAGAAACAAAAATCAGGTAATTTTTTGTTTTTACATTCATTGGGTCCCAATCAACCCAAATATCAAAGAGAAATAAAAAATGCATGCCATGAAAGCGTTCGGGTCTTAGGTGGTTAATTTTTATTACTGGCTAGTGATTTTTTTTTTAATCAATTATAAGACAATTATAAAACAATAAATGGCCTGTATTTGTAGAATAAAACAAGCTTGACTCATAGCATTCCCAGTTTCAATAAAGATAAACCAAAGGCTCCTCATCCTGGTCGTGGTAGAATTTGGTCAAACTGACAAAAAAATGTAAGTAAAACTTTTCCAATATATTAGGATATAGAAGATGATTTTGTTTGACTTCGTTGTATTTATAAAGTACATTTTTTATTTGTTTCGTTTCAGAATGAATACCCTACCCTACACTTTTTTGTTTAACAGCTCAAAAAGTTCCATTGTGTTGTTGAAATATTCTGTCATATTCATTTGATTTATTTTCTCTCTGATTTGGGACTTTCCGGGCCATCCATCCATTCGCTTCCGCTTATCCTTTTCAGGGTCGCGGGGGGCGCTGGAGCCTATCCCAGCCGTCATAGGGCGAGAGGCGGGGTACACCCTGGACAGGTCGCCAGTCTGTCGCAGGGCCAACACACAGGGACAGACAACCATTCGCACTCACACATTCACACCTAGTGGCAATTTGGATTATCCAATTAACATATCCCCACAAGCTGCATGTCTTTGGACGGTGGGAGGAAGCCGGAGTACCCGGAGGGAACCCACGCAAACACGGGGAGAACATGCAAACTCCACACAGAAAGACCCCGGCCTGATGGTAGAATTGAACTCAGGACCTTCTTGCTGTGCGGCAACAGTGCTAACCACCATGCCACCTTGCTTCCGGGCCTTTCATGGAAATTGTGTTTGGGTATACTGATTTTGCATAATTTACATGTCTTCTGTCACTGCATTTAGCTGCCTGTGTGTGAATCTGTGTCTGATGTATTGGTTGTTACATTTACCCTAAAAAACTGCTGTTTTTTTTTTTTTTTGTTGGATACCAAGTTAGTTTGTCCAAAATCAATCAAGCAATCAATAAAACAAAGCAAAATATCTTGCAGCTGTTTGACATTTACATTTTTTAGTAAACGAAACTTTTGTGGTTTGTTTAAGAAGGCAGACTGTCTGTGCATGCAAGAAACCATACTTCCTGTTTTTCTCAGGAAGTAACCTTCTCCTTTAATACCATCTGCCAGTGTGTTATTTAAGTGGCAGTTTCACTTTAGTAAGCAGCCATGCATTCGTCTTCTGGTCTGTTAGATTTAATGGTGTCTTAGCAGATTTGTAACAGTAAAAAATAGGGTTTGTTTAATGTATTTATTGACCATCTAGTTGACTGTTTGGAAGCAAATATCTTCAGTGAACAGTCAGAGATGTTAAAGACTGAGGACAAGGAGTATTCCCTGACAGAAACTACATGAGGATTAAAGTACTGTAAAAAGAAAATGGACCAATCAATCGTTAGTAATAAAACAGATGATTTCTCTGAAGGTAAGTCTAATTTTTTTTAATGTAAGGCAACAAAAAGATAATCTGAAAAGCACCAGCAACCATTTTTCTTCAGTGATCTCTTATTCTTGCTTTCTCTCCGAGTCAGTTCCCTTTATTCAGGCTGCGGTTCATCACTTCCAGCCAAACTACACTGCACAGAGTGGTGGCAACGTGGTCGCTCCTTCCATAATTGGTTCAAATGTTGGCAACATAAACATCAATATCTTCTCAGCAACGCAAGGTAGATACATGTAGATACACGCAGTTAAGTGAATGCGCCGTTTGGTCTCTTCTGATCTTTGTGTCGTTTTGCAGAGTGTAAAGAGGACCTCAACAATGACCATACAGACAGCTGTGGTGCTCTGCCGCCTGAAAGTGAGTGCTTCTCAATTATTTAATTTAAAAATGTTACATTAAAAAAGTAAACCATTTAAATAAATGTTTTCTCTTTCAGTTGACAAGGTTGCAGAAAGTCAACAAAACCTGAAAGCCACTCTGAGGAGGAAGTTCAGCCACATTCTCGAGGGGCAGGCGACAGAAACAAACAAAATCTCTCTCAATAACATTTACACAGAGCTCTACGTCACCGAGGGAGGAAGCGGCGAAGTCAACAAGGAGCATGAGGTGAGACACATCGAGACGACACCCAGGATCCATGTGGGCGAGGAAAAATCAATCCACTGCGATCACCTGTTCGCTCCTCTGCCTGAACGTGGCTGTGACATAAGGACTGTCGTCACACGGGGAGTTGCTGGCATTGGAAAAACTGTTTTGACCAATAAATTCACTCTGGACTGGGCGGAGGAGAGAGCAAATGAAAACCTAGAATTTGTATTTCCACTTTCGTTCCGAGAGCTGAACTTGATGAAGAAGAAAAACTTCAGTCTAGCGGAGCTTCTTGTTGTGCTTTTCCCTGAAATTAAAGACATAGAAATTTTCACTAATGTGAAAAAAAACATGCTCTTCATCCTCGATGGCCTGGATGAGAGTCGCCTCTCTTTGGACTTCAACAGATGTGAAATACTGTCAGATGTGACTCAAACTACCACAATTGCCGTATTAATGACCAACCTCATTAGGGGCAGATTGCTCCCTATGGCTCTCGTGTGGATCACATCACGCCCCGTAGCTTCCAGTCAGATCCCAGCGAACTGCGTTGATCTAGTGACTGAAGTTCGAGGTTTCAACAACCTGCAAAAAGATGAATACTTCAGGAGGAAAATTAGTGATGTGAACTTAGCAAACCGGGTGATAGCACATGTGAAAACCTGCAGGAGCCTTCACATCATGTGCCACATACCAATTTTCTGCTGGATGGCAGCGACTGTTTTCGAGAAAAATATGGCTACAAAAGAGAGCAAAGACACACCAAAGACTCTCACTCAAATGTACATACACTTCTTATCCTTGTGTGAGGAGGCAATGAAGAAAAGGCTGACAGGAAGAAGGGAGTCAAATGCTGACTGTGTGAGAGCTAATCTCCTGGCTTTAGGAAAGCTGGCTTTCCAAGAACTCGAGAAAGGCCACCTGATCTTCAATGAAAGCGACCTAAAGCTGAATGGTATCGATACTGAGCAGGCATCCATGTTCTCAGGAGTCTACACACAGATCTTCCATGAGGAGATGACAGTGTGCAAGGAGAAGATGTTTTGCTTCGTGCATCTGAGTGTTCAGGAATTCTTTGCAGCGTTGTACGTCTTCCTCACGTTCCACAACGACAACGTTAACATCCTGGTGAAGTTGTCCGCGTCACGACGCTTTCTATCCAGACCATCTGAGCTCACCCTCTACAAAGAAGCAGTGGAAAAGGCTTTGCGGAGTGAGAAAGGAGATTTTGACATGTTTCTACGCTTCCTTTTGGGGCTGTCCCTGGAGTCCAATCAGACGCTGCTGAAACATCTAATGGTCAACAACCGAACACAACAAAAGACAAGAACTGAAATCGTTAAACACATAAAGGAGAAGATCAGGTCCAGTCCATCACCAGACAGGTGCCTCAATCTCTTCCACTGTCTGAACGAGCTGAATGACCACTCCCTCGTGAAGGAAATTCAGAGCTACCTCAGCTCAGGTAGCCTTAACAGAGCCAATCTTTCACCTGCCCAGTGGGCCACACTAGTTTTTGTATTACTGACATCAGAAGAAGAGCACAGTACGTTTGAACTGGGCAACTACACCAGGTCAGAGGAGGGTCTTCTCAGGCTGCTACCTGTCGTGAAAACAGCCCAAGTAGCAAAGTAAGTAGTTTACAGTTATTAATTTCTACAGGAGAAAAAAACAAAACTCCAAAAGACTGAGAAGAGTAACTCCTCAATTGATATTGGAACCCAGTGCTTTTAAGTAACATCTCCTAATCTCTTCCTACCTGGAATGACCAGGGCAAAATCAGGGCATCTGTGCATAGCTAATATCAGCCTGTCACAAGCATAGAAAAAAGCACATTTAAAGTCGAGCTTTTAGAGGAAGCTGCAGCCTGACCTATTGGCTCGAATCTCTGTTACATATGCCCAACACATTATTTAAAGCTTTGGCTGTGTTTGATGTGAAAACACCACAAGGTTTTCGCTGTAAAGCTCGAGAGGGAAAATCCCAACTAGATCAGCAGTTTCTGAAATACTTAGATCCGTCTGGCACAACAACCATTTCACATTCAGAGTCACTTAAAACATTTTTTATTCCCTGTTCTGATGCTCGGTTTCAAATTCAGCAGAATGTCCCGACCATGCCTAAATGCATTGATTTGCTGATTAGATGTTTGTATTAACACTTGATCAGATGACAAAAGTACCTAACAAAGAGTTAGTGAGTATATATATTAAATATACATGATGTTAGGCAGTTAGCTAACATTTTGACAGATGTTTTTGCATAAAATTTCAAACAGTGCTGGATAACAGACGTATTTCTAATCTGCATATATAAGGGGATTTTGCTTCCTGGGATTACTTACCATTTTCTTGCTGTTTTCCCTGTTGCAGTCTGAATGCATGCAACCTTACGTTGACCTGCTGTGAGAACCTGGCGAATGCCATCAGTTCATCCCAACTTAGAGAACTGGACTTGAGTAACAACAATCTGACAGATGTAGGACTAATGAAGCTCTCCAGTGGGTTGAGGAACAGCAAAGTGGAGGCGCTCAGGTTAATATTCAACATGTTTCTTTTATTTTTATTTCTCAGCCAAAATGTAAGCACATGATTACAGCATTTTCCTTTGTGCAGACTGAGGAGCTGTAGCCTAACAGAACGCAGCTCCAATGACCTGGCATCATTTGTCAGCTCTGCCTCTTGCCTGCTAAAACTACTGGACCTGAGTGATAATGAGTTTCACGATTTAGGAGTTAGAAGGTTTTCTGATGGACTGAGGAGCTCTGACTGTAAACTGGAAACCCTCAAGTGAGTGTCCTGAGTGTGAGGCTATGTACTGGTACAAAGACAGATTCAAACTGAAGTTGTTCTTGTCACTGTCATGGAGACAGCTGGATGAAATAACTTTCTGTATTTCTTGAAGTTTGTCCCTGTGCAGTGTGGGAGAAGAGGGCTGCATTTTCTTGGCATCTGCTTTAAACTCATGCCACCTGAGAGAGCTGGACATGAGCTACAACCACCCAGGGAACTCAGGGTTGAATCTTCTAACAGCTCTGAAAGAGGACCCACAATGCAGCCTGGTGAAACTCAGGTAGTGATGGTATCCACAACATCTGAAAAGTAACAGGTTATTTCAGTGCAGAAATAGTGAAGAACTGGGTGATGTAACCATCAACCATTAGATAGTTTCTCCACCAGATAATGTCAGTATCACCAGTGTACACAACTAACATTAATTGTGATGCAAGTGTCTGAACATATTTGTCCCTCTGTTATGATTTTAGCATGGACCAGTGTGGTGAGTTCCGGATTCAGCCAGGTCCAAAGAAATGTGAGTAACCACAACCTCCCTCCTTTCTCCTATACTCAGAAAACTGTGTGATGTAAAATATGAACTGAAATTTTAAATCTGATTCATCAGATATCATCAAACTCACCCTGGACCCAAACACAGCACATAAAGATCTTTCTCTATCCGAGGAAAACAGGAAAGCAACACGCTGGACCAAGCAGCCATATCCAGACCATCCAGAAAGGTTTGATTTCTGGCCTCAAGTGTTGTGTAGAAAAGGGCTCACAGGACGCTACTACTGGGAGGCGGAGTGGACTGGGAGAGTCTTCATAGGAGTAGCCTACAAACGAATATCCAGGAAGGGAGAGACTGATGACTGCTGGTTAGGTCGAAATAACTCCTCCTGGGGCTTGAACTGCAACAAAGATGGATACAAAGCCTTGCACAAAGGCACAGGCATTCCTATAACCACCAAACCCAACTCCAACAAAGTAGGAGTATTCCTGGACTGGTCAGCAGGGATGCTCTCCTTTTACATGCTCTCTTGTGGTTCCCTTAAACTCCTCCACACCTTCCACACTACCTTCGATGAGCCTGTTTACCCCGGGTTTCACCTTGGCTGGGTGGACTCAAAGGTTTATTTGTGCTAAGTATCGCCAATCTGCTTTTCTGATCTGGAGACACCCGAGAATTCTGTTTCATCTAAATGCTGGACTTCTGAGCCTGATGCCCATAATGTGATAAAAGAGCTGCAGCTAATTTCAAATTACACCAGGATTCTTTTTGGTTGCTATTAGCCATATTGGCTCTGTATGGAATGGTAATTCTGGACAGTTCAGAACTTTGGATTCAAGCTGAAACATTGCATTGTATATATTTCCATGAAATGAGTGACAATGATACTAGTGATGTGAGCTTTTCAGATAACACCACACTGTGTGGTCTTGAAGGAACGAAAAAAGGTTGACTGTGATCAGTACCTAGCCTGCTGTAAAGGTGCTTCTGTTATTCACTGTGATGTTTATTTAGATGACATCACGTTTAAAATGTACTTACCAGAAAAACTGAACTTTAATCTCTTTAGAGCAGGGTCTCAAACTTAAATGAGCTGTGGGCCACTGCTGGCTCCATGTGAGTGTCAACACACTCACATGGATTATGTAGAAATATTGCCTAGTAATGATTGACCCTTATTCTAAATGAGTGGAGGCTTTTCCCTGTGCTAAACTGGACTCATACACACCCCAATAAAAGAAATAATTCCCAGATTTGGAATCCGAGAAACACTATATAGAGATAAGGGTAAGGATTTTATTAATGAAGTAATAAATAGACAAGCTCAAAATTGAAGAATAAGCTTAAAAATCACTGCACACAATTACATTTTCAATTTTTACTCTGACACATATCTAAGACAAAACACATAACCAATTTTTTTAAAATGTACTTATACGCAAAGGATGTGTTCAGTCAACAATCTATCCATCTATCTATATATATATATATATATATATATATATATATATATATATATATATATATATATATTAGGGGTGCAACGATACACAAAATTCACGGTTCGGTTCGGTTCGATACTTTGGTGTCACGGTTCAATATTTTTTCGATACAAAAAAAAATGTTCATGCCTTTTTAATTTGTCATTTATTAAAATTGTAAATATATATTTTAACACAAAAGTACAGTTTTTAAATTTAACCCTAACCCTTGTGCGTGTTGTTTTTTAGCTCGTCATATTGCAGCCACAGAAATTATTTTGTCCATGAAACCATAAAGCTGCACTTTCTTTTTGCCTTATAGTCTGATTTGTCATAACTTCTCCGTTTTGTGGTAAGCTTTTCTTTGGCTGTCACTTCTTCACCCTGACCTGTCTTATTTGGCTCAGCAGAACTAAAATATATATCTGTCTGTGAAGGTTCTCAATCATCCAGGTCATCGTAGTGAAATATATATCCTGCCGCACTCACATAAGCTCAGCGATTCTCTGCGCGATCAACCTCTCACATGTTTAAGCTGCGGGAGATTTCACTTGTCATGTTTGCATAGTAAGCTAACAATTAATAAGACGATGTCAGAGGAATTGGTGCACAAATTATCATCACTCACAGATCAGTGCTGTCGCTCTCTATACACAGTTCGCGCGATTGCAAAGTGAAAGTAAAAAAACAAGCGCAAATTCAAACACGATTTCAATATGTCACATATTGACAGTGGCTCACCCAATGACATAATTACCCAGCTACATTTCTGAAAGAATGCAAAAGCATTGACATATATTTTTCCTTCCTACAATAGCCCGACAGGCAGGGCAGAGATAGCCCCGGGAGGTCGGGCTAGCGATATTGCGAGCCCTGTATCTGATTGAGGAATCACTCATCTTTGGAAAAGAGAGTTTATTACAGAGAAATGTCTCTTTCCAAAATAAAAGCTATACTATCCGCTTCTTCTGGGCTATATTCTCAGCAGCATATTAAACATATCAGGTCTCCATAAGGAGACTCCTGTGCTAACAGCTGTCTAAATGACTCGGCTAAAGTTTGTAGCATGCATGCTTGTTGTTTTTGTCTTTGCACTAGGATGATGTCGGTGTAAATGTGCAGTCATATTCGTTGTGTTCCCACTAGTGCTTTCAGGTTAATCTCGTTGAAATAACCTTAACGCCACAACACGGCAAATCTCCGTTAAGGAGCTACCCTATACAGAGGGGCTAGACGGCCAACACGTTAACGAGCTAACTGCGCTAACACACTAGCTCCCACCCATGTAATTGAGCATTGCATGGCACATCCAACATACTGTTTTACTTTAGTCCATGACTCGCTTACCTTCAGGGTCATACGTCACATGAAAACCAAAATAATTCCAAACGCCAGATCTGAATGAGGGTGGGGAGGTCCACTTCTGTCTCGCTAGCTTGCCCTGCGCTCTTCCTTCTGACCATGCTGTCTGTGTTGAGTGCTCAGTGAATCTGCGTTCGACTACTCCGCCTAGGCTGCACTCTCGAGCCTAGGCGGAGTAGTCAAATGCAGATTCACCGAGCGCTCAACACAGACAGCATCGTCAGAAGGAAAGTTGATAAAATAAATTACAAATTTTGTATTGTTCTTTTTTTTTTCTCCCCTTTGGTTTTCTTTCTTTCTCTCCCCCTCTTTCTTTCATTCTTTCCCCCTGTCCTATCCCACAGTCATGTCTGTCCCGTTTGCAACTGAAAATAAAATAAATTCATAATTATAATAAAGGTCAATCAAATGGACCAATATGATGATCCACTTAAAATAAATCCTCTTGGCATCTTTCTTGGCCTCAAGACAACAATTCTGATGGCTATAGATCCAAACGGGACACAAAAAAAAAAAAAAATTGAAAAAAATTGTATTGTTCGATACATATGCGTACCGAACCGAAAGCACTGTATCGAACGGTTCAATATCGATACGAATATCGTTGCACCCCTAATAAATAAATATATATATATATATAAATAACGTTTCTTGACTCCAAACTGGTCTCAAACTGTGAAGCTGGGTGCAAAAAAGGGCATCAACATCTGTCATGTGCTTGTTTCCACATTGATAAAACCACGATGATTACATTTTAGTGTGAATTTATTAGGTCTGTTTTATCCATTTCCCTAGTGCTATGGTTTAGATATTTACCTATGTTAAAAAAAAAACAAAAAAAACACAAACTCCCTCAAACTAATTGTTAAATAGTCTAACACACTGATTGGTGAGCATCAGTTACAGTAGGTGACCTGGTTGGTTTTCACCTGACGACTCTGGATGAAGGCTTGTGGGGCCACCTGTCCAACAGCTAAAGCTGGGGTCATGCAATAAGAGGATGAATCCAAACACAGCAGTAACTCTACAACAGATTGGCTGCAATGGCCGAATCAAAACGTAGACCCGAACCTGATTGAAGTACAGTGGCTGCAAACTTCAATGAACTCAAGTAATGCAGTAAAGAGGGCTCAGATTCCTTCACAACAATGTGACAGACGGATAAAGTAGCAAGAAAACTTCAAGCACATGATATCGCAGGCAGCCTCAGATACACTAGCTACCTGCAGACTTAATCGTTTGGGATCATGATAAATATCTGCTCAGATATTAGCGCCATCAGATAAAGCAGATATCATTAAAAATAACCGTTTCATGAGGTTTTCAGTTAGTACAGCGGTCCTGATAAAATGCTGAGTTAGGCAATATACAGGAAAGCGTAATTTTTCAATGCTAAACTTACACTTCCCTAGACTATGAGAATTTTTGTGGATCCAGAAACTGAGAAGTGAAAGCATGCGGAAAAATGCAGACCCATCATAAATGTATCATATTGTTAAAAAGAGGAAGTGACAATGTTTTGTAATTTTGCTTTTTTCCCCCCACAAAGTGATGGATAAGTAAGACTCTCTTCAGCGATAACACAAGAATAAAAAAAAACAACGTTTCACTTTAAACAATCATTTTATTAGCAGTCCCAAGAGGCAATGAAAAAAAAGAATAAAAGGAACAGAAATTATGATTACAGTCAAGACGGCGGGTCAATCGAAGTCAGTGAACATAAAGACGGAACAGAGGGCTGCACACACACACAGAGCACAAAGTCACGTCGTTATAAAAGGAACAAAGTGATAAATGAAGACCGAGTTTAACCTCACGGGTGGTGTGTGTGTGTTGGCTGATCCCTCTGTTCCTCAGGAGAAATTCACCAGGACCGACCCCACATTCACACAATCGCACACCTCACATTCACGCAGACATATTGAGAAAAGAAAAAAAAAAAAAAAAAAAAAGAGAAAAGCCACGTCTTCCTCTCCTCAGTAAAAGCCATGATTTTATATTTAGGCTATTTGTGACACAAATCAACCATCAACAAACCACAGCCGTTCAGGCAGGCCTTTAAAATCGTTATTTTTCTATTAATTCTGTACAGATTATATATTTTATTTACACACTGAACAGCTTGTCAACTTCTCAGTGTGGAGGCAACCCAAAACTTTGCAAACATTCACTGGTGTTCACACGTCTGCTGCCGCTCTGTGCTCATCCCTGCCTGCTTTCAGACAGACCCGGACATCAACGCCTTCTGTTAATATAAAGTCTGCAGCACTACTCGCCTTCAACAATCGCCCAACAAACAAAGCGATCGGGAGCACGTTTCCCCTCACTGTGACGCTTAAAATAATAGATTCACACGCCTCATTCATTTCCCCTTCAGTTTGTCTCTGGCTTTTCTCAGTGCTGCATAGACCTGGAAATAATGAGAGCTTCCTCTCATGACAGTCTCGAGAGACAGATGCTCGCCCCGGTGAGCGAAACTCAACTGACGCTGATTGAAACCAATCTGAATTGCCGATTACTGTAGCGATTCAGCAGTCACAGAAATTACATGCACCTTTATTTTCAGTGCTTACTGTTGGTAAGATCACATCAGACTCCAGTTTGAGTTGTTAATCTAGGGCTTAAAGTCAGATGCTCGCACCTGAAGACACAGCAGGAGATTTAAAAAACAAAACTGGGCAATGGGTCACTAATCCTCTCACATCTGGAAACACACACTCACACATTACGGATGATTGGAGCAGCATGGGAACAGAAGGGGAGGAAGGGGGTACTAAGGCCATGATTATAGTGGATGAGAGACAGAAAGAACAGCATTTATTCAATTCCCTATGTCCTTTACTGTAATGGGATTTAGTCATATAAAAAGTGTTTTCTATCCAAGAGTCATTCATGCACCCAAACAGCCTTTCAGTGCTTTTAATACAGACATTACACCAACTACAGCCGGCATCCGCCTTCTCCGTCAGTCTGTTGCATACGTAATTGTTCATTTTTGTATGTACATTACTCTCCCTCATAAGTTATTTCGCTCCTGCTGCTGTGGAGCAGCAGATTTGAGGCAGAGTAAAGCTTTATTAACATCAGATCCCCCCTATGTCTCTCTCTCTCACTCACACACAGATACACACTCGCACTGTCACGCACACATGTGATCTACCAGCTGGTCTCTGGTGCTCAGCTGACAGACAGTAAGGGGAGCTTTAGTTTATTAGGTTTAAAAAAAAAAAAAGGAAAGGAAAAAAGATCAAGCGCTTTCTTTCACATGGAAAGGTGACTGGGATGGATCTGTGTGGTGGTGGTGGTAGTGGTGGGGGCTCATACAGGTGAAGGTGGGAATTTGCGGTGGGGGGGGCCTAGCTGAGAAGCTGGCGGATCTCCTTGTGCATGTGACACAGGAAGTCTACGTATGACGCTCCCCCGCTGGCGCTCTTGTCTTCGACCAGGAAGTGTCTGAATATCAGCTCGGCCCTGTCTTCCTGCTTCACCACCATCAGCTGCAAAATGACAGAGAAAGGTGTGTGAGAAAGAGGAGGCAGACTTGATACAAAATGTGCCCATAAAAAATACAATTAAATAACGTATTGAGCATCCAGCTCACAATTATTGCAACAAGACAAACATAAAAGTGTATTAAAAAAAAAAAATCAAAGCATCTCCTAAAACTTACATCATGAAATTAAAAAAAATTGAGTTTGAGATTTTCCGTTTTAATATTCACTTAAATGTTTCATCAATTATTAAAAATAGCTGAATTTTAATTCTTTGTTTATCTCCTAACTTTCCAATTAGGACCAAACACTAGGTTAGATACACGTATCGGGAAGTCTGCGTTACAGAAGTTAGAAAAAGACATTTATCCACCTAAATAACTGGACTGACCCGCCCAAAGCAGCAGACAGTGCACAAAAGAACTGAAGAAGAGAGTGCGTGCAGGGTGGAGTGAGTGGAGACGAGGGTTGGGAGTGATTTGTGACAAAAGGATAGCACAAAGAGCGACAAGAAAGGTTTACGAGATGGTCTCGAGACAGTTCAGGTTGAGCATTTTGGAGACAAAGTTTGAGGCAAGGCTGTGATGGATTTAACATGTACAGAGGAAAGATGGTGAATATACTGGTGCTGTTGGGCAAGAAGAAAAGTGGAAGACCACAGAGGACATTAATGGATGCAGTAGAGGAGCTGCAGAGCGGTGGTGTGACAGAGGAGGATAATAGGGATAGGGTGAGATGGGGGCAACTTGAAGAAGAAGATGAAAAATCTATTTCTCAACAGAGGTAGCATGCAAATTGTTTAAAGTGCACCTGTTGCACATTTTCTTATTGTCTGTCATGTAGACATTGTTGCAGTGGTGGATTCTCATATTAACATGGCCAGAGTTTCCAATAATGAGGTCAGCAGATGTAAAAATAACTCCTGTTGACCAAAAGCTCAGGTTTCAAGCTGCCTTAAATTCTCAGTTTAGACAGTTTATTTTATGTTTTTGGACCTGAATGATGCCACAAAGATGGTATCCTTAAACAGTCTTCTCAGTCACGCATCACAGAAAACTCCACTCAGCTGCTTTTCAAACCTTCTGTTTAGGAGCAGCAGCCAATCAGGGAAAAGCAGGCTTAAAAGGAGAGGAGTTAAAAATGGCCTGTGGGGTAGCACTAAGAGCCAGTATAAGCGAGATAAGGATTATTTTGAACTATGAATCATGCAAAGCTGCCCAAACCATAACAGGCTCCTTTTCAGAAACATTATGGGGTAAAAGAAGGAAGAGAAAACTTGCCTTCATGTATCGTGATCGCTGTGCTCTGAAAGAATAAATAAGCTCTCTGAGAGCCTGAGAGATGGGGTTGTCAAGAACAGGCAGACTTGTCTGAAACAAAAAGCAGAAACATTCAGAAAATATATTATACTTTAAACCATTACAATACAGGAAACAACTGTAATATCACTATTATAAAACTGTTTATGTTGTGGTAAAATTCACATTAAACATTCAGGATGACTGATTTTGTTAGCCTTTCATTAGAACTCTCTTCAATACCACGTTTGAGTCGATCTGGCTGAAGCTCGGCGTGCCAAAGATGTTAAGCAGCAGCTCCTGCTGAACGCTGGCTCCCACCCACAGGAAAAGGTGGAGCCCGGTCTCCAGCAGGTAAACTCCTCCTTTTGACAACCTCTCCTCAGAGTCCCTCACTGCCACTGGCAACGAACCGCTTTCCAACTTCATCTGGAAGATGAACAAAAAAAATTAGATGCTACTGTCTGCTGGCATTTCAGCCTGCTGATCAGGTGGTAGATTTAGTTCAAGCTAGCTTACATTTTAACAACAAACAGAAATAATTTCATTTGAATTGTATTTCTGGGGCTTTTTAACATATCACACACCACCAAGGATGCAGTGTTCAGCATCTTGCCAAGAACACCTCAAAACTTTACGTCCTGAGCCACAGCTACCTCAGAGTGGTCACATGTTACAGAATTTGGGTTTTTCTGATGATCTGAATCCTGTATTCATACACTATTTAGCCATAAACCTCACTAAAATTTTAATATTTAAACGAATGATACCAGACAGATATCAAAGCCAATATAGTCAAAAAACACAAAGCAATTTCACTGTGTGCTCTTTGAGAGCATCACTGTATTCATTTGTTTGCATTTGGCTTCATAAAACAGGCTGTTGCACTGACCAAGTGAGCAGCATCAGAGTGGCCATATCATATATGAACTTATTTCTAGTGTTACCCCCAGTTTTAGACTTTTGTGGCCAAAGCATCCAGCCGAGAACGTGAACAGATTAGATTTTTGGGGGCCTTTGTCTGCGGTCTCACCACTGGCAGCAGGCGGGGGTAGAAGAAGACGTGACTCTCTGCAACATCCATGCAGCTGATCAGCTGTCTAAGGTAAGCTCGGTCATCCAATGAAACGTCGGCTCCAGGTAGCAGCACATCACTCTTCAGCACGCAGTTCAGATATACTGGGAGCAACTTCATACACTCTGGGAGAATCAACTGGGGAACGAAGAAAACAAAACAAAAACCCACTGTCATCAATTCAAACGCCTAATGACGAGTAAATATGCTGAATCAGTTTATGAGAAAGGCAGGTTTTTGTGGGTTTGATATGAAACGGATATAGATTATAGCGAGGAAAGGGATTCATTTGATTCATTTGTATTTTAGCTTCCATTATTCATCTGTTGTTTTATCCATAAAAGCGTCATGAAAACAGTGATTACAATCATCATCTTGTGTTTCGTTTGAGTGCAGTGCAGCTTTTAAACATTCAGTTCTGAGTCTCTCTGTGAACCGTGTGTGGATGTGGATGCTTTCACAGTACCTGACCAGCAGATGAGGGACTTGCACAGTTCTTCCTGTAGCACGCCAGAATCTGAGCACACTGGTTCACAAGAGTTTCTCTCACTGCCTTAGTGGGGTTGCTGAGAACGCCACGGAAAGCTGGAAGAAACCAAAAACACACGCACTCATGTATCACCTGCTATGGTGCATTACACTGACATCTAAATGAAATTAACTGCAACCACTTTTCTCTCAGATATCTAACATTTACCGTCTTTGCTTCCCTTCAGTCAGTGACCTTAGAAAGTTGTTGATAACAGCAAGCTCTCAAGAGGAGCTACAGCTTACTACTGTTAGGCAATTTGCAGCTCCGCAGGAGCAGCTCAGCACTGTTTGGTATTATTTTTAGAAAATGTTATTCATTCAATTCTCCACTCACACCTCGTTAGAGAACACTGGAGGGAGAGAGAGAGAGCATTTAAGGAGTTCACACTCCTCCACAGCACAAAAACTCACCGTATTTGGAGAAGTAGTTGATGATTGTGTCTGTCTCACAGTTGCGGTACAGGTCAGCCAGCTGAGAGCAGCAGTTCACGGCCATGTTGTGGACGCGGAGACGTCTCTGGCCGCTGCAGCTGGTGTACAGCACGGCACACTGCGAGGAAACAGGTTTTATTAGAATGAACAGAGACACAAAACTTTTCATACTTCAGCAATGCTGTGCGACTTACGTTGCCTCTTCTTGAAACCACGTAAACGTAACCACAATCACCAGTCCTCCACATCAAACGAGTATATTTGGCAACTTTCTATATTACCTTTATCTGAACATTCATTTCTAAACAGCTAGCCTCAGTCTTTCCTATCCTTGATCTAGAGGACAAGCCCTTGTTCTATTCTGCAGATCCACTTTGAGTTTGAGGGCGACGTTAACCAGTACCACCTGTAGCAGGTGGAGAACTGGTTCAATGAGAGCTCACCAAGGCTGCAGAACAGAACAAAGACTGCTGCCGACAGCTGCAGTGCATGACATTTATCCTGGAGTTCACTGAGATAACTCACAGGAGAGCAAGCGAACTGTACTCGCCCCTTTTTAAATAAAATATCTGCAGAGGAGAACTCTATCCATCTGACATAAACACAGTGTGATGCCAGATGCTTTACTAAATCATCGTTGCTGCCATTTGTAAGAACTTTAAACCCTTTGAAAAGCCTGGTTTGTTTACACTCTCCTTTGAGGATTTAGTTACAAGCATGCACACCTGCATGAGTGCCCCCGTCTCCTCGCTGAGCTTGTCATCGTGTTTGAACTCAACAGTGATGGCCTTGTCACAGTCGAGACCTGCCAGCTCCACATCTGTGGTGTTACTCATATAAAAGGAGCCGAAGAAGTCCGTTGCTCGGATGCCTGAGGGGAGGGAAATTAAAGTCAGCTGTTACATGCTACATCTATAGCCCTTTTTTGTTGGTTTTGAAGTGCTGAAGTCTCACCTGTGCTGGTTCGCACCCTCATAACAGCATCAAACCCAACTAGTTTCTGAACGTCTCGTCTGAGGTCGTTTAAGAATCGCTCCTGATCCGACTGGGCCTGCAATAAAGAAAGCACATAGTTATACAATCCAGCTGGTGCTGACTCACAATGTTTTCTTCAAAGTGGCTGGATGTAGAACATTGAAACAAAACTCTCATGCTATCTATTGGAGTGACACTGAAGAAGGAGCAGAATGACTTTTGCTCACCTGGAAGTAGGTGTATTTATAGACTGAACCTCCAGTGGAGACGGGAACCACAGCTAATGTGGCAACATCCACATACTGGTTGGGGAAGAGGAAAAGATCCACACAACAGCCCTGGGCTACACACTCCTTAGCCAGAGAGCTGTAGAAACCCACCTGAGGCTGAAATAGCGACTGTGGACGACAAGAAAGGAAAGAGAGTGAGCGAAATAACACAAGAAGTTGACCTGCTACAATATGAAGTCATGTCTCATGCTACCTTCTCCTTGTCTGTTCCAATCAGTTTTTTGTCTTCTCTGTTTTTTAGTTTTCCTGGGGCTTCCGCGATGGGCAAAGAGGTGTGAAACACAAACAGCTTCCCAGCACAGTCAGCAGCCTGTGGGGAGAGAAGACACAGGTCATCAGACTGACTCAAATAAATGGCACTGGAGCACCACCTACTGCTTTTCTGTGTCAGAAGCTGTCATTATGAAAATGTTTCAAAAAGTGCATAAGCTAAAGGGCTGCACAAAGCTGCAGTATAAGATAAACAGGGTTTATTTTGAACAGTGAACACAAAGCTACTCTAGAAGAGTCCAAAAATAAAAATATGGAACTGAAAATAAGTGTAACAGGCCCCTCTTTTAAGATCGATTTAGTCAAAAATTAAATATAAACAAATGTTTTGTTTCAGAGCTGCCCATCGTTGTAGCTTTAACCCTCTGGGATCAACGTACGCGACGGGGCGTCCAAATCACATGACCAATTTAAGAAGACACGGCAACAAGATACAGTCTCCATTTCAACTTGTGTTGAAAGTACCGACTTCAAAATACATAGCAGTTTTTAAATTGTGTCGATAGACCACATAGAACCAGAGTTATGATAAAAAATATACACAATGTTTTTTCCTGAATACTGTCGTCGTGTTCACTGGTGGGAAATTTTTTTATTTTTTTTAAAAACTGCATTTCAGTGCTAGCAAGCACTCTAAAAAAAGAGGACAGACAAAAAACACCCTCTTGCTATTGGTGGAAAAATGTACCATATCGACTTTTCAAAAAACTATATGGCCACATGTGGCATTTTTATAAGTTTTACCAATGACACAGCGAGCGAAAGAAACACCTCCTGCTTTAAGGCCTGTGGTGTTCTCCTATAAGAGGTTATATAAAACACGCCTGAGGCCTTGGCTGCATTTTTATGTAAATAGTTGCAAATAATTTTGTTGTTTGCCAAAGTCGTGCATAGATTTTTAAAATGTACAATTTATATTTGCATTTAAAGTTATTAAAATGATTCGATAAGATAACCTTTATTAGTCCAACAGAAGGGAAATTAGCTAAATATGTTTGTGGTTTTTACAGAAAAATATAACTTTTTTCTACTTTTTGATCAATTGTGTTAATACAGTAAGTGAAAATGAAAATATAACTGGAAATTCAGACATGTGAGGTTGTGCTGAAAAGAATGATACCAAACAAGGCAAGGTAAACTGCTTTTAAAGGTGAAAGATAGACGTCAAATCAAAAGCAGTAAAAAGCAGCCAATTATACCCGGGACCCCAGAGGGTTACTATTTGGCAGCAAAAGCAAATTTCATTAAAAGGTTATTTATTATTTACATTAATAACATAAGCAGTTTGGTACCAAGTGAGAAAAAATGGACATTTTAAAGGTTTTCAAAGTTTGAAAGTTAACTTTTATGTTCATCTTCAAGAAGTCTCTAAGATTTCTGGACCTGGACACAAAACACGACAGGCGTTTACCTTTAGTGCCTCCAGTCCCGCTTGGATGACGGGTCCAAACACCGTCTCTGTCTCCCTGGTATCTGCAAACATCTCTGGGATCTGGTCCAGCAAACTGGAAAAACAAGCAGCAAGTAATTAACCCAGATCAATGTGTCTGACCGTCTGTCTATTCATGTATTTGTCCAAGTGTCAATGTCCACTTTATAGCTGCTCACCTCTCGATAACTTGTCTGCTTTCATTTACATTCACCAGGAACCCGTCAAGCAGGGGTACAAACATGTCTGACACGTCTGACACCACCATCATCTGGGGCTGGGCCAAGCTCGACTTGACGTTGTAGAAGTGCAAAACCTTGTTGTAGGTGACAAAACCCACTCGCACTGCAGATTCCACTTCGGGATTCTCCCTGAATCAAAAAAATAAATACATAAATAAATCAAAACCACATTCCCTGAGATGAGCTACAAATCTGACAGTACTTTTCTTCATTCAGGTGTGTGCTTGAGTACCTGGGGAGGCAGTCTAGTAGGGTCTTGAGTTCCTGGCAGACAATGTTGACCATGCCGCTCTTCACAGCATTGTAGGACACATCAATAAGGAAGATGAAGGCTGGAGGCGGAGGGAGCTTGTTATTCTGTAAACAGACAAGCCATAAATAGATACACAGGTACATTCAGGAATTACTCGTTGTTTAATTGGATGTGGTCTCGGACTTTAGTACCAAGACTTATACAACATATTTTTTTTTTTCAGATTCTTTCCACTTTACATGTCCTCAGTCCTAGCCTGATCAAGCATGTCACATCTGGAATCCCTTACTTGGGTTAAAGAAAACTAGAGCTGCCGTCTGATGGTGATCGTTGTGCTTCACTCACATTTTTTGCTCAAAAATACTAAATCTAGTGCAGGCTTTTTCTTTAGCCACTGCACATTTTTAAGTTCAGCCAAGATAACAAAAAGAGAACCTCATACTTTATCAACAACATCTAACCAAATGAAGAAAAGTTTCTAATGTATTTATCCAAATAATTACTAAATAATAACTACAAAAACTAAATAGCAAAGCAAGTGTTAAAAGCTTCTATTAAGTCAATATGTTTCTAATCTTGTTAAATAAGAGGAATTATGATATTTACTAAGACAAGACTCATAATAGATCCAGTTTCTTTGTTAATATCACCATATTAAAAAGGTAAATAATTGAAAATTTAAAAATAAATACAAAATAAGATAAGCGCTATGATGGTATGAGTAAGTATCAGCCACTGTCATTGGTGATATATATTTTTTAAAGATCCCATCCCATTAATATCGTATCCACCAAGGCCCATTAATAATTTAATCATACTGAGATAGAGACGTTTTAGTGAGAATTAATCACTTATTATTAAACCATAAAATTAATTTTAAAAAATGATGATTGATACATGGTAAATAGTCAGCTGCAGACTTATGAGGTACTTTAAAGCATGAAAACCCCACAGTAAGACTTTTTTCCCCTCATGGAGCTTTCAATCGTGGGTCTTACCTTACAGTAGTCAACAGTTGCAAGGAATTCATAACTGCCCAGTGAAAGCTCTGGCCGGTCGTAGCAGTCCACCCTCTTACCAGTGTGGTCCAGATGCTGGAAGTAATGTGGAGGCACTGTGGGGGGAAAAGCAGAAATGATATCAACGCACATCAGGGTACCATTTATAGTCTCTCAAACGCTGCATCTTTTCACATATCACTATGGACACATGTGCTCACCCTCTGTGACACAGCTGCAGAAACCACACTGGAAGCGGCGACCTCCCTCTATGAACTGCATGTATGGACACATGTAGGCCTTGCAACGGTTGCAGCGGATCGGACCGCTCTCGCCGTGGTCCACCACGAGTGGAGGGGCCTGAGGAGATATTCGCGAAAAGAGTAAGATGAAACTAAACTTCACCAGGACGAGAAAAAGGATTCAAACACCCTAATGTGGACACAATTACTCAACCGAGACGCAATATGTACCAAACTGTTATCAGTTAAAAATAAATAAGTCATGCCTGCTTTTCCCTACAGCTGTTTTTCATACCCAGATGACACAACATGAAAGTCCAATCCAAATGGATATATATTAGGCGTGATGACAGCATGAAACAGGGTCATGCAGCCACTCCCACCTTTGATTTGAAGAGATTATCCCACTGACATTACGTGCATCCTCTGATACTATCTACATATTAGGCTTTTTCCTGAAAAATAATCTTTTATCAAATCTGGCTCCGAGTAATAACTGTTCCACTGTTGCAGCAGAAGATGCAGCCGCAGATACCAATGAGATGAAGACGATGAAATGCAAAAGAAGCTTGTTAATGGGACAAATAAACAATAGAATATTAATTTTCAAAGACATTCAGCATTTTCAAAGATATATTTTTGCATTCAGAGCTTGTTTGCCTTTTTTTTTTTTTTTTTTTAAAGTTCAATCTCTAGGCAGAAGATTTTCTTCCTAATACAATACTGCATTTCCAAATGAGAAAAAAAAAACCCTGTCTAATCGTAACTTACAGAATTCACAACACAAAAGAGATATGAGAGAGCGCCAGAGCAAAGGAATCACTCACCTCATCAGGTGGCAGCGTGGCGAGGGGCTTGATGACAGCAGCCAATGGCACCTGAGACTGCTTTGCCATATCAGCTGTGCAAGGCATGTTGTAGGCTGTACAACGAATAAACCTGGGACTGGCATTCCCTAAACACAAGCACAGTTGCTCCATTATTATCAATGCTAAATGTAAAAATTATTTTCAAGAATGAGTTTAGTGTTATCTTGTTAACTATTTGGACAAATGAAGTGAACTCCAGGATAATTGTGGCTGAGAAAACCAGAGAGGACAAAAAAAAAAAAAAGGAGAACAACCTTGGTCTTGAACCTGGAAGTTGGTGGTGACCAGTGGTGGGGCTTGACCCCTGACCCCTGTGGTGAATGGCTCGGTAGTTTTAGCCTTGTCATCCTCTATTACCTGGATCTAATAAAGAGGGGGAGACAAAAGGTGGCCCACGTTCATACATGATCACAGCATCAATATAAGACATTTATAGGACACACTATCCCAGAGTCTCACAAAAATTAAAAGAGGCACATGAAAACCACTCATGCAGGAAAAGACTTGTATACAACTCCCCCACACAGAGATTTGCAGCCACTAACACACAACTATACCCTGTGTTGATCAGTGGACAAAAACAAAGTCAATTCATGCTGAAGCCATTCTGTCAGAATTTAAAACAAAAAATTAAATCCCGGGAACCGGGAAGGATTTATCAAGGCATGCCTTAAATGCAAGAGACTTGATGGTAAATCCAATCCAGGCTAGCATGCAGGGCTTGGAAAAGGATTATAGGCGTTGTGTGGGTGTATAAAGTTTACTTTGAAAGACAGAAGTTCTCTTAAGAACCAGCTGCCTCAAAATCCTGACCAAAAACACAAACAGTGAGGTGGGCAATGGTTATACGACCTTGTGTACAGGCTGTTAATGTGTAATCTGAGTTTCACAAAAAGTTGCACTACATCTTAGTCATTTTTCCTGACAGTCTCTTGAAAACTTGAGACAGCTTGAGACTTTAGAAAATGCTTTTTTTTTTTCTTTATTGTTGCAAACTGGATGAAAAGATCCCACAAAAATCAGTCAGACAGGAAACCATTAAAGATTAAAGGGTCATGGCACAGATGTGCCTCATCTTCACCATTCAGTTTTTGAATGAATTATACAAAGAATAACATGTTACTTAAGGAGCTCTAAAGGTCATGGTATGGAACTAATACACTCACACTCATCATTATTTCATGTATTTGTGCTATGTTAAAGGATTAGCAGGATAAATGTACTGGTTTCACACCTACTGTCCAGATTGAGAATGGTAACAATTTGGGCTGTGCGATATGACCAAAATCTCATATCCCGATATAAGACATCTATCGTCCCCATAACGATATAAATCACAAAAATTTTACATTTTCTGAAAATTCTGTGAATCTCGGGCAGCTCGACTTGCGTGAAGTGTTTCCAGCTGGGCGTCATGTACCTGGAGTCGAGTGTTGTAACCGATGCATGAAACTATACATTTTTAGACACAAGTTGTAAAGGCCGCTGTTTTCTTTGTGAGTATTTATTACACAGCGTGCTGCGGGGAAAAGCCTGTTCTAACATTTGAGTCGAAGGTTTATTTTTTTAGCACCTGACGACTCTTTTTTGCTTCTCATCCGTAAAGACTCTGCATACTCTTTCACGTAATTCAGTTTATTTTGAAAAGTCTCAACAGGATCTTGAGCTATTGTGAAAGGTTTATGTGGAAAATAAACAAGTGGACACGCGATGGTTTTACCGTCGTTGTTGCTAATGACAACACATAAAAACAGGCGCTTGTCCGTCCGTAGTGTGGTTATATAAAATATAAGAGAAAGAGAGAACTTTAAGAAATTAATATAGCCGCTACAGTGGCCATCAAAACGATGAAAAAAATATTGCCGTAAACAGTTTATTTTGCGACACCACGAAACAAACGATAGCGTAAAATGATAGATGTTTTAAATCGTCATCCGATACATATCGTTATATCGAACAGCCCTCGTAACAATCTTCTCATCCAGTTCTTAACAAGAAAACACAAAGAAACATTTTCTACAATGTTAAACTTTCCCTTGAAATATTACGTCTTTGTTGTGTCTTGTTTGGGCTGTGACAATTTCATCTGGGCATTTCTGCTAAAAACATATCAGATATCGGCATATCAAAATGTATCTGTGACACAACAACTGGATCATAACATAAATTTTTAAAAAACTGTCATGATCGCTAACTTTAAGGGAGTAGAGGAAAAAGACAGGAGGAGGAGGCAGTGGGTTACTGCAGTCAGGCACAAAGAAGAGGATGAAGCAGAGGAAAAGGCACACAGGAAACTTACTGGGCTTGGGATAGCGTCTGGATCTATTCTATGTCTCGGTTTCTGCACAGCCGGCATGTCAGACGCTTGCTTTACATTCAAATGTTTGTCCAGCAAATTGTGCAAAACAAGTAAATACAAAGAGTAAAAGATAAAAAGGAGTGTGAGAGGAGAAAGATCAGCAAGACTGAGCTCAGCAGCAGGTAGCATTGCTTTTATGTAGACAGAAACACATCAGTATTATTGATTAGTTATTAGTAATATTGTAAGCTCAAGTGGAAATAAGTTTAAACTAACTAGTGGTAGCAAACATGCTTAGAATCTGAGGTTACATAGTTAAAAAAGGTTAGATTTCTTCCATTCTAGAGCTTTGCAGTATGAAAATAATACATTTACAATGAAATCCAAATTTATGACCATGTTGAGTAAACACACATGCATTTACACAAAAACTTACTCTAGGAATAAACTGCTGAGATATTTTAATTCTTATTACTGAACTAAACTCTGAATCTTTTATAATAAATTAAATTAATCTAAATAACAGTTGTAAGGAGAACACATAATAACAGAATTATCACACAGCTCTAGGTGCAGCATGCAAAAATCATTCACACTCAGTGTCCACTTAGGCCTATAAAATCAAGTGCAATACCATCAGATTTCGCATAAATTCCACTTTTAAGGGAAATCTTTTATAGATTATATGAACATCATAGTTAAAAGTGATGTTATACTTAACTACGCTGTATTAATGTGTTAATATGCAACAATTCTAACACTGAGAAACTTGTTCCACCTTCCTTGCTAACGCTACTTTGGTAAAATGTTTAAAGACAGATGGGCAAAGATTTGAACTAAATTGCATCATAAATATTCATTATTTTTGTTTACGATCCATCATGTGAAGAGATTTTTCCACACAACTTTTTAATTCAACCAGATGAAAGATAAAAGATAAGATCTAATAAGGAACAAAGACTAAAAATCTGAAACTTAATTTCATAGGACTGTTGCATATGAAGTGTGGATCAGAACCAAGAGTGAAATTTTAGAAAAAAAGAATCTAAACCCATATGTGGGTCGAAACTTGCAAAGGCCCGGATGTAGCCTGGGCCATGAATTTGAGATGGCCTAGTTGTTACATTTATTTATTTCCCCTGAGGGTTGAACATTGAGAAAGCCTCGCAATATAATGCAGCTCAGTACATCATTACAACCAAATACAGATTCTAAAAGTTGGAGATTTAAGAATTGGTTTTGTGTGGCAAACCAAAACAATTGAGAATTAAACAGTATATGTATTTGTGTCAGCTCACCGGGCTAGGAATGGCATCTGGGTCAAGTCTTTTCTGTGCAGGTGGAGCAGGAGCTGGTGCGCCATAGTTTGGTTGCCCAGGGTAAGGGCCTGAATACCCAGGCTGAGGGCCTCTCACCTGCCCAAAAGCACCTGCAGAAAACAGCAAAACAGCTGAGATACAAAGAAAACGAATGATAAGCCTTTTTGATTTTACTTTAACAGCCGTCTCCTAACCATTCTGCTGAGGAGGGTATCCTGTCTGCATCCCAGGTTGAGATGGAGGCTGCTGTAGTGGCCCAGGAGGACCTGCCGGGCCCTGGGGTCCTGGAGGCAGGTGATTGCTCTGAGCCATGGAAGTGGGAGGCATTTGAGGTCTAGGAGGATGGTGCCCTGAGTGATAGGGGGATGGCTGAGATGGAGGGGGTTGCTGCTGGGGTGGCATGGGACCTGGGTACTGGCAAGAGGGGGCTGAGGTTAGAGGGGGGCCAGGAGGAGGAAAAGAACCAGGCTGAGAGCTAGGAGGGGGGCCTTGAGGTGGAAACGAGCCTGGGGCAGAAGGCGGAGGGCCAGTGGCAAAGGAAGATTGACTGACAGGTGGAGGTGCTGAAGAGAAAGGGGGCTGGGGTGTAGGGAAGGACTGCTGTGCCTGGGACACTGGGGGAACAGGAGGTTGACTTTGTGTAGGCACCGGACCCGAGTAGGAGGATGGAGGTAAGGTTTGCTGAGGAGGAGGATGTGGAGGTACAGAAGAGGTGAACTGCTGCTGCTGCTGAGAGGTAGGGGGAAGAGAGGAATTGAATGGCTGTTGAGAAGAAGGCGGTGGGCCGCTATAATATTGCTGAGGAGCTGCGGGGCCGCTGGGAGGTGGCGGCTGGGTGGGAGCAGAGGACACAGGGGGTGGGGCTTGGGTGTAGGAGGCCTGGGGTGCGGCCGAGTACCCAGTGCTGACAGGAGGCTGGGAGCTGTGAGGTGGAGCTGAATAGAGAGCGAAAGACAATACAATCTTTAAATATCATAAAGAGAATAAAAGACTGCATGCATTAAACTGAAAAACAAATCTATTCAAATTACCATATCCTGGTCCAGCAGCGGTTGGTGGTCCAGAGGTGATCTGCATCCCCGTCATCTGGTTGGTAACCTGCTGCATTGTGGATGGGGGTCCATAGTGTTGGGGATAAGAAGGGTGCGGCCCCGATAGGTTCATAGCACCCTGGTTGTACGGCTGAGAGACAGCAGGTCTGAAAACACAAAGCTCTTTCAGTAGTTGATTGCACTAGGAGACACTGATGTTAGCTTGCATTCTCCACTCTAATTCATCCCAAAGGTGTTCTATCAAGTTGAAGTGAGGACTCTGTGGAGGCCAGTCAACAGGAAGGGGCCATTCCCAAACTGTTCCCACAGAGTTGGGAGCATGAAGTTGTTCAAAATGGCTTGATATGCCGAAGCTTTAGGAGTTTCTTTCACGGGAACTAAGGGGCCGAGTGACTGAAAAAAAACTGAAAAAATAACTGCACACTATAATCCCCCCTTCACCAAACTTTACATTTGGTACAATGCAGTCACAGGTACAGTTGTCCTGGCAACTGCCAAACCCAGACTCATCCACTGGATTACCAGAGAGACAGGTGTAATTCGTCACTCCAGAAAACATGTCTCCCAGCATTTTTTACACTACTGTATCCGGCGCTTTGTATCATGCTTTGTGATGTAATGCTAAGATGTAACTGCTTGGACATGGAAACCCATTCAACGAAGCCCTCTATTCACTGTTCTTGAGCTAATCTGAAGGCTACATAAAGGTTGGAGGTGATAGACTCTGCAGAAAGTTAACAACTTCTGCACACTATGTACCTCACCTCCTCTACCATCTAACCTTTGAATATTTATAAATGTCATACCCATGTGAGTTGTGAAGATATGCTGTGCAGTGTCCTCTCCCTGAGCTGTGACTCTGCTCTGACACGTGCACAGGTGTGGGTCAGGTCAGGGCTGACTGACACAGCTTCTTCTATCAATTAAACAGTATAAGGTGGCCATGTTTTTAAAATAAAATATAAACTTTCAGTCTGTATCCTCAAATTTACTGTAACTGAACTAACATACTGATTAGGACAACCTGATTACAAAATTGTCCATGTTTTTACAAGGAATGCACATTTTTAGCTTATTATTAGCGTATCTTGGAGCAAATCCAATCAGGATAACAATATCCTAGCATGACAAGCTCACCTGGTTCCTCAACATCACCTGTCCTAATCCAGCCTTTTAAACAGCAGATAAACACAAAAAGAAATGCAGAGTATTGGCAACCAAGGTACCTCCTGCTTTCTTAAATTTCAGTTTCTGTGCAGTTTGTCGAGTGCCTTAACACATCACTGTTTCTAAAAATGTGCTTTGGTTGGTTTGTAGTCTACATGTCACTCCTGTAAGGAAAGCACCAGATTTTGACAGTCTCAGTACTAGTATCTGGGGTATTATAATGGATTCTGTCAACTGCTTCAATAAACTTGTACAGCAAAGGCGAAAACAAATTACCTGGGTGGTGCCTGTGTAGGAGGTGGGGGTCCATTCTGCATGCTCCCTTGACTCTGACTGTACTGATTGTACTGCTGAGGTGCTGAGACAGGCGGGGGTCCAGAGGTAGGAGGACCCCTGACAGGACCTGAAATGCAAGAGCCAAATAATTACTACATATAGTGACAAAAAGCAACTTCGCTACCAAATAATCGTGAATCAACTCTGGTATGAACCTTAGTATGTTGAGATAACTGAGGTTAGGGCTGGGCGATTTGGTCTAAAATCCATATCACGGTATAATTTGAAGCACGTGCGGTAACGATATATATCGCGATATATTCTTGTCTTCTGTATAACGTATTTTCCACACTATAAGGCACACTTAAAATCCTTTAATTTTCTCAAAAATCGAGTGTGCCTTATGTATGAATTCTGGTTGTGCTTACTGACCTCAAACTGATTTTGGAGTGCAGAAATCTGTTAAAAATGTTTTGATGGATTGTCAGAGCATTACGGCTGCCGTAGTGAGGAGCTTTGCGGAGTAATCTGGGTCCAAAACTCCGTCCCCTCAGGTCCGAAAGTCAAACGAACACTTAAGAGTTAAAAACGGTCTAAATTCTTTCATCTTTAATAAAATCATCAGCGTTGCTGCTTTACCAGGTGTAACAATTAAGTTTAACATCCAGGCATCCATGAAAACAGAATTTATTAAATTTAACGGCGTTAGAAGTTAGCAGGAAGTTAGCTCGCTAGTTTCCACCTAAACATGACATACCATGTTCTGACTGAGAGATTTTTGAAACTAATTCAGCTTGATGACATCATCAACATGCGCTATCGCGATAGAGCGGTATAGTCAAAATCTCTATCGTTGGCCAAATTTATATCGTTTCTATCGTATATCGTTTATATCGCCCACCCCTAACTGAGGTAACACTATTATAAGCCAAACATATTTTTCCCTCGTGGGTTTGCACAGATAGAAAACCAAGATAACAAATGCTGTGTTTGAGGAGTATCAACCAGATTTGTAAGACAAGTTCATACAGGAACTTTTTTTTTCACCATTCAGACTGTAAATCTGACCCTAATAGTTTGTTTAAAGGGAACCTATTATGCCAAATATCTATTGTTGCAAAGGTGGATGCTCATAACAAACATGACCAAATATCAAGTCAACATATGTACGACTAAGTCCAACAATTAGTTTTTTTCTACTCTTACGTACAATGTCAACAAGGGAGGGGATATTTCTAATATGGTCATCTGAGATGCAGAGCTCTAGCTTTGAGTGCAGAAACCCCCTCCCCACCTGCTGTTAAAACCTTCTGTGTGCAAAAGGCAGCGAATCAAAAGCAAAAGAAGTAATGACCAGTGGATTCAAAGACTAAATTTATGTCTCTCACATAACAGAGATATAATTTATATTTCTGGCCTACACAAAGGTTGGTGTATAGTTGGCTGCTGTACTTGAACGTCACTGGCATTAGTCTCAGAAAGATGTTCAATTATATGCTGAGAAAAATGACACAGCAGGAAGAATAATACCTGCAGGTACAGAGAGGATTTGATGATTGCAGGGCATATGAAGTGTGAAATGAGTGAGAAACAGAGATGAGCTGGTTACCTAAGTCAAGAGGAGAGGGGAGGTCAGAGACTGGGTTGGCTGCCAAAGCCTTAGAGGGAAAGCTTGTGAAAGGAGAGTAACCTGAAATAGAAGAAAAGAGGGGAAGGAGGCAAATACAAGAAGATGAAGAGAAGTGCATGAAGCAAAGTGAAGGAAGGAGAGGGCAGTTGAGAATCAGATTAGTATGCACAGGTGCTGTGCTTTTCTCACACATACATGATCACTCACATGGCAGGAGGCATGTAGGACACTCCAAGGTTATATCCCTCTGAATGCTTAAAGTACAGCCTACCTGAACTGCTGGATGTCTCACTCATGCGCACATTTTTTAACAAACTGCACTTTACCTTGCGGTGGAGCCCCAGGCTGATAGGCTGACGCAGGGCCATTGTAGGGTGCGTAGGGTGCTGGATAGCTCCCATCCAGGGGAGCGTAACCAGGCTGGCCAAAACTAGGCTGGGGCTGGCCATATGGAGAGGCCATTGGCGTGTGCTGGTTTACATTCATCCTCAGTTCATCCCTAAATCTGGATGAAATTGTGAAATAACAATACAGTTAGTTACTTAGATGTCATAGTTAAGGACTAAACTTGTTTCGCCTGCTTCGTGTGTGTGAACAATAATACAACCAGGGCACCTGTAGTGTGAAAGCCCCTGAAATAAGGACGGTACTGATAAAGGCTGTTGTGAAGGTATTGTGTTTCTCTGAAACAAAGACACAGACTCTTTCAAAGAGCAGGGGGAATCTGTCCACAGCAGTGCTTGCACATACTGCTAGAACATTTACTGACAACTGTCATGTTTAAGAAAACGTTTTTTCCAAAGCAGTTTAAACAGTAAGTCTAACTAAAATAACAAGATCTTAACACCCACATAAAACATAATGGATCCAAAATGAAGTTTTTGGCACCAAGCACCTGAACTAAAAAACAGGCAAACTGACACAGAAGAGCTTTGCCCTGCAGGACTCTAAACTCTAACTGTCTACAGTCTGACATTATTATTTATTTATTATTTAAATCCCACTGACTTATGACATTAACATTTCCTGGTTCAGTGACAAAACCTTTATTGGCTTTTTATGTTTGACTTGGCCACACCCTCAGCCTTTTGAGTTTTTACACAATGTGCTACAAAAATTAAATAACATTAAATAAAAAGATTACAACCAAAAGAAAGTAAACAAACATTAATATCGAACACCTATTGCTAAAAAGACACAAAATGCAAAATTATTATGCAACTCTTTTGCAGCTGTGAAAGTGGTATTAAAGATAGTATCAGATAATACCTGAGTACAGGTTTTACAAGTTATTAAAGAGAAAGTATTGTAGACAACTAAAAGGATTAAAAAAAATAGTTATGACTAGTTATATCTAAAGACTGTATAGTTAGAAAACTAAAATAACCATTTAAGAAATGGGTTTTAGACGTTGTCAAGCTGGTTAAATAAGCCAATAAAATGCATGTAAGCAACTTTTCATGCTGTCTGCATCACAGAAAGTCAGTGTTGTCTTGCCATGACTTTTCTAAACAACTTATAAAATCTAATACTTAAAGTGATGAAAACCACACTCAAAATATCTCAAATGAGAAGATGGAAAGTAAGTCAATCCTAAATCGTCAATAACATAAAATAAAAACTAAATAAAGCAGTGAGAAGAAACCAAATGCTGAATTATGAAAACCAACTTTATGAGCATAACTCCATCACATGTCAACTTTAACCCTGCTAACAGATGTGGGTGAGTGGTGTTTTTATTCACTTTGTTCCTGGACACAGGCCTAAAATATAAGACATGAGTGATCAGTATCGTCTGACAGACAAACACGAGCTAAACCAGCGGGGCCATTGAATAATTCAGCAGTGCAGGTGCCACAGCGAGAAACACAATCGCTGGAACCGTAACTGTTCTTTTACTATGTCGGGCCTACCGAGTGACCCACATCAGTTCTAAGGTGCACTGCTAAAGGTTTGGGCTAGTAATTTTATCCAAACATCGGAGAACTTTTTAAAACTCACACAGAAATAGGGTGTTTGAGAATAAAAAAAACAAGTGCCAGGTAGGGAAAAGACTGTTTTGTAGGAGGAAAGTGTGAAATCTGGCGAGTAGTAATGCCGCCGCATTATAATTAGCTCGCTAGCAATGCTAACATTAGCCGGACAACATGTCAACCAAGAGCCAAAAACAACTTGCCTCTCTTATTATACAAGTAACTGTTCTGACTCTAAGTAGGGGTCAAAGCAGGACACGTTCCTTATTTAACCACACTCCAGCTACCCCAGCATGCTAATGTTAGCAACCACACAGCCTGAATCATGACAGCACATCAGCTGTGACCAAATGCTAAGTTAGCTCGTAATCTCCTAGCTTTTCGTCAGAGCGGTGCTAGCAGTGCCTTAGCATTAGCCAAGCATTAGCAAACGTAGCGAAATCCAAGATCCCCAGCGAAGCCGGGAGGGCAAAGAATAAACCGTATCAAAACCTAAACCTACCTCCAAAGTGATGTAAATAGTAAGGCTGTCCTAGATTTGATGCAAACTCTGAAGCCCGGTGGTCGACAAACTGAGACGCCGATGTCGTACCGGGGTGTTGCTCACTAATCCCTTCTCGGTATCAGAAGCGGACATTCAGCGGAACTGCTGCAGCGCTGTGCCACGTCCACATCCGGACTCCTCAAAGTGACTTCCTCCGAGAGAGCGCAGCAGTGGTTGCTGGAAACTGTTCAGGCTGCTGTGTGAGAGTTTTGGTTTCATTGTAAGAATTGGGGTTTGTTTTTTCACCTTTTCTTCGGGAATTTGACAAGGCAGCGGTGTAATTGGTATACGGTATCGGCAGCCAACTATTTAACATGTAAAATGGGAGTCTTTTTAATCAAAGCATTTATAGTTATTAAAAAAAGTTATTAAACAGGGGCTGTTTCATGATATTTGTGGTGGCCCAGAGGGGACCAAAAACCAGTGGAGGAAGGGTACTGCTGGGGTCAGGGTAATCAACCCTTACTAAAAAAAAAAAAAAAAAAAGAGTCACTTTTGAGCAGTTTTGTTCAGATAAGGTCAGATCAGAGGGAACTTGAGATGTCACAGCAGTATACATAAAACACACAATAAATCCAATACAAAAATAGAGATATAACAGAGAAAACGAAATAAAGATATCAATATAAATATAGAAGTCACCGACCATCTCCTCCAGGATGGTGAGTTTCATGCCAACTTCCTGAGGAGTTTATTCAGTCTCAGTTTTACAATAAAATACAATAAAAATGTGTATGTAGTGGCAAAACATTTAAAAATAGAAATGTATATTTAGGTTTAAATTTAGTCCCTTTTCATTTTCATTTACATGTTTCCACATAAAAATGAAATTTGTCCTCAGGACCCGCAACATACATGACAATATCTCATCATTAAGAATAACTGAATTTTCATTGCAATAATACCAATAAATAAATAAAATAAAAATAAATTATTATAAAGTTTGGTTTGTGGCATCTGGCATATGGAAAATCTTTAAACTAGTGTCGAAAACTCGTTCCCTGATATAGACACTGTATTATGGAACTCTAGCACCTATATTATGTGTTAACATAGGTGCTGCAAAACAGTTGCAATGCAAATGTTGCACTGAAAAAGAGTTTCAGAATCTATTTATATTGAGTATTCTTTTTCCCCTTTGGTGGAATAAGTATTTTACCTACTTAGAAAGTAAAAGTAGCTATAAATGTACATAGTAGTGGTGTTGTTGTATCCTTAGGAGCTCTGCCTTCTGTCTTTTTTCAGTGCTAACAAGTCCAAACCATATAATGTAGCAGGTTTCACCATCTTGTAAACCTTCCATTTCCCTCTTGCCAAGAGCCACTCTACTCCTTCCAGTCTGAAGCTTGGATACATCAGGAATGCCATTTGGTGTAAATCATCATCGCTGTGGTACAGCCAGTAAATAAAATAAAATAAATAAATAGATAAACATCTCAGTAAAAACCTCAAAAAATGTAAGACGACAAACCCCCAATCCATCAGTTTTTAAATGCCTGTCCTCTGTAGCATTTTGAGCATTCTGGCTAACAACAGACCATACAGAACATACAGAACATACACCAAAAAGTTCTCCTGATAGCCCATGCTACCCTTTTCAGGGATGCTGGTTTTATCTTGCTCGGTTAGGAGTGTTGGCTATTCATCAAATAATCACAATGTGATATGAGGTAGCCATCTGAATATGTGTGAGCACATGCGGCCGACTTCCAGCGCCTCTAAATGTAAGCCAGAAGAAGCCAATACACTGTAGAACTGCCAAATCTGTCCGCATTTTGAGCTTGCAAAATGCAGGACAATTTCTCTTTTGAATCATCTCAAATGGGTTTGCAATTTGGATCAGGTAGTCAAGTACAAATTCTTTAATTGTTTGCCTTCCTTTAGCGACGTCTGATGTGATGAAGCTTTAATACATCAGCCAAGCTCCTCATTTATTGAAATAACTGTAACAGTTTTCACAAAGTCAGCTACAGCACCAAACCTCTACTTCCTCAGAGCCAGAAGTCCCTTTAGCACCCACTCTGAAACTGTCAGCTTGGATAGTCATCCATTAAGAAGACTGATCCATGTACCGCGGGTGCTGGTCAGGCTTGCTGAGCTGGGGGGGTTGAAGAGGGAGTGGTGCTGATGGTTATTTCTGGAGGATATATCAGTAAGTGCCCCTTGCAGGACAGGGTGCTGGAGAGTGACATGGCAAGTGTTGAATCCAAGTGAGGACGAATGCACACACACATACACACAAGCACGCTACACACTTTTGCCCCTTCTCACCCTGCTGAGCTCCCACCCTCTGACACAGCATTCCAGCGTGAGCAGATGAAAGCCAGCCACCCTCTGTCTCCTCATGGGTGGAGTGACGGAAAGCAGTGAGATACCTATTGATACTCACAGAGTGTGAGGAACTGAAGAAGGGGAGAGCAGCATATACACCACCACACAGGCACACAGCAGGCTGTGAGCTGAGAGCAGGAATGGTAGCTGAGGAGATTGTGGTGTCTCTCTCAGGAGGAGCCCCGTGGGGTTTCAGACTCCAGGGAGGAGCTGAGCAGCAAAAACCTCTACAGGTGGCCAAGGTACAGTAGATCTGATATATGTGTATGCATGCAGTATGTTGTAGTCAAGTTTGCTGCCAAGGTAGTAATGTGAGTAGACGATTTGATGGAGATTGCAGCTGTTAACTGTAGGCTCAGCCCTCAGCGAGTCTTGTGGTTTGTAATCTGACCTGAAATACGAATAAATGAATCAGCTGCACTAGAGTCACTAGAGATTTTACTTTCTGGTTCTTGTAGGTGTTTTTAGGATTTTGAATAGCTAAATTACATCTGGCTTGAAACTGTTTCACTGTGCTGTCCTTATGTTATTCTAATTAAATAAAACTGAACTAAAACTAGGAGCAAAAATACATTTCAGTTAACTGGAATTAACACAGAATCTAAACAAAACAAACTAAAACTATTCCATGTACTTACAAAACTATCATCTTACATTTCAGCCTTCATCAATTTAGTGAAGTTTTTCCAATATAACTTACATGAATTGATTGTGATTGTGAGTCAATGTTTGTATTTTTTTGAAAATATGAAACTTTGCCTCTAACAAATAGCATTACTGTGACATAATAATAAAAAAAACTGCAGTAATGTTATTTAAAGTACAGTAAGTGGCATCTAACAAAATATTTAAATAAATAAAGAGATAAACTGAAGTGAGTAAATTCACCTATCCTAAACTAAACTAATATACTTGCTATTTTACATTTACTTGTTCTTGACTAGAAAGGCAAGAGTGACTTCCTTGATGGGCAAATTCATTTAAAAATGATTTAAATCAGAGTGTAATCGTATATAAACTTCTGAGCAAAAGTAATGTCCCTTCAAGTTCACACAGTTTTGACAGTTCAGGATTTTTCCTGGCTCCAAACTGGCTTTTGGGGAAGGAGGATTACCTGTCTGTATGAATGATTGTAAAAAAAAAAAAACTTTATTGAAATATATGAATGCATTTTCCTTTTGCTTCTAGTCATTTTACAAACTGCTTTGCTTGAGTTAAAACAACACAAAGAAACAAAACTAGTTAAAAAATGTAATAATTGCATTACAATACTTGACAGAGGGGAAGGGAATTCTGGCCACTGTTCCTGACACTCGTTTGGCTGTGGCCCAGTTCACTTTGTGCCTCACCTGTTTTGAGTGAATTAGTGGGTCAGTGAGCAGCGTGAACACATGTTTGGGGTTTGACTCGAGTTCCATCCCTGGATTTCTTTGAAACAGGTTCGTATGTCATCCATGTATATGAGTACACGTCCGGCTATTGTGAACACACCTACAACAGGTAATGAACTTGCTTCATATTTCTCACTGTCACATATTTGTGTGACACATTAATCCATCTTTAAGCCTAAGAGATTTTTTTTCTGGCTGGGTTTCTCTAAAGGCTTTTTGCATCTCTGTTTATTTTTGATGACAGTCCAGAATGTGCTCTCTAATGGGAAAAGCTATTCTGGAAAGCAGGAATGTGGACTCGCTCACACTGAAAGTCCATCATTCACCCACGAGCAGCCAAAATGTCTGATTCAGAAACGTGCTTCTTTTCATTGAAGACTTTCAAGTGGAAAAGGGAGTTTGATGGGAGGTTGATCAGTGATGAGTGTGTGCTTTAGTCTGTTGGTGTGTGTTTATGTGTGGTTGGGCATACCTCAGATAAGCCAGGTTGGGAATGGAGAGGACCAGAGGATCAGAATAGCTCATCTAAGAGGAGCTGGAAGCTGAGCATGGAAAAAGGACGACCTCTTGGTCACATAAAAAAATACAGGCACACACACAAACACACACATTTTCTTTCCTTTTTAATTAATTCTACTTTTGCATGTCTGTATTTGTGTGTGTGTTTTATCCATAATAGTAGCATCTGTCTTTCCCCCATTTGTGTAAGAATGTGGGAGATTTTTCTGCAAGGTTTTATTTCGGGTATGTGGGTGACATATGGTGAATGACAGGCATGCCCCATGGTCCAGACTGGTGAAGCAGCTGTTCAAACCCCCTCTTTCATGATGCTCACTTGAGCTGTGTGTGTACATGTGTGTGTACATTGGCTGGAGATAAATAGCTTGTCCTTGCTTTGCTTGTATGACGACAGAGTTGGATTATTGGGTCAGGAGATACTGATAAAGGCAAAGGAGGCACTTGAACACAATTAACATTTTTACCTTCAGCAGCGATAAAGTATGTGTATCAGTGTGTTTATGTGAGGCTACAGATTGGATAGCTTTATCCTTTTCTCTTAGAGGTAATTATAATCTATCAGGCAAGAATAGTCGCCTTTCCATCTATACAATCTATCCCTCCCGCAGTAGCGTCTACCCCCCAGCAGACATATTTCCTGAAGGATCCTATGACCTCATCTCTTAGTGACCTTCAGCAACAGCTGCATGACTTCACAAGTTAATTCCGATGCAGGGACGATAATGACTGCCGCTAAAGGAGAGCTGCATGTTGCAGAATGTTTTTGGTCACTTTTATATAGTCAGACATAAAAAAACAAGCTAACAAATACTTGACAGCGTTTCTGTGCCTGTGCAGGAGCAATCAAAGATTTTTATTAGGAAAAAACAATATAGTATCATACTAAGGCACGACTGTGCAGGGACCTCATACACGTCACCATGTTTTGTTAGAACCAGACTGACATATAGTTTGGTATTAATGGCTGATATTAGCCTATCAGAGATATCACTATCCGTGTAAATGCTGTTCAGTATGTACTGATAAAAAATCCTATTTAAAAAACACAATTAAACAGAAGAAGACGTACAAGATCGTTTCACTTTAAAGTTCTTGTATAAAATACATTATGCATAGTAGTCCCCTCAAAAAAACGAAATAGTTACACTTAAACTTAGACGACAGCCATGTAAAACCCAAAAGGAAAAAAAATAACGTGCCTCTTTTCAGCCAAATTCAGTGTCCTCCAGTGCAGAAAATGTTGAGATGGAGGAGGTAGATTACACTTCTAACCAAACTTCAAGCTCTAAGTTTTTATGAAAGAAATCTGGATTATAGCTCTAAATTCTATGAAACACAGCTTCAGATTAAACTCTATTTTAAAAGCATGAGAGAAGACAATATAAAGGCAGGAATGTGTGCAACAATAACATTAAGACGATATACTGCCCACTATAGATCTCCCTCAAGTAATGGAAAAGAAAGCATAAAAATATTATTTTAGACAAACTTTATTAGAAAACTGTTTTTTGTGGGCAACATTGTGGGATGTCTTACTTACATCTTACTCTGGGATACTCGGTTGAGTATTGTTAATATCCATGCTAGTGGCAGCATATTCAAGGCTTAGCCAGTGGAAGGAATCAGAGTTCAGTGACCTGCTCTGTGTCAAATATAATGTAATAGGTAACAACAGGTTGATGATATAGATCATTTTAGAGCAGTTTTACACCTAAAAGGTCAAATAACTAATAAAGTGTAAAAGATGATGCAAAGCAGAGCCTGAAATGATCAAACAACGTGCCCGCTCTGCCTTTACATGGGCACAAATATAAATGATTCACTCACCTTTTTTCTTCTCTACAGGTACGCAGGCGTAGCAAAGCATGCCGAGCTGGACTGAAGGAACATGATGAGCTGGTGGCCATTGGTGATCAAGCCTGTGCAGAGCTCAGTCATGCTGAGGCCATGAGCCTCATAGATAAACAGAGCAACACACTAATGCTCAGAGTCAAAAGGTCAGAGCAGGGACACTCACATACAGTAAACAACAGTCTTGCTGTCATATCGTACCAACTGTATTTTCACACCTTGACATCCCTGTGGTTTTAGGGCCCCTTCTGGCTTGCAGTGCTCATCTTACTCTGGTTGCTCTGCATCCCCCCACTCCTCCATGAGGGTCCTGTCACCTCCTGCAGACTCCAACAGCTTCTCCATCCTCTCCTCTGTCGAGATACCCCAGGGTATTACCTCCCCTCCAGACAGTGAGGCTTATTATGGAGAAACAGACAGTGACGCAGACACAAACTCGCGCACACACCGCCGACATCGTCGCACACCTCCTCACGCACGCTCACCTTCACGCTACGACAGGCAAGAAGAGGAGGAGACCTCAGAGATGAGTGGGTAAGAGATGGAGAGCAGACGTTCCACCCCTTTAATCATTCTTCCCAGAAATTTAACATATTTAAAAGAAGTTTGACTAAAAAGTAATATTTTAAACTTTTTATTAGTGTTTAGAAGTGGAGCTCCAGCAGCAAATTGCTAAAAACCCTTGAAAACTCGGCATCCTGTCGTATTTTAATAACATTTTTAGGGCGACACATTATATATTATTGGATTATATGGATTAAAGTCTAAGATGTATACAGTTAGCTAACCCACTATGAAAGTCTTTCACTTTCTAATCTCGATAATAAATTTGATTAGCTTTGTTCCATCCTGGTTTTTTTTTACAAGCTATGAGAGTGCTACAGATACAGGCGTTACCTCGCAGGCGATGTGGGATGGCCAGTGTGCTGCTGGTGTTCCTCGCAGAGAGCTCATCTATCAGCCTCGCCAGACAGAGTGGACCACTCCTACACACACACCCCACTCGCTGACTCCTCACACGATCACCCCGACTCCCGATCAGGGGTTGGTGGAAGCAGAAGAAGAAGGAGACAGTGGCTTCCAGGAGGCAGGGGGCTGCAATGGGCTTGCCTGCCCACCCCTAGTGTCTCCAGAAAGGGCGAAAGAGGCTCTAATGTTAGTGTCTGGGAAACATCTGGTGCCTATGGTGGGACCACAGCAGATGCCTGTAAATGATGAACTCTCCACCACCTACATGGACAAAGCACGGCAAGCCAGTGAGTATATATTTTTATTTAAATCTATATCATTTCAAGTACTTTTTTAATCAGTTCCAGTTAAAGAATTGAAAAAAAGAAGTTAACTTAAGGTTTGATTATGTGTACAAAAAGTGGGATTTTGGGCATTTGTTGTTATGACGTAAACAAAGAATCACATTGATGCTGAAAATTATCCATAATTGACATCAGAGTGCTAATACCTGAAGGCATGCTGTGTATGTGAATGGCACTTCTTCTCATTAAAATTCTAACCAGCAGCTTTTGGTCTCCGTTGTAATATCGTGTAGCTGTTGCTAAACTTCTTTTAAGTTTCACGACAATCCACCAGTGTCCTGGTAAAGCAGCTATTTCAGTCGCTACCACTGTGTTTTTGCATTTTAAATACAACTCCTAAGATTCTTTCTGGTGTGTCTAAAAAGGCTCCAACTGCAGTTAGCTTGTAGTCTTAAATCACCCTCTGGTGGACATTTCTTGGAACTGAAGTGTATATTGACAGGCTGGTGGTGATGGGGTGAGATAAACCAGATACTCATGAGGTATTCCACCTCCCCTCGTCCCCTCTTCTGTCCCCTGAAACAGCAGCATATCCCCACTGTATGCTGAGCATTTGCCCCGATGGGTGTATTTATAACTATTCAAACCTCTGATTGACAGACTAGATGTGTGATTATGTGTGTATATGAAAGTCACACAGATGTGTTTTTACTTGTATCAGTAAATCCAGTAAATTCTCTGTGATTCTGTTCATCAGATAATAATTGGTGGTTCAGTCGTGAATTGCACTTTTAAAAACATATTTTAAATTCTGAAATTCTGTGTTCCACCCAAACCTTTCCACCCTGATCTTCTCACAGCCCACAATGAAATATTTTCTTTTTAGAGTTTTGACTCATTCATGCTCCATTAATAGCACTGCTTTCTACCTGAATGACACTACTCCATTTTAGTTTTCTATGACCACCAAGCTAAAAAAAAAACCAAACAAAGTGGGTAAAAAAATAAAAAATAAAAATGACATCTTGTTTTTAGATCCAATTGCCTTTTAATGAAAATATGAAAGGCAAATTCAAGCTAAATTACAATGAAAATTTAGGTATTTTATGTACTTTAAAAAATTTAAATGGCTTTCTGGGGTTTAATTGGAGTCCACACTTTGTGAATCATTAGTTAAATTACAAGAAAAGAAAAAAGAAAAAAGTGTCATTTTATCCTATTGCTAGGCATCAGCTTCTGTGAGCATAAATGAGTTGTGGAATTAAGGCGAGGATGCTGTGGGTGCACAAAAGCTACAGGCACATTTTATCCCATTGCTTGGTAGTTCCTAGGCAACATGATGATGTCATGGATATCCGATGAAGATAAAAATTTCCCCCTGTGCCAATGTGATGTTACTGTCAGCTAACTGGCACAGTTTTTGGGATAGTGAGCTTCTGCCAGGCAATCTTTAACCTGAGTTTTGCTCTGTATTTCTATGCAGCACTCACCTCAGGTCTTGTGGTACTCTCGTAGCAACAGTCTGATCATGGAAGCTCTTTGCTTCATCCTTGATCCTGCTTGTAGTTTCTTTTTGTATAGAGCCGTCACACAGCGCGCTCTGTGTTAGAAAATCCAAACTCTCCAAGTTACTTGAGAGTGTCCTCAATCTACTGAGCAGCTTGTTAGTCATTTTGAATGTTTATCCTTTGCTTACCAATATTTCCACAATACGCTGGATTTGACGTCTCACTTTAAGTTAATCAATTCCATGTTCTCATGACTTGTGTCTCCTTCCAGCAACTTTCTGAAGCAGCATATGAAGCATTAGGAGGGCAGTGGCACTGAAACTGCAGTACTCAGCTGCAGATATATAGTACATCCCAAATACACATCGGTATAGATTACATTTATTGGGGACTCTAGATTGATTCATAGGAGAATGCAACTATTGCTCTGCTGGGATGTTAAGATGAGAACGTGCTTAACTGTTCCTTACAGCGTTCTTTAGTCGGTCTAGCTAACCGATCATTTCAACAAGGCAATAAGGATGATAGCTGATTAAACCTAATAGCTATGTAGTGACTGAGTTCAGATTTAATATGAGCAAACATTGCAGAAATGAAAGATCTGTCATCCAGTTCAAGAGGACCTAGACCTGAATGACTTTGGTGTATGGTGAGGCCTTTGCTATAGGACAAATCATGACTGTGGCGTCCAGAGATCTGCCCTTTCTCATGTTACACACACACACACACACACACACACACACACACACACACACACACACACACACACACACACAGCCATTGGTTTTAGGTATGGGATTATTAGCTCTAAAGAGTTATGCGTCTGTGTGTGCAGTGTTAGTCAGGTGTGAGGTGTCAGCACATCAGCAAAGAGTTATGACTACGCTTTTCTTTGTAACCTATATTTGGCTTTATGAACTCATATACACGTACACACACACATTGACACTGGTGTCTAAATATCCTCTGGTGATGGGGTCTTCCCGTCCTTGTGTGTGTGTTTGTGTGTGCGCGTCTGTGACAGAGACCAGACAGGTGTTTGATGCCTGTCACACCGACAGGAATAGAGGGCTGACATCATGTGTTGGTTTGGTGCTAGAGAGAGACAAAGGTCTTTACATGGGCTGTGCCCTGAGAGAAGGGCTGGTAGACACAGACTAAACGGCTCCCCACTCACAGCAGACTTGGACACTGTTAGGGTGTGTGTGGGAGGGTCTGAGGGTGGTCAAGGACAAGCGTGCATTCACACTCATGAGATGAGGGACCTCACATCTTCTGCAGGTTCAGATGTAGGTGGACAGACAGTCCCACGGACTGTGTACGCAGGTAAGATCAATGACACCCTTTGAAGTAGACATAAGCTACTATAGAAGCATTGGAAGACATATCACTTTGGAGTGAAATGTTTGTTTTTTTATTTTCAGATCAAGAAGAATTACCAAATTTCTGAGTCATGTAAGCAGACTTGACTGATTATGCTGAAACGACTGAAAATGTTAACTCTGTGCCATTCTGCGCTGTAAAGACAATTTAAACCAGCTCATGCAGTTGTGCTTTATCTGAACAGTGTATATTCCTTATTGTGGGACTTGATGCAAATAATAAACGGTACAAAAGTTACAAATTATTAATAGTTATTTTTAATGCTGCATACTGTTGGCATGGCTTTATGAATGGCAAAGGATACCAGCACTGTGGACCAGACTGAAACAAACAGCTACCTAATGGTTATTTATTATTATTATTTCTTTCCTTCATGGTCCCCTGATGCTGAACCCTAATAGCTTTGGTGACCCTCTGACTTTTCTTCTCGCAGTGCCAGCAGATTGTCTTTTGTTAGGATGGAATGCCATAAAATGTGATACAGACTGTGCAGTAGCACCTTGTGGTGTCATTTCATCTCTTTTTTTCAAGATTTAAAGTGTAATTCACAGTATCTGAAATGACATATGGAGTAACAGGAGAGCAGACACATAACATGAGGATAGGACAACAGTGTTTCCTCTTTTCATGTTGTAATGACATATTAGTATTTGGGGTGTGGGCTTTTGGCTTATGATGCGCTTCAGTTATTGCATTTAAGGGTAACAAATAGGAGGAAGAGTGAAGAGCCTTTGCATGTGTAACCACTACTTACTTTTAGATTGTTCTTTGTTTCGTCTCTTCTTTAAAACCTAAAATTTTTAGGCTTTTGTTCTGTTGTTTACTGTTGCAGTATTGCTAAGAAATGGTAAGTATGTTATAGTTATTGTTAAATGTTAGAAAATTAAACAATAGGTTGCTGACTATATTTTAAAGTGCTGGAGTAGTGCATTTTCATTATTACTTTTAACATAATACACAACGTTGTGTGTGCCAGGGTCAGTCATCAGTCTACAGTTATGTCAGTAGCATATTTACGTGAGGTGAGCCAGACACTAAGACGAACAAATAGCATAGCACTAAGCAGGGATACACAAATGTGCACATGCAGTTTCTCCACACAGTTTCCATCACTTCCATCACCTCAACTATTTTGCTTTGGATTGCATTAACCTAAAACTATCATTTACTATTACTTTAACTTCAACCTTAAAACTAGCCTTCTACCTAAAATGCTGTAATTACAGGGCCAAGCTTTTGCCATGAAAACGTGACCAGGTAAATGTCCCTCACAAAAATCCATGACGCACACAGGCACAGTCAAGGATTTGTGCAGGAGAGACACTGTGATTTAACCTTCCTGGACTATGTGACTCAGCTCTGGAGAGCAGCAGGAATTCTTTGTTCCAAATCCACAACACGCACTCCTGTCTGTCACTGTTCATCGCAGCTCCTCACTGTGATAATGCTGTATTAATCAGCCACTACTCACGCTATCACATTGTTACGTTTCCTGTACTTGTCGCCTGTGTCTTTTTTTGTATTCGTCAAAAATCTCATTGCTGCTTCTCCCCTCTGTTTCCGCTCTCTTTCAGTTGATTTATTTCTGTACTCTTCTTGTCTTGCAGAGTTACAGCGCGGGGAGAGTTTGGTGGAAAAACAGGTGAAGGAAGCTCGTACTAAATGCCGCTCCATTGCATCTCTGCTCACTGATGCTCCCAACCCCAACTCGAAAGGGGTGCTTATGTTCAAGAAACGCCGACAGAGAGCCAAAAAGTACACACTCACCTGCTTTGGCAAAGCTGAGGGAGATAGAGGAGGGGACACAGAAGGGGAGACAGGAGGAGAGACTGAGGAAGAAGGAGGAAGTTCCATTCTAAGTGGCTCAGAATTTGAGGAAGAGGGATTCTCGGGATCATTTGACCCTACGTGGGACACTGGTTATCTGGACCTGCTGGACAGAAGGAGCTCTGCCTGCCCATCAACCACACCGACTTCTCCAACAACCAATCAGGGTGCAGAACTGGACATCTCTGCATATCAGACCCCAGGACGTGTGACTTCTGCAAATCTAAGGCCAGGTTTGGAAGGATCACGACTGGAGAGCTCAGCCTATCAAGAATCAAGCAGCCTCACAAAGAAACCAAACAGCAACCACCCCCCTTCACACATGTCTCCACCAGCTGTGGTTCTGACCAATGGGGGGTCAGCAGTTGTCAGTCGGGCTAGTGTTGTGCTGAGCATGCCCTCACAGACACCCCTCCAAAGTCAAAATGGCAACCCTGATCCTTCTCCTAATCATAGTCCCAACCCAATCATAGACTCACACAATAACTCCAGCTTCACTCCTAACCCTGCAGTTCTGAACCGCACGGCGAGGCCTTTCAACTCTGGCTCCACCCCTTCTCGTGCGTCTGTGACCTCTGTGATGTTTCGGCCTCCCCAGCCCAAGCCCACACCCATAACGATGGTATCCAAACCTGTGGCCGCTGTCTCCACAATGAATATCCCAACTTTTCACCCTCCATCAGATGCAAGGAGAGCAGTGTCTAGCACATCTTTGTATATCCCGCCAAGAAATAGCACCAGCAACACTTCACCCTCTGTTACCGCTCCCCCGCCAGCCCTCTCACCTCCCTCCTCCCTGTCTTCTGCATCTTTCACGCAGCCTCCTGCACACACATTTTCTCCACAGCCTACAGTGCATGCTTCCCCTTCCATCCCATTTTCTCCCTCTGCAGGTTCTCTGCCATGTGCCTCACCAGCTCAAACCTTTTCCCCTCTGGCTCCACCGTCATATCTCTCTCCCCCTGCTTCTGCTAATCAACCCCCCTCCAACTGCTTTTCAGCTCCTCCCATCTCCCCACCTCACCCCCAAAATTTTAATCAGACCTCTTTCCATGGCCAATACACCCCACCACCTCCTCCTCCTCCTACTGCACCCCAGCCTCCTCCTTCTCCATCTTTCCATACCTACAATAACTTGACAGATGCTACATCACCTGCCCAGGCTCCTGTCAATGATTCCCCGGTGACACGTGAGCAACGCATCTCAGTCCCAGCGTCTCGCACTGGTATCCTGCAAGATGCCCGTCGTCGTAGCAACAAGAAGCCAATGTTCCACTCAGTCCAGAACAGAGATGTCTCTCCAAACCCGGACTTGCTGTCGATGGTCCAAAACATGGATGACCGCTTTGAGAGAACCCCGACTGGTGAATCTGGAGTTACACCTAGTGGGGAGGCTGGGCATGAATCAGGCCCTGAAGAGGACTGGCTGAGGCTGGGGGCAGAGGCCTGCAACTTTATGCAGGCACAGCGTGGATCCAGAGCACCCCCTGTAGCCCCCAAACCACAGACCCCTCAAGTGCCACAGCTGGCAGGGAAAGGAGGCCAGCTGTTTGCTCGGAGACAGAACAGGATGGATCGGTACATTGTAGAGCGATCTCCATCTGTTGCTGCTGCCCCTTACTCTCCTGCTCAGACAAGGGACCCCTCACCCACACCTTCCCTCCCTGCCACATGGAAGTACTCATCCAATATCCGTGCTCCACCTCCCATCAACTACAACCCTCTCCTATCTCCCTCCTGTCCTCCTAAGGCACAGAAGAAACCCGAGATCACGAAGTCTAGAGCAGCTGGACCTAAGGGGCAGAAAGCAGGCCTCAAGCCTGTGGACATCATGAGCCACCAGCCCTACCAGCTCAACTCTTCTTTGTTCAGCTATGGAAGTGGGGCTCTCCAAGACACCTCCACCCATCAGCAGGATAGAGGACTAACAGGTGGTCCTCAGAAAACAGCACGAGTCTGTGAGGTCAAACGCTTCTCCACACCTCCACCGACAGCCACAGGGCCCACCCTCAAAGTTATTGCACCTCGATCAGCTACGACACTTGGGGAACCCCTCCGACGCTCTGATATCATGTCTCCTCCACCCAGTGAAGGTGCCAAACCCTTCCAGTGCTATTCACCTCCGAGCCAGCCTCAGTGGGCCACCTCCCTGCTGTCTCCCCCACCGTCTCCTGCACCTACCACCCCACTCCCTAGGCTACCTACCTTCTCCTCTGCTCATGCTTCTCCTACATTTTCCCAGTCCTCCAGTGCTGCACAGGCTAACAGGCAGATTAAGAGTACTCCAAATCTAAGTCCACTACAACCTGCTCACCCCCCTCAGCTGGCCTCCAGCAGCACTCAACCCAGCAGGGTCCCCAGGCCTAGGTTCAGCACGTCCAACCTGGGTCTGCAGCCTTGCGTCTGGCGTCCCAGTTCCACCACGCACTGAAAAGAAGCCGCACTGGACAAAATGAATAAGGGCTCTATAGGAACACAGAGCAATATTTTTTTAAACATGCATTTTTAGTGTTGTAATATTGTTTTTTAAAGCTGCAGTTAAGGGCTGGTGATAAAAATCACAACATCTGCTTGGATTGGCCATGCTTGTAGAAAATTTGACCATTTAATCACTTTCATTTATTCATCTCAAGTATTTGGTTATATACTAATTAAAAGAAACTATGTTCTGAACGATAAAAGTAGAGTTGGAACGTGTGGAAGATTTAAGAATTGCAAATCAACTACGGGCTAGAAAGGCTGAAAGAAAGAAGTTGGAGTAAACTGCAATAAGTTCTGTAAATTGAAACATAAAAAACTGAAGAATAGAGGATGTGTAACGATAAAACTGGTGTGACAGAAATGTCAGATGGGAAAGGATGAAAAGGAAACACAGGAAGCGTAGAATGAAGTGACACGATGAAAAGATGTCTGACGTGTGTAAAAAGTGCAGCTTTGACACTCTGTAAACAAACCTGTTGCTATCCTATTAGATATCCTGCTTTACAGACAGGAAGTAGCTCCTGTTACTCTCGCTCTGATAAATATATTCTAAGAATTTGTGTTCAGTGATTGTGTTTTTGTAGTTTCACTCTGCAGCAGTGTGCATGTGTGTGTGTGTGCTTTGTTTGCTGTAGTTTTCCAGGGAAATGCTTTTTACAGTAGATTTGATTTCTCATCAGTTGATATGAAACAAGAGAGCGATAACACGTCTGTTTAGCTTTGATTCTTTCCCACAGAGACATGCGGCTGAATAAAAATAGACGTGACTCACCTCAGCTGTCATTCGGTTTCTCCCTGTGTCCCTCGCGTCACCACCCACTCCCACACTGGTGCCCCTTATCTCCTCCACCCATCACTTTTTCCAATTTTTTCCTCTTCTGTGAGCATTTATTGATCCTTCCGGCAGCACAGCTGTTCTCTAAGGTTTCACGCAGCGTTGACGCCAGGTATTAAAACAGCAGTATTGGCTTTGAGAAAGTGGTTTCCGTAGTAGTTTAAACTTCCACCACAGGGGGGCACAGTAAGATTTGTCACGCAAACATGTTTCACCACAACAGTTTATGTCTCTTCCTAGATTTTACAGTTCATTGCTATTAAATCTTAACAGTAATTCGTCTTGACTCCCTTATTCTTCAATATCCTGAAAGTATGCAGAATATTTAATTAATCAACTGACTAAGATGAAGACAAATCAATTCAAAAACACACATTCCTTTTCCCCACCTGCTATTTCTGCTCCAATGATTGATTGCTGTATTTGATAGTGTCCTTGTAGTTTTGATAGCATACATTTCAAAGTGCTTTACTGACAGTCACATGATGGCCTTGGAGCTGTGAAACCCAGCCATGGCACCAGAAAGGGATCTAACCTTTAACCCTTGACTGGGATCAGTTGACAGACAGTGCTAACTTTAGCTGTAAACTTTAGTCCTCTTCAGGTCTGAAGGTAAGTTTAGATGCTGCGTGGAAGGGAAACACACATTTTTTTCTACTTACCAGGTAAGTGGATAATTTCATGCAATTTTTAAATTTGGATTTAAACCGCATAAAAGCTGCAACCGCACCTATATAAGGACTTAAATGTCCTTTTACCAAATGAGTTCTATAATTCTCTCTCTTTTGGTTGCCATCCTCTTCCCTGTTAATTCCTTTCTTGCTCAGTGGCACACACATACAGAGCCCATTTCACCTATTTTTGGAGCCGTTAATCTCCAGCTATTTGGCCCAGTGCTCGACTCTTAATTCTGATGGCTTTTTCTACAATGTGATTGAGAGAGGGGAAGTGCTACCTCATACATCCAGCCTGTTCTTGTTGCTCTGCTAAAGAGGCCGTTCCCTTGCACCATCTTTCTGGGTCAGCAGAGTCAACCATTTAGGGTCAAGGGTCCAGGTTTAAGGGACATTGTTGAATTTTTTAAGTTTGGGTCACTCATTTTTAGGTGAGTGTGATGCAGTCAGACTGTATTCAAAGGTTACTGGATGAATTTTGCAGATTTTCCCTCTAGCATCGCTGTGAGATTTTCGGTTTTTAAGTCAAACATGTTGACAGCAATTCAGTGGATAGCCATGAAGTTTAGTTAACAACTTTTTCTTCAGTTTTTTGTAATTTTTTTTATTACTGAAAAGCTAATAACACCATGCTAGGACAATGTTTAAACACATGCTTAAACATTTAAATTTGAGTTTTGTTAGGAGAAATCTTACGGCTCTAATATTTTAATAAGTTTCTTATATATTTAACTCTTTTAGATCTGTGTTTGTTCTCTGCCAGCTCCAGGGAAATATGTGGAGACACCTGAAAACAGTGCTTGGAAAAATACATACATTCAAATATAACTGTTCTGTAAAGCTGATGGAAAAATGAAAATTGTATAAAACTGTATATTCATTAGCACAAGAGAACTTGATTGTATACTGTTACAAATATGGATTATAGCTGCTTTGAAAATTTTGTTTCATTTTCAGAAACTTTTGTCTATTCCAGATGATCAGTCGATCCCAGAGGGCTTTTCAACCATCATTTCTTACCTGCACAAAACTCAGTGACAGAACACTAAAATACAGAGCCTTTATAGTCTTGTCCCAGAGATGTACCTCCCTGGATAAAATAATGTCTTAATGGTTGATTCCAAAAAACTGAGGTGGATGCAGTTGTAACTTCTGCTAACTTCTTCAAACGCTTGAAGCTGCTGATCACTCCCAAAGGTTTGCGGGGTGAAGGGCAAATGCCTGTCAGAGGGGGAGTAAAAGATATAAATAAGAGGATAAATGGCCTCAGGCAAATAAACTTCAACAAACCTGTTCTATTCTTTTGTGTTTGTTATCAAAAGCCCACATTCACCTGCAGTCTAAAGAGGCTGGAGGAATTCACTGAATTACTCATCTCTGCAACGTTTGTATCATTGCCCTGGCAATGTTGTTGCTTTTAAGATTTAGAATACTGCCTGAGACACAATCAGAAATTCCTCTGGGAATCACGGACTGGATCCGAATTGTTGTTTCAAATCAAACCACCTGTCTCCAAGCTTGTTAACTCCTTTTGTGGATGCTGGCATGGTTTTTTCTGATAATTTTGAAGTCAAGACTTTAGTAGACTCCCTGATGCATTTTTCCAGCTCTGTTTCGACACTGCGTTCAGAAAATAAAACAGTGTTAATCCCAAAAACCTATGTAAGCTTGCTTCTTTAAGCGGAGAAAGGTGTTAAAGAATCAACAAGGGAATCAACGATGACTCAGACTTATAAGCAGGTCTGATAATGGCATTGGCATCAATACCAGCTTGACCTTTTAAAACTGGAACAACAGTCTTGATGAGACTAACCCTTACACATAAAAACACATAAACAGAAACCTTGCTGTTAGTCAGCATTTCAGTGCTGAACATTACCAGCAAAATGCTATCATTTAAGTTGCTTTTCTTGGAAGTTGCTGGAAAATGAGAGACAGATGGGAACAATTATGGTAGAGCGGATAGTTAGATAGATACCTAATACTAAAAAATACATTATTTGTGCTTCATATTACCAACACCACACCCACTTCCCTCTAGACCCCCTACTCAATTCACCCCACCCCACCCCACACCACCTCACCCTGGTCTCCCACCCCTCCTGCAGCCTTCCAGACAGAGTCTCACTCTCTGCAGGGCGAACAGCAGGGCCGGCAGTGCAATATTAGCACTGGGATACAAATCTACCTGGGAATTTAGATTCCTCATCCTCCGGGACCTTTTGCCTTCGTGCGGACACCCTGGGTCTTGTAGGTAAGACACCGGAGAAGTGAAAATGTGCGATAGCGTCGACAAAACCCATTAAAACCTTTCTCACACATGCCTTGAATGTTTGTGGATTATCTGGTATTGATGGCCACTGAGTTGTCAGATAGTTTGCGATCCTCTAAGAACAAGCAGACAGTTCCAGTTAAATTCGCTGACGTCCTGTGGTCAGCAGATTCTGGCTACAAGAGGGAGTCCCATCTGAGGCCTTATGAGCCCTCTGTGGCTGGATGAATTAATGAGTATCAGCCAGCAGCAGATGCTCAGCAGTATACTGCAGACTGGACTGTTTGCTATGGTAAAAGACAGCAACTGTTTAAGACAGCCTTTAAATTAATACTGTTGTGTGCATGAATTTGCAGTTGTGTTACTGTTTACACCCTTTTTCACTTTAAGTCTTGAAAAATCAGTTAAACCATGTCAGATCATGAAAGCCAGCTGGTGGACAGCTTATTCCATCTCCTCTCCTAAACTTCTTACCTAACACTGTAGTCCCTGAGGAATCTGGCCTTCTCCGGTGGAGTTTTTAGTTCACGAGGATGTATGTGTGCATTTGGGAATGTGCTGACTGATAGCCTTCCTCCCCAGCTGTCCCTTCGAGATTTATCTGGAGCTAAAACAGGCTGCTCGTTGGGGACAGGAGCGTGTCTTCACTTAGAGAGGCAGTAACAGGACCCAGGGCTTCACTCTCAGCTCCTGTAGTTGCATCAACGCAGCAGTTTGCCTCCATCTTGCATTTCCCAGAGAACATCCAAAAACACCTGTAATCTCCAGTTTTTAATCCACCAGCCACTGACTCACATTAATCACAAGAGTAGAGCTATTTGAGTGCAAATCTGTGTGTGAGTGTGCTTTTGTTGATGTGTCTGAGTGTGTGTGTGTGCTGAATTTCTATGTATGTTTTATGTCGATGACAGTCCCACTCACCAGAGTGCTATAGAACATGGGCTCATAAAAATAGCTCACACAGGACTGAATCCCCGGCTAGGAAACGAGCTTCAATTACAGCAGATGAAAAGCAATTACATTAACTGTCTCCCTGTAGACAGGCCCTCCTGCTTTTTCTTTTAGTAAGACTCACCTCCAGCTTCGCTTAATTGCTTTCGACCTGAGAAATTGACAACGATATACTGCCAGGCTCGATCTGAGTGGTTAGTCAAGACAGGCATGAGCTTCCACCTTTGCTTAGTGTCCATAAGGGAATGCAGGAGATACACTTTATGTTTAAAGAGCACCTTATTTAATTAGGGAGCCCAGTAAGATTCTGTTGGGGCTGATATACAACTTAAGTTTGCATCTTCTTCTTAAACATTTTACACTTTTGCTGTTTTACATTTCGTTGCCAGCCACTATCTTGTTGCTAATCCTATCATGATGTAATCCAAACTTTGGGCAGTAATTCTTAATATTCATTTAAACCTCTCTTAAAGTATAAAATGAGTCATGACAATTTATTCCTAGGATACAAAGTCTAACACAGAACATAAAAGCAATTATGCCAATGTCAATAATAATGGTAGTTATTAATTCGCCTTTTTGGTGTTTTTTCAAAAGTCATAGTCAAAGTCAAAGTCATATTTATTTATATAGCACATTTAAAACAACAACTGTCGACCAAGGTGCTGTACATTTAAGATAATCAAAAGAGACAAAAACAAAGGAAGACATGATTAAATTAAAGAAAAAGAAGCATAAAAGCAAAGAAATAAAAGTATAAAATGAGTGAAGTCATGGAACCAGTGATGTTGGTGTGTATTTATTGGTCCATATAGTGGTTTATTATAGAAATATTATAAGTATTTTGACCTCCTGGGGTGGTTTAACAGGCTGTAAACTGTGTATAAACTGTCTTTGCCTTTCAAAACAAGAATGGATTAAGTGACTGAATTAAGTTAAAATATCAAAAGGATGAGTCTGATTTCAAGCTGACCCTTGTATCCACCCCAAATGTTTACCTTGGACAGCTAACTATCTTCCACCTCTGCTACATACAAAAGCAGTACTTGTATGGATTGATGTTGAGCTCTCCTTTTAGCTCTATTTTGGTCTCCACCAGCCCCTGAGTGAAATGTGGAAATATGTTAGACAAGAAGCATACAATCTGTTCGTTACAAATTTTTAGGAGAAAGCAACGGTTTGCCTTGGCCAGACTGATTAAAGGAGTAATGAGACTCAACCAAATTGTAAAACTGCTGTGAGTGAAAAGGTTCTCGAATGTGGAACCAGAAGTTGGTGATAATTTGTCCACTTTTCTAATACATGTGAGAACCTGCATGTTACACATATGCCATATAATTTAATTTTAAATCTGCATTAGTACAGTAAACAAAAAAAAAAAAAGAAATATATCATAACTTTAATATATTGTTGTTTCTGTTCATGTTTAAGAACCCGACTTTGCAAGAAGTGGTTTGATAGGAAGTCCTTAAGGATCGACTGTTTTTAAACAGTTGATGCTGACTATTAGATCAGGGAGAAATATTTACCATCAGTATCTCTTTTAGACTGTGCCATGTACTTTTCTCTCTGTGTATAAAAAAGTGGTGGAAGGGTAGACCTGTGATTAATGTTTCAAACATATTTTGTCTGTTCTGTATTTTAGCCATGTCCCTTACAACTCCTGCTCCTTCTAACAAGGGAAACAAGGCCAACAGAATCATCACTGACCTGTCCAACATCAGCCAGAATGGTAAACACACACACACATGCATGCACGCACACATACAGCACAATGGCAAAATATTCAGATGCAGCGTATAAACATGAAACACTCTGCTAGTCATTCCAGCTCCTCAAACACTACTTTATTTCCCAAATGATGTGATTATCCCATCTAGTAAATGTCAAATCTTTAGTGCCTGTCTGCTATCAGCCCACTCTACTCATATAAACTGAACTCTGTGGGTGTAAATCATTGCATTCGGTTGTATGATACCACAATTAAATAAGGACCCGCGCTCATGCACACTTGTTCCAAGCAGTAACACAATATCTAACATGCACGCAGCAATTCCTGAAGGGATGTGGGTCATTATCAGATGGCAGAGCAACCACAAATCTGTCACCATTATGGGCAACACAAAATATCAGAGGGCGACTCTGCTCTCAATATGTTTGTCTGAGGATGTGTGTAAGCTCCAACAGCTAAAAACTTTATAATGTGTGTGCATTTCTTTGTTTTGTTACATTGGCTGCTTAAGTAGTGAGATTTTACTTTCTGTAAGAAAGACACTTTAAAAATAGAAAGTTTAATATGTTCATTATGCCAGATCCACCAGTCCATCTGTTCAAAGTTATGCTGTGCATGTTAAAATTATTCAAAGTCAATAAACATTATTTATAATTTTAGTGGTGATTCCAAAGTTTCCAAAAACACCAGAAGCATAAAAATAAAGACAGGAAATGCCTTATTATATTCAAAAGGAAGAGTATAGTTGCAATATTTATTTAGTTTAGTTCACCTTCTCGGCAGATAGGATGTTTTTTGTAATCTCCATTGATAGAGTAGTATACTGTTGATCGTGTGATCTTCATTTCAAAGCTACACTTTAACTCGCTGTGATGTTAAAATGCTGCACCTCTGCTTCAGATTCACAATCCAAAGACATCCAGGATAACTGGTGACTCTGCACTGCTTTTACTCGTGGTCTAAATGATTGTCTGTATCTGTGTGTCAGCGTCGTGATTGACTGGCAGCTTGTCCATTGTGTACCTCGCCTCTAACCTAATGTCAGTTTGGATCGATTCCAATCTCGTACAAACCTCCAAAGGATAATAGAATAGAATAGAATAGAATAGAATAGCCTTTATTGTCATTGTACAGAGTACAACGAAATTGGAGTGCCACTCCCTTGGTGCAAGTTTCAATAATAAATATAAATGTAAAATATAAAAAGTACAAAAAAAACAATCGTAAGTACTCAAACAATAGTATGTACAATATATACAGGATAGCAGCATTAATATAATGACAGTATGAATAGCAGCATAATATAATGACAGTGACGGTATGGAATAGGTTCAATTGTTTTTGTGCTTATTTACTACGGTGATAGCTCTGGGAAAGAAGCTATCCCTGAATCTGTTTGTCCTGGTTTTATGTGACCTGTACCGTCGGCCTGACGGTAATAGTTCAAACAGTTGGTTGCTGGGGTGAGAGTGGTCCTTGATGATATTGCCAGCTCTGCTGAGGTACCGAGAGTTTGCAGTGACCTCCAGGCTGGGCAGAGAGCAGCCAGTGATCTTCTGGGCTGTGTTGATGACCCTCTGCAGTACTTTCCTGTCTGCAGCTGAGCACCCTGCATACCATGTTGTTATGCGGGCATAGTTTGTTCTCACAGGGGGACAGCTGGCTGGCTCTGTGGTAACAAAGATAGTTACAGCTCATGGAGAGCTTGTTGACTAACCGTGTATCAAGAAGTTGAGTCCTTGTGAATCTGGAGATTCTCTCACTCCTCTAACACCTCTTGGATGTTGGTATTACCCACTGGTTTATTTGTCTACCATTTTAACAAATCATCTTTCCTTGAGAACTGTCTGCTGTATTGTATGTGATACAAGTTCACCCACTGGTGATCGGTCCCTTGAGGTTGCTGGCTGTCACTAGGTGAAATCAGTCACAAAGAAGATGCTGCTACAAAAAAATCTCCTTGCTGTGGTTGCTAGCAGATTGTCATGTAGTTTGCATGCAAAGCACTCACTAACTACTAGGTGAACAATAGTGAAACCTGAATAACTGTGATGCATGGTTGCAGCAAACAAGTTTCAAGAGGTGACAAATGGTCTCCTCTCCCGGTTTCACAACTGCTCAGAGAGTAGCCAATATGTTTTTCTGGGCAAGTTGGCAACTTTTGTGCACACTAATATCTGCCAGTGATCAAAGCAATCACAAGGAGGTTTACCAACTTCTTGGGAAATTCTTCCTTGGCAACTAGTGATCGCCTGGGGGTCACTGACCAGTCCCTAGGTCTGTATAAATGGGCATTTAGCAACTGGTTTCCCAGGGACTACCATCACCCTCCAGCGACATCACTCGACAAACTGGCTGAGGAATGCAAATTTTACACTCTCCAAAAATGATGGACAACTCAATGTCATTTGGTTAACATTCATGTGTCTGCAAAACCTCATTCATCAGCTGCGTAGTGACTCACGTGTCAGCCAAAAGGGGCCTGGCCTCGAATCATGCATAACATAAACCAACACAATTTACCCAAATAGTTATTAACTTGGGCCAAATTAGCTCTAGAGAGAAAAAAATGTTAACATGGCAATATATGGTAATTTAAACAGTATAAAAGATGGATGTAGCCACTATGACCCCACATGTTAGCATTTTGGCCACGGCTGTGTTGTTTTTTAAAGCTAGACACTTAAAAAAATTAGCTAAATTATTAGCTAATGCTAGTTAGCTTAGTTGGGAATCAAACAGATAGTTGCTAATTGACGCTAAGTAGTGGAAAATTAAACTGCTAGAATTTCACCCACCAAAAGCTGAAGCAGAAACATATTAAAGTATACAGGAGGTTAGAATATTATATATATATATAGAGAGAAGAAAAAATATTTCTCCTTTGGCACATCTTCATTGTCTGTTCCTATTCCAGCTCGGACTGTTATTTTAGAAAGTTTTTTACCCGTTTCTTTATATGAGCTGGTAAAATTAGTAGACTCATTGGAACCATTCTCCAAATCTCTTAATCTCTATTTTAGCTGCGTCTTTGTTTTATTTTAAGGATGCTGTCATCCACCCATTTAAAAAACAGAAGAAAACACACCGATGGTGTGTCACAGATGGCTGTTTTGGGGCCTTTATAATTTATGTTATACCTGCACTGTTTTCAGTTCATTTTTAGCACGTTTAAGGACATTTCTTATTATTGCTATTTAGATGGTATCAAGCTGTTTGCCTCTTTATGGCCCCACCATGTTTCTTGGCTACCGATCTTACATAGATGCTGAATTAAAAGTTGGATGGCCGGTAATTTTCTCCAGCTTAATGAAGAGAGGAACCATGGGGTAACTTTTCACTTGAGTTGAGTTCTGCTATGTTGCTCTGAATTGGAAATTGTTATTCATGTTTTTTATTTTGTTACGTCTGGAACATTGTAATTCACCATTCACCTCCCTGGAATGCCTGCAGATTTCTCACTCAGTCTTCTTAGTTACTCTCATGTCACACATCGCTAATGCTAATTCAGTTACACTGGATCCCCAATGAACTTCAGAGTTCACTTTCAGATTCTGGTTTTGACATTTAGAGCTCTGCATGGATCTAGGGTTGCCAACTCCCTGAAAAATAAATAAGGGACACCTCGTGGCCAGGGCCGGGCAACCCAGTTGTCTTCACCCTTCCCAGTGTGGTGAATTTTCTAGCTCTTTTTTTGTGTGTGAAATTATTATTTTTAACCATTTGACTTGAAGTTGATTTAAGTAGATGCATATTCTATTCTTTGTGATATGAACACATGTGAAACAAGTGATCATTTAGCCATTTATTTTTAGCTCAAAATGACAACATTAACACAATAAAACAGGTCTCTTTCTTAAACAGAAGCCTGTCATGCTTAACTTTTGAGAATATAAGTAAATCTTTCTTTAAAAGAACTTTGTCCTGCTTAACTTAAAATAATAGAAAATAATAGAAAGAAAAACATTCTTGTAACAGTGCACATATAGTGCATTTAGTACAATTGGCTTCAGCTGAGGTATTATTTCAGCTTTTCTAATGCTAATCAGCTGCTCCTGTTTGTAAACCCGCTTGTTCCCATGATTACGCATCTTAACTCATCATTATTCACCTATGTATTACTTTTATGTATTAGTCATCTATTTGTTGTAATCATCTATCCTTGCAGTTGTTTATTACACAAAATAAATTATATTATCACACTTCTGGCCACATAGCGCTGATATTCACTGCACATGCCCATATTAACTTTTTCCAGCCAGGTGTTTTCCTTTTCCCATTCTTCCCTTTCTCTGAGGGGAACAAACATTGCTGCTCTAATGCTGGGCTTACACTGTGCGATTTTTGGCCCATTTTGAGACGATTTTTGAGTCGTGCGACCGTTTTGGTGATCGGACCGATTTTGGCCTTCATCGTGCGTCGTGTAGTATACGTGGGGTAACGAGAAGTGATTAACACCTCACGACCAGCTCCCGATCATCAATCGCTCGTGAGGATCTCACCACAGCCGCTCACACTGCTCACGCGCAAACACGTAAACGTTGGTGAAAAAGACGGCGCAGCACGGCTGTGCAGCGTGTGATCTGGACACAAGCGATGGAGGCACAACTTGTAGAACTTTGGAAAGCTCATCCGAGCCTTTTCGATGTGGCATCACAAAATGATCACGACCACAACAACCGTGAAAATAGTTGGATTTACACTGCTGCTCAATCACAGCTGCCTGATCAATGTTTTTCATTAGCAATTTAGCAAAGTTGATGGTGGTGGTGTGTGTGTCTGTGTGAGTGAAAGACAGAGAGGGAGAGAGCGACAGATTTTCTGTTATAACCTTCATTTTATGGACGCACAGGGTGAGCTCTCAGGTCGCATCAGAGCATCGGGCGGTATAGTGTGAGACCTGCATCGTGACCTATGAACTTCTAACCCCTGCGAGTCAATCGTGCAGTTTGAGCAGGAGCTGAATATCGCGACTGAAAAAATCGCACAGTGTCTGCCCAGCTTTAGGTGTACTGTCGTCCGAGACTTGCACCGCAGTGTCGGCGTTTGTTTCCCTGTTGGCCATGCTTCTTGTTGTGGTCACCTGTTGTCTTCCGGTATTTTCTCCGCAAGCGACCTTTCCTCGACCAATGAGATGAGCGGTAATCTGAATTGTCATACTCGAATTGTCATAAGTGTGCTGTCAGCTCATTGGTCACAAAGCAGGAGAGAGGCTGGGAATTATGTTTTCAAACAAAGCGTTAATTCCATTAACATTTATAGACTACTTTTGATTCTCACTGTATTACGGGACAAAGTGCGTCCCTTATTAGCTCAATACGGGACGTGTACTTTTTTTTTCTAAATACGGGACGATTCCGTATTTTAAGGGACGGTTGGCAACCCTACATGGATCACATCCTCATCAGAGGCCTGAGGACAAGTGATCAGGGCCTGCTGGCTGTGCATCATACAAGGCTGAAAACTAAAGGTGACAGAGCTTTTGCAACTGTGACTCTGGAACTCTCTCCCCCTGAGCCCGAGATGTGTGGACTTGGTGGTCTCTTAAAAAGCAGCTAAAACGGATCTTTTTAGAATTGCTTGTAGGTAAACTTTCCTATTACTATTTTAACGTTTTTGTTGTGAAGCACTCTGTGATACCTATCTTTAAAGCTGCTACATGAATACAAATTTTACTTGCTTACTTTAAGCCACTTTCATGTTGACTTCATCTTTCGGAGTTGGAGGTTGGTGTAACCCAAACTAACAGCATTCCCAAAAGCCTCTCTGCAGGCTTTTAAACCTACAACCTTTAAAGCTATTTCAAAAATGTTAAAATTACACGTATCTGTTGCATAATACAGTATTACTTAAAAAAAAAGACACAGCCACAAAATATTATTTGCTAAACTCTGGATATGAACTCTGCAATCTGCTCTGTCTGGGCACATGCTTGTATGTGTCATTTAACAATCTGTTGACTTCTTTCCCCATTTGTGTCCCTTGCTGTTTTCTCTATCAGTCCTTCTGCTGTCACATCTGCAGCCACATCTGTATCTTTCCACCAGTTTGTTTTCAGTTGGTCGCTTATTCATGACTGTTTGTGTCATATCTCTGTCAGTCTCTATGTTGTCCATCTGTCCACCCCCTGCCTCGATCAGTCTTTCCAATTTTCTTCCAGTCAGCAACAGCCAGCTCCAGTTTCACATTCTTCTGAATTAACACTCTAATCAATATCCCCATGGGAGAGTTCGCTCTGCTCAGCAGTCTCAGTTATTCTCTCTCTCCCTCGTGCACGCATGCACACACACACACACACACACACACACACACACACACACACACACACACACACAGTCTACACACCTACTTGCCCAAGTCTGATTTACGAGGTACTGCTAACAGCTCTCTGCAGCATTGCAATGCCAACTCCCTGCTTTATAGATGTGCTTGTGTTTGTGTGTGTGTGTGTATGTGAGTGAGAATGTGCATTGGTTTATGGCTCAACTCCAGGTGTTATGAGTGATATCAGAGTGTATGTAGTGGATGAGAAGAGTGTTTAATGAGGAGCTCTGTGGAGCAGTAAAATCTATCAGATCTCTCCATCACAGAGAGAGGAGAAGCAAGAGGGAGGCAGTGTGTTATAAGGATTTCCCTCCATAAACAGTTCTACCACAAAAGCTGCAGTGAAATCCCCCAGTGCACTTTTCTTCCATATTGCTACGGCCTCTTAGCCCCTAGAACTCCCACAGTTTCACATGAACACATCCTTTAACACCACACAGCAGGTTTCTACTCCAATTTATCACTATAACAATGATCTGGAAGCCTGACAATAAAAACCTACACTTTTGAGACTTGTGCTGTACATCCTTCATTCAATATCAGGCACTTAAATGGACTTTTTAATTTCCCAAATGGGTTTAAGTGAGAATAACTGTACCGCTGACATGGGTGTACAAACCTCTGAATCCACAATGTTAATGACTAAAAATTGTGTAAGGCGAAAAATCATAGCTCGGTTTATTTTATTCAAATGGGAAAATGAAGAAAATGTTAATAAAACTGAATAAAATAAAAAAATCTCTGGAAATATGCTTATTCACTGCCAAATATTTGACCAAACGACCACTTTTTAAATATGAGGGCGTCAGGAGGTGGTTAGCTTAGCTTAGGATAGACTTTTTGGACATTCTTACACTCATTCTGGCAGAAGCAGACTCTTCCCTCTCATTTGCAGCATTTCTGCAAAGTTGAGCAAGTCATCTCTTCTCTGTTGGCACGCAGACATGTTCATTTAATCCAGCCATTCCCACCCTTGGCTCATTTTGAACAATTTTATCTTTCCCACATGATAGCTACCACTTTTGACAAGATATAGGATACTTTTCAGAATAAAAAATAATATGAATTAAGAATAATGTGGATAAAAATGTAAATGTTTATTTATAACTTCCCTGCAACAAAAGAATAAATATATGTATGAACATAACCACCAAGATATCACACATCACTTTTTGAAGCCTTGTGTTGTTTTGACTTTGTGAAATTAACACTTGGAGCTTGATTTGAGCATTTTGCCCACCCCGAGTTCAATCTTTGAAAAAACAAAAGCATATTATTGGTAAGGGATGGATGTGACAGAGAAACCGCCTACAAACATGTACCGACATGTCAATCTTAAAGTAGCAAAGTCTTGAGCTAAGCTTTGTTGGATTTCACTTCCACTGAGCCAGTTGTTGAAATTACTGAAAAATCAGTGACAACAGGTCTATTGGATGGTGAAACATTGTCAGTTTGTATGGAGGAGTTCAGGAGAGAAATGCTATATCTGTCTGTGAAACAAGGTGAAGGCTTCGTCATGGTTGGTGCTGGATTCAGGCCAGTGAAGAATTTGTCAAAATAGATGAAGTCATAAAGGTAGAAAAGTAAAGTCAAATTTGGATCCACATTGCAAAACCATCTGGAAAATGCCAGCGATCCCAAACACACTGCCAATAGAGCAAAACCATACCAGGACAGAAAAACACACAGTGGAAGACTATCAGTCATGGACTGGCCTCTCCAGAGCCTGCACCGCAACATTATTTACTCACCCAACCATTGCAACACTATTAAATCCATTTGAGCTGAAATATTGACATTTCGATGAGTCTTTGCTTTCAGCATTGCCATAATTTCATTGATTATCACTGGTTGCTTTACACTTACAACATTGTATTACACGTAATTTTCTCATGTAATGTATTATAAATTTCTTTTTAGTTAATTTATTGCACATATTTAACAAATAAATAAGAAACTATCACCACTATTCCATAACAAATACAATTAATTTGAATGACTTGTCACTGACATTCACCTTGAAGCACTGCAGCACTGTATTTTTATAATATATGTGTGAGTTAGGGTAACGGTATCTTCTCTCTGCACACTGTCAGACGATGAGACAGACCCTGAGGCCTCTGAGTTCGATCTGGGTACCAAGATCAAGGCACCCAAAGATGTGATGCTCGAAGAGCTCTCCCTCCTCACGAACAAGGGGTCCAAGATGTTCAAGATGAGGCAGCAGAGAGTCGAGAAGTTCATTGTGACCAACGAGAACATGGTGACTGTGTATATGAGGCGCTAAGTGTTTGTGTTGTCTATATATGTTTGTGATCTGATAAGATTATATCCTCTGTATTTTTAAATATATTTCAGCAGAACCTTCAGAACCTGATTATGTCCCCTCCCCCTGTGCCTCCAAAGCCTGAGATGCCAAAGGAAGAAAGTATGATCACAGAAATTCTCTTTTCACTATTTGTGATGCCTTCCTTCTGTTAAAAGTATGCATGTCATATCTGTGGTGCTCACCTCTTTCCTCCCCGTTCCTGTATGTCCCAGTAGTGAAGGAGACTGTGGATGAGAAGGTGGAGAAGCAGAAGAAGAGGAAGGACTATGTACGCACCTACATATCCCCATGGGAACGGGCCATGAAGGACAATGAGGAGCTGAAGGCCACGATGAAGCCTTGCATGCCTGGACCCATCCAGATACACCCAGACCTACATCAGTACAAGAGCTTCAACAGGTACTGTATTACTGAATGACTATTCAAGTATATAATGACAACAACACCCAGTGCTTTATCCCCTTAATCATGAAGCAGTGAATAGTTTCCTACTTCCCATCTGTTTCCATGGCTTTACTCACCACAGACACAGCCTTTACTTGCTGTATAACATTCCTGATATTTCAAAATGTACTTTAACACTTACCACTGAGCAACATTTGGTCCCCGATGTCATTATCTTAATCTTATTTGAACCGTGGATCTCAGTACATTGTAATACAGTTAATAATTCTTGCACAGCTGTGTCCTCTGTGATTAGTAATGGACCTGATTATGCAATCAATCTCGGATGTATAATAAGAAAACAGGCCCCTGGAAACAAATATGTAAAAGTCCCTCATACATGGGAGAACTGATGAGAATGGATCCTATGTCTTTGTGTCTTGTGAAACTTTTAAATCTCTGTTTGGTCATTGAGAGGCTTCTTGAAATTAGTTTAAAACTCTTTGAGGTGTTGTTTTGTCACTATTTGATGTTGATGTTAGTTTGAGACTCTTTGAGGTTGTTTTCAGACTAAGGTTGTTCTGAGACTCTTTGAAGTTACTTTGAGACTCATTGAGGTTGTTCTCCAACTCCTTGAGGTTAGTTTTGGACTTTGGCTATTTTGGATCTTGTTACATGCCAGCAGGCTTGGCTTGATTTTCTCATTTTACTTGAGTGTGAATGACTTCTCCCTTTTAGTATTTAGTATCTCTATGTATATTTGTCCTCTATCTATGCCTGTATGTTGGTGCAGACATAGATAGGGATAGTTGTCCTTTTGCCAATCGGCCCACATTTCAACAGATTTGAGCCAAATGTTGCAGAGTTGAAGATACAGTGAACTTTAGCTTAGCTGTCATCGATTCTCCCATGCAGGAGGCCTTTTTACATATTTGTGTCCAGGAGCCTGTTGTGTTGTAATACAATCAAGGTTTATTGCTTATTCAGACCCATTAGTAATGGCAAAGGATACAGCTGCTCTTATGGTGCTTCGAAAGAATTATAAACAGTATTGCAATGGACTGAGATCCAGGGTTCAAATAAGATTAGGATAATGACATCTGGGGCAAAATGTTTGCTCACAGTTAAGTAGAAAAGTACATTTCTAAATGTTAAAGATGCTGTTTAGTAGGTAAAATCTACATCTCTGCTGAGTTTGATAAAACCAGTAAATTTCAATGAGGTGCTGACACGGCTCTGCATTGAAGTAAGAGAGGTTTTATTAGCAGTTGTGCTGATGTCTTTGTCATAGTTTAGTTGACTGTGTGGCAGAGGTACACTCTGACATGAGGATCCTCACCTTACCACTCTCTAAGCTAGTAATTCTTTCATTCAGTCAGCAAAATATGTTGTGTGGAATGAGTATGTCAACCTTAAAAGAAAATGGGGTTTTTTTGGGGTTTTTTTTGCATTTTGTGTTTGAAAGTTATTAATTTGGAAGTTACTTTACTGTACTGCTTAACACCAAAAATACTTGTCATCCTTTTTCTCAGGATGGCACTGCCATACGGCGGTTATGACAAGGCATCCAAGTTGCTGACCTTTGAGCTTCCAGAGCTCAATGTTGCCACCGAGGAGCCTGAACCTCTGCCCACACTGCAGCCTGACATTCGCTCGCGCCCCTCGTTCAACCGCACGCCCATCGGCTGGGTCTGCAGTGAAGACAATTCACACATCCACACAGATCTCGAGATCCCCTTTGACGGAGAGACAGATGACCTGTGATGAGCTTTTAAATTTGCAGCACCTAATAACTCATAAGTCCAGTGAGAACTCCCAACATGTACTTTAATTGTAAAAAAAAAATAAACAAACATAAATTATTAAAATTGATGTGATGGAACAGGACAAATTATCTCCCCTGCTCTACTGTGTGCTGTCTTAGCTTTTAGCCTTTAGCCTTTACATCTTCACCTATGAATGTCTGTGACTTTGCATATTATGAGATACTGTGAGACCTAAAACAGACAAACACTCTGCACTCTTAGAACAATTTATACAATAAACTTCCCCTTTAGAGAATGTCTGCTGGCTTCTCATTCCATATGTGAAAGTAACAAATTAATAGAAAAGGAAGAAAGCAACTCAAGGTTGAAAACTTTTACACTAACTCTTAATGACCTAACATGATATTGTCATGAACTGAAAGTTCGCCTAAGAAGTGGACCCAAATGCAGACACCAAGAAGCAGAGGAAACTATTTACAAGAGTGTTTATTTGATAGCTGAGATTGTGAGACAGATTAGAAATGGCTACGGGGAAGTGGCAATTGGAAATGAGAAGGGCGGCCCTAGGAAACTGGATCACAGAGGAGGTTATGTCAAGAGACAGAGAGGCAAAAGGGATCCTTTCGCCTCGTCCTAATAGATGGAGAGGGAGTTATTGTAGGCTCTGGGGGGGGGGGGGTCGTCCAAAACGTGGAGACAGTTTCCTCTAAACATAGGGGAGCTGCCTCGTTACCTCCATGGAGAGCATAACGAACTAGAGGCAGGTTGCACAGGTTTAAGTAGCTCTCCCGCTGATTGCTTGCAGAAGAGGCCCAGGTGAGGTACAGGAAGCTCCACCCCAAAGGGATGGACAGGAGACCAACGGCCACGGGTGGAAAAACCCCAGACACTCCCACAGACTATGACATATATAAACACTTTTTTTCAAACTAACCCATCTAATAGTGATTAAAGTTTGTGGTATAGAAAACTACTACATGAGAAAGAATATTCATGCTCAAAACAAACAAGTTATAAATAACAAGATCCCCTGTTAAAACTATTTGAGACTATTCTTTATCCACAATGATCCATCAAAAAGTGAGGTGAGTATATTTACAGCTAACACAAAGTGTCTTCTCAAAACAAAAAATACCAATTTTAAATTATGTATTACATTAATTGGCAAAAAATGTTCCTGAATAAAGTATGTAAGTAAACCACTGTGCAGTTCATTTTTGAGAAGGGGTAAGTGGAGTATAGAAGGAATGTAATGACAGCCATTCCAGTAATTACGAAGTAAACATTGTAAAGACTTTATGACAAGGACATTGTCCTTGGATAGACCAATCAGGCAGTGAATAATACTTTTAGCTTTTGGATCATTTTATACAGGGAGGCCTTTCTGTACAGAGTTGGCATGTTATTTCCGTGCCTGCATGGGTTCTGTCTCGGTGCTCCGGCTTCCTCCCACAGTCCAGAAACATGTTAACTTAATTGTTGATTCTAAACTTCCTGTAGATGAGAATTTGATTTGACCATTAATGGTTGTCTTTCTCTGTTGGCCCTGCATAGAATGGTGACCTGTTGAATGTGTACCCCTTCTGTCCCAGGGCAGCTGGTGTAGGCTCCATCAGCCTGCAACCCATAACTGTTTAAGTGGTTATGGATGATTTTGCATAATTGACCAATAGCTATGGGCATGCTACAACAGTAAAAATGTAAAGTAGCATAATTCAGTAATTTCAGTAATGAGAAGCTTTGATGCATGTAGCTTAAAAGAAACACCCAGCCTGCAAAATGTGCAAACTGAAATCACTGTACACAAGATTAGGATCATATTATTTTAGGTATATTAAAAGCACATCTAGGGACAGGCGTTGTAAATTTGATTAGGTTATAAATGATGCCATGTTGTGCAGCAAGGTTCAGGATACTTACTTAACTGTGTAACTGTGCAACACTTATAAGAATTATAACAGGAATGATTTCATCAGTAGAAAATGTGTAAAATTGGAAAAACAACATATGGCTACTGGGAAAAGGAGCATGGGAGTTATATCTAACTCAACAAAAGGCAAATCCCTAGAAATATTTAACTCCACCTTTCTCTGACATGTAGCCTAATATTCCAATACCTTTTACAATAGTATTAAAACACACTACAGCTACTTAATATTTTCATTTGGAGTGACCTCGGTGGTCAGGATTAGAAATTAGTTAGTACATCACACCGACAGGTCAGGGTTGAGCAGTTAGGATACAAAGTCAGAGAGGCAGGACTGAGATGGTCTGGATATGCGCAGAGGATGGATAGCTATTGGCGGGCAAATTCGATTGACCCTCAAGATAAAGATGCCAAACACGAGTAAAACACATCTCTAATCATACATGTTCTTGAAAGACTTCAAACCGTTTTATTTTCTCACGCGCACCTCCCAGTGTCAAACTAAACGGTGTCCACGTGACCTCTCACCTGCTCCACCAGCAGTCCCTGCTAGTGACTCTAAACTGGTGCTGGCACGTCTCCAGCTACAAAAACTAAACAGATGTCCTCTGCGTGTTGCTGCCAGCGGGTCAGATACGAGAGAAAAACAGGGAGATCAAAAACAGGTAAGGGCAGAAGGTGAGCCGTGGGATGACATCATCACCATCCTCACGCTCCACGCGCCTCGTGCCCAGAAGGCGGCGGCATCGGGCTGAGCAAACAGCGTGATAAAAGCGCTACGTCACATATTGGAGCGGAGAGAGCTGGAGGAGATGGCATGGTATCGCGAGAGCGGTGTACCGCGACCGCAGCGCTGGATGGCGCTGATGGGGGCTGGATGCGCCCACGGCTCGCCCTCTCTCCCGTTAAGTCACACGGTAGGACACGCGATCGGACGGAGACTGGCGGCGACAGCAGCCGGGGTGAGTAAAAACCTGCACACTGCGCACCGCACGGGCTGCATCACCGCTACAAAGACCGGGTCGAAACGCATGTGACCGCACCGGACAGAGTAGGTGTGCGTGCGTCTCTCTTTTGATATTTTGAGAGGAGGCAGTCAGCGTGTCAGCCAGATGTGATCACCCCCCACCCCCCCCACCACCAGATGCGCTCTCGTGACAGTCTCAGAGGATGGCTATCTTTTTCTTCCCCATCACCATAATCTCCATGATTATCATCACTACTTTCATCATCATCATTATCATCATCATCATCAGGAGCAGCAGCAGGGGCGGGATCGGAGCTCGCTCTGTTGCTCTGTCTCGTGTCAGTTTTATTATTTTATCAGGTGGTCTCGGGTCAGTAATTCTCTCTGCGCAGCTGCTCTCCCTCGTGCTGCACGGCGCTCACAGCTTTAATTAGCCTTCCCCATCAAACCAGCCCCGGGTTCGTTTCTCCAGAGTTACAGGTGTTATTGCTCAGGTCGTCCCACTAAGTCCACTCAGGTAAGCTACATGCCACTACTGAGCGCGTGGCTCCTGTGCGCCAGAGCATGTTTTGGCGTTGGCAGTGTTTTTCGTGTACTTGTTGATAGATGGATGACCGAGAGACCGCGGCTTTTTACCGGGACGGATTCACGCTCCGCTGTCATCGCTCGGGGTGGGGGTCTGTAGTGATTTAATGTTGCGGCTTCGATCTGCGTGATTGATGACTTTGGCCCGCATCAGCGCCGGCCCTCAGCACCGTCACATTATAGAGACGGTGACACAGCCTTCTGCCGCGTGCCTCGCGCACGCACACACGTGAATACCTTAGAAAAAAAGGGGGAAATAGGGTACAGGCTGCTGGCAGTTCTCCTTGTTTTCATATAGGCTTGTCATCACGCAGGAGCACGCAGACTTGTTTTTTGTGTGTCTGTTTTGCATTCTGGTGACTCCTGAAGTCCCAACTTTTATGCTTTGACCCGAAACCTGCTAACCTTGCAGAGATGAGCATTGGTTGAACAGGATGAAGCCTCCACATGAGGAGTTCAGATCCCACTCTCTCTCTCTTTTGTGTCTCTCTCTCTTGCACTCAGAAGCCCACCGTCACCCTCCAAACTGAGCTGAAATGTCGCCTTGACATTTAAGTTGGTCTTTCTCATCAGTTTTTGTTTTCTGGAGATGAAAAGCTCTGCAAGGCTCCAAATTTAGTTGAAGTTAAGGTTAATATAAACATAAGGGTGTATGTATTAATGTCATCCCTGCTTATTTGCTGTCTACTCATGGCCACTCTCACTATTTCAGTTTAAAAACACCATCTCAAAGCCGTATCCTTATATGCACTGATTTTTCTGTGTTTTTATGACCTGATTGCTTTGATGTTGTATGCTGTGACACACTCCAAGCGGCAGGGATGCAGCGAAAGATAACTCTGACTGTTTTGTCTTTATTGCCCCCAAACACAAAGCCAGAGAGACATGCTGGCTTCCCCTCTGAGAGAATTTACTTTGCTTTGGCATTATTTAAGTACTCAAACTAATCGGGGTGATTTATGTGACTGAGCAGCTTGACATGTGATATGAACATCCTCAGAGCTAAGGCTAAAGGTTTTCTTTCATGCTTGCATTTAACTTTGAGTTTTGGGTCTGTTTTTAGGTTGCCTTTATTAACACTAGGCTCTCTGGGCTTTACAGAGCATAGGCCTGTGTGCTGTTGGCGTTTCAGTTAAAGTGTTTCTGCCTCTGTGGTTAGAGTTGGATCAACATGCATGCGATTATAAGAGGATTGAGGTATAAGGAAGAGGAGATTAAAGAGAAGATGAAGGAGGAGAGTAAAGACACGACACGCTTATATTGCATGTCTCCCATGACCTTTACCATCCGCTGGAGTGTTCTTTCTCTCATTTTCCCCATAGTTGTTTGTTCAGCGTAATGTCCCACTTATTCCTCTCCTCTCTTTCTTTTCCCTTCTTTTGCCACTTTTTCTCCAAGTCTGCAGTGCCCTTTTCTATTTTTCTTTTTCTCTTCTTCAATCTCTGCCTTGTCTTTTATGATCTCATCTTTCCTTTCCTTTCCTTCTTTTGGTTTCCTTTTCTATCATTGTTTTTCATTTAGTTCCTTTGTTTTCTTTTCTTTTTTGACTTCCTATTCATTTTTTTCTTTTCCATTTGCTTCATTTCATTCCTCTCCTTCCTTTTCATTAATGTCCTTTGCTTTCTTTTCTTTAACTTCTTAATTTTTCTCCTTTCCTTTCCTTTTTTGATTTTCTTACCTTTCCTCCCCTTTCTTTTCTTTTTCTAATTTTCTTCTTTATCTCCTTTCCTTTCTTTGATTTCCTTATCTTTTCTCTCCTTTCTTTTCATTTACTTACATTGCTTCCTTTTCTTTTTTCTTCTTCCTTTCCTTTCCATTCCTGTCCTCCATCAACCCTGAATGCCGTTTCTCGTTCTCTTTTCTCTCTCTCACCAAAACCGCAAAAATCGCACATGATTCCCAGAATGCATTGTAAATATTGATGGTTATGTAATAGCCTAAATATTAAGCAAATATTCACCACTCTTCTTATTTTCTACTAACAGGATCGGGTGAGCTCATGTGCACAGCTATAATGGGTCGTGTGTGTGTTTTTGTGCGGGTGCATGCAATTACATGTATTATTTCACATGTAAACTTTAATGTTGCAGAGTGTGATCAGGAAAATAACCTTGAAGCTTTAAAAAAAAAAGACCCACGTCTCGGTAATATGCTTACACATGCAGCGACACGTGCTCATACAGTATGTTCATACACACATACACACACACATACACATGAAACACACAAATATAAGTTTAGAGCGGGAAAGAGGGGTGAGAAGGAGAAGCACGGAGGGGAGGATGAACTCTGGGCTCTCCCTATTGTCAGCCGGGGCTATTTGAAGTTACACATAACCCAATTACAGGGAAACCACTGTGTGTGTGTGTGTGTGTGTGTGTGTGTGTGCGCGTGTATGTGAGAACATGCATGTGGGGTTTTTTTGGAAACTGAAAGGAAAGAGACAGAGATGAATGGTGGGAGAGAAGTGGAGAGAGTGAATGAAAATGGAAAATAGAGGTCAGTGGAAGAAAGTGAGAAGCAGAGAACAGGAATGAAGTGAATGGAAAGGAGTGAAGAAAGTGCAGCCAAAGGACAAACAAAGGCAGCGTGTAGTTTCTGAAAGATCGAGTCTTTCTTTTACAGCAATATTTAAATATACTTCTCGCCTGTAGGTTTGCTTCAGAGGGAAGAAGACAGCGTCAGAGGCAGGCTATTGTCCTTGGGGACAGTATCAGCTCTTTGTTCAGCTTGCTTGACACCAGTGTCACTGTCACCAAGCCATACTAACCCACAGCAGAGAGGGAGAGAGAGAGAGACAGCAAATAGTGTCAAGTAATACCCTCCCAGTCAGTTTTTAAGATGGGAAATACAACTTAAAAGGAAAAAACATGATAAAATGAGACAGTTTCTGGTTGCCTAGGTAATCATCTAACAATATTTACCATCCTGCCATATCAGTCGGTGGTTTGCTTATGCAAACCGGCAACTGTACGATACATTTGCAGTTATGGGGTGAACATTGTTGACCGTTGGCAGTGCAGACCGTGGGCGAGGTATGAACAGCCTGTTTGTGGGCTACTCTTGGTTGTGTTGTTGCTGGTCTGTCAGCCAGCTGCAGAAGAGCAAAGTTCTAACAGTAAACTAGCTAAAGTGGAACTGAGTGATAAAAACAGTGAAAAGTGTCCTGGCACTCCCTGAACCTCTTTGGCCCACTTGCCAACCAACCAGCATTCGATCTACGCATAGCCGAGCTACATGCTGTTGGGTTTTTGGAGGACTTCACAGGAGCATGCTTGCGTAGGTTGAAAAGCCCTCTTCATAGGCTCTCATCAAAATGACACAATCGTGGTACTGGAAAACAAGCATATCTTAGGATCCAACTGTTGCTTGATGATGCCAGATACCGCTGACTTTCTGTGATCTCTGGTTGTCATGAATCGCTTCCTCTGCGTTCAACATAAATAAATACCAGTATTCACCATCAGTTCCACTTGGGACTTGTCATTCATGTGAATGTAACCATATACTGTATTTAAAAGACAAAGACACTGTGACATCATCTGTTGGTTAGTGAAGTTTCGTTGTGAAGGCCCAAACCGAACACTTTTGTCATTGCCATCTTGGTATTTTAAAACTGAGATAGGATGTTTCTGTGAAACTGAGAGTCACTGCAGGCTCATTTAGTAGAGACTTGTCAGACACAAAGGTAGTCTTGCCAACAAGCTTCCCCTGCTTCATTATATTTTTGTAATCAGAGGAGTCAGCCATGGTAGACAGTTTTAGACCTAAAAATATTCGATTTTTAGGTCTAAAACTGTTTAAGAGGTGCGTGGGTTCTCTCTGTTAGATTATTTGTTGAGTCTACATTGGCTGTAGAGAGGAATACAAGCTGTCTTTCTGTATTAGCCCTGGGACAGACTGGTGACCTGTCCAGGGTGTACCTTCTCGCTCTATGACATTTGTGAAAGGCCCCAGCCCCCATGGCTCCAAATTGGATAAGTGGAAGAAAATGGATGGATGTTGTTGTTCTGCATCCTTTAAACGTATCACTCAGTCTTACTCTGCAGATGGAGCTCTTTCAGTTCTGACAAAACTGCAAATGTTCAGATTTCCAAGCAATTTAAACACATTTTAAGGACTCGAAATCTTGCTGACTTAAAGCTTGGCCACTCCATCTGTGTAAAATGCGATCACAAGCTTCAGAAGAGCTACTGATGTATAATTTGCTCAGATTGTAGTGCGCTTATTGCTTCCAAGTTTTTGGCAACAGTTTGGGAAAGACACCGCCTGGTTTGAACACGACAATAGCCCTGTTCACAAAGTGAGCTCTATTAATAGTTTTCCTACTTGGGTGTAGAAGAGCCAAACTGGCTCTGTGCACAATCCCAACACCTCTGAGAGAGCTGTGGGCCAGACGTCATCACCCAACAGATACAGACGTCACTGAAGTGGCTGAAAATCTGAAGAGTAGCGGTAATAGCAGTGTAGTAATACCCAGGGTTTTTGAATGTGATGCAGAAAAATATCACGACTTTTAATGTTAAATATTAATATATTTAATATTTTGGCCATATTATAACATTTTCTATTATCTGATTTCTCTGGAGGTTGTCGGTATAAACAAAAGGGAGCACACTGCATTTCTGCTTCATAAACTGCTTGTTTTTAATGTAATTTTACTTGGTTTGATTGTTTTTTCTTGCATGAATTCTTTAAAGATTAAACATACTAAAAAAAAAAATCCCTCTAAGGACGATTCTCACCTCATTACATGTGAGGTTAAAAAGGCTTGGGGTCCACAGTTTGACTAAAATTACCATCCTGACCTTCTCAATAATAAAATAATTTTTATTCCTAATTGGAAAACTAATGAAGCCCAAGTTAGCTGAATAGGGAGGAGGGACATAGAAGTGTTGATATGTCCATTCAGTTTTTCCTGGTCGATACATCATAGCTCACATACTTTGAATGAAACCCAACGGCTATAATACAGACCACAGTGAAGCTGTGGACTTTTTTTCCCAAAGCAAAGAAAGATGGAAAGAAGTCTTAGAACAGGACTGAGATTAGAAGAGAAAATTCAATAAAAGCTTGCTGTATTTGCCATACAGTGTCAAATGTTGACGTGACAGAGCGACAGAATAGCAGATGAATGTAGAGGAATGTTTTTCATCGAATGTTAACATTTATATGGATCAAAGACGAGGCTCCACAGTGCACCGGGGACCAAACAGGCATCCATCCATCCGTCAGATTCTGTCCTTGGATAAACTTCTGCAAACCTCCTGCGTATCACTTGATGAGCTGAAGTAAAGCTGAAAAACAGGAAGAAGAGTAAAAGATAGATAAAGGACAGAAGAAGACGAGACAGTTCAAGAGAAAGGGACATCAAAAATATTATTACTGAAAGCAATGTATTATTAACAGCACTAGTGGCAGTAGTGGTAATAGTTTATTAGTTCTAGTGCTAGTATAATGGAGGCTGGCATTGATGGAGCCACTACACAGGTCTACATGGGACAGTGGACAGCTGTGTGCGTTCAGGTGTCATTCATCAACAGCGTTGATACTAGTTGAACAGAACAGAAGATTTCAATAGAGTTAAACTACTATTAAATCAATTTTTTCATTCATCAAAAGTGCTTTTTATTCATCTTGATTGTTTTGGTGTGAGTTACCCAGTTTTTGAGATAGAAATGAATGCCTTCTCGTGTATATGATGGGAGCAGATGGCCTTTTCCTTGCAGTTCTCAAAAATAGGAGTGAACTGTTCCTTTAATTGAATGGATGATGAATATCATTCAAGTAGCTACACAGAGAAAAGATCTAGTACAATAATTGCGCTCCTACATCATTGTGTGCTTTGAAGGCATTTGTTTAAGCTCAGCTCTCTTAAGTTTATTTTAATCACATTTGCCGTTGCAACACCTTGATACTTTTCTTTTTAGCCACTCTGAATCTTTGGCATGCAGAGAAATTCATGGTCGACTTGATGATAGTGAGGCATCCAGGATCAGTGGCTACAAAGCAAGTGCGACTCATCACCCCTCTGCCTCTGTGCATGACAGGTGCTTTGACATTTTCGCACTGATATGCTGTGTTTGGTTTTCACCAAACAGTGCTGTGCATTATGGCCAAAGATATTAACTCTGGTTTTGTCTTTCCAGAAGACAGTGTTCTTGAAGTTTTGCGGCTTGTTCAGATACATCTTTACAAACCAAAGTTGTTCTGCCACATTCTTTTTAGAGAAAAGATATTTTCTCCTGGAAACCTGTTATTTTGCAGATTCTCTGAGAATTGCACAGTCAGACTTCGGGGTCCACTCCTGCCAACTGTCTTGAATGGCTTCCAGTTGTGGATAGGGCTGCCACAAACGATTATTTTGATAGTCGACTAGTCACCGATTATTTATGCGATTAGTCGACTAATCAGATCATCATCCACTGGACGTAAAACTACAGCTTATTGCACCAGCAGCATCTGCTCTTATATAACTATCATTAGCATACAGCTTTAAGCTTTTAAGGTGCTAACTAAAAATAAAGACAAGATGATAGTTTATTCAATTTTAATGAAATTTGCAGATTGTTTCGGTGAAGTTCAATAAACTCCTTGCTATCTAAAATATAACAGGACACCGGAGTATATTCTCCAGCATCTCACACTTCTGATAATCAGTTGTCTGCTTGACGTTTATTCAGCTGTGTAAAAACTATAACTTTAATCTCAGACAAACCGATTTACTCAGGAACAAATAAAATACTAAAAAAAAGCCAAACAACAACATTTTTAATTTATCTAAGTGACTCATATATATTTAACCTGAGTAGCGAAAGACGGCGGTGGGTTTGAAAACAATTTGCCGGGAGTCCGGTGTTCTCACCGTGCTAGTGACCTAGCCCCCGGCTAGCTATCGAGCTAGTGGGTAACAGACGTCTCCGAAAACGTCGGAGCGCTTTTGAAAATATGTGGTGTCCTGATAAACTGAGCCGATATTTGAGGTTTACACAGCTACATTCTCGGCTGAAAATATGTTAAACGTTTATTTTGTGACCCAGAAAGAATAATAAGAGTAATATTAAAACTAACTAGCTGCCGCCATTGTTGGAAACTGAGCTGGGCCGCGCTATGAATTCTGGGACACAGCTGCTTCTTCTTCTTCTTCTTCGGGGTTTAACGGCAGCTGGCATCCTTGTACATGCAGTGCTGCCATCTTCTGTTTCAGTCCGTTATTACACTCTTAAATCCTGCTACTTATTCCTGCGTCTTTTGGGATCTTACAAAGCTTCAAACGACGCGTCGACTATTAAATCAGTCGTCGACGATTTTGATAGTCGACGTAATCGTGACTAGTCGACAAATCGTGGCAGCCCTAGTTGTGGATAAACTTTAAGGAGAATGGTGGACTTTAAATTGTTTTCTAATGGCCTTACGACGCTTCCCACATTAATAGGTAGCGCTTAGGACTTAGTTCTTTAAGCTCATTACTGATGTCTTTGCCCCATACCTTTGTGTTAACACACACCTTTATGCTCCAGACCTGCAAACTGCCAAAACCTCAGCTTTTATAAAGGTCGTCACACTTGCTAAAGATCAGCACCGCTATTATCAACACCAGCATCTATTTTCTATGGAAGCAGTAAGGGTGTACTTACTTTTTCTCTCTGCAATCCTGTGGAAATGACTGTGGTGAGAAACTGGCTATTGCAGATTGTTGTTAGACATCAGAATGAAGTACAAGTTGATCATTGTGGTGAGTAATCACCCTGTAAGACACAGGCAGCTGGCTTAGGTCATGCCAACTGCTAATGCTGTAATGATGTTCCTGCCTACAACAGGTCAGTGAACAACAATATCAGCTAAATGTCAGGCACATGCACTAGAAAATGTTGAAGCAACTTATACATCCGAATCCTCCTTTAGGGAGAGATTTACTAAACAAGGCAAAATAGCATGTGAGTGTGATTCCCAAATAGCAGTCATAGGTGGGGTTACTTTTATGGGTAATTGATAAAAGCTACTGTTTTCTAAACCCAGCTGCAGACAATTCATCTCAATATGAAGCACAAAAAATAAGATATGCCATTTTGTGGCATTAAATATTGGTGCAATTAGCAGAATTGCGTGTCGCAAATCTTAATAAATCATTTTGCACTCTTCAGTTAAATGTTGTCCTCTCTAAGTTTTGTGCCTTGAGAAAAGAACTCCCAGAAATACATATGCAACAGGGTCAGTTACAAAAATCTTCCCACCTCTTACATGCAGCCTTGCCACTTTTCACAGCAGAACCCAACTTGCGGTGGTGCAGCAGGAAATCTGGCCCTTAGTTTTCTCTCAGACTGCAGCAGAACCCGTTGCTGATCCTCAGCTTCTGAAATACTCTGTAAATGTAAAATGGATGCTAATGCACTACTTAAGAAAAAGCTTCGCTGAAAAGTTATTAAATTTAGAAATCTGCAACCTTACCACAACACCACTGAGAAATGTAGTGAAATTATTAGTAGAGCACTACAGCCCTCGCTGCTTATTTGTATCAGAAGCTGGCAGAGATGGATATCTGAAAATGACTACTGACTGCTGAGAAAAGGTGACTGCTCACTCTGTGACAACTGCCTCATGCTCAAAGCCAGGTTGCGCTGACTTCCACCAAGTTGATAAGGCGGACATGAGGTCACAGGTTAGTGTCTTGGTGCACGACACAAAGAGTGTCCTCACCTCAACATCACACGTGGAAAATCTCCTCCATCTGTCTGTGCTGTATCCACAGGTCCTGGTTTCCTTATGCCTGCCAGTGCGTGGTCAGGGAATTTGAATGACTTGTGCCTTGACTCACTCTGGCTTCCAGGAAGTCTCTAGCATCAATACACATCATCATCATCACTTGCCAGCCCCATGTGTGAGTGTGTGTGTGTGTGTGTGAGTGTGTGTGCGCTATCTCAACCAGTGCAGCACAGTGTGTCTCTCTGTAAAATCACATGGTTCGGCTTTTCCCCCGCGTGCCTGCTGCTTGGCCTATTTCCATGGTAACTAGCTGAAGATGTGGGGACACACAAACGCATGAGCACACACACACACACACACACATGCACACACGCATAAACAGCACTTGTGCGAAGGCTTGCCAGAGCGATCTCGGCTGTGTGGGGCTGTAGGGTGCAGTCAGAGAGAGGATGTGTGATCACACACTCTACACAGGCTCAGCGGGACACACACACACACACACACACACACACACACACACACACACACACACACACACACACACACACACACACACACATGCACACTGTATGCTGAGAAAGAAGCTCAGAATGCTGTGCTGTAGAGAAAAAAATGGCACACCAAATCCCTTTTTAAATCCTCAGGCAATTTGGATTTGTTTGTTAACGGATAAACGTATATAAGAGATAGATAGATAGATAGATAGATAGATAGATAGATAGATAGATAGATAGATAGATAGATAGATAGATAGATAGATAGATAGATAGATAGATAGATAGATAGAGTTTGCAGTAGAACTCTGTGACTGTGACAAGTGGATGAACTGACAATGTTGCTGCCTAACAGTTGCATAATGTTTCCTTCTGTATTCGCTCTGATACATTTCACTTGCCATCCTTGTCACGATGTCCCCTCCCCAAGCTCTATCCCACCCCCCATCACCCCACCCCACTGTTACCCATCCCATGTGGCCATCGCCATAGCAACTGCCCACGCTGCTCACCTGCTCGCCGCAGCATCCCTGCGCCCTCTGGCCTCTCGCCAAGGGGGTGCTGTGGCAGTAACGCAACCCAGCAATCAGGCGAGGGAGCATTGCCAAAAGTGGGGAAGCTATAGGGGAAGGAAGGAAGGAAGGGAGGGAGGGTGGAGGGGGCACTGCGGATATGCTAGCTACTGCCCTGTGGTGTTATGCAACTTCATGTACACACACACCCACGCACACATATTGTAGAGTAACAAACACACAGATTGCCTTTTTTTTATCATCTCACACACGCATGTTTAGAAGCCGTGCATATTGATGCTTGAACCAGCATAAGCTCCAGATAATGTCCCTAAGTACTGATTATGAAATGACATAACAGATTTCTTCCTGTGTCCTACCACTGATGCACTGCTACCCTCCCTCATATTATTGTGTTCGTATGATGTTTACATGATGGCAAAGCAACAGCCTTTACCGCCTTTTTAAAATTTGCTGGTTTAAATGTATTTCATTATTTTATTTTGCCTTTTTTATGTGTTGATGCCATAAAAGAGGCCAAGACAGATTTCAGAAGTATACAGTGATCCGCCATTACATTGATACCACTGACATGTGAAGGGAATGACATTAATCATCTTGTTACCACGCAGAGTTCTGCTAGGAAACCTAGTCCTGGCAATCATGTGTATGATACTTTGACACAAACCACCCACTTAATCATAATTATAGACCAAGTTCACCCTCCAACATCATATGGCCTTGCAAAAATTGGTTGTAAATGTCTTGCAGAGTTCCCAACCTGCAACCCATGTGACCCAAAGGATCTACTTAACATGTGCAAGACAATAGGTGTGTTCAACCTGATATCGCGGCAAAACGTGGGACTATTCCCATGCCATGAGACTGGGTTGGTATGTTGTGACTATTGGGCCACATCTAGTCTCAAAGTCTGAGCCAAAGTGCCAAAGTATCCTGATTAGGACCAAATGTTGCTGCTATCTAGGTTAAAGTTGCAGTTTTGCTTTGAGTGATCGAATGTGGTGATTACTTGTTCATGTTGTTTCCATGCTAGCGTGTTGTAATAAGTATAAAGGCAATAGAGGGAATAGTTATCAGTGATATTCTTGTATCTGCCAAACAAACTCTCAGGAGGGGTAGACCAGTCTCACTTTCATTTATCTGGTTAACACCCTGGAACAGAGTTTATTGTTTAAGTCTTTACAAGTCCTCGTCATTTTTTTTCAGCTGCATTGGTACTAAAGGAACATCACTCTGTCTATGGAGTCAACAGGATTTAGTACCACAGTTGTACCTGTTGGTAAACCTGCTAAAGGTTCTTGTTGCTCGTTGTTGTGTGTGCAGAGTCCTAACAGGTTGGTCTTTGTGTCTTGCAGGCAAAGTAAAAGAGGAGAAGAAAGCATCGACGGAGTCCCCACATGGGAGCAGCAGCGCTGTCTAATCCATGTGACAGAATCTGCCAAAGGACGCTTTGGAAACGTTCTCATGTCTTTAAACACAAACTGCTAAATCCGAGGAGCTAAAAACAGAAAAACAAAAAGCCAACCGCTGGCTCATGCAAGTGGACAGATTTTAAAGTAAAAACACGGCTGGAGAGGGGCAGGGTTGTATGGGTGCCAAATCCCCGTCTAAGACACACCGCGTCTCTTCAATCTACGGCCGCCACCTCCCTCCTCTTCCTCCGTCCATTTTGTCCTCCTCTGCTTTTCTCTCATTCTCCCTCGTTCTCTCTCATGGGAGTGACATAGAGGCCGTTGTTTGGTCTGCTGCCCCGCCCCTTCTCCGCCTTGTCGTGGAAACGGGGGCGTCCAGGTAGTGATGTCGTGGAAGAGGAACTACTTTGCGTCGGGCGGTGGAGCGGTAGGTGGGGTGCAGGGGCTGGTGACCCCGAGAACCATGACCTCTATCGCACCCAGCAAAGGCTTGAGCAACGAGCCGGGACAGAACAGCTGCTTCCTCAACAGCGCCCTGCAGGTCAGTCAGATAAACACATGCACAAGCATTTTCTGGGCAGAAAGTTTTAGGCGTTAAAATGTTTTTCATGGAGATTCTTACGACTAAAGCAGTATTCAATGGCACCTGATCTTAATCCACCTGCATGAGTAATTGTCACACTAGTTCAAGTGCTCTAAATTCGTAGGTTTTCTTAGAAGTTAAAAAAAATCTGACTTTATTTGATTATCTGTCACTTTAACTTGTCTGCTGTTCCATTTACCTTCCTCTAAAATATGTAGACTCTGTAAGAAAAGCTGCATTTTTATCTATAGTGATAAAGAATAATAAATTACACAGCTCCAAATACTTTCTGGCTGCTTAACAACTCACTCTTCTATGTAAGAAAAGCACAAAATACAGGTGATTATTTCTCCAAATCTGTGTTTCTCTGAAAGCCTTTACAGTGAAAATGTTTCAGTTTAAGTTTGTGTACTATTGGCAAAAAATAGCAACTACTTTCTTATATAAAAACTCATTTTTCAACATCTGTGTCTATATTTTCACATTTAGGACATAATGCACAATGCTAACACACACTTTCATGAAGCCTGCAGTAAATTACTCTTAAAGCGCGACGGGGATGAGATTAGTGCCATATTAACGAGGGTTTGCGTGTTTCGGTTGGTTTTGGCACGGCTGACCGTCTGGCTTCAGTGTGGACATCCAGTCTGAGTATGTGGATGCTTATGCTGTGCTGCTGCACACACGCACACACACACACACACACACACACACACACACACACACACACACACACACACACACACACACACACACACACATAAAGATTGCTTCCCTCCTCCCAAGACTTCCAGCTGGCCCAAACATACCTGCCCTCACATGAACACACATACGCACACACACACACACACACACACACACACACACACACACACACACACACACACACACACACACACACACACAGTAAATACCTCTTGAGTACTGGCTTGAAAGAGAGCGACGGAGAGAGAGAGAGAGTAAGAAAAGAGAGAAGTTAGCTGAAGAGGGAGGGGGGTGGCGGGGCAGAAGCTTAGGGAGAGTCGGAGAGAGCAGAGGGATAGATGTGAAGAGGAAAAGTTGCTGAAGGAGGAGTAGAGAAGAAAGGGATGAGGAGTATGCAGTATGAAAAAACCAAGGAGAAGACCGAAGGGGATGCCGCTCAGAGGTATAAAGGAATTAAAGAGTCCAATAAGGTAAGAAGAAAGAACAGAATGTTTGTGAAGAGCGAAGAAGGGAGTGGGGGGAGAGGGAGAGAGATGAAAAGACAAAGTGAAGGACATATAGTTTGGTTTTTTTTGCGAAATAAAGAAAATGCCTCAACAGAGGCATGCAGTGCAGCTTCAGCACCAAAGGAAGTGGGCCACTTCAAGGACACACACACATGTGCACACACATGCACACACAGAATGGGGAGAGGATGTTTTTAGCAGGACACAGATGAGTGAGGATAAACTGAGGCAGTGTTAAAGAACTGAGCTGCAGTTGGCAGTACTTTACTGTGTGTGTCTGTGTGTGTGTGGGGGGGGTGCTCATGTGGGCGTTTTTGCTTGTATTAACTGTCTGTTGGCAGGTGAGATTAACAATTAGACATCAGATTTCAGCTTTACAACTTGCTTCATCAGCAGTTATCCTGCAACCAAACATTATTGTTGCAGAAATTATTTTAGTTTTTTTTAATGTAAAAATGTACAAATGCCACGTCTCTAATAGGGAAACATTTTATTTTTACAGAGCCCTACATTTTCTGCCTGAAATCCAAAAATATTCTTTTTTTTTTACACTGAAACAAACCATTATCACATATTATTTATTCATTTATGTTCATTTATTTCATGAATATTTATAAATCACGTTTTTAAGATCTTGTTAACATTAAAAAAAACACTGTCAACCAGTCCATTCAGCAGCTAGCTGTAAAAAAAAGCTTTGCTCTTTGTTCTGTATAGTGTCTTACTGCTATTGTGCATCGATACTAAGTGAGATACTCTCTCTCCTGCTCCTCAAGGCCCCTTGGGCAAAGAAGTTAACCTCCTGCTGCTGCTGCTGCAGTGGAGCTGCTGTGTGACAGCAGCTGCATCAGTGTTTTTTTTTTCTGTATCAATTTATGTAGTATAATGAGCGAGGTGCTCCGAGGTAAAGCGCATGTTCAGCAACTTTTCATTGTGTAAACACAGGTAAAAAAATATCATAGCTAAAGGATGTATGGATAATGCTGGCTTTGATAAAAAAGAAACATGGGTTCACTCATCAGGCATCAGCGTGCACATGTGCGTGTGCTTGTGTGTGTGTGATGCAGTGGTAGGGAAGAGCAAAATTAAGATTGTAGATGTGCAGCGTTTTCTACATGACTCTTATCAAAAACAAAACATGTCTGTATGGATTGCAAAGTTAAATTTTTTATCATACGCTTGCATTGGTTTTCCTGCAGTTATACAGCTGAAGTGAAAGTAAAGTAAGATTTTTCACACTGCACATTGCTGCAGGACCTGTACTGATGTCAGAGTTCAGCACTACCTGCTTGAATCAGAATCTGACCCTGAACAAGTAGAGACTGCTGTAGCACGCCACACTACTTAATAGTAAAGAAAAATATTTAGTGTGTGCAAACAGACGCAGTATGCTAAATATGCCATGGTGCAGGTCAGCATGCTTTACTGGTCACTCTGATCCTGTCGAGGTGGACGCTCAAGCTTCAGTGAAGAGGTGTTTCCGCTGCCTTTAGTCTGTCTGTCAGCAAGATTATTCTGAAAATTCCCAGCCTAATTCCTTGAAACTAGGTGGAAGTGATCCTTCTAATTTTTCACGTATTCACCATCAGGGAACGCTAAGAATAAAGCCAGCCGAGTTGAGGTTGTGGCTTAGCAGAAATAATTCACACAGTTCTTGCTGACTCCTAAGATTTTTGCAGTTTCTGATTGCACTCAACTCTAACATTTTGACATTCTCTAGCTTCTGTTTAGTGGGCATACAGTCAAAGCTAACGCTAATGTTCAGCATTTGGACATTTTATTGCAGAGAAACTTCCATAAAAAATCAAAGTAATGCACTGATTCTTTAGTTCCTTGGTTGCTGTGAGTGCACGAAGACTCTTATGTTCATTCTGACTGCCAACAGCAGAACATTTGTAGCTGAGACGTTTTATAGTTACAGACTCTGGCAAGCAAATAAAGAGGCCAGAGTGCAAGGTAGCTGCTTATTCTTTGTTTGAGGCTGTGCCAAACTAGCCGCTACGTGAGCGTTATGGAAATGTGTTACATAGTGACACTGATAAGTCATAGAAGAAAAGCCTGGACTGCAAACAAGGGATTGGAGGTAGTTTAGCAGCAGTGTTTTCTTTGGGAGACAATGTCTCCTCTTTGTGTTGACTTGTAACTTTGAAGGAATTTGCTTTTTTTAAATATTCAAATAACAGGAGAAATTTAGCATGGTTGTTATTATTATGCCAGTAGCCCTATAAGGCAATATACAAAAAACACTCAAAAAGAAAACATTACTCAATTTCAAGGTCTAGCGGTGGGGACAAGTTTGAGGTTTGCACTTGTTTGAATATGATCCTAGGAACCAGACAACAAAACAGGCTTTTGAAGCATTTCCGATATTTGTGATTTGATGCAAAAGGCAAACTCATCACTGATGCAGGGGGAATTAAAACGAAGGGCGTTTATTGAAAGTCATCATTTAATGAAAGAATTCAGAGCAGGTTTGAGTGTTGGAGCAGAGCTCAGTTGATGATTAAACTTGAGAAATAAAATCAGCATTGGGAAGGTAGAGCAAAAAATTGTAGTGTGGCTACAATTGTATGTAGCTTAAGAACTATTCAAAAGTTGTGAGCCATCCCTCAATTTGATATATTTCGAGCCTTTCCAGATGGTATTGCATGGTGGATGAAAATCTGACTGTACTTTTTCGTGTTCATAGTTCCATCAATTCTGACAAGATCCCCAACACCACTGGCTGAAATGCAGCCAAAACCATGACAGAGCCTCCACTATGCTTTACAGATTATTGTAGCAGCTCACTTTTGTACCTGTCCCCTGACCTCCTTTCGGGACCTCTTTTAGTAGTTTTACTGGACTTTTTTTCCTATCGCTCAAAGACATGAATTTCAGATACTGTTCACCTAAGGTAGACAGGTTTTTCATGCCTGCCACTTCTTTTGTCTTCCAATTGTCCAACTTCCTTAATTTTCTTTGAGGACACACAGCATGCCATGATATGCCAAGTTTTCAGCTGTTGGCTCTTTGGAAATCATTTTGTTTGCAAAGATACATTTTTACTTTATTTTGCTGTATTTTATAGACTCATCTAAAGAAATGGGAACAAATTATGTGTTTGTTCCTAAAAACACACTTCAAAATTGGTTTCCTGCTATGTTTTCTGTTATTTTTTTAATGCTTGAATTATTTAAAGGTCGGTGTTAAGTGGTTAAACAAACCAAAAAATGAAAATGGTCAGGTACAAGGACTGAACTGAAAACGAGTGGAGTAGCAGCCGACGTCTAGAAGATAAACTTTGAAAAACCTCTGGAGAGCCCGGAGAACTACTCAAGACCTCTTTAAAATAGTAGGAAATTCTTGCTCCTTGGATTTAAAATATAAAGGAAAGAGGGGTGGCTTATGACTTTTCCATTATTGTATCACACCTTAGAAAAACATCATATAATTTTAATTTCATGGCAGTATCACCTAATTCAAATCCACAAAACTTTAATTGTGCGTGATATATAATGATAGCATCATGCTGCAAATCAACCGCCTTAGAGACTAAAGTCACTTAGATACTATAGCATGGACTAGAAATACTACAAGGGAGCCTGTTTTGCTCATTTTTAACTTCAAGAATAAAAATGTGAAGCTCGAAGTGAGCATAATCTTCTAAATCAGCAGTCCCCAACCCCCGGGCCTCGGACCGGTAGCGGTCCGTGAGTCGTTTGGTACCGGGCCGCGAGAGTTGAGGCTCAGGTGTGAAATGTGTGGTTTTCAGGGTTTTTAATCGGTTTTCAGCGTTATTTTGTTATCGCTTTTATCGTTAACTCGGTTTTCCTGGGTCTTTTCACGTGTGTTATGAATAAATCTTCTTTTTTTTCGGTACCGGTACTAGTTTTATTTTGTTGTATTTATCCGCGACACCTTAAAGGCCGGTCCGTGAAAATATTGTCGGGCATAAACCGGTCCGTGGCGCAAAAAAGGTTGGGGACTGCTGTTCTAAATGACAGATACACGAGTCAAAAGTACAGGATATTATGAACTCGCTTTTGCGATGACAACAGTATCATGTGTTAAACAAAAAGCACAGGAAATGAGATGGCATTACCAGATGTGGTAATAGGAGACTGGAACAGGAGGAGCTGGGGACATGGAGGGCAGAATTCAGCCAACAGAGTCCTAAGAGCACTTTGAGGCAGGTGGTGCTCCGGTTATCCGATTATGAAGGCCTCCTTATTGTCTTTATTGAAGACTACCGGCGGATGTTTGAATGTGATTGGTATTTAAGAGAGTCAGCTGATGCTGATCAGCTGACGTGCAGGAAATGCCTCAGTGTGACAGTGTTTCCAATTATTAATGACAGCAGCTGTGTGTATGTACATTTTGGAAGCCTTTAAAGTTACAGGAATTTATAATAAGACTGTTTATCAAGGCTTCTAAGTCACAACCCAACGCCATTTATATGTGATGGTAACCTATTTATTTAGCTCTTTATAAGCAAATCAATTGACATTTGTAGGCTTCATTAAAAAGTGGTCACAGAGCTCCACCCACCTGCTGTTTGAACCTTTTGTTTGTAAGGGTCAGCCAATTAGACGCAAGTTAAAGCAAGTGTTCAGACTGATGATTAATAGCACCAAGGCTCAGTGAATTAGAGCTATTTTGAACAGTGAATCATGCAAAACTACTCAAGGTGAGTCCAAGAATGAAAATAAGGCGTTGGGTATTACCATAGTCAGTTCATTTTATGTTGTTCAGGCCATAATGACTCAAAGAAAGTACCAAAAAATGTAATCTATTTGGAGTTTCAACTCACTTTGACTTCTTAAAAAAGGTGAATCTGCATGTTTTTTAAGTAATACGGGAGTTTTGCCAGAGACAGACCACAACCCCCAAAAATTGCAAATCCCATAAAGATGCACACAACAAGATGAGGCAATGAGCCATGAGCTCACACACTGATTTTAACATGAGCATTTAAGCTGTATTATTCCTGTGAATCATGAATAAGTAGAATGATAAAGATTACATGAGTGTGTGGTACTGTATTTGCCAAAATAACACAGATATAGTGGAATGACACATTAAAGGAGAAAAATCCTGATCCCGTGACCTCTCCTGTCAGGGGTCCTGATGGCCCTGCGTACCCCTGCGGGCCATTCTGCTGGCATGTTTTGGGCCAAATCAATACGACATTGCTGATAGTGATCGCCTTTGTCTCTGATATATGGCAAGGCTCCCCAATCCATAGGGCACAAGGGTTCACTGAATGAGTTGATGAGTATAAAATTGTTCTAAAGCCAATCACCACCTCTGTGATGTTAGACAGCGGTCTTCACCACCATCATCAAAGCAGCAAAATCTTATAGATGAATAAAGTTTCCTTCCTGCAGTAGACATTCCTTTGATTTGCCACCTGTCTGTATCTACATTTAGCCGCAGCCAATATTGTTGCAGTCTTTCATGTAATCTGTGTAATCTTGCGTTTCTTGACTTTAGCCGAGGCAGCACAAGTAGCCTTACTAAAACTGCACCAGGTCTGAGCAGAAGTGCTGTCTCAGGGAACCATAAATCTCACAAATATGCAGTGAACACATGAGCGTACTTTGTGCAAACTTTTTCCAAGGCATCATAAATCTGGCACTCGTGCATCAGGTATCATCCTGTCACTTATCACACCAAGTAAAGCATTAGCTGATGAGGTCATCGTTTTTGTCATGCATAGAACTGGTGTTTTTTTTCCCCCCCTAAGATGTTCCTGCAGTCTCACCATTGTTTGCGAGAGAAAGACAAAGAAATGAAAAAGGGGGAAAAAACGAAGAGGAAGGAAAAACAAATGATACAAATGATAGCAGGGGCGAGAAAGACAGGGGGAGGAACAAAGCGAGGGATGTGCTTAGAGGAGGAGAAAAATGAGATGGATAGATACATGCTGATGAAGAGAGATGGGCATGGAGAGATTGTGCCCTCCTTGTGGCTGCTGCAGTGCTGTGCAGGGAGCCGATTCATCACGACCAAATAAACTACAGAAAGAGGAGGAGAAACAGTGAGGAGGGGAAGATAGAAGGGATACACTGGCGTCAGCATGCAGTCTGTTATCAGCTGTCTTTTCTTTCTTCCACTTATCACTCTCTTTATAAGACACACATTCCAGTGTAATGCTCAGGTTTCTTTTGCAATCATACTGTAAGTGCGTGCAGTCTTGTGCATTTGTTCTGCAGATCTCTGTAGAGGCCTAACTGCTATGTTAATATTATCTTTTAACATCATGCTGAATTAATGCACTCAAAGCTCTTTCTTCCAGTTATGCATTGAAGAGAGGGAGAACGGCAACAGCTGGTTTACCTTCCCTTTCTGCAAGTTTTTTTTGTTTTCTCTTTAGTTTCTTTGAGTTTTTTTGCTGGTAGTTTTCCATCGCCATGTCTGCTGACTGTCTTTTATTGCTGAAAATATACAAAGCAGAAAGCACACTCAGTGGAAGCTGATGGAAAAAAACAATTAGCTGAAAATGGCTGAAAGCCATCACGCGCTGCAGACTTGGGTGTTGATTCTCTGCAATCATTTCACATTACTGAAAGTCATTTGATTCAGTTATTTTCAAAGCTACAGTGTGAGTAACCTCTATAAACAGATTTTGCAAATCTGTACGCAGAACTGTTCAGAAAGGACAAGGGAAGAGGTTTACTACCAGAGGTTTCTTGAGGATGGCAGGCTTTGGTTGGATGCAGGTAAACAGATCAGGTTGATGGCAAAAGAGGAAGTCCACTTGCTGAGTGCAATCTGATGTCTGCTTAGCTTTTCAATATGTCATCAGTCTCATTTTCTCTTAAATCAAAGTTAAAATATCACACTAAGCCATGAATTACTGCACTTAACTATAGTTCACGTGGGGTTGAAGCATCCTTTCTCACATATATAAATGATGTATGTACTGCAGGTTTCCACGTTAATACCTGAAAAACATGTTGAAAGAAGTAAAAGAGGATTCCCTGCTGCATCTTTAACTGTCTGTTTGAGCCCATGCATCAAAAGCATTAGTGAGCAGCCTCATCTCTTCAAACACAGAACAAAGCGCTCGTTTTGCCACACTGCTGGGTGCAGATTAAACTCACGGATCTCATTTGTTTTAGATTTTAGTCAAACTTTTTAACTCCAGAAAAACAGAGCACCTGGCCTGCTCTTTTCTTTTCAGCGGTGCTGTCAGTCGCTATTTTTGGCTGCTGTGTACCTGCAAAACCAACATACCAGAAAACATGCTGTGTTACTATGCCAACCTGCAGCCACGAGCTGTCACGCCACCAAACTTAGCCTTACTGCATATTCAAAAATGGTAATTCCACTGATTATGGCGACTGACGCAATTGCAGTTTCTAAGCAGCGAAACCATCAGAAATAAAGAGAACAAATCTTGTGAAAACAGGTCGCTCCAAATCGAGATTTAATTCATATTAATCACGCAATAATTTGGCTGTCCTGGTTTTTAATTTAGTATTTGTTCAAGTTTGGCCTTGTTTTGGTTTAACTGATATTCTTTCTTGTGTTTTTATAGAGTTCATGTTTTCCCAGTGTGTTCTTTCTTTTCTTGTTCCCACTTCCTGTTTTACTCTGGTAATGACTGTGTGTGTTTTTAGCTGCTTTACTTCCTGTTTGCCCTCCTTTGTGATTGCATACCCCACCCTCATTACTTTCACCTGTGTCAGTTGTTTTCAACTTTCTTTATCTTTAATCGACTGCATGTGTGTATAAACTTGTGTTTTCCTCACTGTCTGTTCATCTTTTTCCTCTTTTGTTCCATTTTTAATCCCCTGTTTTTATTTTCTAGTCTTTTGCACTTCCTGTATCTCCTTTTTTCATAACAGCCATTAAGGGCTTGCTTTTTGTTATTCAACCTGCCTCTGTGTCCTGCGTTTGCGTCCTTTCTCCCAGAAGTCCTGACAGAAGGTTTTAAATCAGTACAGACAAAGTGCGCACACAAGCAGGCATTTTGCTTTTAGGTGCAGGTAGTATATGATGGCACAAAAGAGAAAAAGTCTCTATTGGATCTTTTTCAAGGACATAGATCAAAGTGTTGCTTTTCCAAGCATGCTTTAAGAACTAAATAATGAAAGTTCAGCTTTTAAGAATTTTTCCAACATACTGAAGCTTTTAAATCAGTAACCAAAAGAAGGGTGTATTCAAACTTTTACTTATTGCTCAATTAACATCTGATTTATGGATTTTACTTGCGTAACATGGATCTTTGGGCTGTGTGGGTAGTGGAGCAGAATGATTTAATTTTAGATGACATGAATCAAATGCAGTTTCCTGCTATTTCTGATCACTCAATAATCAAAAGTGCATTTTATTTTTTAGTAAATGAAGAGCAAATTAACTAAATGTTTTGCTTTGGCTCTTTGGGAGACTCCAAAATTGCCTTTTTTCAAGAACAACCCTTTGATTAAAAGTCATGTGAAGCACATGAGTTGCAAACAAATAAGAAAACAGATATGTTAAAAATCTAGCTCTCGGTGATGCAGAGCAGGATCAAACCCGCAGAAATAAATAAAAACAAGAAATTTAAACATGCTGAAGCTCAAAGAAGGAACAAGAGGGAACTGAAATCTAAGGAATAAACAATAAAATTAAGACAAAAAGGGACAAAGGACTTGGTTCCAGTTTGAACACTGGATAAATAATAAATTCATTAACTGTCTTTCAGGTTCTTTGGCATCTTGACATCTTCCGCAGAAGCTTTCGACAGCTGACCACTCATAAGTGCATGGAGGACTCGTGCATCTTCTGTGCTTTGAAGGTAAAACATCCCCTCCTTTTGTCCTCTAATGGCTTGTAGTGGTTTTACTGTAAACCTAAAGCAGTGCCCATTACTCTGCTGTATTTCATTGTGGCAGTTTTCCTGGTTGACAGTTTCTGTTGGTCCATTATGGTCCACAATTCACTTATACTTCAGTTTAATGGTTTAACATGCAAACAGTTTATTATTCCATTACATTTATCTGCCAACCAGTGTAGGGCGACAAAACTATGTTATTGTGTTTTCTTTTCATTGGGTCCTTTTGTTATCACGAAAAGACTAATTACAGTAAATGACAGATAAACAGAGGGAGATATGATGCAAATGAAATAAGACAAACTAATAAACAGCAAACAGAAGATTATTAGAAACAATTAGAGCTGCACACACAGGAATGTTTATTTTTACATGTCCTTATATTCATTTATTCATGCTATATAACAACCAAAACCATTTTGGGTTTTTTTAAGCTAATTAAAGACTAAATTATTTTATGGATTTACGCAGTGGTCGGGGAAACCTATCTCTTTCAACTCAGCAGGGGGGATTCTTGCAACTGGTTATGTAACACTCTAATACTTTGGATTATTTGCTTTAAAAGAGGGAAAAAAGCACACCAGATGAACAAAAGTTTTAAACACAACCATTTTCAAAGGAGGTTTGGTCTTGGACATTAGCCTCATTGTTACTAAAGGTTGTACCTCAAGGCATGCCATTACAACCAGCATGGTGCTGTCGCCCAGACTTGATGTTCACATTTCTACCAAGAAGCTGAATCCACTGCTGAAGAGAATTCAGCAACGGTTTGCAGATGCAGTTGCAGATTCTTTTAGCCATGATTTTCTTGCCATGAAAATAAGTCCAATTTCTTTGCTACCCTGTTCTCAAAAAGGCTCCAGGACTTGTGCAAAAGAGGTATCTGAAGCAGCAGGAGTAAGAAGCAGCTCAGGTGTTCGTGTATAAAATGAGTATCACAGATTTGTATTTTCATGTCAGATCACTTTAACCCCTAATGCCTAGTGTATAATATTTGATACATACAGTTTTTGAGACAAAATAAATTGCACAGTACATTTTAAGCAATTTTAAAAAAGGCAGATGTAGGAAATACGATACAAATTAAAAGTCATATATGGAATTATACATATAATTTGTTTTTTAAACAAATTAGTCGGATACTTTAATAAACTGTCCATTATAATAAAACATTTGATTTTTTTGGCAATTTCATGGTTTAATGGTTCACGCTTTAAAGGGTTCAACACTTACTCTAGTCTATCTCAAGCCAAAGACATGCAATGTATAAGCAGTGCTGCTACATTATATATATTTTTTTCTTGCCTGTATTTGTATGATTTCTTTCCACTTAGTGACCTTTATTCTTTTTTTCTTCTTCAAAAACTATTAAAAACAGCTTGTGAAGATGAGGTTTTAACTTGACAACAAACCTACTAATCTACACAATTTACCTGTTTTGTTATTGGTTGCATTTAAAATAGGCTTTTGCTCATATGCAGTATTTTGTCTTTCTGCACATAGTGTAAAAATACAACATGTGGTTCTGTGAAGAGCAGATTTTATTAAGTGTTTAGAAGCAGCACATTTATAGACTTGTGTACTGGTTAAATTAATTTATCATATTTATATGTATGAATATTTATTATATTTCATCATTTCAGCAGTGGCAAAGTAACCAAACAGAAACAGGAGATCGGTGAAATCGTGAGACCCTCGTAGTAAACGAGTCTTATGCAGCACTGTTTCCGCCATTTGTTGCATCAGTGATGACAAATATGTGTCTGAGTGAAGAGAAGTGCTGTGTGTAATGTGGTGTGGTGTGATTCAGTGTGTGTGTGTGTGTGTAGCGGTGTCGATGTGTGTGTTCCACACGCTGCTCTGTCTCCAGTGCTTCTCTGTAATTAATTGGCTGACTGAAAGCGCTGAGCTAGCAGAGCCCACGCTGGGATACTACACACACACGAAGGTCCTACTTGTATGCCGAACACGCTATGCTGCTACACACGTACGTCTTAAGATGCTCACAAATCTTTCTAACACACACACCTACACACACACCTACACACACCCTCAAGCTTTTTGGGGTGCGGTGCAACAGCTGTAGAAATCAAAGGTATTGTCACCATGCTAAGCGTATACATTTTCCTGTCAGTTTCCATTAACCGTCCCACCAAAGAACAGATGTAACATTGTTCTTACACTGTGGCTGTAGTCCCTACAGCAGTGGAGATAAAAGTCTCTGAGCAACTAGCCAAAACACACGCCAGATGAACTTTAATGGTTGCTTAAATTTTCACGCATCACATTTAAAGAGCCAAAGACATAAATGCAGATTGTGGATCCTTTTATTTTGGAGGGGGATCTCTGCAGCAGATGAAGGCGCCTGCCTTCGTAGTAAACATAAGTTCAGAGGCTGCCTGTGGCTATCCCCTTAGAAATCACTGCAACATTTTATCTCTCTCAACAACAACACAAACACATGCGCACACTTGGATGCAGATATACCCGAACGCAACACACACACACACACACACAAACACACACACATGCTGCAATGAGCAAGAAGACAGAGGAAGAAAAAAGAAGGTGAAGAGGAGAAAAACGAGCAAAAGGGAAGCAGAAAGATGAATGAATGTGGGAGTTTGCGTCGATTGCTCCTGCCCTCACACTCGGACTGAGTTCACACACACACACAAACATACATACACGCGCACACACCTTCCTTTCTTACTCACTCTGCCTCATCCCTCCCCCTTCTCCTCCCCCTCCCTCCTTCTCTCCTCCCTCCCTCTCTTTGTAGGGTATATTCCCCCTCCATTCTCCTTGGTGCATTGCTGCAGTCAGCACACACACTCACACCCTATTGCTCTCACTTTTCCGTTTTCCTCTTCTCTCTTTCTCTATTTCCCTTTCTTATTCTCGCTCGCTCTCTCCCTCACTGCGTTACCTTTCCCACTGCCAACCCTCGGCTCGCACACACACAGACCGAAGCCTATTGTTGCCTATTATTTTATAACATGCCCGGCCCACCTGATCACAGCCATCTTGCTAGATCGTGCGTCCACAATTTCAAAAATAACACCTGAAATGAAGAAATCATTAACTTAATAGCACCAGACTAAATCACACTTCACAGCTTCATTAAATGCTTATTTGGCTTAATTAGATCCTAATTTAGGCTAAACCTAAGATTAGTGCTGCAATCAGGCTTGAAAATCCAGTTTAAACTCACATTAATTTTGTTGTGAACTTAATGTTTGAAGTCGGTTGCTCCGTGATTAGGCGTAGGAAGATTAGGTTTGGTGGAAGTGAACTCTCAGCTGTCTGTCAAACAGACTTATTTGCTTTGGCAAATACATTTTGAAGGAACCCGGAGGGTTATTGCAGGGTTCAATGAATCTGACTTTTAATTTGATACGACATTAATAATAATAATTGAAAGCCAGTTTGAGAAATCAGGTCTGTATTATTTATATTTATTTCATTTAGGATTTTTACCACTTCCCCACATTTCATAAAAATAACCTCTAAAGATATAATTAATTTAGGTAAATGGCTTGATGCAAATTAATATATTAATTACTAAAAAAAAAAGTTGCCTGATAAGTTAACTTGTGTTTTCAGAAGCAACTTTTCCCTTTTCTACTGTTTGCTGTTCTTGCTGACTGAAGCTTCAGAAAATTATTGAGCAGCCTCCAGCAAACGCAATTTAATCAAATGAGTGTACGTTTTCCGTCACAGTCTGTACTGAAATGCAACATTTTTCTGTCTTCGATAGATTTACACTTGATGGATAAAATTTCCCTCTGTTCTTTCTGCTGAATCGCCCTTTTGTAATTCAGTCAGGACCACTATAGTCAAAAGACAATTTGTGGTTATAGTTTGGTTTTTGTAGAACAGCACTCAGCACAGAATAGAGCAGACATCAAAGGGTGGCATGAAAGGCAGATTTGAGGTTGAGGTGGGTTGCAAAGTAGCTTGAAGAGAGCAGCAACTGTGGGAAGGCTAGTGCAGCTTAAGAATAGCCCTACAGTATTGTGCAAAGGGCTCAAGCCACCCCTAATTTTTTTCTTTATATAGGAAATAGGTCCAACATGTGCAAACATGGCAATACAGCATATAAGGCAAAAACAATTTTTACAGTTCTAATGAGCTTAAAGGTGAATATTGGGTTTGAGTGCCTTTATTCTGCAACTCAGCGTTAGCTCTCTCAGGCAAACTTTCTTTGAGTAGTCTTCAGGAAGTGTTTTCCAGGCTCCTTTGAAGGACATTCAAAGCTCTTCTTTGGACGTTCTTTGGATGTTGGCTGCCTTTTGTTCTGTTCTCTATAACGCTTCCATAATGTTGAGGTCTGTGCTCTGACTGATAGTGTTTCATTGCGTGTTTTTCTACCCAGGTATGCTTTCAAACACATTTTCACTCGGTGTGTTTGAGATGACTGTCATGCTGGAAAATGTTGCCAATCAATCAGAGGCTGGGTCCAAATCTGATGGTATTTTTCTGGATTCCATGCATTTTTACAAGATCCCCAAAACCACTGGTTAAAATGGAGACAGAGTCTCCACAGAAGCATGTAGACACTCACTATTGTACTTCTTTCCTTATCTACTCTGTACATATTGAAGCAAAAATTTCAAAATTGGATTCATCACTCTGTAAGACTTGTTGCCACAGATTTTCAGTCCATTCCTTGAGTAATTTAGCATAACTCACTCTTTTATACCCGTTTCCCTAGTTGATGAATGGCTTGAGGATCAGCTGAAGGGCATCTCTCCAGGTTTTTCTGGAGTTTTTTCTTAAGGACTGCAGCAGACAGTTTTTTATGTCTGCCACTTCTTTATTTGTCCCCTAATTGTCCAGTTTCCTCAGTTTAAAAAAAAAAAAAGACACAGTCAAGACTTTTGCCCAGTGCTATATGTGATATTTGCCAAGTTGAAGTGCAGAATGGCATTGCAACACAATGTGCAATACTCCATGCAATACAGTGTTACCATATAATTAATATTACCACAAGTACTCTATTGCTTCCCCTCAAGGATCAATCAGAAAATCTTACCACTTTTTAAAATATAGTTTTAATGCCTGTTTTAATATTAAAAAATTATCTTTTATTATGTTTTGCCTGTAAAATGTCAGAAAAGTCACAATTTTATGAAGGTGTCTTTACAAGTTCAACAGAATCTTCATCTACAGTATGAGTATCAAACACTTAAAGAACTGTTAGGCTGAAATGGATGCAAGAGTTTTGAAACACAACAGCTTCTGTTTTCTGTTTTGCATGTAGGTAAAAGTAAAGTTCAATCTGAAACTAACCTGAGGAGGTTCGCTGGCGTCCATGTGGATTTTAAGAAGCTAAGGAATTAACTGATTAACTTTTTTAGCTTGCCTAGCTCTAATCCAGAGCTTCCCAAAGCTCTAATCTATTTAAAGTTATACCCACTCAGAATACTTTAAGTGTCAAATGTGTTTTAGCCCTGCAACAGACTGGCGACCTGTTCAAGCTGGAGCCTGCCTGTCAGCTTGGTTAGGCTCCAGCACACCCTGGACCCTGAACTAGATAAGCATTTGTTGAATGCGAATAAAAAACCTTTACCATAGTGCAATTTATCACATGTAGCAATTCCAGTATTTATCTGCACTGATTCAGTAACATGAGGATAGATGGAAAAACATTCACAAAATAGGAATACTTGCTGGTGTTTAAGATAAATTAACTGTGTTCATGATCTTATATTTCTGTATACCAAACAAAAATGGAACCAACGTGGACATAATCATGACACGTGGATGCTGATGAACTGTGACTATGTTAGAATATTTTTATTTAAATTTTTTGTTTCTAAGTCCTCCAGACACAGAGCACCCGCTGCGTTTCAGCGCAGCCATCTAATCAGTGACTGAAATACCACTGGGACGGAAACCAGCAGAGCACCAACCACTGCTCCGACACGTCAGAGCGACTTATGTTTATTTCTGTTTTGGGCTGTTTTAGCGTTGGTCAAAAATAGTTGCTCGGTTTTGCTTTTTTTTTTTTCTTTCCCCCTACTGAGAATTTTTACCATCAAAAAATTAGGTCATTTTTATCCGTTGGCAGTCTGGAGGAAGTCCATCCATGCTTTTATCTCTCCCTCTTTGGACACTGCAGCTCTCCTTCGTCCAGCTTCAGTCAAAAGTTGCTCTCGGTGCCTCTGCTTGAACTCAATACTGGGTGAAGTGCTTGTGTTAAGACCTACATCACTACGCTTAAGTTTCAGACTGCGTTTTCTTGTGCCACTACTTTTTCTGCAGCTACTGCCACTATTTACAACTGTCTCAGGCCCCTCCCTGCCTAGTTGTGCTGGAGGTTTCTTCCTGTTAAAAGGGACTTTTTCCTTCCCGCTTTCGCCAAAGTGCTTGCTCACAGAGGGTCATATGACTGTTAAGTTTTTCTCTGTTTTTTTGTGTTAATGTAGGGTCTTTACCTTACAACATAAAGCAACTTGAAGCAGCCGTTGTGATTTGGTGCCATATAAATTAAATTGAATGGAAATTGAATTGACAGTTGTTCATCTAATCCCTTAATTTAATCTAATTCAACCTTGACCCATGACCCAAGTAAGTGCAGCGCTATTATTTCTACACAAATATCTACAAAATTACTCAAATATATATATATTTTCTATCACATATTATATTACCAAATTATTAAAACAAATATTCTGTATGTGGAATTATTTCTGGATATATAGAGCTTTCAATTTTATTGGAGCGAACCTGTCAACCACTAAAATTTGGCTGAAATTTCACAATCCCATGTAGGATTTAAGGTATTTAAGTCAAACAGGCAATTTTACAAAAATGAGCTGACCAAATAAGGTAACAAGGTTTGTGCCATTAATCTAATTTTATTTTCAGATACGAGTTAGGCTTCCGAAAATTCCGAAATAACAAGACGATCAGTGTTACTGCTTTGTGCCGTTATTCTCTCGCCTTACTCTGTGTTATAAACACGGCTAATGACTTCCTAAAAGCCAAAATACAGCCCCCGCCAGGCTCCACATCTTCAGTTGCCGATTCTTTGGTTTTCAGATGAATTTTGTTGAATTTAATGCACAAATTTGATGCCAAAAACATCAATTATTAATTGTATTAAATAATCCTGTTAAAATTAATCTGATCAAAAAATACAGAATTATGATATTGTGGCAGGAATTATTTACCTGGAATATTTATAAAGAAATTAGAAACACTTTATCAGTTTTTCCCAGCAGTTAATTTTCCAAACGTATTTAAAAAGTTAGCTGCACAGTTAGAAGAAGAATAGTATAATGCCTAAATCAGGGGATCAGGACTCCAGTGGCTCACCATCTAAAGTCTGAGACGTTGCGTGATGATAAAGAGAGACACAATTTTAACACTTAACACTTGCTACACCTGCACGAGCATAAACATTGCCATCTTCTTCCTCTTCAAAATGACAGATCCTCCCTTCCACTCTGATCGCTGCCCTCAAAACACACTTCGGTGGCCTAGCTTTTCCTCCGAGCCTCCTGCAACAGTTTGATTTGGTTTTACGGCTCCAAAGCACTCTCAGAGCTGTTTTTGTCAGAGAAAAGTGAACTACAAATGCCATTTATTATTGATACTGTCTGATATCGAGGCCAGCTGTGCCGTTTGTTTTAGTCCACTCGGACTTTGTTGTGCAGCACTTTTGTCCCTGACAAGATCACAACTAGCTTTGTTTGTGTGTTTCTTTGTTTTATGGGTCATTTGACAGAACATGGTTCCTCTTTACAGGGCAGCTGTGTTTAGAGGTTTTTGATCTGCTCTGTAAAAAAGTAAAGTAATGGATCTTTGAGGAAAAGAAAAGAAATTAACAGATTCGTGGATGTCTTTCTGTTTGCAGAGTATCTTTGCTCAGTTCCAGTTCAGCAGTGAGCGCGTCTTGCCTTCAGATGCACTGCGGAGCGCTCTGGCCAAGACTTTCCAGGACGAACAGCGCTTTCAGCTGGGCATCATGGACGATGCTGCTGAGTGCTTTGTGAGTCTGCGACAACATTTATCCGTACACACACACCTGCACACATAAATAAGAGGTGAGGGGATGCCTAAAGGCTGATCTGAGCGAGTGTTTGAGGAACTCCCACATCTTTACTGCAGTCGGAAGCCTTCAGGGGAGAGGAGATATCGAGCACAGCAGCCTCAAAGAAATATGCCTTTTGACAAGCGTGGAGTGTTCACTTTTTGTTTAGACTCTCTGTGTTTGTGACTCCACCGCCGGTGCCTGTTGGGTTGTTACACTGTTATGCTGTGAGGGATTCCTTGTCATCTCATCTGATGTATCTTCAAGCTTACGAAAAACATTGAACTTAATGGGAAAACACACCATCTCCCCTGAGTGCCTTTTCAGGAGCTCTGCAACCAAACTTAAACAGCTATCTTATTCTGTCGGCCAACAATCTGACCAAAAGATAAAATCATTACTCCTTTCTGATAGCTGAAGAAAACATAATCATTTAAAACATCCCCTGGCAGCGTTCAGTCGCTAGGGAAAAACATGCATTACCCACAGTAACTACAGTTGGTCTACTGTGGCAGTGTAACTTGAAGATGTGCAACACCGTCTGGAAACTGAGAATGTTCATCTTCAGTTTGAATGTGCTGCAGCCAACACGATTCAAGAGGCACAAATTTAATTTAATGTTCTCCCTTTCTGTTTTTTTCTGGTTTCACAGTTGGTAAGTAGTTCGCAGGTGTTTGCAGTCTTCAAACTGTGTGCTAGCAAACAAAACAATTACAAGGAGGTCTTGGTTCAGAATAGTACACCTAGGGACGGCCAGCAACCTCCAGCAATCACTCCCGATCGGGTTCATGAAACGGTACAGTACATGATTGATCTTTCCAAAATATTTGAGTTCTACGTGCAGCGGATGCTAAAATATTCTGGTGACACTCCACAGGTTCTGTTACTTCACTTCCTCGGCGCGTTCCTCTTTTCAAACCCTCTTGTTGCTTTCTTTTCGCCACTTTTGTGCCTCCCTCTTTCTTCGTGTGCGTTTTATGTGTGTGCCTGAGAGGCGGTGTCTGATCGATTGGTAGTAAATGTGTTCAGTCAGGGAATCCGTCGGCTTCTTATGAAATATAGATGCAGCTCCCACGGTCAGATTAACAAGAGCACCAACAGAGAGGAGCGATCAAACACGCGCTCGCGCACGCACCCACACTATAACCGACCATATTCCCGTACATACCACACACACATTAACTGATGTCTTTCCCACGTGTTTCTCAGGAGAACCTCCTGATGCGAATCCACTTCCATATCAGCGCAGAGAGTAGAGAGGACATCTGCACAGCAAAACACTGTATTCCACACCAGAAGTTTGCCATGACTCTGTTCGAACAGGTAAGGGGATGTTTGTCCCTTCTGCGCCCTCAAAGAGCTGCTACATCTTTCACTTTTTGAATGCATTAATTAAACCGTCCAAACAACATGAGCGCGACGTCTTGGTATGAACCTCAGAATGCTTTTCGTTTCCAGTGTGTGTGTAACAGCTGTGGAGCCACATCAGACCCCCTGCCCTTCATTCAGATGGTTCATTATATCTCCACTACATCCCTGTGGTAAGACAAGACGCACACCTACACACCTAAACACACACAGACACACCTACACACACTGCAGTAAATCTGGCAGCAAGCTGTGGCGGGGTGGCAGTAAAGGAAGGTACAGCGTGTTCCCTACTTCCCTGAACGGGTCCCTTACTGAACCGTGAGTGGCAATCACACATTACGTCCACACACGTGTATCTTCGTGCAAGGGCAGGTGAGGATGTGCAAAACGATTCCCCCATGTACAGGTAGATGATGTTGTGTTGACAAATACACATGCAGGATGTGTGCGTACTCAAAAAAACCCAGCACATGTGCCGAGTCAATGAAATAAGGTGCAGGGAAAGTAATCAATCAGGTGTTTGATTTAGCGGACCCAGGGGCCGACATAAATCTATAAGTGGAAGTGAGGGCCCCGGAAAGGCCAAACAAGACAGAAATAAGAGGACAGATCCTCCTATATCCCGTTTGGAAATGAAACACAGCCGAGGAAATAGAGGAATGAATGGCGGGGAGGGGGCAAAAGTACAAATAAACATGTCAAAGTAGTTGTGGGGCACAGAGGTACCACAGGTCTCTGTTTGTGCCTGTGAGCGCTGCCAAGCTATTTTTACCCTTAATGAAGCCTGTTGTTTACAGTCTAGATAACCAAATATGCAAAAGTCAGCATGAGTAAGATAGTCAGAGGGCACCAAAAAGAGAAAACAAATGTGTGGTTCAAGCACGCGGTGCAAGAGTGTACCCAGCCGGTGTGTTGTTGTCGTTGTATTTTCTGCTTTCTTAGACTCCTCATCTGACTGTGTATCTGAAGAGGAGAGGTTGAGCAAGGGGTTGAAATCGAGTGAGAGAGTGTACAGAGAAGAGGTTGAGTTCATTTCAGGCTAATGGAAGAGGTGAGAGGAGGCGAGGAGAACGGCTAGGAGGAGGACAGGTTTTTAAAATTGTTATTCTTAAAGGAAAGAAATATGTCGCTAGAAAAAGCAAAAAGCAAACAAATAAAAACAAAAGCACAATGCCGAATAAATGCACGCATTATCCCATACTGGGTACCAAGCCTGAGACAGATTTGTAAAGTTTGTTTTGTATTCACAGAGAATTATAACATATATTTGAGCTTGTCCTTCAGAGGACAATTGTACTTAAAAGGGATAAACAGAGCTTAGTATTAGTAAGTGTCATTGTTTTATGCTTTAGTGAAGGAGATTGTCAGAGAAAAATGCATTTATGGTGGACAAGTAAAGCTTTCTGAGTGGATAATTGTAGAAGAACTTCTTCAACAGTAATGCTGATATATGGTTAATGCTCAATTACTACAGTGGGGTCAAAGATCAGCATCAGTCAGACAGGGTTTAGAAATGTTCTCAGACTTAAAAGGTTTTTTCACAGCTGACATGCATGTCTATATAATCTACATCTTTTTCTTATTTATTATTTTTTCATTTAAAGAATATAACGTTTGTGAAGTGAGAGAAATACTGGAGTAAATTTCATTTGGCTTCGTAGTATAGTGTGTTGCACATTTGCCTAATGAGTGCTTGTCTTGCTAAGTTACCCACTGTAGAGGGATTTTTCATTACCAGCATCAATATCTAAATGCAGAGGAACAAACAAACAAACTTATCAAGTTTTCCTTCTTTTGGGTCTAACTCTGGGATGCATTCACTCACCGGGTGTCTGATTTTATTTTGTGTGTGTGTGTGTGTGTGTGTGTGTGTGTGTGTGTGTGTGTGTGTGTGTGTGTATCCAATGCTGCAGTAACCAGGCAGTGAGGATGCTGGAGTGCAGAGAGAAACCCACGCCGGACATGTTTGGAGAACTGCTCCGCAACGCCAGCAACATGGGAGACCTACGCAACTGCCCCGTGAGAGCGTGCACACACAGGACACTTTTGCATGACGCACGTGCACTCCTTTCAACGTGCACAGAAAACGTGCATTTCATTTTGTGCCCTTCCACGCTCAACTTCTTCCCTTTTATCAAGAGAAGAATGTAATCAGGAAACTAAAGCAGGGTGAAAATCACATTCTGAAAATATAATTTGCACTTGTTTCATCATTTCTTTGTTATTTTTCCTCCTTCTCGCTACGGCGGGTCTCTGTTACATAATCAGCGGCTCATTTGCATTTTCTTCCCGTTTTTCATCTCTCTTTCTATTACGGGAAGCATTTTCCAAGTTGTCCTCGTCGACCTCCCATACAGTAAATGATGGCAATCATCAGTTTCTTCTTGTGGGAGAAAACTGTGTTTGGTTGTTCAGAGGAAGATCGGTTTGAAATTATACATGAAGACGGAGTGTTTTTGGAGTAAGAGCCGTGCACGAAATGCGAACTGTAAAAGCAATAACGGGAAGAGAAAAAATGGCGTACGTGAACAGAGGAATTTTCAATGATTCCTTTGTTCTGCAGGCTTGTGTGTTGCGATGCCACATGGGGAAGTGCTGCTGCTGAATAGATCCAGTTTGACCACACACACCCACCTCTGTCTGCCAAAGTATCTGTACAAAGAGCCTCCTCTCTGGGCACGGGCGAGCAGCTGCCCCTCTCGTCACACAGCACAATCACCACTTCCACTGCTGCAGCCACACTAACACACACCCAGTGTTTCTTTAACCACGGTAAACGTTGGCATTGTGTGCGCAGTCCCACGGGAGACACACAACCTGTCTGTGTTTATCTTTCATCACTTGCAGCGCTGATCTTTTGTTAATACCACCTTGGGCGTTGCTCAAACAAAGTGATGGTATTTGGATGGAAGCGAGGCTGCTGGATGATACTGTAAGTGTGAGATTGAAGATAGGACAGTGCAGGGACTGGATAATGTGATTGATGGCGAAGTTTTGCACAGGCGATTTGAAATTTGGCGAGTTGTGAACTAATATCAGTGCAATAAAGTGAATATGTAGATGAGATGATCAGTGTTTTAGCTCTTCAGATGTTCATCAAAATGTAAACATTATACTGGATCACTGTGACATGTGACAACAAAATAAAAATGTTCATGTTTTCTATGTAGTCTTTTAATGTGACACGTTATTTACTCATAGGATTTACTCAGTGCTCCCGTTCATGTTTTTTGAGTAGGGAATGGTGTGTATATATCTATATGAAACATTTAGATCTTATAAGACTTACAGAGTGTATACTGTGATTTATTTCAGAGCACATATAACATAAATGCACTATTTAAGCTGCAGAAATTCTTATCTTCCCCTCCAATGTACTAGTGCTGTTGCTTGGCATCCCTGCCTGCTATTTTCAACCCTTCCACCACCTCAGCATCCACCCACGGGAGGGCTGTTTACTTATTATGCCCCAATTTTATCCATCCATTTTCTTCCACTTATCCAGTTCAGGGTCACAGGGGGGCTGGAGCCTATCCCAGTTGTTACAGGGCGTGAGACACGGTCCATCCAGGACAGGTCGCCAATTTGTCACATTCACACCGGCAGCCAAATTGCAGTCACCACTTAGCGTAATCCCGTGCATGTCTTTGAACTGTGGGAGAATGCTGGAGTATCTATGTGGTGTGGTGTTGCGCGCTAAACACCCCACCTCCATGCCACCCGCTCCCCAATTTTTATGTAACATATTTACATGACACCCATCCTGGATGCCAGCCTGGACGCCAAATTCAAACTATATTTTTGTGCTGTAATAAATCTGTGATGCTTCACTAAAAGATATTACATTTAAACTTTTACTAGTAACCAAGTTTCTTCAGAACCAGCCAGAATTAGACTGCAGTTTTTTTTATATTGCAGCTGATTTAAACAACTCTACACACCATGGGCAGTGCATTGCTATGTTACCCCATCAAAGTAATCCATTACTATAGTTACTGTGATTGTTCATTTGGTAGAAAAAATAAGACATGTCACTATCCAATGTAATGAAAGAAAAAAATTAGAATTATTATTTAACATACTTGGCTGCTGCTGGCTGTGCAGGATTCAAATGTATGTATATAAGTGATCATAGATTTATGGCTTCAGATATCCATTATCTATAATGATACATTTATTATATGCAGTCAGTGACCATGGTGGTGACAAATGACTTGTGAAATGGGCCTGTGTGTTGGATTTTTGTAGTTTTGGCTGTGATCCGTATTGATATAATAAAGCGGTTTACATAATCTAGCTAAACTGTTGGCTTGTTTACAGCCTCTCTCATCAGCTGTGGTGGTTTAGGCGTTTATCAATCCTCCATGAACGATCTCTTCAGTGACTCCATTATTAAAGATGAGAAAGCATTTTCATTCCGCTGCTCTTTGATTTGTCAGGAAGCAACAACAACAAGCTTTGTGTCATTTTAATCTGAAGAATGCCACAATCAGCATACTGCGATCCTACAGTATCATTTGACCAGCAGCCCTGTTATATAACTCTCCGTGTCTTGGAAAGGTCTGCATGGCCACAGTGATTTAAAAAAAGAAAAAGAATGGTGGGGGAAAAAAATCTTTGCATATAAAATTCAACGATGAGGCTGCACCGATCAATGCTGTATTATGAAGCAGAGCGAATCTGTTTGCACAACCGTTTGATGAATGATGTTGTCAGCGGCTGTTCCCCTCAGCGCTGAGAGCTAACTGAAGCTGTGTGTCCCGTCCATGTGTCCTAAGCATACAGATAGCCTCGTGTCTCAGTGCTGTGCTGGTTGGCTGCTGCTCCCTGGCTTGTGTTTGTGTCCCTTTCTGAGAATTGAGAAGCAGACCCTGGCAAAATACCTTCCTGCCATTTCTGGTGCCAGTGCAAGACAGCCCGCCGCCCACAAAGGGAGAGTTCTGTGTGCGATTGTGCTTATGTGTGCGAGTGCTGTGTTTGGCAAAGTGTCTGGTTGCCAGGGTGTTCTCAGGCTGTTTCCGAGCCTGCTCTGCCAGCACTGCGTGCATGCTTGCGTGTGTACATGTGTGTACGTTTGTGTGTGTGTCTGTGTGCACCAGCTCTGTGGTGGGTCATGACTCAAAGGAAGGATTCAGAACACACGGTTCTGAACTCAACAGAAGGCCCAAGGGACAAATACAACTCAGCACAGCACTTCTTCCTCTGTCGTTCTCTCTTACAGTCCTTTCATGATCTCTCTGTTTTTTTTAGCCTTTTGTCTCTGTCCCTCACGCTCCTACTGTTCAGGTTTTCCGTGTGTGTGCGTCTTCATTACTGCCAAATAGGGATGGCTTTAGTGATGTGCACACTCTGTAGCCTCATCACACATGATGAATAAAGCTGTTTAATCACGCACTCTTTTTTTGTTTTGTTTGTTAACCTCCTCTCGTCCTTTCGCTCTCACAGAGTAACTGTGGGGAGGTATTGCGTATCCGCCGGGTGCTGATGAACTCACCGGAGATTGTGTCCATCGGGCTGGTGTGGGATTCAGACCACTCTGACCTAGCAGAGGATGTCATACACAGCCTGGGAACCTGCTTGCGTCTGGGAGATGTAAGCGACCGCACATTATACACTCCTTTGAACAAAATTAGCGTATATCGTGTGTTTCTATCCAAGCAGCTGAGCCCAAACTGACATAAATACACAGATGTAATTTCCCTAATATTCTGTGGCGAAAATAGCTTTGTGTGCAGTGTGTATATGTGAATCAGAAGGGCTGTTAACTCCCAGCAAGCACCAGACGCCCCTGGGCCTTTTCAAGTCTAATTTCAAAACCAGTCAGGGTCGGTAAAAATACTCATAAATACTTGAATTTTATTGAAGTGAAGGTGAAAATTTGTTGTTTTTTTTGCAGAACAATGGAAACGTCTAAGATTAAATTTGTTGCAATTTAAAAAGTTTAGTTGACATCTGCATGACACTTTACTGTTCAAAAATGCAAACGTATGCATATCTTATCTTATTTGCATTGTATTTGGGTGTGAAAGGTTTGCAATTACACAGCAACACATTATTAACAAATAAAACAAAACAAATGCAAAAACTAGTGCTGGATGGGATTTCTTAAAAATGTTTGCTTGCAGAGCTTATTTGTACTGCACTCTGGACAGTCAAAGCCTATTGTTCCCAGATACTCTGGTTGCACAGTGCTGCAGGGGTTTATAGAGTCGTCTCACAGGAAGAAGAGGTCTCCTTTCAAGGTTCAGTCAAATGTAGATATAAAGGGATGTCATTTCAAGGACCAGTAAATTCAACCTTTTTTTTTTTTGCTGGGTTGTCTCAAACTGATTTCAATTAAAAAACAAAAAACAAAACTCACTTTTACTGTAGTGCCACCAACAGGCAAAATTTGCATGTTTTTAAAAGCTTAGAGCCAAATAATTGTAATCTCTTGCTAACAGTGCATGCATACTGGCATACCGAGTGTTTTTGCATGCTAATGTTTTGCAGGAGTGCTGGAGTTTTTTGGTTTTCTGTCCTTTCAAGTAAGGGTTCATGGTAGATTAGTGGCAATGCTCCAGAGCGCAAGCCTGACAATCATACACTGAAATTGGTTTCTCTCTTTTGTTTAAGAGAAAATGCATCACAGTCTACTAGTCCTAGTTTTTACAATAAAACAAAATATTTATGCATATCTCATACCTTTTGGAGAGTTGTTATAAAAGTGAATAAGGTCCAGGGTGTGAAAAATCAGAATACAGTAGAGTCCTAGATTTCCGGACCAAGAGTAGTAATTTGTAATTTGATCTACAGCAAACTGCTTTCTGCTAGATGTAAGCACATGCATAAATTATTTTTCAGCACATTATCACATGCAAACTGTCCGACACAAGCGCATGCATGGATGTATATGTATTTTCAGTGTGTGTGTGTAAACAAATACACAATAACTTGCAATAATGTGCAAGTTCAGCATGTTAAAAAAACAAATTCTGTGCAGATACGACGTAATCTTCCAGACTTTCAATTTTCTTATAAAGAGCTCAGAACGCTACTTCTCCATTTACAGCTACAGCTTTTACACCTCTCTCACACACACGCGCACACACACACACACACACGTGTTCGACCTCTGATAGTCGGCGTCATGACTGAGTAATGTTGATGCATTTTAATGCCCCTGTTACATCTCCAGCCGCATTCCGAAGTGATATCCATGAATAATGGATTAGTGAATATGAATATGTGTTACAGTGACTCAAGTTTTTCCCTCTATCTTCTGTCTCCGCCTGCTGCTCTGTCTCTTGTTTTCATCCTGCAGCTGTGAGGGGAAAAAAAACAAGCTGTTGAATAAGAAAATCTGAGGTGTTATCTATTGAATTTTCCAAATTGTGTTTAGCTATTAAAAGTGTGTGCATTTCCCTCCACAGTTACTTTCACTTGCTGTTTTTCTGTATCTTACCCATCCCCCTTTTTTACACTTTTATGTCCCGTTTCTCCTCAGATTAGATAACTGTAGTGCTGCTGCTGCAGTAAACCAAACTTTATATTCAGTTAACTGTAAATCAGCTGTTAAATTTAAAAGGAATTAATACAGATCTTCGTTGTTTATCTGCAGATTTATGGGCTGCTGGCTGGACAAAAGAGTTGTGGTTGTGCAAACTTGTTAAGATGTATTTTCTGATTCTTTAAAGATTTCAAAATAATAAATAATGAAAGCATTTGCTGGTTGCAGGACTAGATTTATTCTAGCTTATTATGTTGAATCATGGATTTATTTATCGATATACGATTCATCAAAGCACAATGGCTAGAATTATACATATGGCTATCAATACACTGCCTTTGTCTGTGCATGTTACTAGCAGTATCATCTGGAGCAAGTGACCTTACTAAGAGATGAGTGTGAGAGCCGTGCATCATTTCCGCTTGAAAAACTGCAGCGTGTATGCAGCACTGTAGGTTTGTGTGCGCTTCGCAAGCAGAGGAAAGTGAGGAGAGTGAAGAATTACTGCATACAGCATATACTAGGTGAGCAAAAATGTGCTTGTATTCACATTAACTAACTCTTCTGTCTCTCTCTCTCCCTCTCTCTCTCTCTCCTATACCGCACACCTCTCCCCTGCATGCCCCCCTCCCTTCTTGTCTCCTCCCCCTCCCTCTTATCTCTCTCTCTCTCTCGGTAGTTGTTCTACCGTGTGACAGAGGAGAGGGCTCGCCAGGCGGAGCTCTACTTGGTGGGCATGGTGTGCTACTATGGCAAGCACTACTCCACCTTCTTCTTCCAGACCAAGATACGCAAGTGGATGTACTTCGACGACGCCCACGTCAAAGAGGTGAGACGTAGTTTGAGTCCCGAGTCTGCACGCTGCAACACAAGGAGCATCTGCTGCATCTTCACTTGTGCCTGTGAGAGCAGAAATGACAGGAGCTGTGCTGTATGTTAGTTTAAGTGCTGCACAGTCAGGTCTTTTGCAGTAGAGGCAGCTTTAGATTGATTATGTGTTTAAGGTTTAATCCCTGTCTTTGTTTAGATCTATGCGCTTAAATCTCAGTGCAAGAACTGTGTTCATATTATGTATGTAATTTAAGTGTGAGTCCTTTTCTTAAAGGCTAAAAAAATCCTCATGAATACTCAGCAGAAATAAGAGAACGAACTTGTGTGCATGTACCTGTCCTAGGCTATCAATCATAGTTCACAATGAGGGTCATATTAGATTATTGACTGAGATAATATGATATCAATGAAGACACAGCAGCACCAAGTGTATTTGACCTTCTACTTTTAGAGGAATATGAGTAGCGTTATATCCTAAAACAGATAGTTATACTTCCTTTTTATGTGTGTGTGCTTATATAAATATATATTTTTGTGTGTGTGCTCTGCATCTCTAGATCGGCCCTAAGTGGAAGGACGTAGTGTCTCGCTGTATCAAAGGCCACTATCAGCCCCTGCTGCTGCTCTACGCTGACCCCCGTGGGACGCCGGTGATACTGCAGGAGAGCCCAAACCCCTGTACCAGCTCCAACCCGCAGCTGGAGCTCCAGCACTGCAGCAGCAAGGCTGGTTACGACAGTGAAGACTCTGGTACAGCAAAGATGATACACTCTGCTAAATATCAGATCGGGTTGATCTGTCTTTATCATTTGAGAACATGCGGGGTTATAGCTTTAAAGCTCTGACCTTCAACCCTATAATCTGCCTCTGCATACTGCAGAGCCTGTGCTATAGTATTATCATGCCTTTAAGTGGAAACATATGCGCATACAGGATTACCTAAAAGGTCACCTCTCTTTCTCTTTTCTCCCACAGGTCGGGAGCCATCCATATCCAGCGATACTCGCACGGACTCTTCGACAGACAGCTCGAGTCACCGAGGTTCTCGCAGCCGATCCCTCCACCAGTCTACAGGCAGCCACCTCTCCAGTGAATCCCAGACCACAGTGGTCTGTAATTACGACACTGGCACACCGCCGCTTGGTGCTGACGCTGGAGGTAATGCTGCTGGTCCAAATGTTCTTCCCCTTAAAAAAAATGCAGTTGCACCTTCAGTCAAGAAACCCTAATGGTTTAAAAAATAACAGCAAATACTCAAGTGTTTTCAGGGAGATGCAGAAAGTATCATTGTTGATATAGTTAAGAGCAAACAGTTATGCGTTTTCAAGTTTCGGTGAAGGGAAATGGGTTCTGCAGAGTCTTCAGGTTATGCGCCTCGTTAGTGGTTACTCTCACATTTATTAGCACTGCTGCCTGCATAATTGCCCCCTGTGGGATAAATAAAAATGTTATTGGATTTATTTTCTCTTCCTTTTCTCCCGTGTTCAGAGTCAGCAGTGGAGGGTCCTCCGCGCCCTCCCTCTCCTCCGCTGCAGGAGTACAAGGAGACGGCTGTCTTCCTCCTCTCCTCCCGCAGGCCTCTGACCTCCTCTTCCTCTTCCTCCCGTCCTCTGTCCTCCTCCTCTTCTTCCGGAGTTGGGGGCTGCGAGGGGGGGATTGGGGGTCCCCACTGGGAGGATGAGAGCACTAGCAGTGAGAGCAAGTCCAGGTACTGCAGCACTCGTACACATCGGCTGTAGAATTAGGTGAAAGCAAGATGAAAATATTTCACGGTAATGCCTTCTTCAAATCACACGTAAATACTCACATCTCTTCAGGGGAAAAAGTAGAAGTGCTTATTAGATATGGAGCTTATTTTCATGTTGTTAGGCTACTCATTCAATATAACTATAATGTGTATATATATATATATATATATATATATATATATATATATTTCAACACTGTACCCCAGATTGAATTGAAAAGTTAACACGCTGCCCTTCAGCCTGTTAGAAAAAAATCCAGATGAGGAAAAATCTCAGATTCCTCGCTTTGAGTTCATAGTTAAACAGCTCTGCACACTGTGAGACACACAGCAGTCTGTTCCTTCTGATCTTTAAGTGAAAGTTTGAGATAATAACACAACACAGCTTAAAGAAAATAAAATGCACAATATCACAAGAATCGTGGCTGTTAAGTGAACTGTAGCTAGCATCCTATTGTGGGGCACATGCTCAAAGGCTGTGAATGCCCACTTTTTTAAGAGTTTTGGAAGTGAATTTTCAATTTATTTCTGAAATGGCATTTGTGAAATGTCAGTGGAGATTTCCTTATATAACGAGTTTTCAGTTCTGAAACAAGCCAAACAGTTGTGAGGTGAGTCGTGACCATAAAAAGATTTGATTTGGATAAAACGACTAAAAAAAGGCTAAAAGTGCAAGACTATTTACATAATTACGTTTAAAGGTAAAGGAACTTCTCATCCAGCAACCCTTTGTAAATCTAGTTTCCACAACAAAGGACTTTCAACCTTCTTGAATTTAATAGGTTTCATTATCATACTGGTGTATAACAAAAGGTTGGAATATATTTTGTATTTTGTGATGTGTATGTAACAAAGTATAGCCTCATTAGCAACATGTTACAGTCCTTCACTCTTGACTGAAATCAGATTTTCTTGGTAACAGCGACCTCCACCAATCAGAAATGTTGCTGTTTCTATTCAATTTTTCCAGTAGTGACAATATGAATAAAATGTGCGTTTGTTAAGATAAGGTTGATATCATACAGACTTGTGCTTGGTTAGATTGCTTTGGCTTCTCAATCAAAGTCTGTAACCTCACTCTTGAGATCGATCACCAGACTGTTTAGCTGAGTTACGGCTAGCTGACTAACTGGCCCTGCCTTGCATCACTCTGGGCTAGTTCTTTGAAGAAACATTTTCAGTTATACACCTTTGCAAGATTTATTGTTGCATGAAAACAAAACATTATAGACAAGTTAGTATCACGGATCACATTAGCAGGTAATTTGTCAAGCTAGCCAAGTCGCATTTTCACTGAGATTTGAATTTGCCTGCAGTAATGTAAGCTAGCAAGAAAGCTACAGTAAGTAAGTTAGTTGTAGCTTAGCTAGACCGCTTGAATCTGGCAGTGCTTATTTTGTAAAATTTGCTGATAAAGTAATGCAAGGTGGTCATTTTGTTATGTTAGTGATTAGTGTACTCCATATTATGAAAAGATGTCACTTTGGATCTTCTCTAAAACATGTCCTAAATTATGGGCACATAAATAAAGGTATTACTGTTCTGCAGACACACGGCAACTAACGTCATGAGAAACTGTGACAATCATAGAGGCCTAAAGACCAATCAGTGGCCTGACAACCACTGTTCGCTCTCATCTCTTGTGCAATGTGAAATTGGGATTTAACACAAGAAAAATTATACGTGTTGTACTTTTAAGTAAAAGAATGAATCATAAACAAAAGTAGACATTCTGCAGAAAATTTTACTTTCTTTTGCAGTTTTTAAATAATTTTTACCAGAAGACTAATTTTTTTCAGTCAGTAGACATGTTCAGCATTGAATCCTTGTTCTTTGCTCTCTAGTTCTTCTGGAGGCCGCTACAGGCCAACTTGGAGGCCCAGGAGAGAAGCGCTGAACATCGACAGCATCTTCACCCGACAGAGAGGCTCCTCTGTGGGCTATAACACTGTGCCTGGCCCGCCTCTCCCTCCAGGGCCTCAGGACTCACTCCCTTTAGAGGGACCTGCTCCACTGCTCGGATTGCAAGAAGTAGAAGCCAGAGAAGTTGGGGAGTTGGAGGCGGGGTTTGGGCTGGTTGGGCAGCCCAGGTCTCTGGGCAGTGGGCGGACGATGGGTCCCCCTGCCCCTCCACCTCTGAGAGGGGTGGAGCACCAGCCACGTCTGATTCAGAGGATGGAGAGTGGCTACGAGAGCAGCGAGAGGAACAGCAGCAGCCCCGACAGGTAGGAAACTTACAGATACAGATTAGTTTGTTTGCATTATCAACATTTATGCCTTTCGTTTACCCTTTTCCTTTGTTTACAGGGAGGTGGGGCAACAAAAACGGGTGCTGATGTCAGGTCCTTCATGGCGTTCAGTGCCTAAGTCCAAGAGCAGCAGTGCCATCCTGCAGGAGCTGCCCCCACCTACTTGGAGTGGTGGCACTAATGCAGGTGTGTGTTTTTGCTTAATTTCTTCAACATGCATTTAAATTGATGAATATTTTCATTCCCCATATTTCTCGTGTGTGTGTGTGTGTGTGTGTTTTCAGGCCCAGGGCGTAGTGAGCTAGACGAGCTTCAGGAGGAGGTAGTGAGGAGAGCCCGCCTGCAGGAGCAGCAGAAGCGAAGGGAGGCGGAGCGGGAGGCAGCCATGGGATTTAATCCCAAACCCAGCAAGTTCATGGACCTGGACCAGCTCCAACACCAGGGTATGGATGAAATATGGAAACATAGAAAATCAGCAGCTGGAAGTTGGTAGTGAATATGTATGGGAGTTATATGCTTATGAAATACTTCCAGCGGAATGCAATTTGGGCTTCATTTGCCTATGTTTAATTGATCTTTCCTGATATTTCACTGCCTGCATCAACACTGATTTACTTATACAACAGCTGATGAGTAAGAAACCATTTATGTAAATTTAATGTGTTTAAACCTTTACCCCTCAAAATTGCATTTAAAGCTGCGCCAAGCAGAAATCCGCATAGCAAAGGCCCATCTAGACACTTCCATGTCTCAATTTGTGCTTCCAAAAAAGAAAAGGTGGATATATCTTTGGTATTAAAATGTTATGCTTTATGCTGATAACATGTATATTTATGCTAAAATCTTGCCTGGTGCAGTTTTGAGGTCACCTGTGTCTAGATTAACAGTCACAGTGACTTGTACGTCCATGTGTCTGTCTGACCTCGTCTTTGTCCTCGTTCCCATCTGTTGGTCTGTCTCTCCATCTGTCTCTCTCTGATGTTTTTTTTTTTTTTCATCCGTCAGTTAGTTCAGTGTGTTTTATTTCAGAGGACGTGTGTGTTTGTGTGTGTTTGTGTGTGTGGATCTAGCAGTTCCAGCTGTGTTCAGTGTAGCTGAACAGAGCAGAGCAGAGTTTTTACAAAAATGGAAACTCCTGTGGGGCGTTCACTGACCGGCACAGAGCAGGAAACTCTTTCTGGGTGATTCCTATTTAGAATCACAAGCACAATCCAAGTTCAGTGCTCCGATATCCTGGCTATCCTCCAGAGTTTACAGTGTGTGTATTCCTCTGCTTCCAAAAATGTGTTTCTCTACCTTTTTCGTTCTTGTGTGGTCTATAATGATGTGGGTATCTGTGTGTTATGGTGTGAGCTTTAGATTGTGTCTTTCTTTGACTCGAGTCACACTTTAAGGGTCATTCCATTAATTTTACAGTTAGTTTATGAGTATTGCTATGTGGCCTGTAACAAAACGTTCTGTGATTTCTTCTCCGTCTCTGGAGAATCGGTATCGGCTCTGGGATAATTACTCAACTGATGCCCTCTGAGACTTTAAATGTCTATAATAAACTGTGCATATGGACTTCAAAATTTGGGTATGTACCAGGACGTGAGGTTCTAATATTAGACTCTCAGAGTTGCTTCATGGGGAGAGCAGAAGACTGTGGTGCCTGACTCATATGAAGTGGGATCACAAAGTTTTATAATTCCACCTGGTTTAGTTATTATTCCCTCACAGCAAGAGGGTTCTGGATTCTAACTTTGGCGTGCACGTTCTCCGCGTGTATGCCCGGTTTTCTTTGAAAGCTTCAATTTCTTCTGCCAAAAAAAAAAAAAGAATCATGCGAAATTAAATTCTAAATCTTATGAGTTTCATTTCGTGGGTAAAAGTACAGCTAACTTTCACTTTAAGGTTGCTTCCTTGTGCATTTCTGGGCTTTTGCTTGCACCTCTTCGGTTTTAAGATTGCTTCCTGGAAATCCACTTTATTGATAAAGCTTATAGTGGATCAGGTGATGCAGCCTAGGCATCCTTCACCCTTTTCCCCCCTCCCCTTACCCCAAAGCAGTCGCATCATATGGCTTTTCTTCTCTGCTCCTGGTTCTGCCGGAGGTTTCTTCCTGTTAAAAGGGAGGTCTTCTGTCCTACTTTTGCCAAGTGTTTGATCATAGGGGGTTATCTGATTGTTGGGGTTTTCTCTATATTTTTACAGGGTCTTTATCTTACAATATAAAGTTCATTCAGGCAATTGTTGTTGTGATCTGTGGCTATAGAAATGAGATTGAATTAAACTGAACTGGGATCCAGCACACACTGCAGATGTGCAGCTTGTCAGAATGGGACTTCCATACTAGTAGCACCCAGTGCTGGTGCAGTGCTTCACAGGGAGACCGCATTAAACTGGAAATTAGCCAGACATGCATTTTTACCTGTTATACACAGAATCACAAAAACTTTCAGTTGTTCCTTTAATCAGGTCTGAGTATTATATTTTGCACATGCTTTTTAGCCACAACAGCAATGCAGCTCTGTGGATAGCAATGTCAATTAGGCATTTTGGTGTTAATGGAAATAGTATAACTTCTGCTGAAAGCAGATGACATCAGTTACTTTTTCCTTTAGCATGCTCCTTGAGTCAAATGTTTTGTTTTCTCATACTTTCAGCCTCTTTATTTAGCTTTATTTAGCAAATGTTAACACGCTCACACACAAAATCAACATCTTAAATGTTGTTTATGCAATTAAAAACAAATAAGCTCGTGTCGGGCACCACTTACAAAGTCATTCATGCTGTTTAAGTAGTTATACCTAAAACAACCTCAGCTGCAAATCAGCTACCAGCTTTATAAATAGCAGTGAAAGAATTATGTTCACATCTTGTCTCGACTCAACATTCAAATTAAAGACTTGGGCACGGTCTGTGTGACTTCAGGCTTGACTTTAGATCGACTTTGGGAACACATGGTGTTCCCAAAGTATGTGTCCATATTCCTGTGTGTGTGACTTTTTCATGAATATTTGATCAGTTCATCCACAAAAGATATTTTTCTGTCATGTTTTATTGTGAAGACGTGTTTAGGTGTGTGTAAGTGAGAGTTTTATATAAACCGCAGGTGTTCAGGTTTTCCCCTCCTACTCAGAACTAACTAAATCTACATCAGGGATTATTATGTTGTGTCCTGTCTGCCCTACTGTGTTTGCTTCACTGTGTTTAGTCTCATGTACCTGACACTCACCTGTGTGCACATTCAACCTTGATGAAGTGAAAGGACGAGTTGTGAACGAACAGATGGCATCACTATCAGTGCTATTGTGTAACAGAATTTGGGTTCCCACACCCGTATCGATGGATTCGGGCATACTTCAAACAATCTGCCTCAGTGTTTCAGAGGTTACAGCCAACAGCAACAACAGAGCTGCCATCCGCCTTCCTTTCTTCTGCCTCTATCAATCTGAAGTCTATAAACTCAAGCCAAAACGGATGATGGCTGCTCTTTTGTTGTCCACTTGTGCATTCTTTGTAACCAACTAGCACCACTGAGAGTGCACACTAAAAAAAACCTTGGTCTTAGAAATATCTTTGTAGTTTATTCCCTTGTCTGGTGTGTGTGGCTTCATGAACGCAGCCCCAGTTTCAACTCATTTATCTAATGTTCAATTTTTGAGTCACCAACAGTACAAGTTAGTATATTAATGTGATTACATCAGAGTTGCTAAGTGGGAAAAGATGCTGGGTCCCTGCTATGAAATCTTCCTATTGTTTCCTCTTATGATATTGCCAGTGTCTGTCAGCTTGAAAACAAGAGGGTGTCCTCAGAGAAAAAATAACTGCCAGTTTTGTGCAAGTTGAAATCACAGGATCAGGGTAAACAATGTAGCCCAGGCAGAGAAGAGGCACAAACTTTGACTTGACAGTGAGCCTGCATAAACTGGTTGTCATACCAAACAAAGGAAGACTTAAGAAGCAAAACATCTGAGTGCATTAAACGGAGCGGGGGTCTGTTTTCTTTCATGCATCTATAACTTTTCATTCGCTTTTTTTATCTCTTTCATGGTTTCACAATCTCAGTTTTAAAGATTTAACAGGTTTATGTGGTGCAATTTGTTAATCTTCCCTAAAGGGTTGTCTCCTTCTGCACCTTCTGTCTGGGTTTCATTTTGGTGAAGGGGCTGCAAGGATTTAAATCAGGCGAGCATAGTAGTGAGGGTAGGTAGTGTAAGGAACATTATGGGCACATGCAAGTGGTCAGAATGAGACCTCCACAGAGTGATTTAAGTAAAGACCAGCTTTTGAGGCAGCTAAGAGTCTGACAAGTAGACTGCCTTGAAACAGGGAGCAGTCAAATTTAAGTCAGGTGAGATTTTTGCTTTATTTAGAGCATTTTCTGTCAGTTTGGCTTTGGAATAGGCACTAAATGCCAAAATGCTATGACATCTGTGACCCTCGGTACCAGCAGCAGTAGCTGTGGCACTGAAGAAATTTGCAGTAAATTTGGAGGAAACACAGCACTATGGTTTCTACATTTATCTAAAAGCCACTGATCGCAGCTGTTGAGTGTTGGATCCAGTTTCTTCTGAACACAATAGTAAAAACTTGTTGTTATTGCTGCAAAAACCTGAATTGTAAGCTTCTAAGTGATTGGATATTTCTCACCAAAATGATTGGGGATTGAAGTTAGGTTAGGTTTTGAGGACATCCCACTTTGCAACTCTTTACTTATGTAAAATACTCACACATTGATTTACAGCAGCAGAGTGTAATGCATGCTGGCCCCCTCACAAACACTCCTTCTGCTCTGCTTCTCTTTTCTCTCTCCTTTTGTATTATAATCGTTTACTCTCATCCCTCCTCGTGTCTCCTTTCTTGTTCCGTTCCTCAAACTTTCTCTCGCTTCCACTCTGTCGTTATATCTTTCTGTCTTATTCTCCTTTTTATCTCCTGCTCTGTTGTTAACATCCTCAGCTGTGCTCAGACCCCTGCATGAGGCTAACGCTCATAGCGGATTGGCTGTAGCTGCGTGCATGAGGAGCACTGGGGCCCCAATCAAACGCAGGCAGGAACAGGAAATGGAACGGGAGACAGGAAGCGCCCGCCCACAGGGCCCACGCAGGTACCACCACTGTCAACCCTTATGTATCCACAGCGGTGCCTGTCTCAAAATCACCTCAAAACCCCTCACTTCCCTCCCCTTCCTCCCTCACTTCGTGTTTGTCCAAGCTCAAGCTGTCCTCAAACCCACCTCAGGACTCCGCTGTGTGTGTCCTCTGGGTGCTGGCTGTGTAGAAACGCCTCAACACCCTCATGTGTGCGTCTTCAGCTCTGGCTGGACAAAATCCCAGAAAGCTTGATTTTGTAACCCACTCCCCCAGCACTGCACTCTCACATCCAGCTCTGTGTATGTGTGTGTGTGTGTGTGTGTCTGAATGTGTACGTTTTCTCAAACACACACCCTTGACTATATACAGCAACTTATTATCCGCTTTGTGTTTGTGTGTTTGTTGCAATGCAGTAAAAAGCTGCTTTGCTGTTCTCTGTGTTGCCATCAAGAAGAAAAAGAGGGAGAGGGAGAGAGAGTTTCTCTCGGCTTTTCTGTGCTTCACTGCTTCCCTTCATTGTTGTTGTGCTGCTCTTTGTAGCTTTGTGCTGCCAAGGCTTTCCTCTGCTCTTTGTGTGCTGCTGATCTGTCCTTCTGTGCACTGCAAAGCTGCAGTCCATCACTGTGTTTCTGTCCTGTGTGCTGCCACGCGACTGCAGTCACAGATCCTGTGCCGCGCTTTGTTTCCGTGCTCTCTGCTTCTATGTTTGTCTGTTACAAAAATTCAGTCTGCTTTCCTACTGATGTGTTAGTTTTGTTGCGTAAGGAGGGGAAAGTGAGTTTTAACATCAGTTTCATCAGTTTTAATATTCAGAAATCAAAGTATTAAGAATCTGAGATGCACTGATGACTTTTGATAGCCAAACACACATAGTTTTAAAAATTCCCAATTGGATGCAACACACGCAAGAGACACGAGGCTTAATGATGAAAACATTAAAAGAATAGAACTGAAAGTTAGTTGAAAAGGTCAGTTTGGTTATTGACCTGCAGATTTTTTGCCAATTAATCATCCCAACTGTTTTCCTAGGAAAACTCACTGCATTTGTTTGTTAATTTGTTTATAGTAACCTGAATGTCTTTAGATTTTAAAAATATGCAAGTGCAAAAAATGTACAGAATGTCCTAGAAAAAAAGAATGAATATAGTGAGCTTTATTGTGAAGTTCTGGTCTTTTCTCAGGATCTTAGATTCTTACTGAGTCAGGAAATTAGATGTATAATCTCAAATGTGCCTTAAAGGGCGGTCATTAAACTCCTAAAACCTCAAATATTCTTTTGTTAGATCTTGTAATTAGTTTTGCTGCTCCACTCTGAAGAACCAGCACAGACCAGAGACTGATTGAATGTGCAAACTAAGCCATGTTAATATTGATTTTAGTCTGTGTTTCATTAAAACTGAACTTAAACTGGAGTAAAACTTTTTTTTTTCTAAAATAATAAATTGTAAATCCAAACTGTTAACAGCGAGACTGAGGGAAAAGAGGAGGTGGAGGCAAAGCTCTCAGTGTTCTGCCTCTTTTATTACCTTCCTCCTCTCCTCTATTGATCAACATAAGCCTCTGATTTATAGCTCAGTGCTGCAAAGCCTGCTGGGTAATTACTAACGCTGAAAAGAGACAGGAAAGTTAAAGTGGGGGACGGGGGTGGGCGCTCACATAGACACACGTGTGTCTGTGCACACTACACAGAAATGTACAGACTTTCTATTCACACATACAAGCACACACACGCACAAACATTAATAGTGTCTCATGTCTCTGAGAAAATCCACTAATGTTCAACATATATCATATCCCTCATTTATCAATATATGCAAATCAATAAAAGGATATGAGACTGAATTAGTCTATGTCATAGATTGTTTTCAGTGCTGATATACTGCACCAGTGCAGAGTAGTGGAAATCTGATTACATTCTGTGTAAGATGGAAATGCTCAAATCAGACACTTAAGTTTGTCATCAGTCAGTCAGTGCACCTGAGCTTGTGCCTGATTCATAAACAGCATGGCTGTGAAATCTCATACACGAAGCGATGCTTGCACAAGGCTGTTTGTCCGGTATGTAAGTGAGCTTGTGTGTGTGTTTGTTTACCTGATGTGCTGTCGTGACCTTCCCTCTATGCAGTAACTCACCTGACGTCAGAGCAGCTTTGTTTTTCTGTCCTGCTGCCGGCTGACTGACGCGCTCCCTCTTTTGTGTCCTCCAGTGAACAGCCTGGCCCGGTCCAAGTACTGCTGACGCCCAATCAGGAGGAGGAAGAGGACCAGGCAACGCCCAACAGGGATGCTGCTCTGGGCCAAGGCCAGAACCCGCCCCCTCCGCCCTATCGCCCCCCTCCCCCTCGACCCCCGCTCACCCTCAGCATCGCTCACCCTTGCGCACCTTCCAGCCAAGGGGAGGAGGAGGATGGATGCGCGGGCAGGAGAGGGGAGGAGGAGGAGGATGGGAGGGAGGGGACAGGGGTGAGGCTGTGTGAGTTGCTGCAGGCAGGGGGGGTGAGTGTCAGACCACTGGGGAAGCACTTAGCCATCTCTCTGCCCTCGCTTCCTCTGCGTCTCTGGGATACACAAGTCACACACACCTCACACTCCGCACACCTTGAACCCACTCACGCACAGCCTCCCCCACCTCCTCCCCCTCCGACCTCTAATCCACCCCTGTCTTCCCCTCTGGAAGCCTCCGGGCAAAGGAAACCTCTCACGCCGCTCTGGCAACCACCGCGGCCCCATTCCCCCGCGGGCACTGCTCAGCATTGGCCGAGGGAAGAAGCTGCTTCAGAGACACGTCATTGGTCCTCCTGGAGTTTGGACCGCCCCGACGCAGTGGTGACGCCGTACGAGACACCCCCAGACCGCTGCATTCCCATCAGGCCGCAGGCATCCAGTCAAAACTACAGCTACAGTTGCCAGTCCTCTCCAGGTCACTACAGCTCCCAGCATGCCCCAGGGCGACACAGTAATCCCTGCTGTGACCGCAAAGAGGCTGAGTTTTCTGAGCTTGATTCCCTTTACCAGGCCAGTCTGCTGGCTGGAAAGACAGGTACACACACACAGACACACATAGCCACCATAACACAATCTGTAACTATTGGAACATTTAAACCCACCATTCAGTGAAATTAATTGTGCTCAGAATATGACATACCGTTGTGGCGTAATGACTAAATTATTAATTTTCACTATCAACTTAAATTATATTCACGATGCAAATCTCCTGTTCCACCACATCCCAAAGGCCTCTGTTGGATTGAGATTTGGTGACTGTGTAGGGCATTTGAATAAACCAGTTCGAGATGATCTGAGCTCTGTGCTTGCTGGAAGTAGCCATCAGATGGTTGTGTGGGAAAATTCCCAGTAGATCAGCAGTTTCTGAAATACTCAGACCAGCCTGTCTGGCACCAGAAACATCTCATATTTAAAGAGATTTGTATTTTTGTCCATTCTGATATTTGATTTGAACTTAAGTTCACATTTTTGACCACGTTTTATTGCTTTCATATTGTATGGCTGATTCAATACATGTAGTGAGTGTGTTTGGGCCTTTTGATGTACGATAAAGAAAGGAATTAAGGATGTCATACATAGACTCTTAAGATCTTAGAAATTTGTGATAGATTTTTGACAATCTCTGCAAGTTTTATGGATTAAGAAAATTGGCAAAGTGGTGAAAAACACTAAATACAAAGACAGAAAGGAGGGAAATGTAGAACCACAGCGAGGCACATGTGAAAACAATAATAACACAGGAAACAACTAAATGGTGGAGACTACAAGGAATGTGACCGCATGTCTTTTATTTACAACATAGAAAACTCTTTTTGCTTGTAGGCTCACTTTTTGAAGCAAGCTAAAATGCTCCATAGATTTTTTTATTCAGCTGTAGTCCAACTATAAGCACATTTTTAATTTATGTCCTCAAGTATAAAACCGCTACAAAATTATATGTACGATCAACAGAACTTTGTGAACTGAAAATGAGGATTTTACACTGGTTTATACATGGGGACAATTTAACAATTTCAGTATTTTTTTTGGTCTGTTTACTGTAATTAGCAGTGGTAGCTGTTAATTTCCAACATGCACAACAGTATATTGTTGAGATTACCTCATGTTATATACTGTGCATATCAGTATGTAGTATGGAACTGAGACACAGTAAAGAGTACTGCAGTAAACAGGCTACTGCAGCAGATGTTACTGCTTTCCACTTTTATATTGATTTTTCTATAGGGTCACTTCTCTCTGTGTTAAATGTAAAATTTTAGAGACATTAAAGAAATGCTTTAAAAAAAACTTTGGAGTTTCAGTGAAGGCCTCGGTCTCGGTCTGTTTACTGCTTCGCAGGTAAACATCGCGCTGGCTCATTAAATATATACCAAGGATGTGAAACTTATTTTACATTGTGGGCACCACACTGTATCTCCCACTTTGATCCTAAATAGGACAAACCAGTGAAACTCCCCTTTTAGCCAGTGTAAAAAGTTTAATTACACATTTAATCTCTTAAATATGTCAATTTTAAAAAAAAGAAGACTTGCAATTTCAACTGTCTTTTACATGATAAAAAAAATGCTGCCGTAGCAAATGAAAGAAATCTGCATAACTTTTTGGGCATAAATTGTAAGAAATAAATGTTTAAAATGAATAAAATGTAGCTCATTGCCCAGACTGTGCTGTAATTATAAGGTTGTTCATTCACAGAACATTTCTTTTTATTCGTTTTTATCGTGGATCCATTGTAAAAAAACCCAAAAAACCCAGAAATTTCTATGATTGTAACTGATTATCTATTACTTATTTACATTGGTGTAGTATAAATGGCCATGTGGGAGGTCTGCTTTAGTGGGAAAAGTTGCAAAATTTCTGAAAATATAGTCCAAAATGTATTACCTCCTTCTCAAAGCCATCCACTGGGTCAGATTTGAGTCTTTTCCGGGATGATTCTGGCCCTTGTGGCCTTCTGTTTGACACGCCTGATATATACTGTATGTAAACATTTGTCAAATCATAAGCAAAGTTTGTTTAAGTTACTTATTAATGAATTCATGAACGACACAGGAAATGTAAGCTGTCAGTCTGACATAATTTGCAGACCACGCTCTGTTCATATTTTCACCATCTGTGTGTTCCCAGGCTGCAGCCCATCAGAGAGGCTCATATCCAGGGTGGGAGGGCAGGCTCGCTCCAAGACCCCCAACGCAGACATGGAGAGGAGTGCGTACGGGGCGGACTGCACCAGCACCCCCACCTACCTCAACAAGGCAACACCTACATAGTCCTTTGCAGAAACTGTTCATGGGTCATCAGTTGGATCCATTTTCCAGCGTCTGACAGACATTTTCTCCCTCTGCAGCCAATGATGTTGCGGGATTTTGGGGTGGAGCCTGATGATGGGGAAAACCTGAGGAGAATTGGACGCAGCCTGAGCGGCACAGTAGTGACCTCGCGCCGCAGCCGCCTGACTGCAACCCGCAGCTTTGTGAGTGTGACTACTTGGGCTCTGCTGCCTCCTTGCGGCTATGCTGTTAAACTGCACCTGCCTGATGTCTTGCGGTCACATTGCTTTTCCCTGTGCTCTTCTTCCCCCCTCCCTCCCCCCCGCTGTTTGTCTTGTTTCTTCCTTTTGTCCTGCTATTCTACTTGCAATCTGTCCTCCCGCTCTCTTCTTCTCTTCCTCTTCTGTCCTCTGTCTCTCTCAAAGGTGAAGCAGGCTGATGTCAGTGCCTCTCCTTGCTTACTTCCTCTCTTCTGAGTCCCTGTTGCTATTCCACCACTATCATCTCCTTCATCCTCCTCATCACCAACACCTTCTCATCACCACCTCCCTCCACTGCTTCACAGGTAAACACCGCGCTGGCTCATATGATGTTGCACTGTGTGTTTCGCCTGCATCAAGAGTGGATTTTTGGCTGGCTACTTTATGTGCCAGATAAGTCTGTTTTAGAGCAAAGTAAAAGTCTTCTCCTCTTTTTTTTTAAATTATTTTTCTCGTGAATATTCGCCTCCTGGCAAATTGGGCTCATCTGGCACAAAAGTAGGCTGCATATCCATATATCTAAAACCAGGGAATCCTCACTGATTTGCAAAAAATGTGAAGACCCAAAGGTGATTTTAAAAGAAATTTGGCCTGCAAATCTGTCATGTGTCCAGTTCATCTAAAATTCACAGAAGGAAATTTGAAATTCTGAAAAGTAAACACTGATACCTTGATTTAGAGGTTAAAAAAAGACACCTTCCCACTCTCTATAAGGAAAAAAGCTGAAAACAAGAGGGATGTCTTAAAAAGGCCCCCGAAGCAAAAACATTTCAGCCTGTTAGGTTTTCTGTTACGTCAGTATTACACACGACATATCTGCAGATGTGTCGGCTCTGTTTGCATCATATTAGTTTTTAAACTCAAATTGTGGTGAATAGTTTGACAGGCAGAAGTGTCGTTTCAGGTTTTTACACTTCAGCTTCACAGTGCAAAAATAACACCTCGCTGTGGGAGCTGAAGCTAATGCGCATCGATCCAAAGTATTTTTACAAGCTGCTGTACATGTCACACACCAATGGTCTCTCTTAGCAGAGAAAAACATAAGAAGAAATGATCATTTCTAGTAATTAATTAGCAGTGCATTCAAAATTCTCACTAAATCATGGCTTAAAACAATTGGTTTAAAAAAGTCAGCAATTGAGTAATCAGGTTTTCTTCAACTTCTTAATCTAAAAATATACATGCATTAAATATTGGAATATATGTGTAGTTTTTAACATACAATTTCTTTATGTCTTATGGTTGGTTGTATGTTATAGGAAAAGTTATGCATCTGAGCTGTTATTAGCTTATAATAAACAAGCAAGGGAAAAAAAGAATCAACAAGCATGCACGTTGGTCCTTTTGATCTTTTCTGTTTTAAATTCAAGGTGAAATTATGCATAACCTGCCTCCCGGCACTATGCTTTTACTTGCCAAATGCTCTTGGCTGTCTTGCATTGCGCTTCATTCACATGTGCAGGTCTTTAGACTGCCTCAGTTTTATGCATAAACAGTGCTATATGCTGTTTTCAGAAACCAGGATATGCTAGATACAAAAGATCCTAAATAAACCGTGCACTGTTTAGAATATGCATGTATACACAGTGAAGAATGACCAGTTTTTAAATGTTCCATATAAAAAGAATCAAATGTGGAATTTAACAGATTTTACTATTTAGATTATATGAAGCTGAGGGTGATGCACTGATTGGGAAATTCTGCATCCATACTCACAGTTTATAATTTAATCTCCCCATTTGGGCCAAAGAAGCAAATAAATGCTGATTATAAAGAAGTAGCATGGCTGTTCTGAAATTTTAGCCTCTATCACCACAGGTTTTTTTAATTTTTATTTATCAACAGTCAAATATCTGTTAATGACATCTTAAAAAGAGGTGTCACTGCATCCTGCATTGTTTGATATAGATCTTATATATATATAGATATATAAGATTCTGCTTTTGTATCGATATACAAAAAGAAAAGATAGCGTAGTATTTTTAAGGTGTCCCACAGGGATTTCCCCTGGGATGCTGTACAGCTATAGTTTATCAGATTGTATGGGACAAGTTTAAGTAGAGCTTGGGGAAATAATTCTTGAGATCTTTGAAAACTGTGTTTAAAGCATCAGTGTGTGACAGTTTGTGTCTTTTACACTCTGTAAATCCCATGATTGAAGATACATGTGTAAAATCGAAGCATGTGTGCATATTCCTGTGAATGACCACATCTGTCATGTTTGACGTGCACCTTCTTACTAATCTGACCTTTTATCTTCATGTCCAGGAGCTGTCGGACAGTTCAGGGAGTTTCTGGCTGTGTCTGACGGGGGTCAAGCTTTCCTCAGACCATGGTCCTTCAGTGCTTCACTAATATCTTACCGCAACCCGTCCACGTGGGTCCACAACCGCTTCACCTTGACGGACCTGGAATCGGCTCAGGAGGATCGACTCAGCTCCTATCCTGTTCCTCCTCCTCCTCCTTCAGACGACATGCACACGCAAACACATGCACGCACACATGCACATCTGCACTGACGTAGAGCCTCCCTCAGCGCCTGCAGCACCCTGCTTTAGCCCCTTCTTGCCTTCCTCCCTTCCTCCTCCCCCTACTATTCTGTCTATGCAGTCACTCTGACCCCCAACTACAACCTCAACCTTTCCCCCTGCTTTCCGGGACTGTTTCTCGTCTCCCCCTGGGGTTTTCAGAGGGTTTCCAGGTGAGCTTGCTGCTTTTAGCAGTCGCTCACCAGCCGCATCCAACTAGGACTAGAGCTCTCTGTAGACTCGCCCTCCAACCCACAGGACCTTTAGCTCAGGGGGGGACTCTAACCAAGTAGCCACGCCTCTTCCTCTCTCTTCACGGGCATTTCTTGTTGGACGCACACGTAGCTGAACTAGGTCTGTTTCAGATGGACAGCCATATTTTTTTCTCTTTTTGTTTTTGGGTTTGTTTTTCTTCCTGTGTGTGCGCACAGTTAATCTGCCGAGACTGAACTCTCTAATAACTAAGTCGTGTACAGAAAACTCACATATGAAACCTGTATGTTAATTAATAAGACCTTATGGAATGTTGATAATGATAATTAACAAATATTGATAAACTTAAAGTGATACTTCCTCATGTCTGCATTTCAAATAGGAGTGGAGTGCACTTCACAAGTGTCTAGCTGGAGTTTCTGCCCCCAAACCGCTCGCCGACCTAATGACAGCTCTCCCGTTTCTACCGGGAGCTTGAACAAGAAAAGCGCTTCCTTTTTTCTCTGCTTCTTTCCCTCTTCTTTTCTTTCTGCTCCTCTTTTCTTGCTCTCTTATATTCTCGCTTGCTTTCTTTGTTCCAAACAGGAAACAGTAGCACCAGAAATAGGCCAGCAGCGGAGGAAAGTCTAGAAGGAATGAGAGAATGTAGGTTAGGAAACCCTTCTCTTAGGCTTTTAACAATGAAAACAGATGACTCAAGTGCACTTTGCAAGGTGACTCGGCAGAAGTGCACTTTCTGAAGGCTATTTGAACGTGGAGCAGCTGGAGAGAAGTCGATGCCGTTTGTTTTCACTCCAAGGCCTCAGGTGAACTTCAGTGACACTTATGAATTCACACTTTATTATTCCCCTCCCTCCTCCCACTGAAACTGGTTTTGAGACCTCAGATGTGTTCAGAAAAATGCTCATCTTCAACCTAAGACAGTGACATGTCTAATATGAACATGCTTTATATGATAGATATGTATTAGAGGTATATTTTCAGCCAGTGAGCTATCAGAGATGTCAACCATTCCTCAGTTGTATGAACAGTTATTACGACTTAATTCACTCTTCCCTTTATTGGGTAGCATTCTGACGTGTGTAGAGTACTTTTATTATATGCTTTATTCTGTTAAATATCGTATAAACTAACAAAGTCCTTATTAAACAAAAGGCCAATGTAATGTTCTTTAAGAATTTACTGATGTTGAATGAACGTTGTAACTAAACCAAAGGATGGCACCTAACTCAGAGAGTTAAAGTAAGAATTTATTTTTCCATTTAGGTTCAGATTTTGTGGTTGTATTTTTGTTTTTTTCTTCGTTTTTTTTGTGTTTTTGGATTTTTTTTGTTGTTGTTTTTTTGGATGTGGGAGAATGTAGCCAATTGTAGCGCATGAGTCCGCTATGCAAATCAACCTTCCCTCACAGTCCTTTACTGGAGACAGTCAGGAGGCAGACACGCCCACCCCTCACGGGTGCTCTCATGGACTCTGGCAGAGACACGGAGAGGAGGAAGAGAAGATCTCATGTTTATTGCTGCTGGTGAACTTTGTTGTTCTGCATCTACTGCTATGTTTCAACCAATGGAATGCAAAAAGAGAGCAACGAGGACGCAGAGAGCAAGAGGGAGAAAGAGCGAATGAATGTAAACTAAAGGATGAAAGTGTGTGTTTGCGTTAGAGGAGGGTGGGAAGCTAACTGACAAAGATGGTTATTTGTGGGTGTGTGTAGACTTTATGTGTCAGTTCTGGGGTGGTGTTGCTCGGGGAAAGAGGGAACCTGTATTTTTGCAATAAAGTTATTAACAATGCACTCCCAAAGGGGGCGTAACCACCGTAACATGTGTTTCATTATTTGTTTGTGGGGAGGAGAGCGAAAAGAACTTAACTTTCAAGAAAAAAGAAACCAACACCAGTCTGGTCTTAATCCAAATTAACAGGAAAACTAATTAAGCTCTTAAGCAGTGTTTTTCATATATTTACATATAATACACTAATCTACAGCTAAAATATTCCTCAAATATAGAAAATTTAAGAATTTTTGGTCAGTGAAACTAATAGTAATGCTTAAAATTAGTGTTTCAGCTCATCAAACAAATTTAAATATTACACAAAGAAAACACAAAATGCAGTTTCTAATGAAGGTGTTTATTATTAAGGAGGGAAAAATCCAAACTTACATGACCCTGTGTAAAAAACTAATTGCCCTCTAAAACCTCAAATTAAGTTGGTTAGGATGTTCAGGAACAGCCCAGCAACCACCAAGGCTCAAGTCTGTCATGAACTGGAAACTGCTGGAAATCCAGCGTCACTGTCCTCAGTGAAGCAGGTTTTTCTGTACATCACTATGGACCGAGAGCATGCCAACCAAGAAAGATGTCCCAGCTACAAATTCTATACCTTCAAGCTTGATTTCCAGCTGCCCACATGGACAAACCAAATAAAAAACAAGACATATCTATGGAGGATTTAAGGTTAGACAAGCATGGTGGTAGCGTGCTCTGAGACTTTTTTTTTTTTGCTGTCAGTAATCTTGATACATTCCACAAAGTGGATGGAATAATGAAGAAGGAGGACGATCTCCAAATTCTTCAGCTTTACTGCAAATTAACAGCTAGATGCTTGAAACTTAGACATAATTAGCTGTTCCAACAGGACAGTGATCCAAAACTGGTTTTCAAATCCATCAAGCAGGATGACGTTACACTTCTGGAATGGCCGTTCCATAGTGCTGATTCTCAACCCTACCTAAAATTTATGGTCTGTGCTTAAAAGCGGGGTTTTTGCCAAGAAATCAACCAGTTTGAATTAACTCTACCAGTTCTACCAAGAAGAGTGGTCAAATATTCAGCTGTAATTATGCCAGAAGTTTATTGATGGATTTATTTAATCACTTAAATATTCAAAAACGAAATAAAAAATATTCTGTATATTCTAATACAATTTTTTTTTTAATTTATTCAGGGATCATTTATATTGTTTAGGGATCAGTAACTGACCAGCGTTAGTTCCTGCAGTACTTGAAAAAAAACTGCTACAAATTTTTTTTTGCATCATATTTCTCTTAAACAGTGTTTAAATGTGTGTGAAACTGTGAAGCTATATTACTAATGTCTTCCATTAGGTCAGTCTGCAGTTAGCCTGCCTACCACTAGATGTAAGCAGTGATACGCTGGCCTGCCACTTGCATTTACCCGCTACAATCAGTCACTCCCACTCATGCACAGTAGTGTTGATATAATTCATAAGCACCCTCACAAACGCACACACATTGCACTTACCCAGGCAGCCTTTTATTATTACTACTGAACGTATGAAACTGTGTGTTGAGGAAATAAATATTTTACATCTTTAGCAAATGCAAAAGATTCAGAGTGAGATGAAGAGATGACGGAAGCCATGAACAGTGCAATAATCAAGAAGATGCACACTGATGATGAAGTGAATTTTGTATAAGTGATGATTATTTATCAAGAACACAACTGAGCTTCCATAATGAACACATGAAAAATATATTTTTATATAGCTACTCAGAGAAAGTTGATTGATCACATATAAAACACACAACATTGCATTAATTTGATGTCATGCCACTGTTTCTAGTTGGAGTCAGAATAGAAAGTGGGATCCTTTCAAATTTAATTAATGAGATGTTGCTAAGAGAAGTGTGTATCTTCCTTGCAAATGTCTTCAGCATTAGTCAAGCAGTCTGACCACCACAGCACTGCAGAAAAATATTCATGTAAAGATTAATCTTTATCAGTTTGTCAGGTAAACTCTGAGTTTTAATTTTCGGTTACACCTTGTTAGACTGCCTGCATCTTCTCTGCAGCACTTTATCTCTTCATTCTTATAAAACTAAACAATAGAACTGAAGTGAGAACCGCAGTTAGAAGTAATTTCAACCTGAGAACAGTAGTGAAAGGAAAAGTAAAGACAATAAGGCTGCACTAAAGGAAGTGGGTCAGAATAAAGAGAATAAATGGAGATGATACCTTCAACAAAGATACTAGCATAAATGATTCAAGTGTCTTTCAAGGCTTTGGTTTTCTGAAAAAAACAAAACAAAACAAAAAACACTGAAGGAAATTGCAGTGCCACATTTTCACCTTTTAAACAAAAGTGCCGCCGATGGATAACTGAAAGAAGGGGAAAAACAGAATTGTTAAGAAGACTGATGAGTCCCTGGATGAGCAAACGCAAACACTGAAAAGGCAAAGCTAACTGCAAGTCAAAGAATTTGTTGTGAGCCATGAAATCTACATCAGGAATAAAACAAGACTGCTGCCAGCTTCCAACTGTGGATGACAATACATTTAATTTGGGGAAGATAATTGTCTGTAATGATAAAAGCTCTCACTTGCTCACACTCATAGCCCCACTTAGTGTTGATTCTTAACACCGCATACTGGTGTGAGGTTTTATGAAGTTACATGAATCCCATTTTGCAGAAGGCCAGAGCGAACAATTCAAAGAAGAAAAGAAAAAAACTGAGAAAATAAAATTACTTGACGATGGGCTGAAACTAATCCAGACAACCTGAAGGTAATTAGGAACATCTTAACTCCTGAATGCTGATCCGAGGTCAGCGCACAGCACTGAGACAAGAGGTGTGATGAGGCACTTCGAAAATGAGTGTGAACTGTTGCACCTGTATTAAAAAAACGCAACTATGACGTCAATACATCTGTGACACTATCAGGTCATCCGAGCTCAGCAGGAAGAAAATTTCTTTTGCTGTGCAGGGTAAAAATCCCAATCTTGGCATTTTCTTCACTGAGGAAGTGGAGAAACAATTCCACACAGCTGGGGAGAGAGGTGGCATGAATCATAAGTTTTTTTTTAATTTTAGGTTTTCTTGTTCAGTTCTTGTTTGGTTGGATTTAAGTACCAAAACTACTTGGTTAAGTCTAAGAAAAAAAACACAGTTTAGCCATTATCCTTTAGCATCTAATTTAGGAACGTCTACACACCGGAAAATGATACTTGGGACTTAGGTCAGTTTATTTTCCAGAATTTTCCTTTCTCACAATCTCCACAGCAGGAAAAAAATCCACTTCAGATGAGTTTCCACTGCCGGACATATGGTTCGTGTTTAAGGTTTAGTATCGGTAAGACCTTCCAGGTGACATCACACAATGTCCACTTTGCTAGCAGTTAAATGATCTGGACTATTAGCTGCACTAATTGGACTACAGTACAAAAAGAGATCACAGACAGCTCACAGGTTAAAAACTGGCTTGTATGTGAACCTACTGTGCTAGACATTTGAGATCTCACATTCACTTCTGTCGGGTATGTATAACAACAGTCAGTGATAATATGTAAAAGCTGTTCTGAGCTCTAATAATGCTGCAGGCCTAAGCAAGGAAACAGCTTCAACCTACACAGGCTCTTAAGCCGTGCTGACTGTAAATACACAGGCTTTTTGACCTGCCAGGATATTCGAATAAACACCAAAGTGCCAATCTGTGTTGATAGTAGACAAGTCAAAGGGTCATCAGTCAACAGCACTTACCCTCTGATGACCAGAAAATTTATAGGAATTTCTCCAATACCTTTCACATATTTCACTCTGGCTCAAGAGGTCGACAGAAATTACCTTCCCTGGAAGGCAAGCTTCTATTTTGGATATAAGTTACAAGAACAGTGAAGGATTTGATTCAAGAGCCTAGAGTCAACTTAATTTTGAAATTTCTCATTCATGCTAAAGGAAGCACATAGTAATGAAGTGTGGGAACACGATACATCACCACAAATACAGATGACAGCAAACTCAATAACCTGTCAAAGCCAAGCTTAAAAATGTCTGGAGAAGCTCTTTACTGGAGAGATAATATGCTCAGAGAGAAGCAGGAGTCCTGTGGAAGTTAAAGGAACTACCGTGATACCAGGTCACACATAGTGCAAACTCCACATGGGCAAGTGCACAAAATAGAAAATCAGCTTTGAAAATGAATGGCCTACAGGAATTCCAGGATAAATCCAAGAACCCAAATCAAAACACAGTGATAAGAAAGAACAAATTCCAACCCACATCATGCAGAGAGACATGTGTGGTCCCCGGCTCAGGGAGAACCTCAAACCCTTAAGTGAGCAAACAGAGCTGCACTTTATTGTAAACAAACTTCAATCCACGGTTTGAGAGTAAGCCAGCTTTGCAACTTGATGCCCCCAAACTGTTAACTTCATAAAAGAGCTTCTTTTTACTTAAAATCCTTCTTTCTGATCAGAGTGCTGATTTTTGATTGTTTTTGTTGTTTTTCCAGATGCGGCAATGTTTTTTTTTTATTGGCATTTGTTGCCCGAAGCACCAACAGCTGTGGCATTAATGGCCCCTGAAAAATAATTTGCATATTTATTATTTATTCATCCGCATTTTCCACTGATAATTGATCATCCGTTTGACTTAGCATTACCCAGTGTGTTCCAATCAAAATATAAAGGTGTTTCATTACAAAATCCTATTAAGCAGGTGTTGTCAATAACTGGCACTGTGGAGGCATAACCCAAGTGCGCTTGAGCATCTGTGAATGAACTGGTGGCCGGATATTCTGCTTCAGGAATTTCTTGTAGAGATCAGTTACAGCAAAGCAACCCCAGACCATCACACTACCACCACCATGTTTGACTGCTGGTATGATGCTCTTTTTATGAAATCACTCAGACCTCAGATCAGTCAACAGAATATTTTCCCAAGTTTTGGGGATCAATAAGATGTGTGCTCCTTTTTGTCAGCAGTGGTTTTTTCCTTGGAACTCTCCTTGGATTTTATTTTTGTCCAGTCTCTTCCTTATTGTTAATTCATAAAAAGTGACCTTAACTGAGACAAGTGGGTTATCTGTTATCTATCTTTCTTTCTTTTGTAAACCATGGAGGCTGTTTTTATATTCGACAGCACGACATGGTATATTAGCCTCATACACCAGGTAGCCAGGCTCCAGCAATGTAGCTACATTCACAAATAGCTGCTAAAACACGGCTGAAAATGCCGGCTATATTTTTAGTTGTTTGCTTTCTTTGATGAGAAGTAATCTTTCCTCCTCTTCCTCCTCCTCCTCCTCCTCGCTGTCTTTCTTTTCTCTCCCTTCTCGTCTGGCAGCGGTGAGAGTCGTGTCTGACGCCAAAGCTGCCTGTCATAGGGAGAGGTGCACGTGCGGAGGGCTCACGTGCGGTTATCGGTGCGGTGGCAGACAGACGCTCGTGTCATCGTGAGCTAAAAATAGCGCAGAGCGGAGGAGGGAGAGGAGCCTACACGAGAAAGAAATAGAAACTTTGGGGTATTTTTACCTCACGCGTCCCTGTGCTGCACCCAGGCGTGACTTCTTCTCCTCCTCTGTAAACCCCTGTGCCATAAGTATTTATTTATTTATTTATGTTGCTGGTCTATTTTTTTTTTGTCTTTTCTCAATTACATTCTTTTTAAAGTTGAACTTGTATTTTTCTTTTCGTGAATGAAGCGGTGACTCATTCTTATAATCTTACGGCTAGGCTGCAGTTTCAGGGTTTCGGACAAAACACTGTACTTTACCGTAATGTGTGTGCGTGTAGTTCTGAATGAATGAACGTTAACAAGGGGGTAAAATACGCAGTTACAGTATGCATGCAGCTGACAGCATTGTTACCATAGCAACCGCGACTTAAACCCATTAACTCACTACACGTGCACAGACTCAGCCATTCATTTCCAATTTCCTCACTCCTCAATTATCCATTCATCAATAAATGTAATATTTAATGCACTGATGCATTGAACTGTTCATTTGTTTTTGTTTGTTTTTCAGTTTTCGTTTACTTCTCTCTTAAAGGTTTTGTGTGGGTTTGAGGACACTGGGCAAGAATAGATGACAATCTAATAAATAATTCAAACGGTAGCTTTGTGAAGAAGTGTCAGGAGGCTGTTCATTCATCCTCGTGCCTGCTGATCTGTTTGGGGGACTGTAGTATGCTGTTGTTCAGGTGCATTGGCTGTAAATTTGCAAAAGTTAGAAGTGTATTTGTTTTATCGACAGTTGCAGGAACTTGTTTGAAACAAAAGTGGAACTATATTAAACACGCAGCGATGTTGTAACTGTTGAAAAATACTGTAGGTTTATACTTACTGTCCAGTTTTGTGGTGCTATAGTGTAAAAAAAAAATGGGATGACTTAAAGGGACATTCCACTCCAAAACCAAATATACCTTTTTAGTTATTTAGGTGTGAGTCAGGGTTACTCTTGCAGATGTTATATGTAAAGATGTCTTTCCCTTTCTGAAATATAGTGGAAATGAATCAAATGGTCCTCAAAGCACCAAAAGAAAACTCATGACCATCTTACACACATACAACAGCTCAACAAACCTATGAAACAGTTTCATGTAGGACCCATTTTTTTCTAATGAAATTTTTTTTCTAATGAAATCAACAAAATAAAGCATATTTCCACATGTGAGTAGAGGCTTATACTCATAATGGCGTCACAGAATGTAAAAATGAACTGCGTTCCACTTGTCTGAGTTATAATATTAGCAAGCTGCATGCTTTGGTTGGCAGGCTTAGTTAGATTTAGAGTATGGTAATCCAAACAATGGTTGAGAAGATTTCACCACCAAAATTTGGTTTGTTCTGCTGGTGAAAAGTTTGCAGGGCATGGTTTAGCTGGGCACATACAGTCTTATCACCATCCATACAACAACTAAACAGCATGAGAATCTACTGGGAACTACACCTAAGTTGTATAACTTCAAACTGTGACACCAGGCTTTTGTGTTTGACATCACGTCCCCAGCAACTTCTGTAGTCTTATTTAGCTAAGTGTTAGCAAACATCTTCTCTGGAAAAAATGAAGCCTTGACAAAAGTGTATTTTGTGTTGTAGAACAAAATGTGAAAAGCTTTTGTTATTCACCGACTCATTTTAGCCATCTAATCAAAAAACCCATGCAAAAAATCCTGCTGACTTCGAGATGAGGGAGAGCGGATTAGGAGTCGTCCCTGCAGAATCCTATTAGAGGCACATTTTGATATGATAAATCATTCCTCTCATTCCAGTGCCCCGGCCCCTACATAGTCCTGCTTCCACCTCCCCGCTGCCTCTGCTGTTCAGCTGTCTCCTAGAGGTGTCTAGGTCACCCTTAGTTATCCTACGCGTCACTAGTGTGGTGGCGTCATTTTTATTTTTGCTTGTGTTTGCCTGCGGGCGGAAATAAATCCTTTGTTCTCTTACCGTCTCGCTTCCGGGTTGGTTTCTGCACCTGTGTCCATCTCTGTTCCCTCGTGCCGCTGGGCCGTGACAATGTGTTCACAACAACAAGTTGCTGCTAGTTCTCACAACATAAGCAAATAATGTTGCACATACATTTCTATATCGCTCCTAATTTACAAAGAGTTCCTCACTAAAACCCTAATCTAAGCCTACTTATGAAGTACCTCAATCCTTAAAAACCTAACCCTCAAACATCCTTTGATGTTGGAAAGCAAGGATTTGCATCAATGTCCGCAACCCTAAGCTCTAAACCCCAAACAAGTCCTCACAATAATAGCAAACACACTGACACATACACACATGCACTGGACATTTATTTATTTATTTTACAAAATAAAAGTCAAATCTGCCTTTCAGGGGTTTTGATGACATTTTCTGCAGTCCATCTGTGATTCCAGTGCATTGTTTTTTTTTCTTTTCAGCTATCCCTATTGAGAGAGCGAGAGATATTGAGGAGATTTAATGGAGGCTATGCAGTTGGCTTGGGGGGAAAGACATTTGAATAAAGCCTGGGAGATATGCGAACAAGTAGCAATCACTGCGATTATTATCATCACAACTGCTGCTTTTGACTTCAGCCCTCGGTCACAGCAACACAGTCAGTCCTCTCTCTGCATGTGTGCATGATGTATTGCACTCTTCTATTGAGAGCCGCTAGTTGGATGTTAAACCCTTAACGTATCAGAACCATTCACTCCTGTACTGTTTTCTATTTTTGACTGATCTCTGTTGTTCCATCAATCCTGCTTTTATCTGTTTTCCACCACATCACCAAAATCCAGACATTTTATCGACATTTATTTTAATGGATAACACTGACATCAAAGAGGACAGCTAATCAATATCTTACCTCTGTATGGCTTATTGTCATTCGTGACTCCAGCAATCTGTTTCACTTGCTCTTCACACACTCCTTGCCCTCTAAGTCATTCTAAATCTTTTCTAAATCTCTCTGATTCTTAACACTTTTTTCATGTAACAAAAATCCTTCCCATTTCTCACCATCTTCAAACCCACATCCTGTCCATTATCAGGCATTCTCCAACATCTTGCACATGTCTGCACTTCATCCCCACAGAACAAGTGGGTTTGCTGTTTCCTGTCATTCACATTGCCCCAACAGCCAGAGATGTTACTATTAATATTATGAAGCCATCAACTAAAATTTGGCATGCAAAGAAATCTTATTTTATCATTAAAATTGGCAAACTGAGGAAACAAGTCAGGGGAGATCAAATTGAGTCTACTTTACGCTGCCAATATTTTTAACAACAGTAATTATTTCTAGAAAAAACACAGATGAGCTGCTGGGGAGCCATAAAAATGGATAAACAATGTATGATTTCTCCATAAACGATCAAACAAAAAATATTTGCAAAGAATTTTTCTAATGTCTTCAAACAAAGAGGATGGGGGTCAGAAAAAAATAGGCAATGGGTCACTAAGTTGCAGCTTCCATTATGAAAATGATGCCTGTGAGCAAGCGCCAAAAACTGCAGTTCCTGGCATGGACACTTGACGCTCATTATAGAATCAAGTTAATTCTCATTGAATTAAAATGGTCAAGAAAATTAACATTTTACATTGAAAATACTGCACTTCACATTTACACATGTATTGTACAGAAATAGATGATGAATATCAAGTGTGATAATTTATTACTCCAATATTCTCCTTCTCTTCTGGTCCACAGTTCAATGAATTGAACTCTGCTCTTCATGCAGCCTGCTTTTTATTTTTGTCATACTCTTTAACATCTCTTCTTCTCAAAGGAAATAAATAGGAAGTGGCTGTCTCTTGTAGCTCTGCTCCCTATCTTACAATTGTAAATTTATTCTGTGATTATGAACACAATAGATATTGTGCTCGCTCTGTGAGTTTGCAGATGTAAAATTATGTCTGGCAGAACGGCGGATATGAGTGACATTTCTAAAAGCACCAGGCTTCAGTAGTTTTTATTATCTTTGGTCCCATTTGTGTACTCTTAACTTCTTCTGTCATGTGGATTGCTGCCTGTCTGTCAGAGAGGCTTCAATTTGTACGGCTGGAGGGGCCTGCTGTCTGAAGGAGTGGTTAGAAATCCTGCAGCACCGCAGGGGGCAGTCCTGATTTGCACTATAACAGTGAATGACCCACCCACCTCTCTGATAACATTGCAAAAGAGATGATGGTTGACTTCTGGAAGAAAAAAATGTGACTAAACATCATAAGTTAGATGTTACAAACATTAGACAGCTAAAACAGGATAAAGACATGCTGTGGAAGAGAGACAGAGGTTAATAACAGATATGATTCGATGCAGAGAGGTCTATTAACACATAGTGAGTGAGAAAGGTGACTGGAAAGGAAAAACTCAATGCATCATAGGAATCCCTGGCAGCCTACATCTATTGCAGCATAACTAAGGGAGGATTCAGGGTCACCTGGTCCAGCCCTAACTATATGCTTTAGCAAAAAGGAAAGTTTTAAGCCTAATCTTGTATGTGAGGAGCAGGATTTTGAATTCAATTCTGGATTTAACAGGAAGCCAATGAAGGGAAGCCAAAACAGGAGAAATATGTTCTCTCTTTCTAGTCCCTGTAGAATCTACAAATTAATCCACAAGGCTGTAACCATCACTGGCCAGAATCTGGAGGCATTTGAGTCAGTGAGGGACAGGAGGTCACTGAGCAAACTGCTACACATCAAGAACAACCCATAGCACTCCACACGACAGAGGCGATAGAGCTCATCCATCCATCCAGTACAAATGTTCATTTGAACTCAAACATTAGCTGATCACTGTGACCCCCTTCGTTTTAGCCATAACCATGTGACAAGAACAGAAGGTTAAATTATTATCATATGTCATATTTGCTTAGATATTGAAGCTACAGTGCTGATATTTGACATTCACAATGTAAACTGCATCTTAATTGCTTGATGGATTCACACAAATGCCAAGTGCTAATTCTACTTTTGGACTGTTTTAAAACTATACTGGCACCTCCAAAGGGTGACAGCATCACTTTAAGGCACTGGAGGCAGTTTGGTGCACTAAAAAAGTTCTAGCTATTTCTTAATGACTGACTATGTTGGATCTTTCAGTCCAGAACATGCTGGCCAGTTCTTATTCCTCAAGTGACATTTATCTCCCCTTCTTACTTCCATCTTCCACTCATCTATGCTGACCAGCTTATTTGCCCTTATCCCTATCCCCCATGGCACAATCATAATTGGATGAGCAGCAGGACACCATCGAGACTATGTGCGCTTGCGTGTGTGTGTGTGTGTGCAGTGTGCATGTCACATATAACGGGCAATTTTTATTTTGATTAAGATGCCTAAAAGATTTTTGACGACATAAGGATTCCAGTGTGGATGCTTGTAAACCCCATTTAATACCCTCAGTGTGATATGTTTACATTAGAGCCCTAGATAATGTTGATATCACGCCAAAAACCAGATTTTACCCTTGGCATTTTTAGTTGACTCATCTGTTTATGTAAATAAAGTCAGCAGTCCGTTTACCCCACAAGGAAATGCTGTCTGATCCTATAAGAACACAAAAGGCATTGCATGCCACGTGCCTGTCAGTATTGTAAAGCGAGCTTTTAAATGAGTGATTAAAGAAATAATGGACCAAGTTGGAAAACACACCTATTTTCTTGCTGAGAGTTAGATGAGAAGGTCAGTCCTTCTTTTATCTGTCCAGTACTTAAGAAGCTAGATCCAGTGGCCTTTTAGTTCAGCTTTAAATTTGGAATTAATTAAAATGCTCACATTGTTTGTAATATGTCCTTTAAAGTCCCCTGAAAGTTATTTGGCCAAAAAATAACCCAAATTATCCCAGCTATAGAGCTCATTTACTTTTGTGGTCGAAAGTTTACAGACACGTGTCATGTAAATTAATGTAATAGTAATTTTGGTCTTGTGATGAAGGTTCTACAGTGTCTCACAGTATCTTACAGGTCAATTAACCTCTTGTTAGTGATCATGATTGAATACAACCGGTAGTTTTTGTTTGCCAGCATAGAAAGGATTTATTTGACAGTAGTCATTGGACTGACCGACATTCAGAACATCGAGAAAGTCCAAAGAATTCATTAAAGATCTAAGAAGAACTGTAGATTTGCACAAGTTAGGATGGTTTTTTGGTGTCATTTCTAAACAACTGCAGATGTCGAGGTCAAAAATACACATTATACAGATGTGTCGCCATGTTGCCATGGTGTGATTGATTGACCTAAACTGTCACCCTCCAATGAGAGGAAACTGGTTAGGATGATCAGGAACCACTAAAATTCAAGCCTGCCATAAACTGGAAACTGCTGGGACACCACTGTCATTGTCCACAGTGAAGGAAGTTTTACATCGTTTTGGACTGAGAGGGTATCAACCAAAAACGAAGGTCCTTCAAAAGTGAAATCTTCAAACTCAAACTGAAATTTGCGGCTGCCTACAAGACAAATGGCTTCTGGACAAAAGTTTCATGGTCAGACGAGACAAAGACTGAGCTATTTGACCACAATGACAAGACATGTGGTTGGAGGAGTAAGGATGAGGCTTGCGTAAGAACATTGTACCAACTGTCAAGCATGGCGTTGTAGCTGTGTGGATGGAATGCAATCAAATAGCAGCCAGAATTATGCCAGAAGGTTATTAATGGCTACCACAAGAGTCTGGAGAAAATGCATATTGCTAAGGGACATTTAACCAAATATTATTGGGGGTGTATGTGTATATTTGAGCCTGTATGCATAATTTTGATCTTTGTGTGGTTTAGATAAATCCTAAATGAATTAAAAATCTAATTCTTGGTTTTTAAATTCGTTAAAGATGTATGTCTGACCACAACTGTATATTCTCTTTTATTTATTGTCAAATGTTTTAGTAAAGAGTCCCTGAAGTTGTCACAACTGATAGTCAAAGGTTGACTCAAATAGGGGACTGTAGAGTAAACGTTCACAGGTTTACGTGCAACAAAAGAGTTCAAACATCCAATGGAGAAGCTTTCATGCAGTGAGGTTCAAGGCCGGGCGAAGCAGGTAAGTTCACTGTTTCCTTTTCTCCACAGGATTCTCTGCAGATTATCTCTTTTTTTTCCACACCAGAGAGATGGGTGAGCAAAGAGCACAGGAAGCAAACACAAGGGCTAAACTGCTGAACATGAGGAGTCAGCCTTTCACCAACACCACGGGGTTAGTTCAACAACTGGAACTGAAACAATTTCTCCATCTTAAACAGCACATAGTGACGGGTGATTACAAACAGGTGAGATGATTCCCTCTTGTTGCATAGAACCAGAAGGTGGGAACCAAGGTACTGAACCTGCCCCCTGAAATGCAAGATTAATGAACAGACACGCACAGACACACACACCCCGACAGGAAAGAGACATACAATGTTGTGAGCCAGCACAGCAGGACGGGACTATGACAAAGTGTGAATTTATTATAAACATATTCTATTATGTCGACTAGCCACAATGTTTTCTGCTCCAGAATGCTTTACTTTAGGGGTCACCTAGGGCAGGAAGGCTTATCGGGTAAGCCTCTTTTGGAAAAATCTGCGTGCCCTTTAACATATTATCAGTTTTTGCCTTTAACCTCACTGAAAATCAGTTTTTACTTTCCTGTTCATCTGTGTTCGTAAATTTAGTTGCCCACTCTTTTCTAAAACCTGGAGATTATTTTTTTCCTTTAGCTCATTCAGTCCCTCTCACCTAATCTCTTCTTTTCATACACACATACATGCAGAGAAAGAGTCCAAGGTACCGCTTGTTAGTTTCCCTTTTCATCTCAACAGCCAGCTGGATGAAATCTCTTCACCCACTGTTCCATTTTAATCTGTAGTACACCATTTTAAACGAATCTTCCTTTTATTTGCCCTGTTTGTGAGGAGTACAGAGGGTGGGCAGATGCTTTTTTTCTGGTAACACCATTAGATGAAGACACACAGTCCTCATGTAGTGATTAAGCAGTGTCAGCTGTTTCATTCACTGCCATCCTTCAAGTCAGTACCTCATTAGTGTTTCAACAAAAGGTGGTAATATAGGTACACAAACAGCTGAAAGCTGTGTAATAGTCTACCCACCTACACATCTCCAACAGAGGAGAAAATTACTTTATAAACAGTCAACCATCAATACTGCAATTTTCTTAAAATCATTATCAGGCACAATCTACACTCTTTAACCAACTAAACCCTCAGTTTCCTAACTTATTCTCAGGCATCACTCCTGCTCTGCCTATCCTGATGTGTTTTTTATTTTCGTCTTAACAGAATTCAAAGATAAAAAGCTTTTGTCCACTTGTTCTGCTTCGGTCATTTGATTGCAAGATAACGTAACCATCTTTCTGAGATAATTCCAAACCACAGACGCCGAGCAAACTATAATTTTCTCAGCACCAATAATTTCACTGTTGTGCAAAAACATGGCATTGTTCAGCTGTATTGTGTATCCAGTCATAAGAATAATTATTGCTTCTTGTACCTTTGTGGCAAAAACATATGTTTTATTCCGCAAACAACTTAGGAGCAGCATGATCCAAAAATGGGAAATGCTACTGACCACTTAGGAACTATTAAAAGTACGTTTTGGGCCTTTTTTTGTTTGTTTTGTTGAAACAAAATCATAATTTTTCCCTAAATTATGATTATCAATTAATATTAGGTTCTTGTGCCTAAACCATTGCTCATGAGTTCTGCATCAACCTAATCCCTGAAACACAAACTAATCTGAATCACTGTAGGGTGGCAACAATTTTATGGAATTCCATAAAAGCCACCTAGCAACACTCATTTTTTTACTGTCTTGTTTTGAAAAATATTTTAGTGAGGTTCAGATGTCTGGGACCTCACAGGTAGTTATGTGGATGTGAAAAAGGGGTGGGATACCATAGAAAGATCTTTAATCTGCTGTTATTCTGTTGTTAAAAGACTGAGAGGAGGTTAAGGTAGATGCACAGGCATTTTACTCCTCTATTCACATCCTGTCGTTCTGTCAGCTGCTGCTGCAGTTGCAACGATACTTACAAGGTCTCCTTTTGTCAGATTTAATTAAAACAGGTAGACTCAAATGCAGACATGGAACAACTGAGACAAGTTGAAGAATTTCTTACTAAAAGACAGCAGAGTGGAGGGCAAATAAGTGAGCATTTCAAGTCCTCCTCGGAGTGATAGTTTGGATCTAGAAACTCAATTTGTCTGAGCAGGCCAAGGAAAACTGTCCAACACATTGAAAGGAAACCCAGAGAAGCAATGGAGACTCCAAGTTGAGGACATAAGGTAAACAAGAACCAAAAAGCAAGATGAGCCTAATTTACTGAAGCTGTACAATCTTGCACAGAATAGAGGGGAGAACAAGTCCTTCAATACACTGCAGCTGATGAGGGAACAGAGAACAGGTGAAACACTGTTAGCAGCTGATTGAAAGCCACACCCCCAGGAAGACCACACTAAAGTGGGAAACTTGCCACTCTTGGTGCATTGTATTTGAATCAAAAGTCAGACTTTCCGAATTCCCAATCAGAATTGTCACTTGATATGGTTGATCTTAACGTACTGCTTAACAGGTTAGAGCAATGGGTGGGACTCTCAGGAACTGTGCTTATTTGGTTTAAATCTTTTTTTTTTTTTTTTTGCCTGTCCCGTTTGGCTCTTTTGCCATCAGAATTGTTGTCTAAAGGCAAAGAAAGATGCCCAACGGATTTACTTTACCAAATTGACCATCCCAGCCTTGCCATAATGGTCCATTTGATTCACCTTTTATTGTTTATTTTATTTTCACTTACTGAACATGGGACAGACTTGACTGGGGGAAAGAAGGGGAGAAAGAAAGAGGGAAAGAGAAACAGCTGAGAAGAGGGACGGGGGAGAAGGGCAAAAGACAAAAACCAACAGAACGGGCAGAGAAAAAAAAATGCATATATCAATCGCCTGGGTCACCTGCTGAGAAAGAAAAAAGAAAACAAGCAGAAGAGAACAAGAGTAATAGAATAAACAACATCACAATGATATATGGGAATATGACAGTAAATACTAAATGTTAAACATTATTGTGCAGCACATAAGATCAACAGAACACAGTGTGCTTTGAGGTAGGAGCCAAAAAGGGTGTAGTTTGTGGGTGTGATCACCCGTGTGTACACCTGTGAGCATGGACGCGCTTGTTTTTTGTTTTTTAAAAGGTTCCTTCATGTAATGATCTGCTAGAGGGTGTGGGGGGGCCACAGCCCCGTCCTCCAGGGCATGAAGCAGGTATGGAGGAGATCAAAACTCCAGACATCCAGAGGCCCCCAGAACACAAGAGACCAAGGAAGACCAACAGAGGGGCAGCCGCGCCACTGTCCCGGAAAGAGCTGAGGAGAGTCCCAGATGAGGGCTCACTCAGCAGCCACGGAGCAGAAGCCAGGGGGAGTTGCAGTGACGCGCCCGTGAGCTCCGCCGGCAGCCAGCCGTGCCTGAGTGACCGAGCCCCAGGCCGAGAGGCCGGGGGCACCCCACCTCCGAAGTGGCCCGAGCGAGCCCCAGGCTCCAGGCCCCGATAAGCGGCCGCCAAGGAGTGAGCCGGTGTGTACCTGGACGCCCATCCCCGGACACAAAGAACCACCAACGCACCGACGTCTGAGGGAGTCCGCCACTGGCAGGGGAAGTGGTGGTGGGGGGAGATAGGCCTCCATACCTTGGAGGGCCTAAGATGTCCCCAGAGAGGTGGCGCCTGACACCCAACCTGACATATAGACACAGAAATACAGGCACACACAGACACAAACATCCATTCCCACCCTCATGCTCTCATATACACTTACTCCACACTCAACCAACGTGGAGACAGACATAAAGAGACGCTGTACACACGATCACACTCCCCAAGCATACTCTAAGCCCCGGGTCTAGGTACCCTTGCCCCTGGAGGGGGGGGAACTGCACCCAGACCCAGGTGGTGTTACCCTTTTCCCTGCGGTGGGGGGAGGCAGACCGCCCCGACTCCGCAGCAGCAGGAAGGCCCCACACTCCAGACCGCAGTCGGACGGCCAACTCCTCCTCCTAGCCCCCCCGCTCCAGCAGGTCGCAGAGAATGGGGGTGAGAGAAGACTCCAAACCTCCCTCCACCCGCTCATTGTAGTGTTGATGCATGTGTGTTCTAAGGTGCATTTATTTGGTTTAAATCTTATTTGACAAATCGAGATTATTTTGTATCACTTTGCAACGACAGTATAATTCTGACCAAAGAAAGGTTTCGTGTGGGGTCCTCTAGGGTTCTGCTCTTGAACACCTCTGTTTAATATTTTTTTTTTTTTTTTTTTTTTTTGCCTGTCCCGTTTGGCTCTTTTGCCATCAGAATTGTTGTCTAAAGGCAAAGAAAGATGCCCAACGGATTTACTTTACCAAACTGACCATCCCAGCCTTGCCGTAATGGTCCATTTGATTCACCTTTTATTGTTTATTTTATTTTCACTTACTGAATACGGGACAGACTTGACTGGGGGAAAGAAGGGGAGAAAGAAAGAGGGAAAGAGAAACAGCTGAGAAGAGGGACGGGGGAGAAGGGCAAAAGACAAAAACCAACAGAACGGGCAGAGAAAAAAAAAATGCATATATCAATCACCTGGATCACCTGCTGAGAAAGAAAAAAGAAAGCAAGCAGAAGAGAACAAGAGTAATAGAATAAACAACATCACAATGATATATGGGAATATGACAGTAAATACTAAATGTTAAACATTATTGTGCAGCACATAAGATCAACAGAACACAGTGTGCTTTGAGGTAGGAGCCAAAAAGGGTGTAGTTTGTGGGTGTGATCACCCGTGTGTACACCTGTGAGCATGGACGCGCTTGTTTTTTGTTTTTTAAAAGGTTCCTTCATGTAATGATCTGCTAGAGGGTGTGGGGGGGCCACAGCCCCGTCCTCCAGGGCATGAAGCAGGTGTGGAGGAGATCAAAACTCCAGACATCCAGAGGCCCCCAGAACACAAGAGACCAAGGAAGACCAACAGAGGGGCAGCTGCGCCACTGTCCCGGAAAGAGCTGAGGAGAGTCCCAGATGAGGGCTCACTCAGCAGCCGCGGAGCAGAAGCCAGGGGGAGTTGCAGTGACGCGCCCGTGAGCTCCGCCGGCAGCCAGCTGCGCCTGAGTGACCGAGCCCCAGGCCGAGAGGCCGGGGGCACCCCACCTCCGAAGTGGCCCGAGCGAGCCCCAGGCTCCAGGCCCCGATAAGCGGCCACCAAGGAGTGAGCCGGTGTGTACCTGGACGCCCATCCCCGGACACAAAGAACCACCAACGCACCGATGTCTGAGGGGGTCCGCCACTGGCAGGGGAAGTGGTGGTAGGGGGAGATAGGCCTCCAAACCTTGGAGGGCCTGAGATGTCCCCAGAGAGGTGGCGCCTGACACCCAACCTGACATATAGACACAGACATACAGGCACACACAGATACAAACATCCATTCCCACCCTCATGCTCTCATATACACTTACTCCACACTCAACCAACGTGGAGACAGACATAAAGAGACGTTGTACACACGATCACACTCCCCAAGCGTACTCTACAAACCGGGTCTAGGTGCCCCCGCCCCTGGAGGGGGGAACTGCACCCAGACCCAGGTGGTGTTTCCCTTTTCCCTGCGGTGGGGGGAGGCAGACCGCCCCGACTCCGCAGCAGCAGGAAGGCTCCACACTCCAGACCGCAGTCGGACGGCCAACTCCTCCTCCTAGCCCCCCCTGCTCCAGCAGGTCGCAGAGAATGGGGGTGAGAGAAGACTCCAAACCTCCCTCCACCCGCTCATTGTAGTGTTGATGCATGTGTGTTCTAAGGTGCATTTATTTGGTTTAAATCTTATTTGACAAATCGAGATTATTTTGTATCACTTTGCAACGACAGTATAATTCTGACCAAAGAAAGGTTTCGTGTGGGGTCCTCTAGGGTTCTGCTCTTGAACACCTCTGTTTAATATTTATATGCTTCCTTTAGCTTAGATTATGGAGCATTATAATATCTTGTACCGTAGTTATGCTGATGATACTCAGCAGTATATTTCAGTGTCACCTTATAACTTTGGTCTTTTAGACTTATGAGGTTAATGTATTTAACAAATTAGAGTATGGATGAACCAGAATTTTCATCAGCTCAATGCTGAGAAAACAGCAGTAAAAAAAATGCAAGGCTTGAAGTTATTTCCCAAATTTCTTTAATGAATCTCAAAACTACAGATCAAGTTAAAAATATGGTTAGCCATATAAAGACCATTACTAAATCAGCCTTAAAAGTATTGCAAGAACTAAGGGTCGCGTGGTAAAGAAAGATAGTGAAAATCTTACACATGCATTTTTTCAGTAGGTTAGATTATTGTAATAGTTTAGAGTTTTTACTGATCTTAATAATAATAAAAAAAGATTAATCAGTTGCAGCTTATTCAAAATGCTGCTGCTAAGGTCCTGGCCAAGGGTGTACTTAATATTCCTGGGACTGGAACCAAACAAGGTTAGTGTTTATGTGTCTCACTTGTGGAATAATCTCCCCTCACAACTAGAGATGGCACGATACCACTTTTTTATGTCCGATACCGATACCGATATCATAAATTTGGATATCTGCCGATACCGATATGAATCCGATATAGTGTTTTTTAATCAACAAAACTGTTTTTAAAATATCTTTCTGCATTTTGTATAAGTTCATACTCAAGTTTAAAACAACAACTACACTAAAGCTATTCTGTTATACCTGTATGCAAAAAAAAATATTTCATAGTTCAGCAATACTGATCAATCTAATAAACTTAAACCTACACCATCCTCCCTATTCTGGTATTTTAAAGAGTACTTAGCATAAATATTAAGCAACCTAACTAATAGGGTTCCAACTCCCAGCAACAACAAAAATAAATAAATAAAAAATAGGAAACCACCCCTCACGCTCCACCTCATGATGCTTAATCGACGTAATCAACCTTAATTTGATGCAGTGTGAAAAAAAATACACAGAAATCAATTCTTTTTCAAGAAATATTAAATAGATTCAACATCTTTCTTCAACAAAATTGCAGACTGCACAGATGGTACCTTCCCAAAGGAAAAAGTACTATAGCTTACTAGGGTATATATATTAGACTTAATAGTTACTATATACACAATAATGGACTTCTATACATTTTACATCAGATTAAAACTTTGGGTGTAAGATTCAGATAAATATTAAATAATTAAAAGCTCGACATTTTAAATGAGAATAAGAAAGAAAAGTATGTCTTTGTGCCCCCTTTTCCCTGTTAATGCCCTATCGGCCCCCCTGGCTAAACTTTGCTAGATCCGCCCCTGCACAGTTACCAGCCATCAGCTACGTAGAAAAAGATCCTGGAGTAGAAAGTAATAATAAATAAATTCTAACAACAGCTGATCAAGCTTAAACGTGCTGCTGTTGTTTATCCACTGGTTTCCTCTTTCTGGTGCAAAGTGGGCCAAAAGCAAACAAGAGACACGGACTCGCGACAGAAAAGCCGATCAGCTGATCATTAAGCAGTTTCATGATTGAAGTAGCAGCCGGAGAGCGAGAGGCAGTCGTTTGTTAAGCTTAACGCAGGAATGCTTTACAAACATTCAGAGATGGACTTACACACTTGCTTTACTTCTCTCGGGGATAACTTTGTCGGAGATGAAATGCTGGGTTGCTAGCGAAGCTCCAAATGCTATCCAGACCACCGACAGGTCCTGCATGCCACAGCCGCTCTATCACGTGATGCATACTGCTCCGACGTGCTAACGTTCTGAGGTGAGTTACGGCGTGTTGCAAGTTTTGTGAGGTGCTTTCGTGATATTTAATGGATCGGATTACATTTTTTATTTTTCTCCGATATCCGATCCAGTAATTTAGGTCAGTATCGGACCGATACCGATACGTAATATCGGATCGGTCCATCTCTACTCACAACTCTGGTGTGCAGGATTAGAAACTTTTGTATTTTCCGAAGCCTTTCCATGATTCCATTCCACAATTTTATTGTAATTATCGTATTTTTGTTTTGTTCTAATGCTTTAAAGGAAGCAATTTAAGGGTGTTTTATATATATATATATATATATATATATATATATATATATGACTTTGACTCTGGAACACTATCTTAAGTGTGGCGAATCAGACTTGGCAAGTCGGAGCAGCCCCACCAACCCCAACGTCACAATTCAAGATAAGGGCAGTACACGTAAACAGCAGTGAAACTTTAAAATTTCTAATTTTCACTGTTACTGGCTAAATGCGCCACACACACAGCACACTGACCAGGGTCTACCCATGAACATGCAGCAGTGTTCTGAAGTGCAGAAAAACAGGTACCAGGTGATGCATGAATGGCTCTATCTTGCTAAGGAACAAAATTTTCCTTGCTTTTCCGACTTTACTAGTGGAACGTCCCCAGTTTGGGAGCCTTATCAGTCCGAGTTCCAACACCCAACCATCGAGGTAAATAAAACGCAGCATCTCCCACATGCATATAGCAAGGAAAAGAGGGAATGAGAGAGAGAGCAGCGGAAGATACAGTGGGGCAAAAAAGTATTTAGTCAGCCACCGATTGTGCAAGTTCCCCCACCTAAAATGATGACAGAGGTCAGTAATTTGCACCAGAGGTACACTTCAACTGTGAGAGACAGAATGTGAAAAAAAAAATCCATGAATCCACATGGTAGGATTTGTAAAGAATTTATTCGTAAATCAGGGTGGAAAATAAGTATTTGGTCAATACCAAAAATACAACTCAATACTTTGTAACATAACCTTTGTTGGCAATAACAGAGGTCAAACGTTTACTATAGGTCTTTACCAGGTTTGCACACACAGTAGCTGGTATTTTGGCCCATTCCTCCATGCAGATCTTCTCGAGAGCAGTGATGTTTTGGGGCTGTCGCCGAGCAACACGGACTTTCAACTCCCGCCACAGATTTTCTATGGGGTTGAGGTCTGGAGACTGGCTAGGCCACTCCAGGACTTTCAAATGCTTCTTACGGAGCCACTCCTTTGTTGCCCGGGCGGTGTGTTTTGGATCATTGTCATGTTGGAAGACCCAGCCTCGTTTCATCTTCAAAGTTCTCACTGATGGAAGGAGGTTTTGGCTCAAAATCCCACGATACATGGCCCCATTCATTCCGTCCTTAACACGGATCAGTCGTCCTGTCCCCTTGGCAGAAAAACAGCCCCATGCTTCACAGTAGGTATGGTGTTCTTGGGATGCAACTCAGTATTCTTCTTCCTCCAAACACGACAACTTGAGTTTATACTAAAAAGTTCTACTTTGGTTTCATCTGACCACATGACATTCTCCCAATCCTCTGCTGTATCATCCATGTGCTCTCTGGCAAACTTCAGACGGGCCTGGACATGCACTGGCTTCAGCAGCGGAACACGTCTGGCACTGCGGGATTTGATTCCCTGCCGTTGTAGTGTGTTACTGATGGTGACCTTTGTTACTTTGGTCCCAGCTCTCTGCAGGTCATTCACCAGGTCCCCCCGTGTGGTTCTGGGATCTTTGCTCACCGTTCTCATGATCATTTTGACCCCACGGGATGAGATCCTGCGTGGAGCCCCAGATCGAGGGAGATTATCAGTGGTCTTGTATGTCTTCCATTTTCTGATGATTGCTCCCACAGTTGATTTTTTCACACCAAGCTGCTTGCCTATTGTAGATTCACTCTTCCCAGTCTGGTGCAGGTCTACAATACTTTTCCTGGTGTCCTTCAAAAGCTCTTTGGTCTTGGCCATGGCGGAGTTTGGAGTCTGACTGTTTGAGGCTGTGGACAGGTGTCTTTTATACAGATGATGAGTTCAAACAGGTGCCATTCATACAGGTAACGAGTGGGGGACAGAAAAGCTTCTTACAGAAGACGTTACAGGTCTGTGAGAGCCAGAGATTTTCCTTGTTTGAGGTGACCAAATACTTATTTTCCACCCTAATTTACGAATAAATTCTTTACAAATCCTACCATGTGAATTCATGGATTTTTTTTTCACATTCTGTCTCTCACAGTTGAAGTGTACCTCTGGTGCAAATTACTGACCTCTGTCATCATTTTAAGTGGGGGAACTTGCACAATCGGTGGCTGACTAAATACTTTTTTGCCCCACTGTAAAGGGGTGGAGAATGTCAGGCACATGCCATTATGATTAATGGCATGTGGGACTATTCATTTTGTTGCAAAGACAGATGAAATGCCAACTAGCCAAGTGTTTAGCAAAAATTTCCCCCAGGAGTTTAGATATCTAAAGATATCGCTGCTCCAAAGCATCCGAGAAAATCTATTAATACAATATTAAATTTACCCAAAGCATAGCATCAGCAAAACAGAGGTTTTACTAAGCGTGCAATGAAACTAAGGCTACGGCATGAGCACTTGTGGATACTGACCCTTGATTAAATGCGATTGTTCTCCTGGTTTACAGTAGGTAAGAATTCCGGCCTTTATAAGAGCATCTCTGGGAATTGTAAACTGGGAGGAGACACTAATCCTTCGCTCCCATTTTAATGGGTTTTATTTGGGGGTTTTTTTGGTTTTCTTTACACATGACTATAGCTGTTGCATAGATTTATGTTGTGTACACCACTTTTAATTATATCAGTTTCACATGATGAATGCTTATGAGCATTATGACACCCATCAGGCAGAACTGACCCACAGCTGACTCAAAGACTTAATAGATCCTTTTCAACACTAATACAATACTACTAATAATAATCATGATAATAGTCCATGAACACTAATAGATTCTTTAGTTGATAAAACCAAAAAAAAGAAAAAAGAAGAATTATTTTACAGGTACAGAAGAAACAGATCTTTTACACATAAATGTTATTATCACCTCTCGTTTTCATCTTTGCCTTTTTAAATATCCCCACACCTCTTTTCTTCTTCTCTAAACCTGAAAGCACACCTGTTGTTTGCTTGTTGCTATAAGTGAGAAAAAGGATTGCTTTCTAAATCACAAATGCACAAATTTCACCATAGGAAATATCGGACTGTGTGGTCTCTGTCAATACATCACACGTGTGAGTGTGTAGGTGTTTTTATAGGGAATATAGATGTCTGCGTCTTTGTCGCACAGAGATGTGGACGGTTTTAGCTCAGGATTAATGACAATTCTGATAAAATGCACAGATCCCATCTTGCCATTCTGCTGGTAATCCCTGGACTTCCTAATCCCCTGTGACGACCCTGCTGGTGAGCTCAGAGACCTTAGTAACACTTAGTAACAAGTGCATTCCCAACTCTTTATCAGTCTTCTTTGAGTGCTCGTCCCAATATATATATATATTCATACATTTCCACACATACCTACAACTCAAATCCATGCAAAATTACAAACCATGGCAAAAAAAAGCATCTATATTAAAGATATAAAATTGAACTTCAATAATTTAACAGCTAAAAAAAGAAACACAAATGTGGGCCATGTAACAGACAGGTTAGAGACTTCCCTGTTTCTCGTCTCTTTTACATTATTCACTTCTCTGTTTTTTTTTTTTTCAAACAATCTAATGTAACATGAGAGAGTATAGTATCTTATATTTCCTCATACAATACCCATGACAATCAAATTCACTATAACTCAAGTCATTACTACATTATTTTATAGGTTCTCAGTAGTCATGACTCAGACCACATCCCTCTTCGACCTTTATTTTGATCTTAACTGCACACCTGTCAAATCCCGTGTGGGTATCTCGGATGGTTCTGACATTAAATCTGTCCACAGGCAGACATATAAGTATCTGTCAGAGGACTCAAAACCACCTTTGTGATAATTCTCAGGAACACATTTGGCATCATCGACATACAGCACTCTGCAAAGGTCTTGAGCAATGACTCATTTGTTTATATTTTGCTTCCAAGGAGCTTGACTTTCTTGGAATTTTGACTGTCGTCTTGTGCAACAGTTCTCCAGGCTTTCTGAAGGTCGTTTGAAGTTTTTCTTTGTGTTTTTTGATTCATTTAGTCTAATAAGTGCATTTTGGTGCCTTTCAACACAAAACAATAAGAACACTATTAGAAATAGAAATAATCATAATGTCAAACATATAGACCATATAAAAGAAGGATAAGAATAGATGACATTTTTTTGATCATTTTGAAAGGGTTATGCTATCAAAAAACTTTTATCTTTAAATAGGCTTATTTAAAATTAATATAAAGGTTTGTAAAAGTCCCAGAAAGTGTTCTGCGTTCTTCCACGATCATATACTGTATTCCCACTTAAGTCTTTAACAGAACATGTAGTTGTTTCTTCTTTATTTATTTTTAACTGGTTAGTTAGAAATCAACCTGATTTTTTCTACTGTGTTCAAGATTTTGCAAGCGAAGTCTTTGTACTAAGAATTAATTTTTTTTAAATCAATAATTCAATTAATCTAGTTTTGCTTTATGTATTTTGCTCAGCATTCCAGCAAGGAGCCATAGGCTAAGGATTTAATGGTTTCCTCTAATTCCTGAATACGTTTTGTTTTTCTTTTTTTCTTCTGTGATGAGACTGAAATTATTGGTGGAATTACCTTCTTATTTCACAACTTTCCCTGGCTCTCAGAGAGCAGATTCTGATGTTCCAGGCAGGTAATTATAGTCTAAATATAAAGTCCATGCTTATAAAATTTTTTTTTAATAAAGTCTCCAGTTTTTACTTGGCGTAATGACCTTCTTATTTCCTAGAGCTAAAGATACAAGACCATAATCTTTAACAGCTATAGGGAGCATCTCAGTGTCTGAAATGTCACTGAACAGTGAGCTGCTGACTAGGAAATAATCCAGATGTACGGCTTAACTATATTTGTGGACTGACAATTGCAGTGAGTTCCTGCTGTACTGAGCCTGTCCATTTCTTCATTTAGTCTAAAGTTGAGGTCGCCCTTAAGAACAAGTGAGCAATTTAGGTGTTCAGTGAGTGTAATAAAAAAATCGTGGTAGAATGAGTTGTCATCAACGTTTGGTTATATATATGACAAAAGAAATTTTTTTTAGAAAGCTACCCTCTGGGTGTATAACTGGGTGTATAGCTGGTTAACCTCTTCTCTCTGGAGTGGTGAAAGGTTCAGTAAGAGTGCAATATGTAGACATGAGTGGCGCTTAGTATCGTCTGACTATATGTGTGCTCATGAACTTATATGAAAGAGCAGTTGCATGCCTGTGTGTGAGCCCTATATGTCTGTGTGCACTGTGAGGCTGCAGTGGATATTCCAGACAGGCAGGTTATTCAACAAGTACGTTTTCTCCACAGACTCTCTTTCACCAAACTTTTCTCTCAGCTCTATGATCTTGCAGGGATTTCTGCTCAGAAGAATAAACAAAGTAAGTAGCTTATTTGGAACGGGCAGGGTGGTGGTGCCAGCAACAATGGCAACAGCAGCAAGAACAAAGAGAGCACTAAGGAGAGAGCAAAAGATAGAAAGGTGGTGAGCTGGCACAGGTGGATTGAGGGCCAGTGATATTTAGCCTCCTTAGTTTCTGAAGTGTGACTAATACTGGCCGAGCTATTGTCATGTCACAACACTAGGAATTAATATGTGTTGACCTTTCTGCTGTATATCTGCTCAAATTGACGATTAAACAGTTAAACTTACTTGAAGCCTCCAATACTGACAGTCTGTAACCATGTGGAATAAAATACACTTCTTAAAAAATGTGCCTAATGATGACAGTACTGCAAGGGGTGAATATATCTAATGACTTTTTACTGAACTGTGGCATATTTGTGGCTGTTATAAACCCAGTAAAAAATAATAATGATAACGTATCACAAATTAATATTTCCATCCCACCCGTCTTCTCCACTCTCTCTCATGATAATATTTTGCCACATCCTCTTAAACACACTGCAAACTTTTAGGTTTTTGCATATGTTTGACTAATAAGACATTAGAAATGAGTTTGTTTTATGTTGAAATGAAAAGAAATAAAGACTCAAAGCTTTTTTAAAAAATGTTTTTATCAGGGAATACTATCATGAAATGAACTGTAGCAGTTATTACCAAAAGTCTGTAATTAAACTGTGCCTGTGTCAGTAAATGATTATGTGTTTTTACGGTGTCTTGTTTTCCCTTTTTGTAAAAAACGATCAAATTTTGATCAATAGTATGTGGTGTACAGAATACTGTACACAGGCTTTATAATACTTTATTATAATAATAACAGGACAGAATAATAGAATAATATGAAAAATTATGTTCGACAGCTCAGATTTTTGTTCATCAGACTTGAACTGTCTGCCTTTCCCACTTGTCTTTTGTGCATAGTCTTACAGCTTATCTGCCTCAGATGTTGCAATAATAAATGGTGCAGAGAGATAGTCTGCAAATGCCAGCTTGCCTATGGCTATATCCCTCTCATGTCTGACATTAGACCACCGCTGTGATTCTGCTTTGTTTCACTCATTCTAAATATCCGTGCATTTTTCGCAGCAAAGTCTCGAGTATTTGTGCCTGCAGCCCTGTTACAGTAATGGTAGCTCCTTTCATCCAGTTGTGTCAGTCAGCAAAAGCCACACTAACAAAGCTCTGCAACAGCACAACAAAAGGAAATGCAGGTATAATTAATGCTGTCACTCATTCATGAAGCAATTAATTTCGAGTCAAGAGCGTGCTCTTGTGCTTATTTACTCTTTTTCTACACCCCGTTTAACAGACACTCAATAATGTCTTTAATTACAAGTATGAAAATCTTAATTTGTGTTATCACTGAGGAGTGCCACATCACTGTAATTTGCCCGCCTATGAAATGTCACTAATGTGCACGCCACTTGTTTAGTTCATAGTTGGGCCCTGGCTTACTTTGACATGCACTATGCTTCTGTGGCTTAACAAGAAAGCAGAAGCACCCCAGCAGAATAACATGCCCTGCCAAAACACAAAAACAAAACAAAAAGAGTCTGAGGTTTTGACATGGTTGCAGCCTCCCACATCCCACTCCGACCAACATCCACAGTAGCACCAAAACAAAGCTGATCCACGGAGGCATCAGCCTACAACCCACAGGACCCAGTGGACGTGATGACAGACAGCTTTGCCTGCAGCCTATATGATAACGTTCAACTAAAGCAAACCAGAATGATGACAGCGATAAACAACCATAATAGGTTTTTATGCAATATATTGGAATGATGATGCTTGACACTGCAGTTGGACACTAAAGTTCATTCATGGAGTTTTAAAAATGTCTCCAGATATTTACTGATTGGTGGTGCTCTTGTTTCTTCTAATGAAACAATGTTTTCCACAGTTCCTGTTATGCTATTAGATGAGATGTTGTTTTATAATCTCAATGCTTTTAGGAAATTTGCCACTTCAGCATGCTCTCACTCCCACATGTTGTGTATATTGTAATGCACTGAAGAGAGCATTATGTAGCATCACTTTGTGTCCAGGGCAGATTGACAGGGTTCAATAGCAATCTGTCAGCATCTGAAGGAGATGCGAGTCCCTGTGTAAAAATGCTCTGTTAGTATTGTCACCAACGCATAACCATTGGATATATACATATATATATATAGATAGGGATATATGAGGATCTCAACTTGGATACACTTTGAGTGCTCACAATAATTTTAGGTGAGAACAAACAGTCTGTTTTTAAAAATTTATCTTTAATCTGTTTAATGGGGGTTTTTTTTAAAAACACCCACAGATGGAGAATCAATACATAACTATTTTATTTTAAGATAGACTGGTTCTTATATAATGCTAATCTACTTGACCTGATCACTCAAAGCGCTTTATACAAATTGCCTTCACCCATTCACACCCATTTATACAAGCACTTTTTCTATGTAACTGCGTTCTGTCTAACACCGATACACATTCATATTCAAGTGGATGCATCGGACAGCAACTTGGGGTTAATATGCTGCCCAAAGATACTTTATCATGCAGCCTGGAACAGCCACGGATCCAGGAAACTACCAACCTTCTAATCAGTAGATGACCTGCTCTTTCTCCTAAGATACAGCTGAAGCAGTAAGCAACAGTGTTTGCCTAGTTTGTCATGTTTCCTAAACTGTAAATGTATGAAAGAGAACTTCAGACTTCTTTATTGTGACTGCAGATGCTGCTTTTCTGTCTTTCTGCTACTTCCTCTCTTCAACACTTTACCCCTGTTGTGTTGGCGCTCTCTGTTTCCATATCAACCTCAATGAGGTGATTGGCCGGCACTTGCGCTGACTTGTGGGCTGGACTTAAATAGACTAGCCTTTTGTTTAGCTGTGCTCAGCATTCTGCAGCAGCATCCATGAGGCATTTGATATACCTTTTAATTTATGTAATTATCTCTTATCAGTAAACAGTGGCTTGCAAACTTCACTGAAGCTAATCAGCTGAAAGTTAACCAATCTTTCCAGGTAGGCAAGAAACTGGAAAGGTTCTACAATAAGATGGCAGACCATGTCAAACATTTGTTTAAGTGTAGCATGTGGTAGCACATGATGATGTAAATTTTAGATAAAAGTATTCAGGGATGATTTTGTGGGAAAGGTCCAGCAGATCTGCAGTTTCTGAAATATTCAGAACAGCCAATCTGACACTAAGGTATGCCACATTCAAGGCCACTTAAATCCTCTCACCAGTTCTAATGCTCAGTTCAGCAGGTCATCTTAACTACTCCTGCCATTTGCATCACTGATTTGTGTTAACAGCAGTTAAATAGTTATCCCTAATAAAGGGACAGGTGATTGTGTTTATCTAAGTAAAATTCTATGCATGAGGCCCAGATCCTGCTGAACACATGAGGTGAAAACAGTTTGAAGAAACAAAAAATGATTTGCACAGTTTGTTTTTGAAGAATGTTGCTCTATTTCACAGAAACGCTGTCTTACTGAGAAAGATTTAAATGTTGTTTTCCTTGAATTTATTTTGCCCCATCTGTAGAACTGAAATGAAAAAACAAACAAACAAACAACCCACACACCGCTGTGGCTTAAGAGGCTGTGAGCCTCGGAAACACTGTTGGTCAAAAAGAAGGCAAAACAGTTTATATGACAACCTTGGATACTTAGAAAAAAGTATTTTTTCTAAGTACCAAAGTTTTTAAGCATCAAGAATTTGGCTCTAGATCTAATCTACACTCAAATTCTTATGCAACATTGACGTATTTCTAAAAAATACAGTAATTTATGCGTTGAGTTAGATGGGCTTTGAGGCCGTGTGTGTGACAGATCAGATAATTCTGTCAATGTCAGCTGTCGTGTCCTAGAAACTCGGACATCATCGCTGGTGTGTTGTTGAACTGGTTGTTCTGGACTGATTCCAGGTCCCAGAGCAGCTTAATAGTGTCAGCATCTATCTGCTGCCTCTGCCAGATCCACTTATGCAACCACATAGGAATACACGCACAAGCGTGCACACATGCAAGCACACACAACAACCAAATACAGGTCAGTTTTACTGTTAGCATCTGGCTTGATTGTCTAAGTCAAGAATGCGTGAGCAGAATGCACTAGATGTCTGTTTTAGCTGGTTTATCTAATACCAACATTCTGAAAAAAGGGGGGCACAGATAATTACGATCAGCCCTAGAAATTAGTAAATTAAATCCAGCTCTCTGTAGGCAAATGCTGACCTGCATACTTCAGAATTTAGGATCCAGAACGATTGCTTAGTAAATCCTCACTAATGCTGGGCAGGAAAGCGAGCAGATTTACACTGCAGCATAATTTGTACAATACTTAAATTGTTGACAAATACAGGAAGCTTTGAGTAATCTAATCAGGTCCAGTACTCATAAGGTTACAAGTAACGAAAAATGAACCCAAGGGACAGAAATGTAATAAAATGGTCATAATCTAATTTTTTTCCCCCTGAGTTACGTAAATGCAGTCAGTCAAGTGCACATTGTTGTCTTTACCTGTGGCTTTTTTCAGTGTGTCCATTTCTAAACATACACATTTCATTAGTATGCGCACAGCTCAGTGTCAAAAGGGTCAGTGTGACATTCAATGCAGCAAACATAATTGGGTTGTAGCAGTTTTGAAGAGGGTTTATTGAGATTAGGGTTCATTTTAGAGAAAAATTAGCCCAAAATGTAACAAAATGGTTAGTGCGATCTTTTTTTTCAGCTGAGTGCATCCTTTTCTAAACATGATCATTAATGCTGAGTTTATTAGTATGTATGGAGCTGAATGTCAAGAGGGTTAGTGAGCAGTCCAATATTGAAAAACAGATACTAAACAGTGTCGAACACTTCATACACTCTACATAAATTCATCACAGACATACAAATGAAGCATTAATCACACAGTGGGGGAAATAAAATTATTTGCTTTTGTAACATCCAAAGAAATGAACAATGTCTATTTTATAGTAGTTTAATTTTAATGGAGAGAGAATATTATATTCTGTCTCTCTCCAACTCGATATTGCCAAAATATGTAATAGAAATGCCTGTCCAGTGTGTCCATTAGTGTGAAGTGAACATGCATGCGGAAATTGCATTGCTGGCAGGGGGAGATAATATATTTAAAGCCACAAAGTTGGTAGTGGGCAAAAAATTTATGAAGTGCATTCCAGGGTCCTTAATCGCTGGAGGTGATTAAGCTATACGGCTAATACGTATTTATGTGTAAATGTGTCAATAATGTCTGTTTAAACACTTTCCTGTGATTATTTTCACGTTGGACTGAAATAACATATCCCCCTCTCATGTTACTGCAACTTCTGCATGCGTATATTTTCACCATTTAGAGAAGCAAAGGGAGAAATAGACACAGTGGAACTGGCGTGTCTATTGCACGTTTTGCCGTGAAACTGGGTTGCTGTCGCCATTAAATCGAAAACTACCCTAAAAATGAACAAGTGTTCATTTCTTTGTAAGTAAGAAAACATACAAATTCAGCAGGGGATTAAATAATTACTTCCCTAACTGTACAAGCCTTGCACCACATCATCCAAGTTAATGGATGTGCACATTAATTTACTGTAAACTGTAAGTTTACAACTGCTTTAAAACTGTCAAGTCATTTGTGCTAAATTACACCAAAGGTTCTTTATTAGGCAGCAAACAGACCCAGTAATACATCAATTAGACACAAAATTTATGATCTGTTAAAGTGGGGATAAATTAAAAAATATGATATACTTAGGCAGTATAGTTTCACTTTGCTGCTCATTTGTTGCTCATTAGAGGGAAACATTGTTGCCACTTGTCATGTTCCTCACAGCCTGGATGTTGGCCTGTGGAGTCAAACACTCTCCTTCCATTCAACTTAAAACAACTTAATTAAAACCAATACACCAATAATGTAGCTACCGTAAGTAACTTCATAATTTTGGAGACACTTAAATAAAAGAGTGCTATTAAATAAAGTCAAAGCCACTGTTAAATCAACAAGGGCAATTTGTCCATACGTTATTATTATTCTGCTAATTATTCAGTTATGAGTTTTGGTATGATGCTTAAATACAGATGCACAAGACACCCACATAAAGAGAAAGTGAGAAAAGGAGGAAGATCGCAGCTGTACCAATGTTAGTGCAAAGTCCAATTATGTGCTCCACAGAAACTCTATTCAATAAATGATAGCTTTCTTTCTTTCTGTGGCTGAACCTGTTATAGGTGATGTGACAGAGGCCTGTAAGAAATGATTCATTTAGGAAAGAATGTCATTGTAGCACTGAACATCTCAACAAGGCATTGTCCACGGTGACCTTTCACTTCAGCTGCTGCACAAACGCTCCGTGCTCTGCATCCTTAAGACTAATGGAAACGTTGGTGCTGCTGGAGAGCTGTGTTAGTGCACTGGCACCAAAGGTGTTTCACTGAGGCAAACAAACAGCTAAAGCTCAAAAAAGCTGACATGAACGAGTGCTTAAGTTGTTTCAAAAGGATGTTGTGAGGATAAGGGGACGTTTTTGAATCCATAAGAGCAAACTGCTTTCTATCACCATTATTTTTTATCGTCACCGAACAAACCGAAACACGGTTTCTTTGTGTAATATATTGCCTGTACACTGAGTGAAAGATGAAGGGTAGCTCACAATCTAGCATTTGTGGGATATGCAGAAAATTTGAAGTTTGTGGTAAACTTTCAGCAATAAACAAAAGTTTTACTATGATTATTACTCGTTGTGTTCTCAGACAATATTAAACATATTCAGTGACTGATGTTTATTGGATAAAGCAGCAAAAATGAGAAAAAAAAAGCAGTCGCAAAACAGGAATTACGCAATTCTTGAAGTGCCAAGTAGCACCATATTTCAGTTTAAAGAGGTGAAGCATAACTAAGGCTGCCAGTGTAACTGATAATTAATTTGCATATGTGGCCCCGATGAGTGTGTTTGATTGCTCTTATTGTTCATGCCACCTGTGAAGCCTCTCAACCCACCTACAACTACATTTACATGACTGAACTAGAGCAGAGGTGGTGGCACAGAGCAAGGGGAAGCACGCTGAAGTGTCTTTGCCCATTTGCTCTGTGAGTCTGAACGTGGGGAATAGCAGCAGTGAGCTATTATCCACACCTGGACTTTCCTTTCTATTGCAAGACAAAGCGTGAAAAATGTGAAAGCCTCCAGGCAGATGTTTGCATCATTGTAGCTCTGTAGCACCGCTGTAGATTAGATGCAAATTAATAATTTAAAGTTGCTAGAGAACAAAGAAGCCATTAATAGAGCTATTTTATGAGAGAAGCATGGCACTTAAAGAATCCTAAACAGAAATGTGTAACGAATGCCAGTTCTAGATATAGCCATGGGTGACAGCTCATCTAAACCTATTCTAACCCCCCAACGTAACGTTTGACTGGGTGGAAAGTCTACATCTGTCATGGTCTCCGTGCCTGCCCGGTCGGCCCCACAAGGCTACATTTGCTGTTTCGGTTCTCTCCCTCTCTGCCTGGGCGGAGCTCACTGTGGGCTCCCGCCCTTGGCCCACACACCTGACAACAATCACCTGTCATCACCGGGAGCACTATTTGAGGCTGGAACACAGATCCTCTCGTCGCTGGATGATTGTACTACTGACGTTAGTGTTCTCACAGCTCCTGTGGACTTGTGCTTCGTGATTTGTGATTAGTTTGTGACTTCCCTTCTCTTCTGCTTCAGACCTTCCCCCCCGGACCTGCAACCTCCCTGCCGTGTGAACGTGTGTGAGTGTGGGCAAGAAGACATGAGCGAGTGTGAGAGAGCTACCCTGTGATTCCCTGGAGTTTTGGATTCCCTTCACTGTATATATATTGCACTGGAACTGTAAATAAACTGCATTTTGGAGACATCTAACCGCTCTGCGTTTGAGTCCCTATAACCAGATCGTGACAACATCCAAACTCTAAAGTATCCCACTAGCTCAGTCTTAATGAGATCTGAAGTACAAGCTGTGTCTCTCGGAGCATGCAAAGGTGTTCAGCTATGAGCAGAGAGAAAGGCAACAAGTAAAATACCTGCACAGTCCCACTACTTTTATATATCTTAAAACAAACAACAGAATTAGAATGAAAACAACGGAATTTGAATGAAAACAACGGAATTAGAATGCATAGAACAGAGTTTGAATGAAAGCAACAGAATTATAAAACAAACAATAGAATTTGAATAAAAAGAGTGGAATTAGAATGAAAACAACAGCAATTGAATGAAAACAACAGAATCTAAATGAAATGAACGGAATTAGAATGAAATGACTAGAATTTGAATGAAAACAATGAAATTGGAATGAACAGACCAGAATTTGAATCAAAACAATGGAAATAGAATGAAAAGAACAGAATTTGAATGAAAACAACATAATTTAAATGAAAACAACATAATTTGAATGAAAACAATGGAAGTTTAAAACAAACAACAAAATTTGAACGAAAACAACAGAATTAGAATGAAAACAACGGAATTTGAATGAAAACAACGGAATTAGAATGTACAGAACAGAGTTTGAATGAAAGCAACAGAATTCTAAAACAAACAATAGAATTTGAATAAAAAGAGTAGAATTAGAATGAAAACAACAGCATTTAAATGAAAACAACGGAATTTCAATGAAAACAATGGAAGTTTAAAACAAACAACAGAATTAGAATGAAAACAATGGAATTAGAATGAAAAGAACAGAATTTGAATGAAAACAACGGAATTTGAATGAAAACAACGGAATTTGGATGAAAACAACGGAATTAGAATGTATAGAACAGAGTATGAATGAAAACAACAGAATTCTAAAACAAACAAAAGAATTAGAATAAAAAGAGTAGAATTAGAATGAAAAAAAAGTATTTGAAAGAAAACAACAGAATTTCAATGAACAGAATAGAATTTGAGAACAAACAATGGAATTTGAATGAAAACAACAGAATTTGGATGAACAGAACAGAATTTGATCAAAAACCAAAGAATTTGAACGAAAACAACGGAATTTGAAAACAAACAACAGAATTTGAATGAAAACAACGGAATTAGAATGTATAGAACAGAGTTTGAATGAAGGCAACAGAATTCCAAAAAAACAACAACAATAGAATTTGAAGAAAAAGAGTAGAATTAGAAGGAAAACAACAGAATTAGAAAGAAAACAACAGAATTAAAATGAAAACAACGGAAATTGAATGGACAGACCAGAATTTGAATCAAAACAACGGAATTAGAATGAAAAGAACAAAATTAGAATGAAAACAAAAGAATTCGCATGAAAACAATGGAAGTTTAAAACAAACAACAGAATTAGAATGAAAACAAAGGAATTAAAATGAAAACGATGGAATTTGAATGAAAACAACAGAATTTGAGAACAAACAATGGAATTTGAATGAAAACAATGGAATTCGAATGAAAACAACAGAATTTGAGAACAAACAATGGAATTTGAATGAAAACAATGGAATTTGAATGAAAACAACAGAATTTGAATGAAAACAACAGAATTTGAATGAAAACAGAATTTGAATGAAAACAACAGAATTTGATCAAAAACAACGGAATTTGCATGAAAACAATGGAATTTGAACGAAAACAACAGAATTTGAATGAAAACAACGGAATTTGAAAACAAACAACAGAATTTGAATGAAAACAACGGAATTAGAATGTATAGAACAGAGTTTGAATGAAAGCAACAGAATTCTAAAACAAACAATAGAATTTGAATAAAAAGAGTAGAATTAGAATGAAAACAACAGCATTTGAATGAAAACAACGGAATTTCAATGAAAACAATGGAAGTTTAAAACAAACAACAGAATTAGAATGAAAACAATGGAATTTGAATGAAAACAACAGAATTTGAATGAAAATAACAGAATTTGAATGAAAACAGAATTTGAATGAAAACAACAGAATTTGATCAAAAACAACGGAATTTGCATGAAAACAATGGAATTTGAACGAAAACAACAGAATTTGAATGAAAACAACGGAATTTGAAAACAAACAACAGAATTTGAATGAAAACAACGGAATTAGAATGTATAGAACAGAGTTTGAATGAAAGCAACAGAATTCTAAAACAAACAATAGAATTTGAATAAAAAGAGTAGAATTAGAATGAAAACAACAGCATTTGAATGAAAACAACGGAATTTCAATGAAAACAATGGAAGTTTAAAACAAACAACAGAATTAGAATGAAAACAATGGAATTAGAATGAAAAGAACAGAATTTGAATGAAAAGAACAGAATTTGAATGAAAACAACAGAATTTGAATGAAAACAACGGAATTTGGATGAAAACAACGGAATTAGAATGTATAGAACAGAGTTTGAATGAAAACAACAGAATTCTAAAACAAACAAAAGAATTAGAATAAAAAGAGTAGAATTAGAATGAAAAAAAAGTATTTGAAAGAAAACAACGGAATTTCAATGAACAGAATAGAATTTGAGAACAAACAATGGAATTTGAATGAAAACAACAGAATTTGGATGAACAGAACAGAATTTGATCAAAAACCAAAGAATTTGAACGAAAACAACGGAATTAGAATGAAAACAACGGAATTTGAAAACAAACAACAGAATTTGAATGAAAACAACGGAATTAGAATGTATAGAACAGAGTTTGAATGAAGGCAACAGAATTCCAAAAAAACAACAACAATAGAATTTGAAGAAAAAGAGTAGAATTAGAAGGAAAACAACAGAATTAGAAAGAAAACAACAGAATTAAAATGAAAACAACGGAATTAAAATGAAAACGACGGAATTTGAATGAAAACAACAGAATTTGAGAACAAACAATGGAATTTGAATGAAAACAATGGAATTTGAATGAAAACAACGGAATTTGAATTAAAAGAACAGAATTTGATCAAAAACCAAAGAATTTGCATGAAAACAACAGAATTTGAACAAAAACAACAGAATTAGAATTAACACAATGGAATTTGAAAACAAACAATGGAATTTGAATGAAAAGAGTAGAATTAGAATGAAAACAAAAGCATTTGAATGAAAACAACAGAATTTGAATGAACAGACCAGAATTTGAATCAAAACAATGGAATTAGAATGAAAAGACCAGAATTTGGATGAAAACAACGGAATTTGAATGAAAACAATGGAAGTTTAAAACAAACAACAGAATTAGAACGAAAACAACGGAATTAAAATGAAAACGACGGAATTTGAATGAAAACAACAGAATTTGAATGAAAACAGAATTTGAACAAAAACAATGGAATTAGAATGAAAACAACGGAATTTGAAAACAAACAACGGAATTTGAAAACAAACAACGGAATTAGAATGTACAGAACAGAGTTTGAATGAAAGCAACAGAATTCTAAAACAAACAATAGAATTTGAAGTAAAAGAGTAGAATTAGAATTAAAACAACAGCATTTGAATGAAAACAACAGAATTTGAATGAACAAACGGAATTAGAATGAACAGAACAGAATTTGAATGAAAACAACGGAAGTTTAAAACAAACAAAAGAATTAGAATGAAAACAACGGAATTAAAATGAAAACGACGGAATTTGAATGAAAACAACAGAATTTGAGAACAAACAATGGAATTTGAATGAAAACAACAGAATTTGAGAACAAACAATGGAATTTGAATGAAAACAACGGAATTTGAATTAAAAGAACAGAATTTGATCAAAAACCAAAGAATTTGCATGAAAACAACAGAATTTGAACAAAAACAACAGAATTAGAATTAACACAATGGAATTTGAAAACAAACAATGGAATTTGAATGAAAAGAGTAGAATTAGAATGAAAACAAAAGCATTTGAATGAAAACAACAGAATTTGAATGAACAGACCAGAATTTGAATCAAAACAATGGAATTAGAATGAAAAGACCAGAATTTGGATGAAAACAACGGAATTTGAATGAAAACAATGGAAGTTTAAAACAAACAACAGAATTAGAACGAAAACAACGGAATTAAAATGAAAACGACGGAATTTGAATGAAAACAGAATTTGAACAAAAACAATGGAATTAGGGTCCGTGTACTTTTCGGTATTTGAAGTTTCGTTTCAGAAAGTATAATTTAAAAAAGAAAATGAGACACTTATTTAATTCTCAACTTAAAAAGCTAAAATGAAAAACGTAAAACAATTGTTTTTTTCATTTTGTCCTTTCGCACATCAGAAACGAAAAACCCAAGAAAAAAGAACGAGAAAGGGCCCTTTATTTATTTTGTCTGAACCGGAAGTTTTAGTAGGTCAACAACCTGTACAAGTGATGCGCAAACTTATGGCAAACACTGTAGTGTGGACATCATGACGTTGGAAAAATACTCAGACGTGATCATGGAGATGGCAAAACAAGGCCTGTCATCGGAAATTATATCAGAGCGTCTGTCATATGAACACGGGGAAGTGAGAGGATTTTCTGCGAGAAATGTTAGAAAGTTTTGTGCTGAGCAAATCACTAGCTGTCGACTCTCGGACACACGGTTGGAGCTTGAGGTGACACAAGCTATAAATGAGGTAAGGTACTTTCTTCCTTCACCTTATGACTGTGTATGGTTGTCTTAACTGGGTTGTAAGGGGGTTAGTCTAGACTGTGTGCGCGCGCCCGCGCGTTTTAGCGTCTTGCGGGTGGTGGGTAACGTTAGTTATTTTAAAGATGTCTCTCACTGGTATTTGTACAGTTAATTAGCACAATACTTTAGCTTTACACATTTGCTTTCAGAATAAGCTACTTTACATTTGTTGTTCTAGTAGTAGCATGATCTTTTATTTTAAACAGGTGGGCCCAACATATGGCCGCAAAATGATGAAGGGCTATCTGTCCACAAAAGGGGTACATGCTGCAGAGGGACGAATTGGGTAAATTTTAAGAGAGGTGCATCAACCTTATCATGAAGCAAGACGCCAGGTAGCCTATGTTATTTAATCTTCCACTAGAACTGTATTCCAATGTTCTTTGTCATATTTGTGATATACATCATGTAATGGTAGGGCCTAATTCTGTTTAACAGATGTACGCCCTGCTTTAACAGTTACTTGACTCTTCCTCAAACGTATGATCAAATCTGCCTTTATCCAGTCAGCTGTCATTTATTTTTGTGATTTTTTTGTAAGGGAGCTCGGAATCTTAATCCCACACCGTACCATGCTGAATGCATGGGGCACAAGGTTCACCTGGACCAAAACGAGAAACTTGTAATGTTTGGAGTCACCCATGTTTTAGCTGTAGATGGATTCAGTAAAAAGATTGTGAGTCATTCCACAATGCCAATCAAAAACAACTTGAGCATCTATGAATATGTTTTCAGGTAATACAACCTCTCAAACCATTTATTTCATCTTAAGTGTTTTGATGGACATGTTAGTCATATTGGACATGAGCTGCACCCAAATTTACAATATTTGAATTTAAATTAGACATGCAACAGATGGGTCTGGTTATGTTCCTGAATATAATATATTAAGAACTTACCAAACATTTTGATCAACATTTTCTATTAATGTAAAAATAAATAAAATGGAATTGCACATGAATCATTTAACTACTTTATTGCAATTAATCAGTGTTCATTTATGAATGGAACAAGGTTCTTGGATTTCCACATATCTTTCAATTGTTCTGACATACATCTAAAGTCTGAGCATGACAGTGACATTGCAAAGAAACTTAAGAAATATATGTTGTCCTACTACAACTAAAATATTACCCAAAAAAAACATGAATGAATACATTCAAAATAATAACACCTTTGCTGGTCTTAAAGCAAAATAGTTAATAAATGTTCTTTATTTTTCCTGTACCAGACCTGCAGTGATCACCTATGGTATGTGGGACCAGGTGCGAGTAGACCATGGAAAGGAATTTTATTTAACACTGTTCATGCAAGAGATGCTGTCACATCATCGCTTCAATCAGGAGAGACTGCCTTATTTACAGACCTCATCCACAAGAGTAAGATTTAAGTACCATTAACATCAGCTGAAATTCTTATACTATTACGTGTACTACTACGTACATTTAAGACATGTTTCTTTTAACTCTTTTAGAACCACACAGTTGAAAGGATTTGGCCTGAAATCAACAACCGTGTCAACTACCCACTAAAAACTGCCCTACTCCAGCTGATGGACCAGGAGGAGATAGATATGGAGGATAACCTTGTGCGATACTGTGTGTCCAATCTAACCTGTCAGCTGTGTAACATTGGTCTTGCAAGTGTGGTAGAATCATGGAATGCTCATAGAATCCCAGGTAAAAAAAAAAAAAAAAAAAAGTCAGATTGCTTACAACCCTGATAATGAACATTTAAACACCTCCTCTATTTTTTACAGGAAAAGGCATACCAAATCACTTTGCAGAACATGGGTGTAAAAGAAGAATTTCTCCAGAGCTCTTGCCAAATGCACTTGAAGCAGCAGACCTTTACAGGCAGCACTTGGGATCTGCACTCAAAGAATATTCGACTTTTGGAGTTGATCCCTTCACAACCGAACAGGACAAACTTAGAACAGAGAGTCATTTTGCAGAAAAATATCCTGATATTTCACATTTGTTTTTTAGAGCCGTAAATGGTGACTTTATGCCATACAAAGAAGCTCTGCTCTGTCTCATAAACATAACTCAGAGAAATGTATGAACCACTGCATCTGTAAACTGTACAGAACAGACAAAAAAAAAAATCAACTGACTGTAAACATTTGTGTGTACACACTACATTACTCCTCTGCAAAAAAAGATTTCAATACAGAAAATGCAGCTGTTAGACCAGTAATTTGTAGAACTCCGTTGTTACTCTCCCTGCATTTTGCACAGTGCTGTGATGTCTCTTGCCACTGTTCCACACATGTCTTGCAGCCAATAATGCTTCTGCAGCACAGTGAGAACACTGGATCCTCAATGATGTCTGCAAAAGTAAATCAGATAAGTGAGACTGTTATCCATTTATGTTGAATTTAGTTCAAACTATAGGTTCAAAGTCAGTCTTGACATAAATTTACAGACAGCATGCAGAATATTTTTGGTTATTCTGTAATTCCTCTTGTTCACGCTGTTCTGAGAAAGTCCCTGTCTATATTTTTGTCTATAATTGATGAGGGGCAAAATCAGTACATTTTCTCAATTAGCAAGCAAGAAAAATGAAAAAGTTACAGGTACTTGATTCAATATATGCAACTACAGTCCCATTTTAAATGTGAACTTTTTAGTTTTACATTACTGTGAACAGTGTACCGTCACCCATACTGACATTGTAATCAATTTGAAAAGCTATACTTTCATAGTCAAGATTGCAAGGAGAACCCAAATTAAATGTGCATGTAAACTTTTGAATGTTATGTTACAGTAGACCTGCATCTTGATTGTCTGTGCCTAAGTATTTAAATGGACACTGCTGAATAAAGAGCCTATGTTTGGTAAAAAAATGTTTGTCCAAAGTAATGATTGAATGTGGTTTGACATTGTTTTAATTGTAATTAAAATGTTAGTGTAGATGTAATGTATTTACTAAGCAACATTTGAACATACTCATACAAACCACGCAGCTAAATCCCTCCTTGAGTGTCTGCAGCTTGGGGGTTGTGACTTTCTGGGCAACTGCAAGATCAGTGAGCTCTTTGATTGCTGCTGTGACAGCTGGCAGACTTTGAGATGCCAACACCAACTCTTCTATTTTGTCACTCACTTCTCCCAAACTGGCACTGTCATCATCTTTACGGCTGCTACAAATAAAAATGGATAATCAGATGTCAAAGCTACTTACTGGCTTAAAGAAACATCACATCACTTACTGATAGATGATGATTTATGTAGTGATGTCTTACTGCTATTATAGGATTTAAATCAAATTAATTCTTCTATATTGATGTTCATCCTATAGTATATACATATTTATTCACATACCTCAGTTTCTTCCTCTTTGTTCCCTGGAGGCAATTAAAGTCTTGTTCAGGCACAGCAAGAATTTTTCGTGCATTTTGTCTCCAGTACTGTGACCCTACAGATGAAAAACAAAACCAAAGAAACCTGTTTAGAAGCCAATACCATATTACCCAATAAATATTACAAAGAGTCTGGTAAGACATGTCTCTCCATAAGATATGGGCTTTAGCTGTAATATTATGGCTCACCTGTTGTGCCCTCCGACTCCAGAATTGCATTGCCCTGTGCATCTGTCAAAATTATTGGGTTGTAATTACCAATGGCATCTTGCACTTTTCCTACTATCCCTTGAAGCGTAGCCTCAGACTCCAGGAATCGTACAACCACCATTCTATTGGGAATCAACCTCCCACCAACTACATCTGCAAAGTACACTGATCTGTAAAACAAAACATAATAATTTTACATATCTTGTAAAAGACAGCAGGCCACAAATCCATTCAGTGATTGCTATAGGCAAATTGTACTAAAACAGCTTTGCTATTCTTAACAATTCAACTATCCATGCACCTTATGTTTCTTTTTATTTTGCCTGTTCTGTAATTTAATATTCAAGAACACAGACTCATCCTACCTCTGAAATGTTTTGGAGGACATAGGGGAACTTGAAGTAGCCTGCTGTGAACGTGAAGGTGCAGACGCTGCCACAGCTGGTGCTCGCATAAATGCAAAACGCTGCCCGCTGGAACCTGCTGTTGGAATTGACTCCATGTCTTCTCCGTGGACTTCATAGTGACCTCTGGGTGTAAGGTCTAATGCGCTGAAAACACCAGAGACCGCACCGGGGAACATAGCCACGTTTGAATCATCCGTGATGTACAGAGTATGCGCGGATACCTGTTTAAGAAAAGTTTCCGTAAATCACGTTGCTCTGCTAACGTGTTACTCCTGTGCACACGGTTAATAGGCTCTAAAGGCTTACTTATTAGCTAGTAGCCGGTAAAAGTCAATGAATAACTATTTACACATTAGCACATGTGCACAATTCACATATTAGCACAATGAAGACGGCTAGACATAGTATTAGTAAAAGTAGGCCTACATGAAATCACCAAATGTTAACGTTAGCCGTTCCGCAGTAAGGAAGAACAATAACGTTCATAAAAAAACTGCTGAAAGCAAAGTTTGCGAAGTTTACATATCTACCTGAAAGATGCGACCCAGTTTTTCTGCAGTCATGTCTTCGTCCCGGAGTGTCACTTTCTTAGTTTTCCTAAAAACAACGTAATGGTCCATCCTCTGTTTATTCCAGTGTAACTTTAAGGCCGTCGATCTCTTGTGTGGGGGACGGTGTGCGCGCGCCATAAAAAAACGCGCAGAAGAAGTACTTCCCGTTTCAGACATTGAAAATGCGTCTATTTTTTTGTTTTTGCGCTAGTATACTTTCATTATTTGAATCACGAAGAAATCCAAAAAAGCACGTCTAATTTTAAGTGTATGACGGCTATTTGTTACCACCGAATGAAAAAACAAGTTATTTTCGCCCATTTTATTCTTTATCAAAAATTAAAAAAATGAAAATTCTTTTAAATATCGTTTTTTCGTTTTGGTTTCTGAAACAAAACTTCAAATACCGAAAAGTACACGGACCAATTAGAATGAAAACAACGGAATTTGAAAACAAACAACGGAATTTGAAAACAAACAACGGAATTAGAATGTACAGAACAGAGTTTGAATTAAAGCAACAGAATTCTAAAACAAACAATAGAATTTGAATTAAAAGAGTAGAATTAGAATTAAAACAACAGCATTTGAATGAAAACAACAGAATTTGAATGAAAAGAACGGAATTAGAATGAACAGAACAGAATTTGAATGAAAACAACGGAATTTGAATGAAAACAACGGAAGTTTAAAACAAACAAAAGAATTAGAATGAAAACAACGGAATTAGAATGAAAACGACGGAATTTGAATGAAAACAACAGAATTTGAGAACAAACAATGGAATTTGAATGAAAACAATGGAATTTGAATGAAAACAACAGAATTTGAATTAAAAGAACAGAATTTGATCAAAAACCAAAGAATTTGCATGAAAACAACAGAATTTGAACAAAAACAACAGAATTAGAATTAACACAATGGAATTTGAAAACAAACAATGGAATTTGAATGAAAAGAGTAGAATTAGAATGAAAACAAAAGCATTTGAATGAAAACAATGGAATTAGAATGAAATGAATAGAATTTGAATGAAAAGAACGGAATTAGAATGAACAGAACAGAATTTGAATCAAAACAATGGAATTTGAATGAAAAGAACAGAATTTGAATGAAAACAGTGGAAGTTTAAAACAAACAACATAATTAGAATGAAAACAATGGAATTTGAATGAAAACAACGGAATTAGAATGTACAGAACAGAGTTTGAATGAAAACAACAGAATTTGAATGAAAACAACAGAATTAAAATGAAAACAACGGAAATTGAATGGACAGACCAGAATTTGAATCAAAACAACGGAATTAGAATGAAAAGAACAAAATTAGAATGAAAACAAAAGAATTTGCATGAAAACAATGGAAGTTTAAAACAAACAACAGAATTAGAATGAAAACAAAGGAATTAAAATGAAAACGATGGAATTTGAATGAAAACAACAGAATTTGAGAACAAACAATGGAATTTGAATGAAAACAATGGAATTCGAATGAAAACAACAGAATTTGAGAACAAACAATGGAATTTGAATGAAAACAATGGAATTTGAATGAAAACAACAGAATTTGAATGAAAACAACAGAATTTGAATGAAAACAGAATTTGAATGAAAACAACAGAATTTGATCAAAAACAACGGAATTTGCATGAAAACAATGGAATTTGAACGAAAACAACAGAATTTGAATGAAAACAACGGAATTTGAAAACAAACAACAGAATTTGAATGAAAACAACGGAATTAGAATGTATAGAACAGAGTTTGAATGAAAGCAACAGAATTCTAAAACAAACAATAGAATTTGAATAAAAAGAGTAGAATTAGAATGAAAACAACAGCATTTGAATGAAAACAACGGAATTTCAATGAAAACAATGGAAGTTTAAAACAAACAACAGAATTAGAATGAAAACAATGGAATTTGAATGAAAACAACAGAATTTGAATGAAAACAACAGAATTTGAATGAAAACAGAATTTGAATGAAAACAACAGAATTTGATCAAAAACAACGGAATTTGCATGAAAACAATGGAATTTGAACGAAAACAACAGAATTTGAATGAAAACAACGGAATTTGAAAACAAACAACAGAATTTGAATGAAAACAACGGAATTAGAATGTATAGAACAGAGTTTGAATGAAAGCAACAGAATTCTAAAACAAACAAAACAACAGCATTTGAATGAAAACAACGGAATTTCAATGAAAACAATGGAAGTTTAAAACAAACAACAGAATTAGAATGAAAACAATGGAATTAGAATGAAAAGAACAGAATTTGAATGAAAAGAACAGAATTTGAATGAAAACAACAGAATTTGAATGAAAACAACGGAATTTGGATAAAAACAACGGAATTAGAATGTATAGAACAGAGTTTGAATGAAAACAACAGAATTCTAAAACAAACAAAAGAATTAGAATAAAAAGAGTAGAATTAGAATGAAAAAAAAGTATTTGAAAGAAAACAACGGAATTTCAATGAACAGAATAGAATTTGAGAACAAACAATGGAATTTGAATGAAAACAACAGAATTTGGATGAACAGAACAGAATTTGATCAAAAACCAAAGAATTTGAACGAAAACAACGGAATTAGAATGAAAACAACGGAATTTGAAAACAAACAACAGAATTTGAATGAAAACAACGGAATTAGAATGTATAGAACAGAGTTTGAATGAAGGCAACAGAATTCCAAAAAAACAACAACAATAGAATTTGAAGAAAAAGAGTAGAATTAGAAGGAAAACAACAGAATTAGAAAGAAAACAACAGAATTAAAATGAAAACAACGGAATTAAAATGAAAACGACGGAATTTGAATGAAAACAACAGAATTTGAGAACAAACAACAGAATTTGAATGAAAACAATGGAATTTGAATGAAAACAACGGAATTTGAATTAAAAGAACAGAATTTGATCAAAAACCAAAGAATTTGCATGAAAACAACAGAATTTGAACAAAAACAACAGAATTAGAATTAACACAATGGAATTTGAAAACAAACAATGGAATTTGAATGAAAAGAGTAGAATTAGAATGAAAACAAAAGCATTTGAATGAAAACAACAGAATTTGAATGAACAGACCAGAATTTGAATCAAAACAATGGAATTAGAATGAAAAGACCAGAATTTGGATGAAAACAACGGAATTTGAATGAAAACAATGGAAGTTTAAAACAAACAACAGAATTAGAACGAAAACAACGGAATTAAAATGAAAACGACGGAATTTGAATGAAAACAACAGAATTTGAATGAAAACAGAATTTGAACAAAAACAATGGAATTAGAATGAAAACAACGGAATTTGAAAACAAACAACGGAATTTGAAAACAAACAACGGAATTAGAATGTACAGAACAGAGTTTGAATTAAAGCAACAGAATTCTAAAACAAACAATAGAATTTGAAGTAAAAGAGTAGAATTAGAATTAAAACAACAGCATTTGAATGAAAACAACAGAATTTGAATGAACAAACGGAATTAGAATGAACAGAACAGAATTTGAATGAAAACAACGGAATTTGAATGAAAACAACGGAAGTTTAAAACAAACAAAAGAATTAGAATGAAAACAACGGAATTAAAATGAAAACGACGGAATTTGAATGAAAACAACAGAATTTGAGAACAAACAATGGAATTTGAATGAAAACAATGGAATTTGAATGAAAACAACAGAATTTGAATTAAAAGAACAGAATTTGATCAAAAACCAAAGAATTTGCATGAAAACAACAGAATTTGAACAAAAACAACAGAATTAGAATTAACACAATGGAATTTGAAAACAAACAATGGAATTTGAATGAAAAGAGTAGAATTAGAATGAAAACAAAAGCATTTGAATGAAAACAATGGAATTAGAATGAAATGAATAGAATTTGAATGAAAAGAACGGAATTAGAATGAACAGAACAGAATTTGAATCAAAACAATGGAATTTGAATGAAAAGAACAGAATTTGAATGAAAACAGTGGAAGTTTAAAACAAACAACATAATTAGAATGAAAACAATGGAATTTGAATGAAAACAACGGAATTAGAATGTACAGAACAGAGTTTGAATGAAAACAACAGAATTTGAATGAAAACAATAGAAGTTTAACACTAGGTTTACTAACCTGCGCTGCTTGACTACAGCACAGTGCTGTGCATAAAAGCAGACTGACCCAGACGGGAGAATCATTTCTTATTCGCATTTCTGAAAAATGCACATCAGGATGGCCTCCGTATCACTGCCACGCAGGAAGAACCTCTCCGCGCAACAGGCTTTGGCCTTGCTTCAGGAAATGGATGAAGCAGATTCTGATGGAGGAGAGGTTTCATTTGTCCAGCAGGCCACTGATACCTCCTCAGAAGAATCTGAAAAGGAGACGGAACAAGAACCCAACATGCCACCACAGAAGAGGCCCCGTGGTACTGGGAAGCCCAGCAAAAGACGGCAAAAGACGGCACTGTGTGGGTTGAAGAGGACATTGGAATGCCCAGTGCAGTAGCAAATCGTTTGTGCTTCACTGCGCAACCTGGACCCACAGAGTCTGCTAAGGTTTGTCACAGCCATAGTAGATATGATATTGATATAAACCCATTTAGAGTGAGATTCATGTAAATTTACCATTCTCTATTTGTTTATCTTCCGACAGCGTAAGATTACAAGTGTGCTCCAAAGCTTCCTTTGCCTGTTAGATGTGGGAATGCTGCAGACCATCAGAGAGTGCACGGTACATCAAGCCCGCAGAACAGAGCCGGACTGGAATTTGTCAGTTCATGAACTGATGGCATTCATTTCAATCCTGTTTGTAAGAGCAATCATGTGTCCTGTTGGTGCCATTGTGGATTGCTGGTCAGAAGGATTTCTGGTGCCAGTAATCAAAGAGACAATGCCCCGAGATAGATTCATTTCAATTATGCAACACCTTCGATTTGATGACAGGGACACGCGGGCAGAACGGGTGAAAACAGACAAATTTGCGGCGATCTCCGACATCTGGACAAGCTTCAACGAGAACTGTGCTAAGAGTTTCACTCCAGGAGAACACATGACCATAGATGAACAGCTGTTCCCTACCAAGGTTCGTTGTCCATTCACACAGTATGTTGCAACCAAGCCAGACAAATTTGGGATCAAGTTCTGGATGGCCATGGATTTGGACACCAAATATGTCTGCAGTGCATCTCCTTACTTGGGAAAGGCCCCCAGTCTTCAGAGGGGAGAGAGGCTGGCAGAGAACGTGGTCATGAAACTGATGGAGCCCTTTTTGGATGATGGGAGAAACGTCACAACGGACAATTTCTTTACTTCACTGTTACTGTCGCACAGACTGCTGCAGCGCAAAACAACGTTACTGGGCACGGTGAATAAAGTCCGGCGTGAACTTCCTCAACTTACAAAAGATACTGCAAAGCGAGAGGTATTCTCCACTTCAGTGCTTAGAAGTGGCGGTGTCTCCTTGACAATTTATGCACCTAAAAAAAACAAAACTGTGTGTGTTCTAAGTTCCATGCACCAAGACGTGATGATCGGTGACGGCAAAAAGAGGAAACCCAACACGATAACAGACTATAACCACATGAAGGTATGTGAATTTGTGTACAATTTTACACCAGTGCCACAATGTTTTCTGATGTGTGCTATACAGGCCTATAGAAAAAAATAGATACTCATGACTCTCTCTCTCTGGTTTTACAGTGTGGTGTAGACGTGTTGGACCAAATGGCATAAGAGCAGCAACACGCAGGTGGCCAGTAGCGGTTTTCTACAATATGCTGGACCTGGCGGCGGTGAATGCCTACATTTTGTACAAGGCATGTACAGGGTGGACAGGCAAAAGAAGAATGTTTCTGAGTCTTCAAGCTCAGCAACTTCGTTGCCGATTCATGCAGCACAAGGAAATATTAGCACAGAGGCAGGCTGTTGAAGCTGCTGCAGCTGCTGTGCCAGGGACTGTAAAGACAACGCAGTGCCAGGTGCAAAAGAGCTGCAACAGGAATCGCAGCAGGTTTACCTGTGCAACATGTCAGAAATTCACCTGTGCCAAATGTAATGATAGTTGCTATTGTTGAAGCTACCCACAGGGGGCGCTCTGGAATCAATAAGATATACAGAGTAGAAGAAGAAAGTGATCGTGGTAGAAAGAATAATAAACAGCTAGCTGAAGCTAGCACCAGGAGCAATTCTTGATGTTTTATTCATAGAGGAATAAGAACATTACATGGTACCAGGAGTGGGGTTAAGAATAAGAAGCAACGCAACAAGATGGATGCAATAAAACCGCCAAGTCCGTTGAAACTGACTGGAAACGTGGATGCAAGTTGGAGGACTTTCAAACAGCAGTTCAAACTGTATATTGCAGCTGTCGGAGTGGATCGACGGGCAGATGAAAGAAAAATAGCCATGCTGCTCACCATCGCCGGCACAGAAGCAATAGAGGTCTTCAACACTTTTGTGTTTGCTCAGCCCGAGGACAAAGATAACTTTGATGAAGTCATGAAGAAATTTGACGAGCACTGTCTGTCAAAGAAAAATGAAACATACGAGAGATACGTCTTTCGCTCACGCTTACAGCATCAGGGTGAGTCATTTGATACTTTTCTCACAGACCTCAAGATCAAAGCTCAGTCCTGCAATTTTGGTGATCTCAGAGACTCTATGATACGAGATCAAATAGTGTTTGGAACTAATGAGAAGAAGCTCCGAGAGAAACTGTTGAGAGAAACAGAACTAACGCTGGAAAGTGCTATAAAGATAAGTCAAGCCAGTGAGCTAGCACGACAACATGTACTGACGTTTAGAGAGCCTGTTCAAGGAGCAGCGCAACAGGAAAATGAGGCAGTGAATGCAGTGTCGATTAAAAGAAAGCCATGGAGTAAATTCAAAAACAACGACAACAAAAACAGAACGTGTGACAATGAAATGTTCACTTGCAAGAGATGCGGAGAGAAACACAGACCAAAACAATGTCCCGCATATGGAAAAAAATGTGCAAAATGTAAAGGACAAAACCATTATGCAAAAATGTGTCTCTCCAAAAACAAGGGACAAAAAGTACACACTGTGCAGGAAGACACAGATGACAGTGATGATCTAAGTGAAACATTTTTCATTAAGATGGTGTCACATGAAGAAGATGTCAATGCACAGTCTTCAAGACATAACACTGGCCAAAGTGTTAGTTCAGTCACAGATGATAAATGGACTGCTCCACTGTTAGTCAATGGGACATTGGTAACATTTAAAATTGACACAGGGGCCAAAGCTAACTTGATCAATGAGAAGGATTTCAAGGCACTGACTGAGAAGCCTAGAAGATTTACAGAGAAAGTCACGCCGCTGAGGGCCTACAATAACCAGCCAATACAAACAAAAGGAGGATGCAGACTTAAAGTGACAGCAAAAGGCAAACAGCATAACATTTTGTTCACCATCGTACCTGATGGACACGAGTCACTTTTAGGAGATAAAACATCTGAGGATTTGGGACTAGTAAAGAGGATCTATCAGATTAATACTGACACCATGAAAGAAGCCAAACAAGGCAAAAGACAGGAACACCAAGGGCATGAAGGAAGTTCAGACATTATCAGTAAATTTCCTTCAGTCTTCAAAGGACATGGAACATTGCCTTACACCTACAAAATCCAGCTCAAGGATGATGCCGTGCCTGTGGTGCATGCCCCAAGGAGAGTGCCTGCTCCATTACGGACAAGTTTGAAAAAAGAGCTTGAAAGAATGACTCAAATGGGTGTCATTGAACGAGTGGAAGAGCCCACAGACTGGGTGAACTCTATCACTTGTGTCAAGAAAAAGAATACAGGTGCCTTAAGAGTCTGCCTTGATCCCAAAGATCTAAATGAAAATATTAAAAGAGAGCATTATCAGATCCCTAAGAGAGAGGAAATAATGAGTGAAATGGCAGGAGCTAAGTTTTTTAGCAAACTGGATGCATCACATGGATTTTGGCAGCTGAGGCTAGACCCAGAAAGCAGCAGGTACACTACCTTTAACACGCCATTTGGGCGTTACTGTTTCTTGAGGCTCCCATTTGGAATTAAATCAGCACCAGAGATCTTCCACAGGGCAATGGAGTCCCTGATCGAAGGGCTGGAAGGCACCAGAGTCTACATAGATGACCTCGTAGTCTGGGGAAATACAAGGCAACAACATGATGAAAGGCTGGAGAAACTTTTGTGGAGAGTTAACAAGAATGGACTTAAACTGAATAGAGACAAGTGCCTCTTTGGTGTTTCAGAGATGACCTTCCTGGGAGAGAAGGTTACAAGTGAAGGGGTGGAACCTGATCAGTCAAAGGTACAAGCCATATTGGATATGCCAGCACCCACTGACAAAAAAGGTGTCTTGCGAGCAATGGGGATGATCAACTTTCTGGGTAAGTTCATTCCTAATCTTACCTCCAAGACAGCATGCCTAAGGGAGCTGCTACAGCTCAACACAGTGTTCGAGTGGACGGTCCGGCATGAGAAAGAGTGGAAAAAATTGAAGGAAACTGTAACTACAGAGCCGGTCTTGACATTCTTTGATCCATCAAAGCCAACAAAAATTTCAACAGATGCCTCAAAAGATGGCTTGGGAGCAGTTCTGCTCCAAAGGAACAAAGACAAGTGGCAACCTGTAGCATATGCGTCCAGATCAATGACAGAAACTGAACAACGCTATGCTCAAATTGAAAAAGAGACTTTGGGCTTAGTGTTTGGGTGTGGAAAATTTCACAGCTATGTATATGGATTACCAACCTTTACAGCAGAGACTGATCACAAACCTCTCATCTCGATCAGAAAAAAGAACCTCAACGACATGTCACCCAGAATTCAGCGCATGATGATGGTGTTGCAGCGCTATGATTTTGAGCTGATCTACACGCCTGGGAAATATATCGTACTTGCGGATGCTTTATCCCGAGCGCCAGCACCAAGTGGTGACAGGTTAGTCAGCGCTACAGCCGAGGAGGCTGAAACACATGTAAACATGGTAACTGCCTCACTCCCAGCATCAGATGTCATGTTGCAGCAAATTGTACAGGAGACGACAAAAGATCCAGTGCTGCAGAAAGTATCCCACCTTATACAGAATGGGTGGTCAAAAGGAGTCTGTCCAGGGTTCTACTCTGTGCGAGCTGATTTATGCATGGCTAATGGGCTGGTGCTGAGACAAAACCAGATTGTCATACCGCAATCCATGCGGAAAGACATGCTTCAGCGTATCCATGAAGGACATCTTGGAGTGGAGAAATGTAAAAGGAGAGCGAGAGAAGCAGTTTACTGGCCAGGCATCAACAGGGATATTGAAGAGATGATACAGAAATGTGAAACATGTCTCAAACATCACTACAAACAAACAAAAGAGCCAATGCTGGCAGCAGACCTACCCACTGCACCATGGCAAAAGGTAGGCACGGATTTATTTCATCTGGATGGCAAGGACTATGTTTTGGTGATTGACTACTATTCTAATTATCCAGAAGTGGCACAGCTTTCCAGTACATCAGCACAGTCAGTCATCACACACATGAAGGGCTTTTTTGCCAGACATGGAATTCCACAGTGTGTCATCAGTGACAATGGTCCACAATATGACTGTAGAGAATTTAGTGACTTTGCAAAACAATATGGATTTCAACATATCACCTCTAGTCCCTTGTATCCCCAAGCGAATGGACAGGCAGAAAAAGGAGTCCAAATAGTAAAGAGATTGTTCAAAAAAGCAAGAGACAGTAAGACCGACCCTTACCTGGCTCTGCTAAGCTACAGAGCTTCATCCCTGGAGTGTGGGGCATCACCTGCTGAGCTACTCATGCATCGCAAGCTCCGCACCACACTTCCACACATTTCCAAGGAAAATGACAATGCACATGACAACAAGCTGACCGACAAAAGAATGAAACTCAAGCACAGACAGAAAGGGAACTATGACAAAACTGCAAGGCGTCTGGAACCGCTTCAGGAAAGAGATATTGTGAGGATTGCAGGTCCAGATTTCTGGGACAAAAAAGCAACAGTTCTCAGCGAAGTAGGGCCCAGATCGTTTGCTGTTCAGACAGAGAATGGACAAGTGTTAAGAAGAAACCGGAGAAGTCTGTTAAAGACACAGGATGTTAAACATCAGGACACAGAGACTGGAACTGAACAACGAGGTGCTAACCCTGTTGAGCACCACAGTGAGCCTCCTTCAACTTCCCCAATGTCTGAGATACTGAGAAGGTCTACCAGACCTAAGAAACCTACAGAGAGGCTCATAGAACAAGTGTGAACTGTTGTGGTAAAGAATTGTTAAAAAATAATAATAATAAATCACAAGTAAACAACGGATAATAATTCATTTAGAATAGTAATTGTTCACACTTAATTGATACCTGCTGAGTTATGTGTTATTGACTGTTCAAGCTGTCAAAGGTGAAGAGTTCTAATGTGCTTGAGGGCTGTATGGGATTCATTTGGTTCATTCTGGAAGATGTAAGGTATACATTTGGATTTATTTTGTTTGACTTGTGCTACAATTTTTGGTTATAAAAAAAAAAAAAGAATACTACTGAATGTAGCTTGTTGCACAATTTATAACATGTTGAATGTTAGACAAGAATGTTCAGATGTTACAGAGTAACAGTTCTCTTTGGAATTGTGGTTAGTATAACACCAACCTGTTTGGAAAGGGGATGTAATGATAGTTGCTATTGTTGAAGCTACCCACAGGGGGCGCTCTGGAATCAATAAGATATACAGAGTAGAAGAAGAAAGTGATCGTGGTAGAAAGAATAATAAACAGCTAGCTGAAGCTAGCACCAGGAGCAATTCTTGATGTTTTATTCATAGAGGAATAAGAACATTACACCAAATGCAGGGATGATGGACACTGGGTCTGCAAACGCTGTAAAGTTTGAAACACTTTGAAATAAAACAGACTTGTGTACCCATATATTGTGAATGTGTGTCTTTTGTATGTAGGTTGTAACACAGAGGTTTGGCCTGCCTTGGATCTTAGTAAAGTAAGTAAGTAAGTAAGTAAAATTTATTTATATAGCGCTTTTCACAGATAAAAATCACAAAGTGCTTTACAACACAGAAAATAGGAATATAAAAACAATATAACAGTAAATAAAACAATGTAAAACAATAAAACTATAAAAACAGCATAAGAAGAAATTAATCAAATGCTTTTCTAAATAAAAATGTCTTCAGCTGTTTCTTAAAAGAATCAATGGAGTCCGTGCAGCGAAGAGACAGTGGGAGAGAATTCCACAACCGTGGTGCCACAGTCTGAAAGGCCCGATCACCACGAGTTTTAAAACGAGTGCGCGGTACCACCAGCAGTCTCTGATCTAATGACCTTAAAGCCCGAGAAGATGTATGTGGTTTCAGCAGGTCAGATAAATATTGAGGAGCCTGATCATGCAGGGCCCTAAAGGTTAGAACTAAAATTTTAAAATGAAACCTAAAATTTACAGGCAACCAGTGAAGGGAGGCCAAGACTGGAGTGATATGCGAACAAATGCCAATGTTGCACAAACACACACACACACACACACACACAGAGCAAATCTGCATTTATTTGTCCCACAAGTGGAAAATCTGCATTGTCATTGCAAAAAAGTGGACAGTGCAAGACAAAAGCAGCTAAATAAAAACTGTACAAAGAGCACGGTATAGAAAGTGCACTATACAAACAATCTGGAAACATAAATATGGACACGTGTATTCAAAAATAGTGGTGTGTGGATACACACACACACACACACACACACACACACACATCTATATCTATATATATATATATATATATATATATCTATATCCATCCATCCATCCATTCGCTTCCGCTTATCCTTTTCAGTGTCGCGGGGGGCGCTGGAGCCTATCCCAGCTGTCATGGGGCGAGAGGCGGGGTACACCCTGGACAGGTCGCCAGTCTGTCGCTGGGCCAACACACAGGGACAGACAACCATTCGCACTCACATTCACTTGCACATTCACACCTAGTGGCAATTTGGATTAATCAATTAACCTATCCCCACAAGCTGCATGTCTTTGGACGGTGGGAGGAAGCCGGAGTACCCAGAGGGAACCCACGCAAACACGGGGAGAACATGCAAACTCCACACAGAAAGACCCCGGCCTGATGTTGGAATTGAACTCAGGACCTTCTTGCTGTGTGGCAACAGTGCTAACCACCGTGCTGCTATATATATATATATATATATATATATATTATGTAAGGTGTGGCTATATAAATATATGTACAACTCTGTGTATATGTGTTTATGGACAGGCATGCAATGTAGTGACAAGGATTGACAAGAACTAACATGGTGCAGTGTACGCTGCAGGTAAGGAAAGGAAGTAGCCTTGCAGGGAAGGAAAGACCTGAATCTCTCATGGTTGGGGGTTGGGGGAGGGTGTCTTTGCACAACAAAGGCAGGAGAACAATAGAGCTGAAGACCTGTGAAAATCTCAGCGGGGTGCCAAGAGGTGTTAGGGTCGGGGGGAATTTACGCAAATTTGCGCAGGCTAGTAAATCTAGTAGTAGGGACTTGCACCAGGGAAAAAAAGGCTCAGTATTTCTAGTGTTAAATAGCTTGTACTTTGTTTAGAGATTTTTGTTGACATCCTGAATTTCTGTGTAGCTTTGGTTGAACTGTTGTGGCAGCTTTTCTGCTGATTAGATGATGCCCTCGCTTTTTCTGTCTCACTTTCATTTGTTTGAGTTAACATGTAATGATGTAATGGTCACTGGGTCTGCAAAATTTTCCCTCAATTACATAATTTCTGACTAGCTAAAGGTCACTGAAAGAGTGCCTACTGCTGCTGCTCTGTGCATCTATTAACTTTTCAGTTAGATAAGTGTTATGATGATGAATTGTTCTTAATAATATTCTTGTATAGTATTATGGTAGGACATCAATCGAGCAACCTGTAGGTTACTTAGACAGCTGCTCTAACCTAAACTGCCCACCTAATTATTAAACTGCGCACCCACATACCCACACCCACACATGATCTAGATCTGACCCTGTGCATAATGGTAAAGATGGCGACTGTCCTACCCCTGCCCTCAAACAGCCAATCAGAAGCCAAAGTGGGAAACATGAGCCATACTTTTTGTTACACTGATGCACATACACAGTAAAAGGTCATAGCAATTTGACTTGTGGATGGTTGATATATATAATAATGAAGTCAACTGTATTTTGTTTATTTCACGTAATGTATCCATGCCTTGAATTAGCACGGCATTTGTTTTGTGTGAGGCTTGAGGGACACTTATCATTGCTGGTGCTCATTACAGTGTAATGTATATGTAGTGTAATTCTTGCATGTGTACCAGGATATTAAAGTTTCTTAAATTTCATTTGTTGGCAGAGTTAGCGTTGATAAATGCAAAGAGATTTTATGTCCTCGTGACCAATGATATTAAACTAAATAATATTTGGATAGGGGCTTTTTAAATAACTGACATGTGAGGCTTTATTTTTTCTATCAGGATTTTGCTCTATAAAAGGTAAATTAACTGGTATTTATATAGCACTTTTCTACTCAAGTATTCAAAGCATTTTAAACCACATGTCTTGTTTCCAACATTCACACTTAAAAGAATGCACACACCCAGAGAGATTTTCTAAATATCAGTCATTTTAGATCTCTCGTTTCAAATGACACCAAGCTCAGGTGTGACCTTAGACTTGGGCACTTTCAACACACCTGACTGCAGTTTTGTGTCGGTTGCTGTCTTCTGAGTTTGTAAACAAGCGCCGATGTCTCAGAGCTGTAATTTCTTTCCTCTTGAATCGAGAAAAGAAATTATTTCCCATGGAATCAATTTAGCAGGTCCAACAGGGAACAGGGAGGAAGGGTTCTCTTCCATAACCCTCGAAATATCAAGCACTGGGTTTGAACAACATGTCAAGAAGCAGCCAGAATTTGGCTCGGTTATGTTTGACAGAAGTGGCTCGTTGTCCTCTGTGGTTCTCCCTCCTCAGCACTGCAATAAACATTTTTCATTTCTCCATCTGGAGGCTCCTCTGTTGGACAGAAACAGATGAGAGCATCTAGTAATCAAACTGTCAGGCCAGTGTTGCACAAAAGCCCCATCGTACAATATGTTGAACTAAATGGCCCACATGATCATTGGTCATCCTATCGGGTCTCTTGTCACACACTATAAACAAGAGATCTTTAGGACCTTATACACATACTCCTCTGCGCTTTTCATTGCTTCTGTTCTATCTTAATACACTGGCAGTTTGTGTATCTCTATTTATCATGTATTCCTCCCTAATCTATAGCTGTTTAAATTTTCAATGCATCTCAATCCTTTTACAGCAAATCTTTATTTTACTTTAACCAGTGTTTAACTGCCCCTTAGAGACAACAAAGACTCAGTTTGGAGGAAGTATCCTTGCCGTTTTTCAAGGAGATAGATCTTTAATGCTTTTCCTTTTATCCATCTGACGTCTGTATACTAATAGACTTCAGACTTACTGTGCACCATCAAAATGAGGACCCAAACCTGGTGTCAGCAGGTGAGGCAGACAAAGGGAACTTTAATGGCACTTAAAACAAAGTGGGAGCAAAAAATGGTTCAGAAAATTGGCAAAAAACCCAACTGAAGACTAACTACAGTTTATCCAACAAAAAGATGAAACACAGAAAAGGGACTTTACTAAAGGAAGCAAAAACAAAGTCAAAAGGAGGTATGGATGGAGATGTGAATAGCAGCTGGTGAACAGACAGACTGTCAAAGCAAGCAGGATTATAAATATGGTCTAAGAACAAAAAGGACACAGATAAAAACTAATTAGAGTGTAGCAACCAATTATAAAAAGCAGGAAGGAAACAAAGATGGGAAATAAACCCATTGGAGACCACATATATTCTATGGTGTGTATAGTCCAATTGTTGCTGTGAATTGTATAAATAAAGCTGATTGGCAGTTATTAGCTAACAAGTCTTGCCACACTGAAGTCATCTTGATGAAGCCTCTGGGCAGTTATTTTGAAGCTGCTGTCTCCAGAACCATAATTGTAAGCTACAGCTACAAAACTGAAGGTCAAGTCTGATAAAGAAATGGTTTTTGGTGATTTTTCCCCAGAATAAGGTTTAAAAAGCCCTTTTTCCCCAGCACTTAAAATTCTTCCTTTTAAGATGTACCATTAAGAGAGGACTCAAAAGCAGCATGCAGAGGAAGGCTAAAGTGATAACAAAGAAATAAACTTTCTATAGCTTCAGTAGAAAAAGAATACAGTAAGAATAAAATGCAAAGTTAAGTAAAAAGCAGTTTTGTCCAGCTCAAAATGAACTATAGACTAAAATCTTTTTTTAACCTTCAGATCTGTAAAGGGTCATGCTAGATTTTACTATTGTAATGCACTGTGTACTGTTGTTAGTCAATTGTCTCTTGCTCGTATACAATTAGTTGAAAATGCTGCTGACAAATTATTATAAATATAGCTTTAGGAAACTGCTGATCTCTGGAACTGTGGTTGGGAAATAGGTTGCTGTTGTTTTATTTTATGTAAATATTGAGAATGTGTGTAGCATCAATCTCTAGTAAATGTAAACTCCAGATGTGACGAGGAAGAGCTGACTTTAAATGACGCAATCATTGGGGAACAATTTGTGATTGTGAATGAGCGCTCTTTACCAGTTTCACACTACGGATAATCCTCCATCATAAAACATCATACGGCCGAAATTGACTTACTTTTTAATTCAGAATGACCCAGAATGAGTGAGTGACCCCATAAACTCACCAGAAAAGTGTTCAAGGAATTCAAGAGAGGTGTTTTACGCATGGACTGTAGACATGCGACCACTGTGCATGTGATGCTAACTTGTCTGCCATTTTGAAAATGCAACAATCATGGTGATTGTTGCAAGTGGGGTAAAGCGAATAAGATCCCAGTAACACAGGCATAGAAACCGGTCTGCGACCATCTGGCAACCACCAGTCATCATAAAGGAACAAATGAGTACTCTATGACTGATTGCAAGTGGAGATTTATGGCAGTCGCTGGGAAAATGATTGCTAAAGTCACAGTTGTACAAGCTTGCAAACCAGACCGTAAGCCCCTGGCAGCCACCTGGCTCTAGGAAAAATGTGTATTCACTGGTTGGCAAAACCTCCTTGGTCACAAGCATGTTATTGAAGTTGTAGTTTGAATGAAAGAGGCAGATTGTCTACAAACACTGTCTAGTTCCTCTCAGAGCTGCAGTGAAAAATGTGACACTAACACATGGAGACCGCTTCGTTTGTTAAAAGTTGCGCCCTTTGAAATATTTAGAATTTTCAAAAGGCATTGAATTTACTTTGAAGGCAATCTTTCTCCATTTATGTTATACTCTTCCAATCTGTACTACTGCTCAGCTAGTAGTTAGCTAGCATCTGCTGGCAACCAAACTTGGAGGTATTTTGGTGAAGATCTTTTTTGTGTCCAATTTCATCCTGCAAGAACCAACCTCCACAAACTGCCGCCAACCACTTGGGGAACACATAAGGAACCAGCCTTAAGTGGGATTAGAATAACTTTGGTGATTAGAATATTCTTTCTCGTGCTTACGACATAAAGGTATTTTTTATCTTTAACTATTTTTAATCATTTTTCATACAAGAAAGAGAAAGTGAACCTTGAACCAGGGTAATAAACACCCTTTTTGACTTACTATGAAATGAAATAAGGTCATTGCTACAAGCTCATTTTTATCCATCTATTTTCCGCCGCTTATCCAGGTTTGGCTGTGGGGGCACCAGTTAATCTAGTTGTTCCCAAGCTAGGCAAGAGACATGATCTCTCCAGTGAGTCCTGGGTCTTCCCTGGGGCTTCCCCCTGAAGGACATCCTTAAACAACTTATCTAGCAGATGTCCAAGAGGAATCCAAATCAGATGCTCAAACCACTTCAACTGACTCACTATGATCTGGAGGAGCAGTGGCTCTGCTCCAAGTCCCTCGAATGACCAAGCTCCTCCCCCTATTTCTAATGGACAGCCCAGCCACCTTTCAAAATAAATTAATTTATACTTGTATCTGTGACCCCATTCTTTCAGTCACTACCTAGAGCTTGTGATTATAGGTGAGGGTAGGAACATAGCTCAGCCATTGAATTGATAGCTTTGTATTTACGCTCAGCTCTCTCTTTACCACAGCAAATCAGTAAAGCGTCACTCCTGATGTTGCACCAATCCATTTGTCAATCTGATGCTCCATTCTCTCCTCACTCATGAACAAGACCACAAGATATTTAAACTCATTCACTTGGTGTAGTAACTCGTCCCAGACTCAGAGTGGACATTTCAGCCTTTTCCACACGAGAGCCTTGGTCAAGGTGAAAGTGCAGATTCTCATTGCTTGAGCCACTCCTGTGCAAGCTGGAAGCTACCACCTGATCAAGGTCGAGCTAAGGATGAACCTCTTTGCCACTGAGCACTTTTTTAACTAATCAGTCATGCCCCATGTCCTTAGACTCTGCTTCCATTACAGAATGGATGACAGTGGGACTGAGGAGATCCTGGAAGTGTTACTTCCACTGCCTGACTATATCCTCAGTTGAGGGCAGCAGAATCCCACTACCACTGTATAGAGTATGAGTAGAGTGTCACTTCACCCTCTTGATTTTTCTAATGTTTTATGAGAATCTTTTTGAGGCTAGCCAAAAGTCTTATTCCATGGTCTCACCAAACTCCTCCCACACCTGTGTTTTTGCATCAGCCACTGCCAGACTTGCACTCTACTGGGAGCACCTGTCAGCAGCCATTGGAGTCTCACGGGCTAACCAACCCTAACAAGTCTCATTCTTTACCTCCAGTGTCTACTATCTGGTTCTAAGATTACCGCCACAAAAGGCACCACCAACCTTGAAGCCACAACTCTTGCAGCCATCTCAGCAATGGAGGTGGGGAACATGGCACACTCAGACTTAGTGTCCCCAGTCTCCATGGCGGTATCTGCCAGTGGTTCCCAGTGCACCATCACTATATGTGTGGGTACGCGAATGCTGTCCAGCAAATTGCTTTGATTTAGCATCACTCTTTGTCTTGCCCCCCACTCAGGACCAGTTTGCCTTGAAAGACCCTATAAAGGCCAAATAACAGCAGAGCTCCTTGGATTACTGGAATGCACAAACCCCTCTATCACGATAAGGTTGTAATTCATTGAGGGAGCTTATGTTTATACTTTAGCTTATTGTTGCACTAGCAGTTAAATTATTTGTGTTTGCTTATTTGCAATGTACTGAGTTAGGTTTACTTTCACTGGATGCTGCCTAATAGGATTTTGTGGTTGTCGAAACTGATATATTGTTTATTTACATGTAAAACAACAAGCAAATATGTAATATATGCAATATCCTGGATACAATGGGTTGCCTGATCTAAAACCAGGTCATTTTAATGTAACCTAATTATTTTTGCATGTGAGGAGCCTAATGGATGACGTGGAGAAAGAATAACCTGTATAACCTGAGCAGGACTGAGCAAGAGAGGGAGGAAGGGCAAGGATCATGCCACACAGAGCGGTACTGTTTAGTCCTGTGTATTAAATGTGTTATTTGTATAATGCTACTGTTGTGTGAGTCCAGACCCACATTCTGATCCTCTTAATATCAGCCAGTACTCTGAATCATGGGACCAACGATTCTGTGGGTGTTACAGCAGCCAGAGGGCCTCAAATACACTCTCATAAATACACACGGTACACATAAAATCAAAATAAACAGCAAGTATGCAGGAAGGATGAGTTTATTTGTTAGAAAGTTCAGTGCAAAGTCTAGAAGACAGAAGTAAAATGTTTAAACATCTTGAAACCCTAAACTTGTATGTTGTATGAATGTGTGTGGACACTTGGTTGCAAAGAAAGATACAGAAATGTATAAAGCATGATGCCCTCAAGCCACAGACGTCCGACCCGAGAGAGGTGGTAGATACTCTTCACATACAAGATTGTGGTATAACAGAGGGGAGTTAACGTAAGTAGGGTTAAGACAGTTAAAAGGGCACTTATGGTGTATTATAGAGCATTAAAGGGCTTTAGTAAGTATTTTCAACATGTTATTGTTGAGAAGTAAAGACCGCAGCAAAGACAGTTATATAAATGTTAAAATGGGTTACAGGGGAAGGATTTAGTCTGCCTTAATGTGCTAAAAAAAAATAAAAAACAAGTCCAAAGGCAAAAAGGGCAGTTGAGGTAAAGAGAACAAAGGGAGGAAGGGTTTCACATGAAGAATCTCTTGACAAATTCAAAGAAACACTCGAGAGTTTCTACGAATTTGTCAACATTTTTCTTTTGCTGTATCAATGAGTGCCTCTTCCCTTTCCCTGTCCTGAGACTGTTTTCCCCTAAATGTCATCTTGGATCAGCAGAGATGCAATGAATGCTTTATTGTTCACCCCGGAGCTGGTGCAGATGAGACCAAACATGCTCCTGCATGGTAAATGTATCGGTCTTTACCACTGTATTATCACTGCTAACCAACATTACCTTCCCAGGAGTCATAAGACAGACAAATCAGTGCACCCCTGACCTTTCTCAGAGCTTCATCTGTCTTCCCATTAGTACCACAACTGTTACATTTTGTTGTTGAGCAATCTAAATTTTGGCTTCCAGATTTATCAGCTATTATGAATATCTAAAAAGTGATCTTACAGATACGTTGGTTTATACAGTTTTTGTTCACTCTGTCCAGTGTGATAGCGCTCTGCCTTCACTGAGCCTGATCTATGCTTCCCCCGTTTGTCCTTAAATGCTGTCTTGCAGGTTCCTGATATGAAGAGTTAATTAGTGCAGCTAGTAATACTTCACAACACATGCTGAACATTCAAACACTCACTTAACTCATTTAGCACACTGCAACCCCAATAAACACACTGCATGAAGTCATTGTGGCTTCTGCTTTTTTGCTGTTTTGGGTAATAAATTGGTAAATTTTGGTGATAGCTACATCTTTCCTACTATTTGTCATGACTCATAAGGCAGACACTGACACCACCAACAAATGGAAGACAAACCAAACATTGCAACAGTGGGAGAACACCAGATATCATAAAAACAGTTAGCATCACTTGTTGATTTCTAGATGCCGCATTTTAAAGCCTCAAAAGTGGCATTTGTCCACCACCATGTTGGTTCATACTGTGCATCTGAGGTGTGACTAGCATTACTGACCATGGTGGGAGTTGCACCAATCAGACATGGCTGGAGTCATCCCCACTCCATCATCAAAGCTTTCTTTCTTAACCTGGTAAAGGATTTATTAAAGCCTTTTTCATACTTTAATTCCTCTGCATGACACATGTTAGTAATAAGAAACGTATTTGTTAAGGTGATAAATTACAAAGCGCCTGTTTACTTGCAGAGTGAATATTCATCTTTGGTCACAATAATTTAATAGATGCCACAAACAGGCAATGAGAGAAGCATGTGGGAAAGAATGCTGTTTGACATGGAAGGACAGAGGTTGCTTTCACTTTGTTTTTAACTTCTTTTGATCTACTACTAGATGTCACTGGACAAGCACTGCTTGCTTTGCATGCCAAGTCAATAAATAAACTATATGGGTGCAGTGCACACACCAAAAATCACATATTGTCTCTATAATGTATAATAATTCCAGTAAAATGATCCCAAAAGCACAAGTAACTGCAGCTGAGTGGCACAGTTCATTGACTTGAATTAGCAGAAGCCAATAGTAGACAGCTAGGTGTTGCCACAGTGGCAGCCATGCACATGGCCACAATCCAAAGCTTAACAATTACACTCAGAGAGAAACTATTTACAGAGATCAAGACTGGTTTAAATGGTATTTAGGCATTTTAATGTTATACTTTGTGTGAATGCACCTACTTTTGGAGCTACCCTCAAATGGCCAATGGATAAACTTCAGCTTTTGGGGCTTCCTCACTGGCTTCATCTTTCAGCTCAAGACTTGAACAACAACTCTTTTAGTAACATTAGTAAAATAAAACAAAAAAATATAGCTTTATAGCAAAATAAAGCTAAAAGGCTTCAATGAAGAGACTTTGAAGCAACTGCAGAGCAAGCCTCCAATCGCTTTCTTTATAAAATTGCAATTTACAAATATTTCTTGAAACAATGATCTGTAAGTCATAGCTAAGTAGGCTAATGATAGCAATACACCTCCTTAGTTCACTATTTCCCAAGTGCACAGGAATGTGCTTACAGGAAACCAACCAGCCAGTAAATCCAAACAATTCCAAGTGTGATTCACAGTAGGATTGGACACAAAAATGAGAAGATTAAGAGGCAGTCCCAAAATCTCTTTAAGTCATCATATTTCTTTAATACTTCATTTTTGTGTGTTTTTTTTTACTTCACTTCCTTTACAAGTACAACATTAGAATGAAAATCTAACAAGATCAACTCAAATACATTTTTCTTTTCCTCATCGATTAATGTATCCCTTCATTCTTTAGTGTTTGCAATTGGGTCATTCACAATGAATCATTTCTCAGCAACGCAATAAATACAGATTTTTACTTAATGTTACCTAAATGCATGTATTTTGCGAGCTGTAGCTAGCCAACATAAAACTTGGTTCTCCCCAACAAGAAAAGCAATAAATGACCATTCAACGCCATATGTGGAGGAGGCAGCTAACAATCTAGTGAATAATTCTTCTTTTTGTTTTTTCTTACTTTAACTCTTACCAGTAGGAACGACATATAATAATTCCAACCCAGGAGGGAGTAGGAAGAGAAGCTGTGCAAACAGGCAAATCTGGAGAAACACTACTTCACTCATTCCTCGAAGTTAAATAAACAAACAAAAACTAAAGCCCGCTTGTGTTCCTGTACATATGCAGACCCACTGACACACTCCGAGGCAATCCCGGGAAGGGATTGGGCGAGACACACGCACAGATAGAGAGAGAGCAGGTCTTTCCCACCCTATCAACAGCTGCTGTACTAACAGCACATTTCTGTTAGAGTGGGATATGAAAGCAGGGTAGGAATAATGACTGGCCACTTAGACTCTTAGACCACCTCATATATAGAATCAGCAGTTGACAATTCCACTTTATCACACACACACATCTTTATTTTTTCCATTAACCACCTTGGATCTTTAATGGATTCTAAGCTCCTAATTGGACCGGTGATCCCGACACCGGACCCGACTTCCCGTACACCCTGGAATATCACCTCCATCAGCCCTCGCCGGCCCATGGAGCTTTCATCGATGGCTACAACTGTAAGTATCGCGCTACAACTCTTGATTTCTCCTTTCTTGTTTAAATGACTATCCCTCGACTGTACTGGAGAGCCCCTGCGCGTTGCATCGATGCGTAAAGGAGGCGAAAATGTGAACCAACCCACCCAAATGGGGAAAAAACGGGCAAAGGAACTCGCTATTTTTTTCATTCAGAAAACGTGAGATGTTTGAGAGTGAGAGTGCGCGAGGTGTCACCTCTCTGTGAATGAATGAATCGCGGCATCCTCCCCATGCATGCGTATCTGCGCTCTGTTCATTCAGCGCGGGACCTGAATGAAAGCAGGAGCGCAGCGCAAATCCCGTCATCACCGGTGGTTCTCTGGCTTGCTCCGCTGAGGCTGTAAAGAGATGCTGTGGGTGTATTTAGGGTTTAACTTCTGTGGTGAGAGCGCGAATCAATTTTAACCTGCTCCTCGTGTAGTTTTCTTATAATAGTCCTCATATACCAGTTTGCAGGGACATCATCCACTTAATAACTAATAACAGTTCTTTAATATTCCAGGTGACTTAACGTAACTTTACTGTTTTTTTTGGGGTTTTTTTTTTTGTAAATTCTGTCCGCACAGAGGCACATGGAAACAAACCGATAAGTGATTTTAATTGTTTTCTTGTAATTGCTTTAGAAATTTGTTTTAAAGTCGTCCACACCTCTGTTACCTTATTTACAGTTATTTTCAAGCTGGAAAGCATTACCCAGCCTCAAGTATATATCAGATTCTATTTCTCTTTGTCTCCCTCTCTGATTCAGAGTAGGATTAGTTTACCCACCGCATCCAAAAAATCCCAAACAGATCTGTAGCATCGTGATCGTCTAGACGATCTGTGTGTACTGAATATAGAACACAAGATACTGTTTAACTTTGCCCCACATGAGCCCATTTTGACCTTGACTAAGAATGATTTATAAAAGGAGATTTAAAGATGTACTGAGAAACACATGGGTGAAGTGATACACTGGATGTAGTTCAACAAGTGGGAATGGTATAGTTTGGATTCCGAATTTGAAGCTCAGACTTGCAGCCTTTAACCACTGTATTTATGTGGTCTGGTGTTCACGGGAGTGCTGGGAAAAGCTGATAACAGAGCCGTGCCTGGGGGTAGCTTCTGGAGAAACAGATGGGATCTTCTGCTCCGGATAAAAATGTGGTTTTCATTTTGATCTTCCTCTCTAGGATTCTCTTTTCTTCTTTCCACTGTTTGTGGCATTTTGTTAATTATCTATCTAATCCGCAATCTCTACAAGGACATAAGCCAGTTTAAAATGTCCATGCGTGTTAGTGCGCATGGATGCACATACATTTGAGCACAGCTCGTGTGAGTGCTGATATGATACGTGCATGTGGCTTTGTGTCTTAAAAAGGAGACTATGATAGAGCATGAGTGAGTGGGTGGCCTTTTGTAATCGTGTTTTGATACCTGGTAAACACAAGAGTTTGCCTCTGAAGACGCAGAGAACCTTTTCTCTGCCAACATGCTGATAGGCTGATTAACAACTTGCTCTTGAGGTGTGGCAGATTCAGTGAGCAGATAATCAGCTGAGCAGTTACTGCAGCATTTATCAATCCCGTTAAGCCTCAGAACAACTGAAGGAAAAAAGGCTATTACCACTTAAAAGAGATAGAATAGGCTGCTGGATTGCAGTTACTGATTATTTGTTTATGTTTGCATTCAGTAGATATGGGAGTGACAGGACATGATTAAAGTTAAGTCAACTAAGCCCTAGAATAAATCCAGAATATGAGGTTTTAATTGTGCAAATATACAACCTTAACATATTTTTTAAAAACTGGATGGACGTTCCTTGCAGCAGCCTGTTGGTCAGTTGTGGTTGTGAATGTCCAACACACATCAGTGCACTAACATCAACACAAAACAAAATCCAATAACTAATTTTCTTAGATGATCTTTTATTAATTCCTGACAACCAGATTTCACCCAGATATTTTACTCACAGAAAAAATCTTTTAAGGGATTATGCCAATATTGTTTTTCTGAACTGCTAAACAAAAGCATCAAAGGCGCTTGATTAAAGATGAACTTATAGTATTGAACTGACTATAAGATCCTCTTTAAATATAAGAGATGGTTCCTATTTCCTAATATGTGCAGAAGTCTATAGCTCACTGATATCTGAGTGGCTACAGAATTGTTTTTAATAAAAACATAGAATCTCCTGCAGTTATGTTTATCATATATGGCTGCATCAGAGGGATGTTGATTTAATAATTTTTGCACACAGATTCATCAGTGCCTGTGCATGTGTGTGGGGAAGATACTGAGCTTGAAAACTCTTTATGTTTACAGAAATTTAAAAGGGACCTACAGTGCTTTTTCTTATTTTCGTCAGTACTGACTGTTACAACTTCACATTTTCAAATTAAACAAATCTTCAAAATTGAGGTTAGCATTTGTAAGTAATCGGTGTGAGCCAAAAGCTCATGCTTCAGAGCTCAGTTTTTTCTACTCTTCGCTCATTGTCAAAGAGAGGGGATATCCCTAATATGGTCATCTGGAGCACACAGCTCTGTCTGTGAGCACAGCAGCTCCACCCACCTGCTGTTCAAACATTTTGTTTGTATGGAGCGCCCAATCAGAATAAAACAAATACTGATATAAATATGAGCATCTATGTTCTTCTTATTTTTATTATTATTAAAAACAAAAGAAATGACTTAATTTCATTCAGATTCAACTCCTATAACTTTTCTTCTTCGTGTTCCTCTTCTTCGACGTCTCTCACAATCTCATATATCCCTTATCTTAATTTTATGCTTCACTTCATTTATTTTTCTTTGCCTGTCTTATCTCACTGTTCATTAAACAGTCACTAGACCACTACATTTGTATTAGCTGTTTTTCAGCGATGAGGAAAAACTCAGCGATACTGGTGCGTCTGGCTTTAGTATGCGTTCACAGACATATTAACTATCAAGAGTATAAAGATAACATTTTAGTCTGTAAGTCTCATGCATAGAGGACGAGGAGCCTTCCGTGCTATGCAGCTCGCTGTTTCCTTCCTTCCTCCTCGTCATGTGATCGGCATTAATCTGGTCCTAAGCTGCTCAAACTGGGAGAATGGTGACATCAGAGGACATCAGAGGGAAAGAAAGGAGTGATTGAGAGATTTGTAGGAAAAGTCAGGAAGGTGAGAAATTATGCAAATTGGGAATCATCAGTGGCCATGGAGGAGAAGCAGATCCAGCAGAGAAAAACTGAACTGTGTTATCCAACGCATCCCTCATGACAGCATCATGCATGCATGCAAACTTAATTTTCCACCACATTTTCACTCATTAGCCTCCATAACTGTGCCTCAATTTTCTCACTCTACTGTTCCTCCATTTAAAAACAAGAGCTTGTGACTCTGCAAAAAACCAAACAAAAAACAGCTGAAACGGATGTCAAATAAGCAGAAAAAAACAGATGCACACTTAAATGTGGCATCCAGGATTAATGAAAAAGATATGCGTGTTCCAGTTGACCGGTAGGGCAGCTGAGGAAGATTTAGTTCAGCAGAGCTAGTTCTGGGGACCGTGTGCATATGTGTGTGGGTGGGTGTGCATCTGTCTAAAAGAAACACAGGGAGAGTCAAAAGGGAAGTGTTCATGCAGGCGGGTGTGTAAGGATTTCTGATATGAATTCTGAAGTGGAGCTGTGTGCTCTCAGGTGAAACAGCATCTCAGAAAAAATAAGGTGCTGTCAAATGAAAACCTTTCATTAACACACAACTTCTTCTTCTGAGGTAAAAAAAAAAAAAACCCAACAACAAAAACCCCCCAAAACCCAACCTTGGTTTATTTCAGTTCATTTAAAATGGCAAGTGGTTGAATATAACTAAGTGCATCTTTTAGGGATAAATTTGTGGCACTTTCTTTAAATTGATTCTTTGTATTTGACTTTAAACCTTAGGACTCAATGTAATGTATTTTAATATAGATAAAAGGGCTTCTTGTACAAAACTGCACAAATTCTGCAGCCCTGCTGAATGTTAGCAACTGTAACAAGATTGCATCCAGTTTTGAAGATGCACTGACAAATTTTCCTGCTAATAAGTGCAAATGCAATGTTATCAGTTAAGGTACTTAGTACTGACCAAATCATAGCCAACCGTGGCATGAACTGAATCATGGATTTGACCAAAACCCCATAATTCTGCATGCACAGCACTGTGCAAAAGTCTTTAGTCTCTTTCATTTCTTTATATTTAGCTTCCAAAGAGCCCAAATTTTGGGTCATTTTATTTTTAAAGTGGTCTTGAGAAATAGTGTCAAGGCTTTCTGATGCTACGCTAAGTTTTTCTTTAGACACTGGCTGCTTTTCCACCCATTTTTAGTCTAGTCCACGTAGCTGACCATTTTCAGAGGAATACATTTTATTTTTTTAAAGTCATTTAGCACTGACCTATGGATTATTTAAGAAAGAAAGAAAGGCACTTAACTCACGTTTTGTACACACACACACACACACACACACACACACACACACAAAATCAGGTTGAATCTGTCATAAATAGCAAAGATATAGTAATTTGTGTCATGGCCTGTGATTCAGCCATTTTAGGTTCTTAGTTTCAGTTCTTGATTATATTAAAGTTCAATAAGGAGCGATCAATAGAAGAAACTGAACATGATTTATTGATATACAGAATTCAATTAAGGTATTTGTTGATTAAACTCTGATGGCCCATCATAGCAAAACAGAATCCCAACAGTCATATCAATTAGGGCAGGACCCCCGTGTCAAGTTTACCTTTGTGTCCAAGTTTTTTGATTTAATTGTTGTTACTCACTTCCTGTTTCACGTTGCTGTCTAGTTTTCTTGTGTATTGTATTCAGTCTCACATTTTCCCCTGAGACTGTGCTGATTGTGTGCACCTGTGTCTTCCCCTCAGCTGTGGTTCATTCCCTTGATTGGCTCTTTGTGTGTGACAACTACATCATCCTTTAGTCCTTTATTTAGTCCTTTGTTAAGTCATCTGTTTAGTCTCCCAGTGTGCTACTTTGGGTCACTTTTCTTGCTGGATTTATAGGAGTTTATGTGTTTATGGACTTCATTATTGAACTTTTATCCACCAATGAAGGTGTGCTTTTTGTTTATTCCACCTTTCTCCTATGTCTGCATTTGGTTCCTTAACCTGCAAACGGTAACAGTTCAACGGGCATAAAATTGTATTTTTGCACAAGAAAAGTAATTCCCTTTTGGTGCATATGTCAGCATGGTGTGCAGTGTGTCTTTAAAGAATGAAGGCAGCTAGAGAAGTGGAGTACAAAAGAACAAGAAGAAGAAGAAAAAACTATCTACAGCAGGTGAACAGCATCTAAAAGTCACGTTCTTAAGAAATAGGAAAAACATCTAGCAAGGACTTAACAGCGGATATCTGGCCCCTCAGCTGATCCATCTACTGTTCACTGAAGCCTCACCAGAAATGGTTTCAGTAAAAGAGACACTGTCAAGCAGTCCGTCTTTAAAAGAGATAAAGGGAGAAAAGATGGAGATATGCCAAACTACATAAGAACTGGACTGAAAAATAGTGGCAACACTGACTTTTTATCAATAAAAATCAACAATTTGAACAATGTTTAGTCCAAATTGTTGCCAATATGTACACTGAGTGTCTGCAGCCATATGTAAAACACGCTGGAAGCTCTGTCATGGTGTGTGGCTGCATTTCAATCAGTGGTGTTGGGGATCTTTGTCAAAATCTATGTAATTGTGAACAAAAAAAGGGTACAGCAACATTTTGATCAACCATGCAATACGATTTGGAAAGAAGTGTTGTGGCTTCATTTTTTTAACATGACAATGACTTTCTACCAATGCAGTAAAAGCATACCTGGATAAAGAAAAAGAAACACACATACACACACACACACAATAGAACACTATCAGTCAAGCATGGCCACCTCAGAGCCCCGACCTAAACATTTTTGAAGCATTGTGGGATCGTCTTGACAGAGAATGGAACAAAAGGCAGCCAACATCCAAAGAAGAGCTTTGTCCTTCAAGTAACCTTGGCAACTGTTCGTGAAGACTTCTTAAAGAAATGAAAAGAAAACTTTAAAGATTTCAGCCTGTGTTTAAAAATGTAGGTGGTTGTACCAAAAATGTATTTCGCACATTTTGTGCCCATTTCCTCCTTTCTAGCAATTTTTTTTTTTTAAATGAGGGGTGGCTCAAGACCTACTGTATACATAGTTGTCTATATTAATTACAGCTGAATAACAGCTTAAGCCCATTTTTTACATGAGTATTTGTTTTGTTTTCCTTTCCACTGCAAGCTTCTATTCCTCTCCATTTAAGATTTAATGAGATTTAAATCATCCCAATTACTACAATAATTATTATTTTCCTTTTCTTTTTCAGTTTTTCTTTAGATTTTGAATTCTTCACTGTCCTTTCATGAATTAAAAGCAATTGCTTCCTGTTGTCCTGTTGCAGGGTTCCATGGTCAGAGACGACCCATTTCCAACCGTAGATGTTCCAGACCACGCTCACTACACTATTGGTGTTGTCATCCTTGCTGTAGGCATCACAGGCTTGCTGGGAAACTTCCTGGTCATATATGCTTTTTGCAGGTATTTCTTTTCTGCTTATGTGACTGATTTAAATGAATGTCCCACAGTTACTTTTGCATATCTCTCTGATAATAGAATATGTTGTGACTTATTTATTCCCAGTTCATTAAGCATGACAGCTTTATGTTTGTATGCAGGAGCCGAAGCCTGAGGACACCATCCAACATTTTCATTATTAATCTGGCAGTCACAGACTTCCTCATGTGTCTCACGCAGACGCCCATCTTCTTCATCAACAGCATGCACAAACACTGGATCTTTGGGAAGAAAGGTGCAACACTGTGCACATACAAAGCTTAACATTTTTAACTCAATTACGTAACATGTTGCACTTACAGACTTTACAGACTTTAAACAGTCTTTTATATGTGCAGGCACGCACACTTTGAATTCCACCTGTAACTTTAACCTTTTCATTGTGACATACAGTTCAGTGAATGTTCTCACACAGATACACACACACAGAAACACAGCTGTCACCCCGTATGATTGCTTTTCTGTCACAGTTTAAAATAAAAAACACTGTGCAGTAGGGTTACTCATAATCAGATGTGCAGGATGATAGCGTGTTTTACATGAATGCATTCGGAGGGAGGTATCATTCATGAGCAGATGTCGTATTGAGAGGTTTTTAAAGAGGCAACACACTCCACTGATCAAACACTGGTAGTCGAGGCGCCTTCAGGAGGTGTCCTGACCTTGATGAAGACAGCCAATGGCTGTCAGAGCTGGAGCTCAAGTCTCAGCGGTGGTTACTGCAGGGGGGCGTTTGCTTCCTTTTTTTTTTAATTCTAGCCTTGGCCATCCTCCTACCCAGTTATCCTTTGTAAAAGACAGAACAAGATTCAGATTATGAAATGAAAAAATAAGGCAAGTAAACCGGGTGAGTCTTGCAATTTATGTGTGTTTTTTTTAAGGTGCAGTAAGTCATTTTTTAAGATAATTTCACGTGAATAGAATATCCATGTAAAATTAAACCTAATGTGTTCTAAAATAAAATAAAATGAATCCATTAAAAATACATATGAGTGAGCACCTGTTTGTTGAAGCCAAATCATTGCCCCATCATCTTAAATATAGTGAGGTGGACATTTTTTGGTAATAATGTTTTATGTATGTGGCTAGAGAATCGAGCACATACATTGAACACTTAATACGTTTATTTTATTTTAAAGATTACAGATAGCTCTGTTAAACTGTATATGAGTTTTTGACATTTTTACATGTATAGTTTCATCATCGCTTTCTCATCACGGTTATTTCCTCCCCCACCATTGCACTCTCTTCTTCCTCATCCTCTTTCTCGTCAGCTTAAGCCTCATCTCTTGAATTTAAATCAGGGTTTTAAGACATGACAATGTGCATGAACATGCTTATTTGTTCTCAATATTTTTGCAATTACATATTGTCAGCAGAAAGCTAACAACAAGCCAGCTAAACAACAACAGCTGGTTATAAGCTAAAGAAAATATAAAAGCTAATGTTAGGCTTGAGTGTCCCAAAGATTACATTTTCCATCTGATAAACACATAAATAATTTTATTACATTCTCACATCATTGAGAGTTTATTTGCTGCAAGCCAGAGTCCATCAATGTTAGATCCACTTCAAAGAAAGCTGGCTAACAGTGTCAAATATACTCAACAACTCATCTCAGGATTGGTGTCACTGGTCAGAAGTGAGCTTCACTGGTATACATCAGCTCATATCAGATTGCTTTCAAAAGGTTTTATAGTCTCCTCTGAAGTAAATATACCGGAACACATATTGATAGCTGAAGTAAACAGTGGCCCAAAAACCTACACTCACTGCAGATGAACAATGGCTAGAGGTGTTTGTCCCACAGCAGACACAGTAGCTAAGATTATGCATTTGACCTGGGAGAGGTAAGAAAGCTGTTTTTATTTTGGGTGCAATCTGTAATGTACTGACATCTAGTGGCAAGATGTTACACACTGTACCTTTAAACAAAATCTCAATACATTAATTAATAATGGGATTTTTCTGTTGTGCCTTAGGGCAGATGCATGACAGATGTAATTGGGAGAGGTTAAATTAATACATGGAGTACATTTATTAATAGCGTTAGGGTTAGCCCGAATTGTAATCTGTTGTTTGCAAGCTGCATGCGGCTCTTTAGCTGTTAAAGAGCCATGGGTTGCCAACCTCTGCTCTAGGGATTCTGTGAGTGGCAGTTTTAGGAGGTTAGGTGGATGATCTGTCAGTCTGTCTATTGCAGGGACATTGATTTTCCTCAAAGAATAAACTTTAGTGACCATCTGGTTTCTTCAGTTCAGGCAACAATTATACACAATGAAATGATGTCATCTATTAATTCATTTTCTTAATCGCTTGTCAGGGTAGCAATGTGGTACCCTGCCCATCCTGGGCTGAGAGGCAGGGTACTCCCTGGACAGCTCACTAGTCTATCACTAAGAAAGATCTAAGATAGAGACACAGACACTGAGTAACCAATGTGTCTAACAAGCAGGAGGAACCCACACAGGCCCATGGATAATGTGACCCCAGCCAGCTGCTGGATTTAAATCCAGGACCTGCTTGCTGTGAGGCAAACACTGCCCCACTGATGAAATGATGTCACATAGATTTGATTTGATTTACTAGAAGACCACAGAGGTTGAAGTTACCCATATTATTCCAGTATGTTTATATTTGACACACATTTATTGACAAGCTTTCAAATGCAACATTCAAAATGTTAGAAACAATAGCACATTTAATTTCTTGCACACGATAACATGCTGAGTGTTTGCCACTAAGCAAACCACAAGTCTTCAATGTTGTTTGGACAGATGATACCAAAGTAATGATGTTTGGTCATAACAGTTAACAGTCAGCACCAGTAACCAGACTGAAGTGTTGTGGCAGAACCTTAAGAGAGCAGTGAATAGACAAATGCAAACCCCATTAAAACAAACGGGCTAAAATTCCTTACCAGCGATGTGAGAGATTAATAAAGTTATACAGAAAACAATCACTTCAAGTTATTGCTGTTAAAGGTGTTTCAGCTAATTCATGGGGTGTTCTTGGTTTTTCACAAGATTGTAGGAGACCACCTACTTGTGTCAGTCAATAGATCGATAACATTCAAACTGGGTGGTATTTTTAACACATTTACCCACAAGTGTGGGTGTAGAGTCGCTATAGTTTAGGGCTATGTAGCTATCACCTGAAGTTTAAAACTGCTTCACAAAGACTGATCCTATACAGCTATCAAGGCTTTTCAGTTTCTTGTTATCGATTTAATAGCTTTTACTGGTGTTTGTGACATGTTTTTATACATGAATGAATGAATGAATCCAGGGGCTTAAATATGAGAAATATGAAAAATGTGACTGATGGTATATTTTGATTTGAGTATCCTGTGATATAAATAAGCTGCTAGGGGAAAAAAATCAAATGAAAACAAGAAGAGCAAATGAAGTGAAACTCAAAGCAAGCAGGTTTTACATTTGATGGACTGTTGGCTGGTTGTTAGAGTGAATTGTTGTCTGTCTCTCTGTGTGGAAACCTTATGATTGACTGATGGGTGTTCCTTGGCTATCGCCCAGTATCAGCAGGGATTGGCTACTGTACACCTGCAACATTATTTGGTGAAGCGACAAAGAAAATGGATAAAGATAAAGTGTCACAAGATGCCATAATTAAATGAGCTCCAGCCAAATTCCAAACACTGCAAAACATTTTAGATATCATAGATTATTCAGCATTTAAAATTGTTGAATGTATTTATTTGTCCACCTTGGTTCTAATGAATCTGATGCTTTCACATGCCATACTTTTTCTTCTTCTGGATATTCACTGGACGTTGTAGTTTAACTTATCTACCATATGCAAATGACAATTTTTATTATTTTGTTTTTAGATTTAAATGTCGGTTTTTATTGCATATTTCCACATTTTGCATAAAAACTATCTCATAAATTTTTTCCCCTCTTATAAAGCATTTGGACTTCACTATGCTCTCAGCATTGTTGTTACAGCAAATGCCTCAGGACTTAAAAATATTGTTCTTCTTCAGAAAACATCTGCTGTTTATTGTGAACCAGTCTGGAATTTATTAGCTTCAGCATTTGGCTTTTGAACACGCACACACACACAGATGTGTTGATGTACACTATATTAAACTGCCTTAATCGCCTGCATTTGTTTGAGTTTCATCACAAAGCCAACACAGAGTTTGTCATATGCTTGGACTTGATGTTGTGATTATATGACGTGTGACAGGTCAATGGTAATTACAAAACTACAGCCTGGAGGAAAAACAGCTGATGAAATGATGAGTGAATGCTTGTCGTTTGTCATGCGTGTCATCTGCATGAATATATTTCCACAAGTGTATCTATTAGATTTCCTCATGGATACATTAAGTGTAAATATGCCAACAATGTGTCTCTCTAAAAAAAGACAGCATGTTAAAATATTCTGACACATTTTTCATTATATAAACATTAGGTTTCACACTCCCTGCTTTCTATTTCCCTCACATTTTCTCTCATTTCTAATTCACCACATACACTTGTCTGCAAATGATGTTAAGTGTAATCGCTAACCTAGAGCTCTTTTCCAGCATTTCATATCTCATTTATCTCATTATACTTCGAAATGTAGCATGAAATTAAGTGCCAATCAGATTATTTAAATAAACTGTATTGGGTCTTTTTTTACCGTGATAATTGAAAAAAAAAAAGGATCGAAAAACTATGAATTTCATGCTAACGCTGCATGTGACAACAAACTGTACATAATAGATGGAAATAGCCATCATGATGTCAACCACCTGTTTGTGAGGTTCCCTTACTACCTACTGCTGCTTGTGTTGGTATCCACTTGTTAGTCATAGCGACCCTTAAGACATTCCTTATCTTTCACCTGCTCCATCACCAATCAATCACCTGCCTCCATCTCACCCTATTCCTTCATACGCTCTGTACGTCCTCCTTCACAACATCCAAAGACCTTCCCTGTGCTCTTCCTTTTTTCCTCCAGCCTGCCTTCAAACACGCTGTCTCCTCTTTCTCTTTACTCAGCAGTATCCTAGTTACAACAAGCACCTTGCCGGTCAACAGCACTCGTGTCTGTCATTGCTAACACAATAATGCCTGCATGATAATGGCTATTTTTGATTTGGCAATTATTTTATACCAAATGTTCTTCCTGATGCAACTCTCTCCATTTATTCTGCCTCGAGACCGTCATGGGGAGTACATCTGTTTGCAGCCCTCATGGCTAGGTTGTGATGTGGAAGTTCTTCCTTATAGGGCCTATATAAGATAAAGCACTGTGAAGGAACTTGTGTTGCAAATTGGTGCTATACATTTATAAAAAGGGAACTGAACACTTTACATGTTATGAAGCTGCAGAGCTTTTAGCTCTTTTCCTACTTGTACCATGCTTTTTGGATTATTAATAGCTGGAAATTTCAACAGGGAGCAAGCCTCAAGTGGTAATTGAAGAATGCAGTTTTTGTCACTTGACTCTAAGAAATTCTTACAGTCCAATTGTATAGACTATGAAGCATAGATCTCAAATGGTCAACCAGCAAAAATGTTCCCCTTAGGAATAGAAAGCTAAACCTAACTAAACATTGCAGTTAGAGAGTTAACCACTTTGTCTGCTATCACTGTAGTTTTTACTACAATTATTTGTGATTATACAATCAGATGTGGTCAGTATTAACATGAGCACATGTTGACATTTCCTACCCAGGTTGTGAGCTGTACGCCTTCTGTGGAGCTCTCTTCGGTATCTGCAGTATGATGACACTGATGGTGATTGCAGTGGACCGGTACGTGGTGATCACCAGGCCTCTGGCTTCCCTCGGGGTGATGTCTCGTAAAAAAGCATTCACCACTGTGGCTGTTGCCTGGCTCTATTCAGTGGGCTGGAGTCTGCCGCCCTTCTTTGGCTGGAGTGAGTACAATTTTATTCAGTGACCTGGATGTTTAATAATGATTATCAGTGTGATATAGCGATATAGTTTTTGAATCTCTGTCTAGCTACTTATTTCCAACTGATCTAACTAATGGCAGCATTTGTATTTCCTGATGAAAAGTGTGGCATTATTTCAAAGAGATCTTGGTTTGCCTTTTCAGCACGGAAAAAAATGAACATTTCACGTGAATCATTAAAACACTTGATGGATATGATAGTGGAACAGTTTTACTGAGGCTCTGCAGCCTCGCACGTTTTATGGTACCACATTTGCATCTGTTTGTGAAGGTACTCGCATTTGCAGAGTACACACAAAGGGGGATGCTACCAATGCAAATATGCTTGTGTGCAGTCCTCCAAGGACCTGACACCTTAACATTGATTAAGCTATGCGAAGGTTAAACGCTGACTGGTTGAAAAGTGGACCATAACAAGAAAAAGGAGCGACAGCCGAGTTCAATACAAACAAGAGAAGAATGGGGGAAAAAATTTAAGACAAAAAGTTCAACATGAGAGGCACAGATGGTGGACACTTTCCACTGTTTTTAGCTGTTTCACTATTTTAACTCTTTGCATGTAACTTCTCTGGCTAGGCCCAACAACATCCCAAGCAGAAGTATGGTTGCTTGTGACATTGCCACCTGGTGAGAGTAAACAGCTACAACATGTAGACAATGGTCTGCAAAGCTGTGTGTACCACCACAGAGCTGTGTTTGAGCCATCGCTCTCATATTAGCTTTTGGCTTTTCCTGTACTGTGTTTGATTTAGGGGAGGGGTATTTCTGTCCACATCTTGTTCAAGTATCACAAAGTACAACTCCAGCTGTGAAAGCAACTGCTGCAACCCATGAAGAACAAGTCTACATTATTAAAATCATAGACACTTAAGCTTAGGCCTGTCCAGAAAGTGTGTGAGGACTGATTAAGACAACAAAATACAGCTAGCAATTATGATTGATAGAGGTGTAGGGTAAGAAAACAAACAAACAAATAAATGCATACAATAGTAAGATTTAGACACTTACATAGCCTGTCACAGCATGATGTCGCCTCCACAAAGGACTCCATGGTGGTAGTACATAATGGGTTACATGGCAGCACCATTGAAAGCCTTCTCCCTTTTCTTAATCTCAATAAATCCAAGCTTTTTCTGAAAAGGTTGAAGGTTTTAACTTAAAATCTACAACATGGCTTCTTATTAAGCCTAACCATAACATAACCATGGCTGGAAATAAAAGTAAACTCGAACGTGTCACTAATACTGATTGATTAAAAATAAAGGTGCTTTTGGACAATGTGCCAGAAACAGTGGAACCACAGGGGAGATGTGTTTGACTTGAATGTGCATTGACTCATTCTTTATCCAGTGCCACCACCACCAGGGAGTGTGTATACCATGGCAAGGCTCTTAATTGATTTTCCATTGGTATGTTATGCATTCTTAAGAAGCTGTGGTCATTTTACAAATTCAAGTCTAGTCTCAGGGAGTGACAATCAATGGAAAGCCCCACAAACAATGGCAAAAAAAACCTCTTCAGGATTTCAAAGAAATATCTCAGTGACTCCAATAAAATACAGTGAGAGAGGATAAATTACATAAACAGTACAAACCAGTAATGCAGCTTAATTCTGTATTCCCTATTTATGCTTTGTTACCTGTATTTCCAAAGGCTATTGGCTCTTTCATTCATTGTCTTCAAGGATGTTTAGGTGTTTAGCAGTTATAGGATGGATTTCCTTCCATACATCTTATATAAAACAGTGTTTTCTTCCATTTTTCTGTCCACTGAATAGACAAAATAAATCAATGTGGTAAAAGGTTGGCCATATAGTAAACTCCATTCATACAAGACTCACATACTCTACCGGCAGCCCTTTATTGAAGTAGTAGGCACAAACATGTTCAAAATGCAGAAGTATGAAGTCAAAGACTTTTCAAATCAAATCAAATCAAATCACTTTTTATTGTCACATCACATGTGCAGGCACACTGGCACAGCACATGCGAGTGAAATTCTTGTGTGCGAGCCCCACAAGCAACAGAGATGTGCAAACACAACAACACAAACGAGCAAAATACAAGAATGGCCAACCTGAAACTAATAAATATATGTACAATATATAATAGTGTATGGAATGGAAGATGGCTAAAATTGCACTCATCGTCATCCTCCTGTTTGTCATCTCCTGGGCCCCTTATTCCTGCACAGCCCTCACTGCATTTGCATTTTCAGGAGCAAAGAGGCAGGAGAGAAATGTCAGATTTAATGATGTGGAAAATGACCAAAAGAGTTTATGTCCTCCCAAAGGTGCCTACGTCCCGGAGGGTCTGATGACGTCTTGTTCCTGGGACTACATGACGTTCACCCCTTCCGTCCGCTCCTACACCATGCTGCTCTTCACCTTTGTCTTCTTCATCCCTCTCTTTGTCATCATTTTCTGCTATTGCTGTATCTTCAGAGCCATTCGACACACAACGCGGTTGGTACTGTTCATGCACACACGAACATCAACACCATTTATGGCTATTATTCTCGAAGGTCTCCTCCTGTGACACACTCCCACAGCTGTGTGAATATCAACAAGTTAGCCATAAAAATGAATTACAAACGAGGGTCTGTTATCACAGTAAAATTACAATTTATATTATTTATTATAGACGACGGCTTTCGATAACTATTTTTACTGGTGGTGGGCATGTCTGTGCGTCACAGGGCAATAACAAAGATCAACTGCGAGGGGACCAGAGACTCTGCAAAGAGGTTCCATAAAATGAGGAGCGAATGGAAGATGGCTAAAATTGCACTCATCGTCATCCTCCTGTTTGTCATCTCCTGGGCCCCTTATTCCTGCACAGCCCTCACTGCATTTGCTGGGTACGTGCACAAGTGTGTGTGTCAGTGTCTGCTAAAGAGACATCTTTTTTCACAGTCCAGTGACGTCTAAAATTCTCCATTAGGACGAAAAAACCCCAAAGTTGAACACTTTACTCACAATAAAGTACTGAGTTTATGATTGAAGATGCCATTAAAGCTGTTTCAGCCAAAAGCTATTTATCTATGGCTGTGTGGTTTTAGTCGTAACAAGACTGTTAATATTCCTGTAGGAAGTGAACTCCCGTGATGGATTACCTAGAACAGAGTATTCATCAATACACATGCATGTTTTTTTAAGTAGATTTGTTCCAAACCACCATATTTCTCTCAATACTTGGTAGACCAATAAGAAACTAGGAAAGGCTGCATACTGGATTGATCAGGTGGACAGTGACACAACTACCTGCTGCCTGTTCTTTTGCGATGGACTGTGCTGCCTGTCCAAGAAGTACCCCATCATTGTCCCAGTGTCACCTGAAGTATAGCCTCCAGCCCACCGTGACCCTGGCTGAACAAGCAGTTAAGAAAATGTTGGGGTGAAGTGAGGGATGAATTGAGCACTAAATGCAAGCCCAACTGTGTGTCCCAGTCCTGTGTCTCTGCACTAATTCTGCACAAGACAACACACGCCCACCCATGCCCTTGTCACACAAATGTGTCTCATTTCCTTGTCTCATTTTTCTTCCTGCCACCATCTGTCTCATCTCTCTCTCCCTCTCTCTCTCTCAGGTATGCAGACTTGTTAACTCCTTATATGAACTCTGTTCCTGCTGTGATTGCCAAAGCATCAGCTATCCACAACCCCATCATATACGCCATAACACATCCTAAATACAGGTAGGATGTAGCTGCAGTAACAGTTAAAAAATAATGGTGTTCTTTCTCAATCTCCTCGCACACAACAGCGGTGAAGAAGCAGACGTTACACAAGGTGTCAGAGTAATAATTAAGGACATAAAAGTAAAAAACTTTTTGCAGCTTCAGTATGTACACAATGGCACACCACAGTAAGAATGTAAGAAAAGAAAGAAAACATCAAGCTACAAAAAGGAATAATAAAGCAGTGTGACAGAGAAGTATAATTGGTATACAGAGAAAGTAAAGAAAAGATACAAAATAATCATTTTTGAAGTATTTTAGTAAAGGTTCATGTTGTCTCTGTGTCCCCCCCCCCGGCTCAGACTTTTTTAAAGAACAAATTTAGCTGCTTCCATGCTCATGTTAGTTATCTCTCCAAGTAAATATTTCATCTTATTTGGTTTGAGAGTGTGTCAAATTTGGTATTGCTCTCTCTGCATGTGTGCATAATTGATACTATGTTGCCAGGTTTGTCATCGTCACCCATATAAATGGCTGGGATGTGTTTCCTTGGTCTATAGTCAGTTACATCTGATCAGCTCTGATTAGAAAGGGAGATTATTTTTGGAGTTTTAGCAAAGATGTTGCTCAGTAGTTGATACTTTAACTGATGGCACAACCACAGAATGATTAACATGTGTGGTTTACATTATATCAGAATAAGGTTTCATTGTTCTTTAATTATTTTAAAAGGGTATAATTTTAGCTTGGGGTGTGAGAGGTCAGCCCCCAAAAATCTACAAATCTCTCAGGAGCCCAGCATATACGATGTCACAAAGTTTCTACAGTTCAAAGAATTTTGAAGAATACAAAAAACAAACATTAAAAAAGACAAATAAAGGAGATTGGAGCGCCAGAAACAAACAAACAAAAGAAGGTTGAAGGCCACCCACCCAGTGTGTGATTCGATTAAATCGCCTTATCTAAACTTGTGTTAATAAACCAAACTAATGAAATTAAAACGGAAAACAAGACAACCCACAACATTCAACTCAGTAGAATATTGAACGTTTACTAAGCAGCTGAAGTCAAAGGAGGCCAATGTCAGACCAGAGAGAGAGGCACTCCAACCATCCTGACTTCATATGCAAGCAGATGAGTCTTCATAGCTAATCACTACTCTGCATGAAACAGAGAGTGCTAGAAAGCAGGTTAATAAAGATGATCAAATACAATAACCAGAGGGTAAATGTGCCATCGCACAGAGGCGCATGACACTCCCAGTGACTCCTTTGCACTTCTTTAATCACATTCTAATATAAAAAAAATTGCGAACAAGCTACAAGTCTGGCCATGAACACTGGCCATGTGTTCGGCACCTCCTGCAACCTCCTGCAACACATGACACTCACACACACACACACACACATACACACCGATCCCACAAGAAAGTCCGATGCAATAACAATTTGGAGGGATTTAGATATATGTTACTCTGTAGAACATTTCAGTTCCAATCCTATTTTTCAGACTTTTGACCATATTTTCTGATTTGTGGGATGGTAAAAGCAGAAATTCAAAATCTGTACAAGAAATGAACAATGAAAAAGAATGCAAATGACTTCACTTTTTTAAAAATTTATTTAAATATTCAACTGGGGAAAAATTCTGATAATATTCATTAGCAGGCTATACTTTCATGTACACAATGCGCTTACTTTTGTTTTTGGCAGTAGTACGAGGACATTTGGCAGCAAATATCCTTGTATTTTGGAACTTTTGGAATTACTAACTTTCCAATTAGTAGATGACCTGCACTACCTCCTGATTTACAGCTGCCCCTAAAATTGTTGCCATGCTTACCATGAACATGCCTACGCACTAGTGAGTGTAAGTTCAAGCAAACTTGATCTGAGCAGACACTATGATCCCGTCTCCCCTTAAAGTACTCATCATGTCCATTTTATCATAACTTTGCTCCTTATCAAATTATTATTTTAAAGCTAATCCTTACATGGGGATTCATTCTGCACCTTAGCAACGGAGCCAATTCGTGTTGATTTTAAAGACACTACAAAGTGCTGGGTGAACATCAGCCTCAACCTACTTTATAATTTATTATCATTATTTTATTACTACTGTTTATTATTTGATCCTGCTTTTGTGTGGTAGTTGGCACATTCGCTTAACAATCAAAAGGTTCCAGCAGGAGACAAAAATCCCTTTCAGGTTTTATCAGGGAGAGAATTCCAGGTGAAACCACATCAAACATGCCAAGCTACCTGCTAACAACCCTACCCCACCCCTCACCCCCAAGTGAATAAGGCTGAAAATAGCTTATTTGGTTTTGTTTTGTGTTGTTACATGAATCACCGAAGCAACTAGAAACTGAATAGTAGTAAATGCATTAGTAAGGCAATAATTAAATAGTAGTAAAAGAGCAGTACACTGAAATAAAGGAAAAAACTGACTACAGTGACAACATGGGCAGTCTTGGTAGTTGTACCACAACCCCTTAAATGCACAGCATTAATCAAACTTGTATAGTGTAGAAAACTGTACTATATTATATTATACTATATTATACTATACTGTATATATATCTAGTTCATTTACCATTTACCAAACTTTAAGGAGCCAAGCCTCATGACTACTTTATTTTTTGTGGTATTCTCATCTTGATAACTTTTTAACATCCTAATTAAAAGCTGACATTTGTCTAATTCAGCTCCAGCTTGTAAGGATGTCATGCAGCCCCACACTTCACTATCATGTAATTAAAAAAAAAAAGCAATTATGGATTGGAAAATTTCTCTGTCTCGTTCAGGTCAGCAATCAGCAGGTACGTTCCTTACCTCGGGGTATTGCTGTGTATGAAGAGCAGAGACCGTTTCAGCAGCAGCAGCTTCCAGTCCATCCGCCGATCAACCCTCACCAGCCAGTCAGAGTTCAAAGGCCCCAGCAGGACTCACAACTCTTCCCAGTCTGAGAGTGAATCAGTGAGTGTGGCTCATATTTAATATGTTTTGTATTTTATGTCCTTGTACAAAGGTTTAAAATATGGATTGCTGATTTCAGTCCTTTTCCTTCTCAGGCCCAGTTCTCAGACACGGAGGAAGACTACTCTTCACGAACTCCTGTTAGTCGTCACTTGTCCGGTGATGCCAAACAGGTGCGTCACGCTAGCCAGAGGTCAAAGGTGAGAGGGTATAACACAGAGTACGAGAGAACCTCTGCTCACAACGCCACTGATCCAGCAATATGTCACCTGTCACCAATCACTGTGAGTATAAAAGCCTCACTTGTGTAAAGGTATTGCTGCTAACACGACAAAAAGTTCCATGATTCCAGTCTACTTGATTTTAATTAGCTTTGTCTCCCCTTCATTCTCATCTCCTTGTTCACTTTGAAAAAACCTTTCAGTGCTCAATAAGTGGAAGTCTCTTTCTGATCACCTGCACAGTGTCCTTCATTGTATTAAAAGCCTTCAGCCTGTGTTTATTTTGGGGAAGAGAGTTGCACAAGGTAAAATCTGTAGAGTAAGGTAGGGAGTCATTGCAAATTATGTTTGGCTCCTGAAAGAAGTAGAAAGAAGTTTTGATGCATTTTGAATGGGTGTACAATGGCCGGCTGACACAACACCACTGTTGAGGTACTTTGTATTGAATATTCCCTCTAAGTAAAACTGCACTGAAAGTCTTTCCCTTGCAGATGAATTCATAGCACACAACCCGTCGAATGACAGTTTAACTGCTTCTGTGCTTGCTTGTGACCAGATGTCCCTGTTATTGGTTCAGACGTAACAAACTCGTTCACTGACACAACTGTTTGGACACAGCTCTAATCACCAGAACTCTGATGTAAAAGTTGTTTCTTGAGGACAGAGTTTACTTTCTGTGCAAATTTGAGGTCTGCTGTGAAACTGCGGTTAAGCTTGTGCTGGTAGTCTTGAATCGGAGGTGATAACTTTTTCAAATTTAAAACAGATAAAGTGTTTTTCTTTCTATTGGCAGAGTCGCTGGATTTTTTGACAGCACACATAGAATATATTTACTATATAGTAAACCCAAAGATTTATTTTTACACCATATGGTATTTCTAAGTATATTTCTGAAGTATAGAGTTAAAAAGGGGTGAAATAGGACTCAGGCGATCATTTCTTATAATATTTTCATGATACTTTTGATGGAAGGTTTTGCTTCTTGTTTGTCCATCAAAGCTGATCTAAATCCTCTTAAATTGTTGTTTGGGAGCTCGAGACATCGTCGATGTCATCATTGTTTAATTGCATATAACTTAAAGAGGACATATTGATGGGAGTCCACTTAAAATCCAGGCTAACTCAATGTTATGACCAGGGACTGTGTAATTGTGTTTCTGTGGTGCCAGAAAATAACGCTGATCTTGCTGGTTTGACTTTGCATTTCAGTATCACTCATATTGTCTGGTTACCAATGGGAACAGCTTATTTGACTTTTTAAAACAAATTCAAACCACAGAAAGAATTTCATAAAGAACAAGTACCTCACGGACTGCTATTGCTTTTAAATGACTCTCTGAAGCTGACATTTGCGAACTGTCTCAGTCTGAAATCTTCATGTCTGGAACTTTATTGTGATCACAGCTACTTTAAAATCAACCTGCATATAAACTCTGCCATCAGAAATACAGTAAAATGAAGAAAAGAGTGTCATGTTGGAATCAGCATGTATTGATGTCTACAACTCTGCATTATTACTCTATCACTAGTGACAAAAATGTAACTCCACTGAGGGACATATGGTGTAAACAGCCAAGTGAAAGTGAATGTAAACCCACATAAAGTTTGTTTTTTAGACAGTGAGGGAGAAGCCAGCGACATTGAGGATAGAGAACAGGGGAAGATAAACAGTGGGTGTCATTGGAGCGGATTCAAACCTGGGCATATGGGTCGCTTGTTCAAGCCAGTGAGCTAAATTAGCACCCCACAAAGTGCCACTTTTAATTGCAAAACTCAGTAAATGAACAGCTGTAAGAGTTCACAGTGCAGGCAAATTTCTAACAAATAGGCTGTTAAATGGACTATAAACTCTCACAGTTTACAGCACATAAAGAACTCAAAGGAAAGTTTTATCCAAAAGTTTAACCTCCATCAATGTATTTATTGATTCAAAGGCTGGAAGTCACCTGTGGGTCAATCCATGTGGTTGTCATAGTTACATACTGTAAGTCGATCTGTTTGAGAGTAATAAACTGTCAAGGAGCATAAACAACCACCAGGTCACGACTCAGTTATACCACCATGGTTTAAAGAAGTGGAACATGCCTAGCATCCTCTTCTTCTTCTTCGCCTTTTTATTTATTGGCTGCTTCCTTTAGGGGTCACCACAGCGGACCGTCTCCTTCCATCCTGTCATATCCCTGTTAACCCTACCTTCACTGCATCCATGAATCTTCTCTGTGGTCTTCCACTTCCTCTGCTGCTGGAGAGCTCCATCTTCAACATTCTTTGCCCAATATATCCACGATCCCTCCTCTGCACATGTCCAAACCATCTCTAACTCTAACTTCCTCTGACATACCCATTTCTAATCCTTTCCCTTCTGGTCCTATCACCTTTATTTTGGAAGATTGTCACTAGTACATTATTAATCCTCTGCATCTTTCCTCCATCCTCGAAGCACCCCTACTATCTTCTCAACACACCCTTCATTTGTTAGATGTCCATCTCTCTTGTACATGGGGGAATACTTGTATTGTCATCATATTGGTTTTATACTCTAATTCAAACTAGGGAACAACATAACTGTGGGAAGGCATGAAAGGAGTCAAATGTTGATGCCTTTGTCACGTGAACGATTGCAGAACTGGGAATGGACCATTTTCAAAAACTATTGCATCTCCTCCTCTCTATAAAACCCTGCTTTTCTCTGTGCCTTTGAACATGTCAGCCTAGAACGTCTATAAACACTTTGGATTTCTGATGTGGACAGACAGCATAAAGCGGCCCTCACAATGCCATTCACACATCCTTTGACAGACAGCTCAAAATCCACAGTTTATGAGTAATTTGTGCTAACCCACATGTGACCTCAAATACTAAATGCCTGAGCCTCCCCACCAGACAATCACAGTTCTGTAAGCCTTTCTTCCCCCCCCCCCCCCCCCCCCCTCTCTCTCTCTCTGTCTTTTATTATTGAAGATCAGCTTGCAATGGCATTTTGTCATTTTTAGCTGGCTGTGACCTAACTAAAAATGACAGAAGTTGCTGGCAGCAAGTGAAATTGGCTGTCGAGTATCTTAAAAATAAACCCAGCATTAGTTTTCATTCATATCACATCTATAATTTAAGCTTTATCGACTTAGTCACTTTATCAGCCCCTTCAAGCGTCACACATGTGTTTAATTTGCATTTATGTTGTTTAGGATGTTAGAGTAATGTCATAAAATTTGTCCAATAAAATTTGAACACGAGTAGATAATTTTGCATGGTAGTGTTCACAAACTAAGAAACCCAGCGTACACAGAAGTTGCCAGGTGTGTAATAGTTTCTGGTACTGGAGGCCATCCACACCAGCTGTCAGCGATTGCTCTAGCTTTTGGCAACTAAGTGGCAGAAGCCAACTGATCTTTTTATGATTGATCACTCTTAATGCACTCACATGCACAAGACCACCTTAAACTGAGAGCTTCCATTGTCCTGTGTTACCCAGTGTTGCAACTGAAACCACCATGTAATTGAATCATCATGAAAATCTATATTTTAACTCATAAACCATTTTAAACCATTTTTAATTAAAATAAATTAATGTTTAGTGTTTAGAAATTAATGGCTCATTGGCTGGTGTAGGAAAAAAATTATAAACCTCTCAATTCTGACATGTTCAGAAGCTGATTAACAACAATTTATTATTTAACAGCTTGTTCTGAATAATTCCTCAGTATCATCTCACATTCTTGTGTCAAGTGTCGCCCAGACATTTTATTTGTTTCATAAAAACCTGAAAAAAAGCCTCATGCTGTTGACAGGCCAGTGATAGCAACAGGTCTTTTTATGTGGGACATGCAGTATATGGAGCATTTCCGTCTCCCTCTAATCATCTTAGTTCACAGGAATAAAAATAATACAAGCAATCCACATGTATGCATGATGCAAACACACACATGCAGGCAAACCGCCACGCAGGTCAGGTTCACTGAGGACTCTGATACAGAGGGTGCAAACACTAATCCAGTAATCTGGGACTTTCAGACTTAATCCACAGTTTGCATGATGCGGCCCCGTGTTTAAAAGTACTGCACTTGTTGGCAGTGGAAGAAAGCCCCTGACTGCTACCTCCATCTTTAGTCAGTAGTTTGTATACATGTTTACATGACATATACACTCACACACTGTTACCTATACACAGTCATCATGACTGTCAATTTCAATTTATGAGAGTGTTTAAGAGGGCTGGCATTTTAACTGTACGATTATTTTTGTTGATATAGTTTGTTGTGCTGTTAAACTGCACTGAATTAAACAAGGTCCTGTTATTTAGCCTAGCATCAGTCAACATAATAAAATTTAAGTAAAAGACTACTTTGAACAGATAAGTATAAAGACTGAATTGTTTCTTCCATTTTCCTATTGAGCTAGCCAACCTGCTGTTTTACTGAGACATCATGAGCATCCAGCTCAAATTAAAGATGTGGATTAATTTTGATGGTGAGAAAGAGCATTGAAAATTACAGGGTTTTTAATAATTTTTGAGACATTCTGATGACACACTGATTCAGATTTCAAAGGGCAATAAAAAATAAAAAATAAATATATAGATAGATAGATAGATATAGATATCTATATATATAGATATATATAGATATATATATAGATATAGATATAGACATATATTTATAGATATATAAAATGTATTAAAATTTCATAGCAATCATTATATATATCCAAACTTAAAAAAAAAAAAGAAATTATGAGTTTCTTTTTTGCATTGTTGTGAAATATAACGTTTTCACATGTTATAAAGACGAATATTCAGAAATTCTAAATAAGAATAATAGTTTAGTGTGTGTGCACAAATATGTTAAATTGTAGGAGTGATGGCCTTTTTGTTCATATTTTAATGAGCTAATACTTGTAGATTATTTTATGTATCTGTCTCAAATTACAGATCCTGATTCAATATTCATGGCAAGAAAGACCAGTGAAAATTTTAGGAATTTATCTGTAATCGTTTTTGTGTTATTCATTTTCTGAGTGCAAAAAAAATGGTCTGAAAGTGGGTTGTCTGACCATTTTTAAAATATATTTTTACCAGTGGTTTGAATATTTGCAATTCTGGTTTTATATGGGGCGGGTCTGCATTCAGTAAAAGTTACCTGAAGGCCCAAATAGCACAAAAGCTGTTGTGAGTATAACTGATAATAAATGGCTGTGTTTATGTGCACACTCTTCAGGCTCTGACAGAACCTGAAGGCATCTCCATGTCGGACATCAGTCTGCAGCCAACCAGCAATCTGCCAGCTTCTGTAAGAATCCACCGATCACCCTTTTTCTTTTTGCCACACATGTAGTAAATAGTTTTTTTCTACTAATAAATAGTATCTGTGTACATTAAACATACTTAAACAACCTCCATGATCCAAAAACTTCTAGAAATGTTCTTTATCCATCCTCTCAGAATAACTGTAAGAACATCATATAGTACAAATCATTAGTTCACCTTTATTTTTTAATGTTGTTTTTTCTAGCATGTGTACTTCCGTCCATTATGGTTTGGTCCAGCTATTAATTTGGTTTATCACAAACTTCAAACTAAAGTACTACAGTATGAAGCACATTCTCAGGGCAGTGGATTCCTGCCAACATAACAAAAAAAGCAATCTTCATGTTTTTTATTAAACATGTTCCACATTATATTGAAAAATCTTGATACATACTCTGCTAAATTATTTCACTTTACCAAGATTCCTTTCCTCTTACATCACATTAGCTTTTCATGTTGCTGCAACAAGGACAAGACACAGTCAGGATGTTTTTGTGTATCATGGCTTTGGACTGCTTTCATACTCTTTTGTGCTCCTGGAAATCATTATTGTGTTTGTATTTGATGTCAGATTAGATCAGTGGCTATCAATGGGAAAAGGATCCAGTCAACACATCAGTTGCTTTCATCAGATTAAGTCTGTATGTTGTTACAAGCACAAGTACTTATAAGCTGAAAATGCATAACAGTGCTGCATGTTTCCCTGTGCCTGGATTGTTTTTTCCCATGTTAGGTTAATTGAGGTTCTAGGCTGTAGGTATGGATTTGAATGTGAATTAACAGTCTCTGTGTTGTTGCTGTGATGGTCTGGTGATCTGTCAGACTGGCATTCAGCAGTTCAGTACGGTGATTAGTAAATGTACAGTTTTCTTTTGTCTGCTTGTAAACTTTTCACTACATGATTCAGTAGCCGGTGCAATCACCATTAGCAGCAATAACTTGAAGTAATCATTATTTTGTATTAGTAATTCGGTTTTTCACATTGTTGTGGAGGAATTTTGGCCCCCTCTTCTTTCCAGCATTGCTTTAGTTCATTGAGGTTTGTGGGCATTCATCCACAGATCTCTTAATGTCCTGCCACAACATTTCAATCGTTTTAAGTTCTGGACTTTGATTGGGCTGTGCTGCCTTCTTTCTAGAGAAAAGATATTACTTTTGGCAGTTCTTCCAAACAAGACATACTTTTTCAGTCTTTCTAATTGTACTGTTATGAACTTGAACATTTTACATGCTAACTGAGTCTGAGTCTGAGTCTGAGATGATCTTTCTCTGAGCATTGAATTGTGTATCCACTGGTCTGAATGTTCCAGACATGCAAACTGCTAAAACTTCAGCTGCTATAGAGGTGTTCACACTGATGATCAATTAGTTGTGTACAACTGATTAACAGCGCCTGACTGACACTTACTTTCCTAATTCCTACAGAAGAAGTAATGGTTTTAAATTTTCTTTTTCATCGTGGGGCTGACTAGATTTGTTGCAGCAGATGTATTTTTCTGTTCATATTAAGTTACTTCAGCATAACAGTATTTCACTTAACATTGTTTGAATGTATGAATATACACAGATTAAACCATAAAATGACATTCCTGCCAGTGCCAGTGTTTATGCACAACTTAACCTTGTTCAAGGAGTTTTCAGTATTTGTTGCTGTTGAATGAGAAGCCACTTCTTGCTCAATAACTTTGATTTAATTTTTTTTTTAAGTTTTAAGAAAATCAAGAACGCTTTGTGTTTTAGCCTGACCTCTCAACAAGTAACCTTCACCATTTAAGCCAACTCTGCAGTAATGAGGGCGGAGGACAAGAGACGCATTATGCACAACATCAGTGTGCATGCTTAAGTATGCTTGGGCAAGATCTGAACTCTGAACAAGATCAGCAACTGTGTGTGAAAGTGGCCGATAGAAACAATTATGAGGCATTTTGTCTAAAGTGCTTTGATTTTTTTCAAGCCGAGTAGCAAAGTGCTAAAAGATAAAGATGAAGATGAAAAAATATTGCCAAGAACAACCTGAGTTTGAACAAGTTACTGAATTACATTCACAGAGAAATTTTTAATGGCAACTTTACAACATAAAGTATATAAAATGTCTAAAATGATTTACTTGTTACATGTGGTGTAATTTGAGTGTATTTAGCTCTTTCTTATGTTGTAGGTGTCCAATACAGCTATTTGGTCAAAAGTAAGGTACCCTTTGGCATTTATACTGCATTTGGACAATGTAACAACTTTTTTCCCCCTGAATCATATCTATCCTATCAAAGTGAAAGTAAAAATAGACTGACTTGTTCCTTCAAAATCCTGCTAATTTTGTATCCATTTAACCATTACCAAATTTTATGGATACAGTAGAGAAAGTGAAAAAAGAAAAAAATACTACTACTATGAGGAATATAAATGCTCGATTCAATTCATTTACTTCAAGGCACTTTATATTGTCAGGCAAAGACCCTACAGTAATACTGAGAAACTCCTAAGAATCAAACAAACCCTTATGCTAAAGCACTTGGTGACAGTGGGAAAGAAATACTCACTTTTAAAAGAAATAAACCTCCAGCAGACTCAAGGGTGGACAACAATCTGCCACGACCCTTTTAGGGGTGAGGAGAGGAAGACAGAACAAAAGATATGCTGTGAAAATGCACAGAGGGGTATAAACACATAGAAAACAAAAAAATTGGAGGAAGAAGAAACACTCTGGAAAGTTCCCAGCAGCCAAAGCCTAATGCAGCATAACTGAGTGAAGATTAAGGGTTACCTGATCCAGTTCTAACTATAAACTATATCAAAAATCAAAGTTTTAAAACTAATCTTAAAAGTAGAGAGGCTTTTTGTCTCCTGAATCCAAAGAGTGAACTGAAAGCTGAAGGCTATGCCTCATATTCTACTTTTAAATGCCCTAGGAATCACAAAAAAAGCCAGTAGTCTGGGAGCAAAGTGCTCTATTGGGGTGATGTGATACAATGAGGTCTTTAAGATAAGATGGAGCCTGATTATTCAAGACCTTTTATACGAGGAGAAGGACTTTAAAATACATTCTGGATGCAATAGGGAGTCAGTGAAGACAAGACAATGTGGGTGAAATGACCTCTCTCTTTCCTGTCCCTGCAGCAGTTTTGATCAACTGAAGGCTTTTCAGGGAGTTTTCAGGGAGTTTTTCAGCACAGCCGGATAATAACGGATTACAGTAGTCCAGCCTAGCAGCAACAAATTCATGAACTAGTTTTTCCTTACTATGTTACTGGAGCCTAAGGTAATGCCATCCAGAACAAGTATCTGGTTAGACATGATATCTCCAAGTTTTTTAGGGCCAAGTGCAATAACCTTTGTTTCATCTGAATTTAAAAGCAGGAAATTTGAGGCCATTAGAGGTCTCTGAAACAGTTTAACTAATTAGTGTGTGTTTTCTGAGTTCATGGATAGATAAAGCTGGGTTACATCTGCATTGTAATTCCTTTGAATGACACTGCAGATAATCATTTAGAATGCAAACAGAACTGATCCTCACATAGAACCCTGTGGGACTGCATAATTACCTTTTGTGTGTGAATATACCCCTGTGGGTAAACTGCCCTATTTTCTGAAAACACTTTCCCGATGAGTTTATGAGCCCCGTCGCGCTCTTCAGATAATACTGAATAAAAAAACAAGTCCATACAGGTCTACTCAATTGTCAATTCTGCAGTACACACACAGGATTGAAACATTGTTTCCCCCACTTATGGTGTGCAACTACAAATTAAAAGATCTAATCAAGTCAAGAGCTATAACTGCTCTGAACCTCTATTGTGCTCCTGGTCGGGCTATTGCTTGGAACAGGAACAAGACAACTGCTATCTTTAGTATTACAAAATTCTCCCATTGATTTCTTTTTAGTAATAGTGTGCACTTCCTATACAAAAGCACAATTATACTTAAATATACTCAGCTACACTACTTTGTACCTCTAGAGAAGAACTATTGATTTCGTGAGGTTGACCAAGTTAAACTATCAAACTTCATTAAGGGCTCTGTCAGAAAGCCATTCATCAATCTATCCAATCAATACCTTTGATCAGCCGTGTTGCTCTAGCAGATTAAGTGGAAAAGAGCTGTGTTAATGTAAACTGGACAAACATCTGATAACATTTTATTCAGTGCTTTCTTAACTAGCAACTCTCTGTTTCATTCCGTTATTCAAATTTCCAACCACTGACTGACAATGGGAATGATAATACGTGAACACCTGAACACCTCTTCTTGTCTCTCGCTCTCTGTTTGCACAGCTGGACAATGTCATGAGGGAGTCAGGGCCAAGGACTGTGTGCAAGACCACATCGTCTGTCATCGTCACCTCCATATCCAGCCCGTCAATATTGCACAGTCCCCCAGGTTACCATGGCAACTTCAAATTGACCAAAAGTCACAGCCCAGTTGCCAAGGAGACCCTTGACATAGCCATGCTGGAGACAACAGCTTTACCATGAACAGCCAGAAAGGAGTGAAAGCGTGTGAAAGTGTGCGTATGTATGCTTCAGTATTTCTCCCCAGTTGGGAACTTTTCTTACTAGCATGCTGTTTGCGGGTTATGATAACTGTGGACCCTAGCATTGTTTTTATGCATGCAGTGTACAAGTATGTGTGCGTGTGTGCCCAGTAAATTTATGCATGTGTTTGCACTCATTTGGATTTTTGTCATTTCTGACATATCATGGTGGCTGGAGATTGTTTACCTCAACTGTAAGTAAACTAGCCTTAAACACAAAATGTGAAAGGTGGAGTCGCACTCGGATCACACCTGACCTTTCTAGACATGCTTTCCGGTCATACTTTGTGAGATTTGCCATAAACGGAGATGTTCTTTCTGAATTATTTCAATTTCAAAGTGAAATGTGAATATTCTTTATCTTTACATACAGAAGTCGAATGGCTACTGATGTCATCAGTTTATTCTGCGGTGTTACAACTGAAAGTTTTAAAAAATGTTGAGATTTTATTTTGTGCATAGCGTTTATGTTAATGCGTAGCTACGGAAAAGTGTCAGAATCCTACTTTTGAATTAAGAACCTATTCATGCAAATGAAAAGCATGTTTTCAAACCAATTCTACAATAAAATAGAATCAGAGTTCTTGTTTTTCTTTTACAGTGTTTGCCGATTAAAGGATGTACTCTAAATGATGTATCTAGTATAAATAATGGACCAGACATTTTGTATATTAAAACTGATTAAAATGACTGCTGATAATGTGGAAAAACTGGGCGCACTACTGATCTCACACGTTACCTATTTAAGTCACGTTAAAATTGTAGTGTTCAGCTCCTGCTCCATCTGTACCCACACAGTGTTTGCTGAAAAGCTCTACATGTTGAAACCTGCTGAAATTTCAGAATGACAGAAACAAAGTACAAAACTTTAATGAAAAGTGTAAAAAAAGATATACAAAGGTCCTCCACAGTTAGGAATTCACCTATGAAGATTAAAGCATTTTTTGTGACTAATCAAAATCGAAAACCTCGCCCACACCCACCAATATTCCACTTCAAGGTTATCCCCCTTGAGCACCAATGGATGGCTTTGAGCACTTCTGCTATTTTTAGATTGCTCTATGCAATTTTTGTATGCCCACACTAACTAGTTAACCACTTCTATTGTTCAAATTAAATTTCACTTTGAACAACACAAGTTCACAAAAAGCCAAATCTGCTGAGTTAGGCCTCACGCCGAGAAACTGCTAACAACTGTTTGGCAACCAATGGAAGAGCAAAATAAGTAACCTGGCAAATACTTGCCAGGTTAGAGAATACCTACCTACTTTTCAACCAGTTAAGTGAAACTGGTTGAACAGAGATATATGGTACTGCAAGAAAACCTCCTAGGAACTGCTAGCAGTTTTAAGTCAAAGATGTAACTTTTGAAACGTGTTGATTTCAACAGTAAGGCACAGCTTTAACTTTGAAGATGAACATTCTTTGTTTCTCGTTTGCATTATAAGGTTCACTGCCACATGGTTGTTAGTTAGCAAGTGTTTGCAGGCAAATCAGCGCAAAGCAGCAACAAGGAGGTTTTTTTCAATCAAAACCCTCTTAACAATTTATTTCACCTAACAATTGCTAGCAACCACAAAGTCATTGGGGTAGTACAACCAAGTCTGAAAAGTTGAATGTGGCTTGTAGTGTAAAGTGCTTTGAGTGGTTAGTGAAACTTAAAAAGCACTATTTAAATGCCAACCTTCTCCACATGATAGCTAGTTTAGTTTTGCACAGAATTTGAGGTCTGCTGTCTCGAGGCCGTCAAAATTTGATTTCTGGGGACAGAATGTAGCAGGAGTGCTGGAACCCATCTGATTGCACACAAGGACATGGCCTTAGAAGGATTAAATTAGAAACCGATTAATTAAAAAAAAAATTAAAATGCACCTGCTGGATTTGTACCACTGATTACATCTTTATCTGACTTAACATTAAAAAACAAGTAACAAAACTTTTATTTGACATGTTTCTAGACTTGGCAATCAGACACACATATACACACATGTAACAGGACAGAAGAGAAGAGTAACTTTGTCATTGATTTTTCCATTCATGGTGACATCAAGCAATACAGATCATACTCAGCAGGTCACAAATGGGTTACAACAGAACAGCAGGTCACCCAACAACACAGTATGAGCGTGTTTGCACGTGTACTGGATGTCCTAGTGTATTTTGCATCACCCCAGATGCCATAATTTAACATATAGATGTATAGGTGACAGTTTGTGAAATCATTCTTTCCCCTAAACATGTGTTGCAGGAATTGCTGTCTTGTGTGTGACTGGGTGCAGTAAGGAGTGTATGTAATGTGTGTGTGAGCATGCGCGTGAAGGAAACGCTGGGAGCGAAAGAGGAAAAAGAGAGTGAGAGAGTGTGTCATGGGTAGAGGGCGACCGGGAGCAGCGTTCTAACGGGCTACAGGCTATGCAGTGTGTTTCCAAAGTGTGCAGTACTGTTATTAAAGCCTCATCTCTTCAGTACTCTCCGGTGCCTCGGCTGATTTCTGTCTGCCTCACTACTCCACAAAAGTGAAGGGAGTTAACCCCGAAGGAGGACAAACTTCGGCCCTGGAGGAAGCATCTCCCCTCGTGTCTCCCGACCACGGTCAGGGGACTGACGGCGAGGAATGGTTAACACTGGCGACCACGAAGGGACCCTCTCACGTTGTTAAAGAAGTGGTGAGCACAGAGAAAAACCGACAGGCTAAAGCGGCTAACGATAAAGCCGAGTGACTGTAATTACAAGTGTATTAGCCCGCAGCTAAGCTAACTCGCGATGGCCGCTGCTCGCCATTCTCGTGAAAAGTACGGACTTGAGACCAATTACTCCAACCCGTTCATATCGCTGACCAGTGTCTCCGAGGGTGCCGCGAGCATTAGGGAAGCTAACAGAGACAGAGCTGTGACTAAATGTGAACATATGAACCCATTCCTGTGTGCCGAAAGTTGTGCTAACACACACGCTAATGGAGAGTGTGTATTCGCGCCGCCCGATGGTCCTGCCCGGCCGCAGTTTTCCCGCACGAATCCCTTCGTTGATGCTGAATGCCGCAGCTACGGCCGTGAGAGAAACACAGGCAGCAGCATGAACTATTATCCAGCTCCTACTCCCCAAATGAAAATCCACTATCCAGACTCAAACCCATTTTCCTCCGCTCACATGGACAGTTTTGTACACAGCACACCGGCTCAGTTTAACGCAATGTTAAATACACCCATGCAATGTATGCCTTCCAGTAGCCTTAATGAAGCCATTAGCTATGGGGAAATCACTGCACAGCATAAACCCCGCTCGAAACCAGGCAAGACCCGCTGTGTGCCCCGTCAGCCCCTATCTGACAGTGAAGAGGACGGTGACACTAGAGAGAGAGTCCCCACCCTACGTCCGGGCCAATATGACGGCACCACACCGTGGAAGGAATTTCTGCACAGGTTTGAGAGCTGCGCTGAAGCCAACTATTGGTCAGAAAAAACAATGACAACTCAGCTTAAATTCTGCCTAGTTGGAGCAGCAGGGGCCATTATCCACAGAAATCCCCGCTCATCCAAATGGGATTACCGCCGCCTGGTGGACGAACTGGAAACTGCATATGGCCCTTCTTCTGACCATGCAGCTGCTGTTGCTGTAGAACTGAGGCAGCGAGTGCGTAAACCTGGTGAGGCCCTTCATGTTTTCAGAGATGACATTTATGGGAAAGTGGCTGTTGCATATGGTAATAGAGCAGAGATTGAACAAGACTCTATAGCTGTTGAAGTTTTCACTAATGGGCTGGGTGATGCAGAAATAGTACAGAAGTTGCTAGAGAGGCACCCAGCCACACTTGCCTGCGCATACGAAATAGCCCACCGACACGAAACCACTAAAAGGGCTGCATCTTATGTAACCAGTGCCATGCAGCAAGGAGCCCGTAACGCAGCTGAACGCCGGCCCCGAGCTGCCGTCGTCAGAGAAAAAGACAGAGATGAGACTGTTGCTGAGCATGCACCTGCAGCTAGCCCCTCACCGAATCGTTTTTTCCCACACACACCCTCGACAACACCGAACAATCACAGAAATTTTAAAAGGAGTGGGGTTCGCTGCCATAACTGTCAAGGTTGGGGCCATGTCCAAAAGCAGTGCCCTTCCCCTCACAAAACCACCAAGGCCTTAACATTGAACAGTAGCCCTTGGGACAGCCCAAAACCCACTGTGCTCCACCTTAAGTGCCAAAGCCAAGAAATGAGTATCCCCATGCGCCTCTACGAAGTGGAGGTATGTGCTGTTTTGGACAGTGGAGCCCGGAGGAGCGTGCTGCCGCTGCCCTACTACAACTCCATCCACCCAGACGTGAGACCACCACTACAGCCCTCAGTTGTTGAGACCTTGCTTGGTGTGGGACCTGGGGACGTGCCGGTGCTAGGTGAAGCCCAGATACCTGTCAATATCAACAATCGACAGGTGGATGTTGATTTCTTGGTGGCAGATATAGCAGGAAATGAGGTGCTGCTTGGGCATCCCTTCCTCACTCAAGCTGAAGCACGTCTTGATTTTGGCAAACGCCGCATCATCCTTTTCGGTGAAGAGGTGCTCTACTACCAAACCGAAGCCAGTACAAAGTCACACGCAGTGAGAATAGCTAGAACTGTGGTGGTGGAACCGGGGCAAGAGTATATGGTGAAAGGCAACGTGCATCCTGGTGCAGCAGCTCGAGGTGACATGATGCTTAGTCCCACCAAAGGTTTTGTTGAGAAGCACAAAGTACTTATCGCCAGAGTCCTAGTCAACGCACAGCCTTCTAAAGCTGTCCCACTTCGCCTTTTTAACATTGGCAATAAAGCAGTAACAATTAAGGCGGGATCCATTGCCGGGCTCCTCCAGCCAGCTGAGGCCGTGGAACCCTCCATGGTCTCCCCAGCTGCAGACTCTCTGACCAGCCCTCCTGTGGTTCCTCTGCACCTGCAGGAGCTCTATGCCCAGAGCTCCACAGACCTCAATGACTATGAACAGCTCCAACTGAAACGCTTGCTTTGCACTTATGGACATGTGTTTTCTACAGGGCCTGCTGACCTGGGCCGAACCAGCCTTGTGCAGCATGACATCATAACCCGTCCTGGTGCCCCAGTCAAACAAAATCCACGAAGAATGGCAGGGGAAAAGCAGCAAAATGCTGATCAGCAGATCTACGACAGTCTACAGAGCGGTCTCGCCCAACGCAGCTGCAGCAGCTGGGCCTCGCCCATCGTTATGGTGCGTAAGAAAGATGGGACATACCGTCTCTGCATTGACTACAGGGCTCTCAACGACCGCACCATAACAGACGCCTACCCACTGCCCCGCATCCAGGACACGCTGGACACACTCTCAACTGCCAGATGGTTCAGCACATTAGACCTCGCATCTGGCTACTGGCAGGTTGAGCTGACGCCTAGAGCACGCAGGGCCGCCGCTTTCTGCACTAGGACAGGCCTCTTTGAGTGGAACGTCATGCCATTTGGACTATGCAATGCCCCGGCAACGTTCCAGCGGCTGATGGACCGCGTCCTGGCTGGCATGCAGTGGGAGACCTGCCTGGTCTACTTGGACGACATCATCGTGCTGGCTAAGGACGTGTCGGGGATGCTGCAACGGCTTGGCCAGGTATTCTATAGACTTCAACAAGCTAACTTGAAACTGAAACCTGCCAAATGCTGCCTCTTTCGCCGCGAAGTTGCTTATCTTGGCCATGTGGTATCCGAGCATGGTGTGGCTACCGACCCCAGCAAAGTTCAAAAGGTTCAGATGTGGCCCACACCTACGTCCATCCAGGAGGTCAGACGCTTCGTCGGCCTGGCCTCATATTACCGCCGGTTTGTGAAAGATTTTGCCTCTATAGCCGAACCCCTGCACAACCTGACCAAGAAGAATGCACATTTTCAGTGGCATGCTGAGCACCAAGCAGCTTTCGACAAGCTGAAGTGTCGACTCACCTCTGCCCCTGTTCTTGGCTATCCACTTGACCATGGAGAAATGACACTAGACACTGATGCCAGCGACACTGGCATCGGCGCGGTGCTGTCACAGATGCAACAGGGCGTGGAACGTGTGCTGGCATATGGCAGTCGTAAGCTATCAAGAACTGAACAAAACTACTGCACCACACGACGTGAACTACTAGCCGTCGTGGATTTCACGTCCCACTTTCGCCAGTATCTCCTTGGACGGCCTTTCAAAGTGCGCACAGACCACAGCAGTCTACGGTGGCTAACAAAAATGAAAGAGCCAGAGGGACAATTAGCTCGATGGCTCGAGAAGCTTGCCGAGTACAACTTTGAGATCATCCACCGTCCAGGTCGAGTGCACACCAATGCTGATAGCCTCTCCAGAAGACCCTGTCGCCAGTCTTGTCCATGCAGAGTGCAGGACCCCCCCAAGCATCTCGGGGGGACCAGTCATCAGGCAGTTCAATGCGAGTTGGACTCTGACACCAGCTCCCTGTTGCTGAGTCCGGTGAGGGTGGAGGGACAACCGGCTACTACAGCGGTGTGTCTAGTGGGGGTAAGTCATAACACCACCACACCAGAAACAAAGACTTTAGACCAAACTGCTCTTACAAAGTCAGACATTTTATGTCAAAACACTCCTATCAACACAGACATCTCAGAACAGACAATTCACACTAGAACAGACATATCACACCAGAACATGTCCACTAATACACACACTGTAAAGCTGACTGAGAAAGTATATGTGGCTAAAACCCTTGATACTGCTTCTCTGTTTCATGGTTGGACCATGGGGGAGCTGAGCCAAGCCCAGGACGCTGATGCAGACATTGCACCCATACGCGCCTGGATGGAGGCCAGCAGTGAGCGCCCCCCATGGACTATTGTTTCACCATGCAGCCCAGCAACTAAGACATACTGGGCTCAATGGAAACGGCTCTACTTCAGAGATGGAGTTCTGGTCCGTCGCTTCTACTGCCTTGACGAGACCCAGTTCTATCCCCAAATCGTACTGCCACGTAAGCTACAACCAGAAGTGATGGGCCAGATGCACGAAGGGCCAGTGGGTGGACATTTTGGTGTCGAGAGGACTGTGGCCAGACTACGAACCCGATTCTATTGGTATCACATGAGGGAAGACGTCGCTCTTTGGTGCCGTACTTGTACCAGCTGTGCATCCAGGGCCCGACCCCAGAAGACACCGCAAGCTCCGATGGGAACTGTCCGGGTAGGAGCCCCAATGGAGCGCGTTGCGCTGGACATTATGGGACCACTGAATGAGACAGAGCGCAGAAACCGATATGTGCTTGTGATACAAGACTACTTTACAAAGTGGACTGAAGCCTTTCCTATCCCAGATGAACGGGCTGCAACCGTTGCCGAGGTCGTTGCGTCTGAGTGGGTGTGCCGCTACGGGATACCTCAAGCACTACACAGTGATCAGGGACGCAATTTTGAATCTGATGTGTTCCAAGGGGTGTGCAGTTTGTTTGGCATAGATAAGACTCATACAACGCCATTCCGACCCCAGTCAGATGGCCAGGTTGAACGTTTCAATGCCACTCTCCAGAAGATCCTGGCCTCCACAGCAGAGCGTTGTCATTGGGACTGGGACCTGATGATCCCGTACGCTGTTATGGCCTACAGGGCGACCAAACACAGTGCTACAGGTTTCACCCCGAACTTCATGATGTTTGGCCGAGAACTGAGTGAGCCAGTGGACCTTGTCGCAGGTCTACCTCCTGATCCAGGCAACCAACCCTCAGTTCCAGAGTATGTGCAGCAAATGCGTGAGCGGCTGGAGCTGGCCCACCTCATCGCCAGGGAAGCCCTGGGTGAGTCAGTCAAGCGCGCAAAAAGGCAATATGACAAGAACTGTTGCCACACACAGTATAAGACTGGAGATCCTGTGTGGTATCTCATCAAAGGAACACGTCACGTCAAGAACAAGGTCAGAAAGTTCCTCCCATCGTATGAAGGACCATTCTTTGTCCTGGGACAATTGGATGACCTAGTTTATCGGATCCAGAAGAACCCAAGGTCTAAAGTGAAAGTTGTCCACCATGACCAGCTAAAGCATTATCGCTGCCGCGAGCCACTGGACAATACCTGGGTCCTTGATCAGGCTCATCAGTGGTCCCCTACAGAGGTCCCACCACCAGCTTTAGAAGATGACCCAGCAGACCGTGATCTGGGTCTGCACAGTCTGTTCTCTACTGCAACTGGCAATGGCCCCAGCTCCTCTCAGCCTTCTGTCTCAGTTGCAGCTGATCCCGCTCTGGTTGTGGTTGTCCCATCGTCCCCTTCCCATGTAGACCATGAGAATGGTGGGGGTGTGGTGGGTGAGCCAGACCACCCGGGCCAGCAGTTTCAGCGACCAACTCGTCGGCGCAGAGCTCCAGACCGGTATGGAGTGTGGATCACTTAACTTGGTTTACCTACCATGGACAGTTCCAAGTAGGACTGAAGATTCGGTTCAAGTTTAAATCGTTTCAGCCTCCTATACTGTTAGCTACAATGGTTTAAAAGAGTTATATTTTTTTTTCATTGTTCCAGTGTTTACATTTTTTTTAAAAAGTATCTGAAGGACCTACGGGGTTATCTACATGCACTTATCCATTTGTATTTGTGCCTTCCTAGATGCTAGGATAAGTTGGTTATTCCCGGTCGCCATGTAATAGTTACAATTGTGTAATTTCTTTTCTACTTAACAGCACTTGAAATGCTTTATTTTGCACATGTATGTACACCTTACTTGAGCCAACCTCTTTGTCACTGAAGTGCACTCGTTGATACTATACCTCACCTTATAAGCGGTAATGGCTAACACTTTTATCTCCTGTGGGCTCCAAGTGGTAAAGGGGATTGTGTACCAGTTTTATGCATTACAATGCTGGAGTGGAATTATTGTTTAATTGCCATCCAGAGTGGGGGTAGTGTTGCAGGAATTGCTGTCTTGTGTGTGACTGGGTGCAGTAAGGAGTGTATGTAATGTGTGTGTGAGCATGCGCGTGAAGGAAACGCTGGGAGCGAAAGAGGAAAAAGAGAGTGAGAGAGTGTGTCATGGGTAGAGGGCGACCGGGAGCAGCGTTCTAACGGGCTACAGGCTATGCAGTGTGTTTCCAAAGTGTGCAGTACTGTTATTAAAGCCTCATCTCTTCAGTACTCTCCGGTGCCTCGGCTGATTTCTGTCTGCCTCACTACTCCACAAAAGTGAAGGGAGTTAACCCCGAAGGAGGACAAACTTCGGCCCTGGAGGAAGCATCTCCCCTCGTGTCTCCCGACCACGGTCAGGGGACTGACGGCGAGGAATGGTTAACACATGTTTAGTTCACTTTAGTTTAGTACCGTTATCTCACAAATACAACACTGTTTGTCCACCTCCATACGTGTCCAGTTCCTTTTGAGAGTCCTCAGGTTGCTGCATCATTGACTATGATTGTAAAAACCTTTTTCTTCATGCCTCAGCATAAAATCTAACTCTTGATGTCATTTCTGTCAAATAATGTATTGCGGATTCAAATCTTAGCTAAAAATGCAAGACTTTTTAAAATCTGTTTTCATTATTGCTCATTTGTCTTGTAGTATCTGTTAATGAATGTATTAAAAAAAATACATATTTGAAATATTATGACATGAAAAATGTAAATATTATAAATATGTTGACTTTAAAATCTGCTTTGATGAAGTGAAGGTAAATTTGTTTTCTTTGTATAAAATGTTTTGTGTTGTTTTTATTTATTTTTCTAAATAAAAGATCTCGCTAAATTCTGGAAGGTTGGTTTTGTGATCTTTAAACTTAGTATGTCTTAACTCTTATAGTAAACCATATGCTCTTAAAAATTGCCATTACCAAGTGCTGAAGTGATTTTGTTCAGTTTGTTAAATCTCCAAGCGTCAGATGGTTTTATTCAGTTTTAAAAACTTGGTCTCAAAAGGCAAAACGTTTGTAAGATATTAAAGGTATTTCACATGCATTAATATGCCCATGTGCCCATGTTAGTCTTTTTTCAGTTTAATTTCAGTTGTCTTTAAACACATTACTTAAGTCAACATAAGATGACAATGATGATGATGGATACTTTATATATCATATATTTGTGAAATTCTTATGTTAACGGAAATTAATGATTAAATGTGGGTTAAAAGAGTTCCGGAGATCTCCCTGTGGACAGTTACCAGAACAGGAAGTGGTGTAATAAAGGTGCTCTGTTGCCTGTCCACTAGGTGGTGCAGTGGGTGGTCAAGATTATGCATGATGGACAACAGTTTGTTCCGTGACCTCTTCTGCACCGCAGCTTCAAAAGTGTCCACTGTCCAGCCAATCACTGCTAATCCTGATCAGTTTATTAAGTCTGTTGGCATCATCAGCTCCAATGCTGTTCTCCCAGCAGATTGCAGCAAAGTAAACTGCACTCACCACAACAGACTGACAGAAAATCTCCATCATTTTCTGGACATATTGAAGGATCTCTGATTAGTAAACAGAGCCTGCTCATCCCGTCTGGTATACAGCCTCTGTGTTGTTCATTTTAACTCCACTTAAAGACTTAATTTTGTCCAGTTTGCCCAGAATTTCTTGTGTGTCGGATCTCTCAGGTGTCTCTTAATGGTGCCCTTCAATGTGTGTCTGTAAGCTGTTGTGCATAAGTGGTATGAGAAACAAACAGAACAAATGAGCTTCAATGACATCTTTGCTATGTGATCATGCTTGTTATTCATTGCAGGAAAGTAATTTCCGAAAAGTGTTCACACTCATGTGAGTGTGTGTTTCACACTCCTCTGAGACATTCTTAGTCAGTTTGTTTTTCATTGCTGACACATGCATAGGATTCATCACACTGTAGATAAGCCCTAATTATACAGTAACAAGTGTATTTACAGCTCATGCACATCAAGAAAATAATAGAATACATAAATGCGCACACATTTGCATGACAAACTAGCCAATCCCATTCACCCATTCCAAATACAAGAACGTTCTCCAGCGGCATTTAAGACACACTGCACAGCCAACAACACTTCACAACAGTATAAAAACACTTTTGGTGTAAAGTACTCTAAAAACACAATGAATAAAAATACATTTATAACAACAGCGGGCAGTGAGAACCCCTCCAGAAAAAAAGTGTGTGTTCAGGTCACTTTAATTTTTTTATATAAATGCTGCAAAAGCCAGTATATTGAGTTTTATTCTGAGATAAGTATACTTAAACTCTAGTGTCTCTTCCATGCCCATTGAGGACATCCATCCATCCATGCATGCATACTCTTCTGCTTGTCCTTATCAGGGTTGTGGGTGGTCTGGTGCCTATACCAGGTATAGGCACCAGACCGCCCGCCAGAGTTAGGCCCTCTGACCACCGTATACTGGTGGCAGTATAGGAATAAAAGATCGCTGACTGAAAACTCTTCCCTGGAACTGAATGTGAGCCCAAAACCTTCAGCTGTTTTCAAATATCTTATTTCTCTTTTTTGGACAGGTGTCTGGGATAGATTAAAACCAGGCGTGATTGTGCTCTAATTCTATCAGAGAGGCCCAGTATGTGACCACGCCACATACATGACTAAGAAATATGATTTAATCAAGTGGTGTCAAAAATGTTTGACAGATTTGTGCGAGTATCATCAAGGTGAATCCATAATCACTGCTGAGCACTGCCTCGAGGAGTAGATTGGCCAGGCTGGCTCAACTTCACTTATTGCTGTTTTTCCACACCACATGCACATGAAACCAGGTGTTTAGTCTCACACCACTGCAAAAACCCTGCCAGTTTGAAGGTGTGTGACTCAGAACTGATTCACAAAAATAATGGGATGTGGTATGTGAAATTAGAAAAACATGCAGTCTGTCACGACCTATTTAACAATGCCTACGTCTGTTGTTTGTGTTTGGTTGTGAATTAAATTGCTTTGTATCACACACACACAAACACACACACACAGAGAGTGTCGGCAACTTAATCAACTGGGTTGGTGTGTTGCTAGAAAATTGGCCTTTGGTAATTTGTTGTTTCCTCTCTCAAACAAAATGAAAGACTGAGAGCCTGAAAGGCAAATGACATCAGCCCACAGACACTGATTACAGACAATAGAGTGCAAGCGGCATGTACTCATAGCACTGAGAGAGAGAGAGCCAAAGAGAGGCAGAAAGAGAGAGAGAATGTGTTGCAGTAAGAGGGGTCTATATTGGCGATATGAATCGGCAGTGAAGCATTCTGGGGCTTCGTGTTACAGGCCTTATACGGGCCAGGGCCCCTGTGTCTCTGGCTCTCTCAGCTATTCTTAGGCTGTCTGTCCCTCACCCTCAGCAACCCTACAGGCAAGAAACTCTTCTCCACATTAATACTAATTTAAATGTTCATTTTTGCCACTTTGCATTTGAGTGTTATTGATATTTTTTGATTTCGGGGTAAGAAGTCAGACTTTACTGTTTTCTGCAGTAGCTCAGCCCGACTCTTCTGTGTGTGTACCTATCTGCACGTGTGTGTCTGTGTGCACAAACATATGCGTGTGTGTGTGTCTCCATTTGTGTATCTCAGTGGTTCCATAGCACCTGACCCACCCACCCCAGGGTGTTTGTCCTGAGAGCTGGGAGCAGAAGGGTTGTGAAGCCAGGGCCAAGGGAGGTAAGAGCAACCACCGAGGCACCGAGCGGGACAAAAGGATAGCAGGGGTAGGACGGAGAACAAGGGCACAGCACACAGGAGGGGAAACCGCGCAGCCAGCAGGAGTTGTTTGCAGGAGGAGTGTTGACATTTAGCCGAAGATGAGTACATACACAGTGACTCTGAATGGCCCTGCTCCGTGGGGCTTCAGACTACAGGGAGGAAAAGACTTCAACATGCCCCTCACCATCTCCAGGGTAAGGACAGAGCGACCCTCACAGATTTGTTGTGCAACATAAAGAGAAAGTAATGAGAAATGTGACACTAACGAGACAGCCTGTAATTAGCTTGGAAAGGGAAACCAAAACTTCAGACATCTCAGACTGTGTGCACTGATTGGCTGGCTTAAAGCAAATTGAATAATTCAGTGGTGATAAAAGACAAAATACACAGTTCACAATACTGTAAGCAAATGATTAACACCCTCAAACAAAACCTCTGTAACCTTTCCCTGCTTGGATAACTTAGTAAGCATCTTTTTATTTATTTGTTGTTGTGTCAGCAGAAAACCAATCACACAGCACATTCTTCAACTGTTTAATAAAGTGCCCTTAAACCCTTAAATGTAACCTAAAAAGCCTAAAAATCTTTTATTACGCAGCGCAGATTAGATTATTTTTTCCTGCTCTGACTATATTTGACATCTAGCTTGTGTTTGTGTACGCGCATACTGTATATCTGTGTGAGCAGGTGTGGTTTGTGTGTGTGCTTTGGTTATGTAATGTTGCTGTAAGCAGTGATGGTAGGGAGCCTCCGATGTAACCTCCATGGAGACTTCGAGAACAGCAGCAGTGGAAAGATGGGAATAGTTTCACTGCTGCCTGACTTAACGCTGAGTGCTGCTGGCACACTTCAGCTAATTTTCAAGAATACCTACATTTCATCTTGATTAATCACTTTTTTCCTCATCCAAGTCATTAGTTAAGCAAGTGACTATTGAAGTTATTTTAACTGTCAAAACTGTTACTAAATTATTTAAAATAAAAGTTAAAAAAGTTTTATAAGAACTTATAACAAGCATAATTTTCTTAAAAAAAACAAAGCAAAATCTAAAATTCAAGTTAAAAGGAAGGAAAGACTATAACCACTTAGTGTTCAGCAGAGAGACTTTCTCCCTTTCTGATTCTCTGGCAGGCACCACTGGGGGTGTATTTACAGCATTCCCTTTAAATAGCTTTAGGGGAGAGGTGGATGGATGGTTGGGAATGGGACAGGAAAGCAGCGAGCATTGCGAGGAAGCTAACGGCAGCTTGTGTTACCTTTAGTAAGCTTTCTCGTGGTCAGTTTCAGTTTCCTCGTTTGGAGCTGCTCCTGTGGAGAAACAGATGGGCAGGGGGTCGATTTAGGAAATAACAGAGAAAAGTAGGAATGAGGTGGATGCTTGCCTGAGAGTAATCTCTGCTCCCCTCCCACCTCGAGCCCTTCATTCCTCAGGCCTGATTGATGCTCAGCTGGTAATCAGGCTCTGTTATATTGATCCAGACATCTGTTACTTCATTGTCTTCTGATCCCCGTCTTAGGCAGGCGAGGGGAGCTTTGATCTGTGTCCAGGGTAAGATTGTATCATTGGATTTGTTCAGGTTACCTGTGATTGGTCCTGACAAGTTAACATAAAACACTGCAGCTTGACATGTCAGCTCAGGGTGACATTACAGTTTGACGTAACACTGCAGAGGTTTGGATTTCGGACTTTTGCCAAGAACTAATAAAAGGAAAGAGGAATGAAGACATTGGATTTCCTTACTTCTTGTTATCCAAGCCAAAGCACTTGCCACTAAGAGTGATATTTATTTATATATCTATTGTTATTAATTAAATATATTGATGTTAAAATGTTCTCATTGTGCTTGCCATAGCTGAAATTGTTTTAAAAACTTGACTCTCTCAGAGTTTCACCCACACCACTCTGGTCTATGTGCATGCTCTCTTGAGACTGACATATTTCTAAAGGAGTGAAAACATCTCTCACCATGAAAGCATCTCTCGTTAGTGCATGTGGAAAAAATAACCTAACAATAGCAACATTATGCCTAATATTTGTCCAGCTAATTGATTCAGTGCAGTCTGGCATGCTGTATAAAACCTGCAAGTAACATTTTTTTCCACATGAATTATTCATCGTTCATTTTAAAGACTCTTATTTTGAAGGATGAACGTGTTATATCTAAGGAAAACATGCGTGATGAATTGTTTGGGTGGTGTCGTGCGCTTCGCTGAACTGAGGCAGCAGAAATATTACTTCTCCTTCACCTTGCTTTTCTGGCCTCTTGCACACACGCACACACAAAGACTGAAATGGAAACACTAAAGCAGACAAAGCAGACGTAAAGAGGAAATAAAGACATGACAACAGTGTGAAAAGACACAGCAGACCAATGATAATGTGATCAAATCTTGGGGGGAAAAAATGCTTTTTAGTGAGTTTGTAGAGGCTATGATTAAAATAAACAGAAAAAAAGAACAATCAAAGAAGTTTTGCATGAATGTCAGTAGTAGGTGTGTGTGTGTGTGTGTGTGTGTGTGTGTGTGTGTGTGTGTGTGTGTGTGTGTGAGAGATAGAGAGGGGGCTCACAGGGGTCAATCACTGGCATCAGGAGCATCGCTTATTTTCAACTCTTTAACGAGTTGCCTGTAAGCCTAGACCCAATACTGTATAACCCAGACCGCTGAGCTCACTTAAACCTCCTCTCTGTGTAGTTTAACAGCTAAAACGAGGCTTTGTTGCACAGCTAGAAGTAGGAATACTGCGTTGAAGGTCATACATGAAGGATAACTGAAAGTGACAAAGAAAAGTGATGTAATGCTTTACATAATCTGAAGAATAAAATCTTTTTTCTTGTCATTCAAATTCAAGAAAATCTTCCCATCCCTCTGTTAAGGACCTTCTTCTCTTTCTCTCTTGTTCTGTGTTCTCTAACCGACATGAGACATGTCAATGAAATAAGTTCAGTGTCAGGAATAAAAGTATTCTGCACGCTTTGTGGCTCTGAAATGTTGCTGCTTTTATTTCACTGTTTTTTCTCTGCTGTTGACACTCATTAGACTCGTAGATAACAGTTGGTTACGCTCTGTCAGTTAACATAACTCATCTCCAGAGCTGAAGGATTACTTTAGTTTGCTTCATCGGCTTTTCTCTCCACTAACTTTAAGGCTTATTTACTGTGCCGCTACACACACACAGCATTAATAACTGAGTGAAAAGAGCAGCTACAGTGGAAGCGGAAGTAACACGTCGGCTGGGCGGTTTAAGGCCAACATTAGCAGGCAGATGAACAAACTGTTTGAATCGTATCTTGTGTTTGTAACTTTCTTAAATGCAGGTCAATTTGTACTAAGTGTAACTGCATATGTTTGTCAGTTTTCTGAGGAAGGTGTATCAGTGGCTCTAGCGTGACCTGCTCTCTTGACCCTTTCCTTAGATAACTCCGGGCAGCAAGGCAGCGGGAGGCAGCTTGACCCAGGGTGACATCATCTCAGCTATTGATGGGGTCAGCACCGAGGGGATGACGCACCTGGAGGCCCAGAACAAGATCAAGTCTGCCACCATCAAACTCAACCTCTCAATGCAGAAGTAAACAAGCAGCACACTTATATCTTAACACCCACCCCCACAAACTAAAGTAGGTGATGAAGAAGAAACTTTTAAGGTACTTGAGTTGGATTTGCCTTGTCAATTTGGGCGTTTAAGGAGGAGGACAAAGTGATGAAAGTGATACTTCAGAAAATTAAGGTTCCACTTCACACTTGAGTAAACTAACAGATCCGGGATTGGCTCTGTAACTAGCTGTGATTCCGCGAAATCCCTCTATGTACACACTCAGTTCAAATCAGTTTAATTTTATGAGAGTCTCTTCAATCCGCCTACACAGTTTCCATTTAGACTAAAGGTGAGCACATGAGATTTTTCCAACTTCTAGTTATGCATATGAAAAACTGGCTGATTCTGCAGCTCTAACACCAAAAAAGTGACATGAGGAAAACACATCTGACGTTTTCTCCCTGAACAGAATTTTTTATTTTTTTGCTGTATAATCTACAGATCAAGACGCCCGGCCCCAGTTCCCACGGCAACTCCAAGGATGGACTCACCTATGCCAGTCATCCCTCACCAGAAGGTATAAACACAGCCGCTCTATCATAAAAAAACATACCTAAATGACACACGCAGACCTACTGAATATCATATATGTTGTCTGTTAAATCCTGTGTGTTGGTAAATGTGTTCCGTATCCTCGTCTTATACGTGTTTGTAAGAATATGATTAACTATTTTATAATGGTGCCATCAGGCAGTGACCTGCTGCCCTCTAGTGTAAAATATTCACAGTGCAACTGAAGGGGAATCACTACAGGGAGGTCAGAGGTCAGCAAAAGAAAAGCAAAACACCAACAGAACAACTGCTAAACAAGCTGCTAGCTTTGGTTTAATTTAAAAGATTCATTTTTCATCTCTATATATCCATCTATCTTGACATTCTCCCATTTTTAAGGCATTACAAGAGGAACATTTTGCAGGAGAAGTTCAAAAGAAGGATCAAGAGTCTTGTGGAATCCTCCTGGACAAAAAACCCTGCAAAAGAAATCTCTTCCCAGCTTCAAGATCTCCACCAAGCCAACGGGGGCAGTACAATTCCCCAATAGGCCTTTACTCCCCCGAAACTCTCAGAGATATGATTGATATGCAGGGCAAAATAGGCGAGGGATCAGCATCGGCCAGAAGAGTTTCATCGCTGGGGTAGGTTAGCACACTTTAACCACCGGTTAAATAATACGGAGAGAAGAAGATAACTAATCTGGGGGGGGGGGGGGAGCCAAACAGAGCTCACCCAAGGAATGAAGCCACACCTCCCTCATTTAACCAAAGATTAACAGAAAATATACTCAGAACTTTCCACTGCTATTCCAGTACGCATAACCTCTCACACGTGGCACTATTTTAGGAGCGTGCATACAAATGCACCTGGCCTGCATCCAGGTAACAGAACGGGAGGAGCGCAGGATCATTTGAGGATATTTGGAGCCTCTTTACTAAAGGTCACATTCCCTCAGTACTACATTTAAATATCTCAGAACAAAAACTGACTCTTCAAGATGAAAACATAAAGCCAGTGAAATGATGCTGCCATCAGCAACATCGTCACCAAAGAAGTCTTTTTGCTGTTTCGGCTCCCCAAGTTGGTTTTTTGAAGATTTTATCATCTGGGGAATGCATCCCTCTTACTGCACACATGGGAATGAAAGCCCACAACAAAGGTTTTATTCTTGTTTGAAGCAGAGACATGCTGTTTTTGTGAGTGTCGCTGATGCGAAGGTAAAAGCTCTGCAGGTATAGCAAAAACAAACCCGCTGTACAGGTGCTGACTTACGGTTCTCTGAGCTCATTCAAAAAACCAAAAAACAAAAGGTGTCAGATTCTGTTTGTTTTTTTATTCAATAGATCTAAATAATTAGGTATTAATTTTGTTGTTTTTTGTTGCTTTTTTATCTTTGTTTTCGCCTTCTGGCTATCTGTGTGTTTAGATTCAGAAAACAAACCAATAACATTTATTTTGATTAAACAATTCTAAGGGAAAAATGCAGAAACATTCATTAAAAATTAAAGTCAGAATTTGTAAAACTGTTTTGGTTTTTCACCCCTAAAATAGCAACAATGTTTTTCAGTGGATCACATATTTAATAACCTGTAACTGACTAATCTTTTCTGCTGTATTGTGCTGTTATCACTGAATTATTCAGCGTAATAGTGGCCATTTATTTCAGCATTGTGCTTTTCTCTTTCTAAATTTATCAGTTTTGAGAATATAACTGTAGGGCCCCACTATAGTAAATTTTAGAGTTGATATTCATGTAATGAAAGACATCCTTATAGAGGGTGATTTTCAGCTCCACAGAAAACCAAGGGATTGACTCAAAATTAGTTCCAACGTCGAGGGAAAATGCCACTATAATAATAATTTTTCTTCTGTGTTCACAGTGCATTATTGGGCTACATAATATATTTTTTGGACAAAACATAATATAACACATTCTGCACATTCTTATATATACTTTCTAAACAGATACCAGAAAAACAGCACTTTCTTCAACTCATATTTCCACCTAACAAAGCTCAGGTTGGCTCCATTTCTTTCTTATTCTTCTTTTTTGGTGTCCGTAAAGTCATATTCATGTTGCATATTTGATCTGGAAGTTCCCATACCTGGAGTCTGGTGGGAGTTGAATTATGGCCGCTGTTGAGCGGTCTCTTCTCAGAAGGATGGCATGTGTTTGCGTGAAGTCTCAGTCATGGAATACGTGTAGAGTTTAATTAAGGGTGTAACGTGTTTGGCCTCTGACATATCACAGCCACGTATCAGTCTCCCCCTAATCTGTTTCCCCTCTGCTGAGCCCTTACAGTAACAGCCAATGGGAAGTCAGGTGTCAGAAAAACGTGCTCCATGCATAGCACAGGATGATGACGGCAGCGTCATGCCAGCAGCCCCACCTCACTGAGTACATGCGGACACACACACACACACACACACACACTCGGAGAGGACGAGCAGCTGTTGTACGCAGTTATGGAATGTTCCGCTCTGGTTACACACCATCATCCTGAATCCCCTGAAGGCCAAACCTGAGAAAGGACACCCCGTCTATAGGGAGATGCCTCATACGTGATATGTTTCACTTTACTGTACCCTGAACACATCCATGTACTGTAGAGACAAACATTTATGTGTCTCACCACTGTGGAATTGAACACATTTACACTGACAATATGAAGTTGGCAATGATTCCTCGCATAAGAGGAAGTCAGTCTCTCTGAAGATTGAAATCATTCAGGCTTAAAATCTCACACGATATTGGTTATGCTGCACTATGTGTAGCTCATTAAAACTATCAGGCACTCTGTTTGTCCTCTCAGTTTATTTTGAAAACAGCAACAGAACTCACAAATACTCACAAACTCAAAGCACATTCAAACTGACCTCTGCAGTAGGTGAAAATTTAATAAAACTATATAACTGTGTCTGGGATAGGCCCCAGTCTATTAGCGGTTTATAAGCTAGATGCATGGATGGATGGACAGACTGAACTATTGCCATATCATTAGCCTTGTCTTGTGCCCATATTAAAATGAAACAACACTGAAAACCACCATTTGTTCCAAGTAACCCTGAGAATAAGAGTGAAATGGATGCAGATTTATGAAGGTGAATTTGTGTGAAACTTTACAAACTCCTGTTTTAGCAGGTTTTAAGAGCCCAGGGTGTAACCTTTTATACATGAGACAGATTCTTGCCAAAAGCTAAAGTGAAACCAACATAAATATTTCCATATGCAGGGTTAGAAATCTGCAGTAACTTGTCTGTGCCAGCCTGTGTTCATCTATCTGTAATGTCTGCTGTTCTGACATAAGTTGAGCGGGTGGTTTGCGTTCTGTTTTGTGTGGTTGTGTATATTTTTGTCTGTTCTGCGCTAAATGTGTCTACATCCCTGTCGTCCTGTGTCATGTGACTGAAACACTTCTGCTCCTGTCAGTCACTCCTGAGGTTTCAGGGGTAGCAGGGAAATATCCCAGTGATGGGAAAAAGGCTGCTATTTTGACCAGTACATGGGATTACACATGAGCACTGTAGCCAGATGGTTTCCTGCAACGCACATAGAGCTATTGTTATCCACAAAAAATACCTGTAGTGATTCACCACATTCCCTCCTTTTGTCTATTTGTCTCTCTTTGTGTGTCGGTTCCTCTGGTGTGTTTCAGGTTATTGCAAACACAGCTGCAAAGTCAGTACCTTAATTTATTTTTACAGCATTTCATGTGCATGAAGTGAAGCGCAGCAGTATTAGCAATTTTCGATCATCCACTCGTAACTTTGGTGTGAGGTTGTGGGATTTGTGTGTTTGTGGTTGAACTAAAGCTTCCTTGTAGCTGTTGGGCTGCACTGAGCGTGGCGTTCACAAGCTAAAAATTCAAGTCATGTTAAAATCATCTGGTCCCCAGAAGTGGAAAATGGCAGACTACCACATTACTTTGGTGACTTTGGCCAGAATCTCTACTTTTCTCCATGTCACAAGAAATGACTGTGCATCGTTCTTCACTTTGTTTATCTGACAGCTCTGTTGCCATTTACTTTATCATAAAAATGTAACATGCCTGCCAAGATTACATTGTAGCCAAGAGACGAGTTCCAACGTTACTTACATTTTGAGACAAAGAAACCAAAACAGACTGTAAATTTTAGCGCTGACACAATTTTATTTCTCCCTTAAATAATTATTTCATTTTCATTTCATTTCATTAAGTTTATTGATCCCAAAGGAAATTGTTTAAGGCTGCCGGCATTCCAGCATCAGCACTGAACTCATAATGTACTGAGACATTTACCTGCATTTCCACTTCTGCTGGTCCTTTTAATCAGTTTTACTGTGTGTGAAATTCATAACAGATATGTTATGTATTTGCAGTACTATGCCTATATCAGTATAACTGAGTGCATCATTTTAAACATGCCAGTGATGACCTGTCAGTTTGGCCTGCTGGGTGCCTGAAACATTAGCATGTTTGGTTTTCTTTGGACTTGTTTGTTTGTCAAGTAAAAGCTAAGAGTTTAGAAATGTTCAAGAGATGATGTCAAAGACCTTTTAGTTTCTGTTGACATGCTGTGTCCCAATTCCACAAATATTAGAAATATTAATTCACTGGTATTGAATATTTATCCAGTAGGATCTGAACATTTGCCGCACATAGTACACGAATAATGCTGTGTTTAGTTCCCCTCTAAAGTTGGGTGTTGTAGCTTGGAACAACGTGATTCCCGATTTGAGCATTTTCAACTTGGAAAATCAAGAAACACTATTTTATTTATTTATTTATTTATTTTTTTGCTCCTTAGGTAAAGCCTGTCATGTGTGACAAGCACTTAAAAGCCACCGCAGCCCATAATCGATAGAGCCCGGTCAGTGATCTGTCTGTGGCTTATTTATTAGCAAGTCACAAATATGCAACAATACAGATGAAAAGTTTTACTGTTTACATTCGCTGCTGCCATCTAGAATAGTTTCAGTCGAGATGGTGGGGTTGCTCCAACTTTCCAAGTTTGAAATCCGATTTTAAGGCAGAGTTCCAGGTGAAAGTTCCATTTCTGAACTTGGAAATTCTGACTTCAGCTGGATTGCACTGTAAGAAGTTAGCATATGACATATGCAGCAGCTAATGTCCCTTCCAAACAGTGACAGCAGGATGCAATGCTCCCTGTGTCAACTAGATTATTTTAAAATATACTTCATTGTGGCTTCAGCATTAAAAGTGAAAGAGCTGTTAGGTTGTCTCTATGTCTATGGGCACTTAAATACTGTTAATAAATTGTGAACTTTTAAGTGATGTTTGTAGACAATCCCAAACTTTGATGGTGTAAGTCAACATATGTGGCATGGTGGTGCAGTGGTTAGCACTGCTTCCCCACAGCAAGAAGATCTGGGGCTCGAATCCAGTCTGGAATCACACATTTTTCCATGTTTTGGATCTGGGACACAGCTACAGTACAGAGTTGTGAATATTTGCTAACCACTACAGCGGTACAACAGCCCCCCCTTTCTGCCGATTGCATGACTACACCTTGACCTTGCCTTTTCGTTCCCCTCATATCCCCGTCTGTTAACGCCTCATGTTTAAACCCTTCACCCCACACCTGAAACCTTCTTCTTTTACCCACTGACCTTTCACCCTTTCCACCTGCTCTGACAGTGTGGAGTACACCCCCAGCTTCAACCCCATTGCTTTGAAAGACTCAGCCCTGTCCACCCACAAGCCCATTGAAGTGAAGGGTCCAGGAGGAAAAGCCACTATCGTTCACGCTCAGTACAACACACCAATCAGCATGTACTCACAGGACGCCATCATGGACGCTATCGCAGGGCAGTCACAGGCAAAGGGACACGACAGGTGAGGACACACAACTAAACCAATCCCGCCCCCAGGTGTTTTATACCTCTTTTGCACTCACCATTTGATGACATCACACTGACTGAACAAAGCCACGTGTTTAGAAATTAAAGGGTCAGTTACTCAAATGACAAAAATCCCCATATTCATTCACTCAATCTTCACTTGCTGGTTATATTAAGGCACTAAAATCTACTTTGATTGTCAGATTGGTTTAAAATATGCCTCTGTGTGTAAATGACACACCAAAAAGTAGTTTGCAAGTCAACTTGTGAGTTATGAATGAGAATCCCATTTTACTGTTGCCATAACGCAGTAGGTCACAGCATCACTGCCACTATGAGATGCCAATGTGTCTGATAAAACAGCAGTGGTTGATGAAACTGACCTTTTAACTTTTGCCTGAAAAGCTCCAAATAAGGTGGAGCTTCTGAGCATACGTTAAGCCTACGCTGCTACAAATAGGGTGTCTATAGTGGTGTAGTGTATGCCCGGGCTTTTCCTTGTTGTCTATGTCCATGCCGAGTACTCCTCCGTGCCTTCACCCACTTTCCTCTGCTCATTCCATCCAACCAACCAACCACACCCGCGCTGTCCTCCACCCATCCCTCCCCATCCTTCCTTCCTGGTTGTGACATGAAGTGAAGAGGCAGGCTCCCCCTTGGCGTAAGTACAGCAGAGCTGCTTTTCCGTCTCGCCTCTCCTCATCCGTGCGTCTCCTCTCGTCTCACGACTTCATAATAGCTTGCGCATTGTGCCATGTGTCTCATAAACTAATGCCCGACTGAAAAATGTCTGAAAATCCTCCAGCCTCCTGTATACAGAATTTATGTTTTTATGTGTTTGTCTGAAACATCACATCAAAGTGTTTGATGCACACTAACCATGAGGTTGTCATGGTTATGTGTGAGGAAGTACCGTGGGTACTTTGGCCTTAGTGTGAGAGTGCAAGTCGAGTTTAGAGTCATACTCTGAAAAAAGGAGCCAGTATCATCACAGCTTCGGGAACCTGATGGGATTTCATCTGATGCAGTTTTATGGCATGGGAATGTTCTGAGTATCACAGGTTTTTAAAACATCTACTGAATCACTTACTAACTGCTGTGTACATGCTCCTGAGTATTTACTGTCATGAAGACTACAAGACAGTAAATACAGGCACTTAAGGTAAAACTATAGATCAACAGAACAGAATTGAATATGATGGATTAACACATAAACTATAAAAATGTAATAATTAACCTTAATGTAAAAAATGCCCATGATTGTATAAAATTCAATATTCAGTGGGTTTTCAGTGGGTGTTAATACTGCAGATTTCAGCAGGTCTTTCCAGTTTCAGGTCTGTTACACACTGAGATTAGAGACTCCTAAAAAGCAAAGAATTATAGACACATACAAATATGCATACAGTGCTGTGAAAACGTCTTTGCCCCCTTCCAGATATCTTCATCTTTTTCATATTTGTCAGACTAAAATGTTTTAGATAATCACAGAAATTTTAATGCTAGACAAAGATAACATGAAATGATGCAAAACCCTTGGCAGAAAGAACTGCAATCAAGTTTTTTTTGATAACTTTGAAGGGTTTTTTTGTATTATTATTAGCATGAATAGCCTGTTTAAGATCATGCCAAAGTTTTTCAGGTCACTGCAACCTTGATTTGGGTTTTTTGTGCCATTCAGAGATGGACTTGCTGGTGTTTTTCGGATCATTGTTCTGCTGCAGCCCAAGTCCGTTTGAGCTTAAGGGTCCAAATTGACGGCCAGATATTCTCCTTTAGGATTTTTCATAGAGAACAGAGTTCATGGTTCCATCAGTTGCAGCAAGTCATCCAGGTCCTGAAGCAGCAAATCAGCCCTAGACCATCACACTACCACCACTGTGCTTGACTGTTGACATGATTTTCTTTTTATGAAATGCTGTAATGGAACTTAAATCTTGCAAAAACTTTACGTTTTGGCTCATCAGACCATATATTGTTTTCCCAAATGTCTTGGGCATCATTAAGATGTTTTTTTTAACAAATGTGCAGAAAGCTTTTGTGTTCTTTTTTTGTCACCTGTTATTTTCTCCTTGGAAGTCTCCCATAGATGCCATTTTTTTTCCAGTCTCTTTTTTGTTGTTGTTGAACCATGAACACTGACCTGAACTGTGACACGTGAGGCTTGCAGTTCTTTAGATGTTGTTCTGGGTTCTTCTATGACCCCTTGGATGAGTCATCATTCACTCTTGTTGTATGTTTGGCAGGCAAAAGTTTCACAACTTTACCACTAATTGATGATTTAACAAAGGGCAATTAGTTTTTCACACAGGGCCTGGTAGGTTTGGATATATAACTGTATTTTGTATTTATTTGGGTTTTGTCTAGTATTAAAATTTGTTTAATAATTTGAAATATGTCAAAACTAAATGTAAAAACTAAGAAATTAGGAAGGATGCAAATAATTCTTCACAACACTGAATTAAAAGAGTGATGCTTTAGGCAATTTTACTTTTTGTTCCAATATTTGTTTTTGGTGTACAAATATTCTACTACTCTAATATCGTTAGGTGGTAGTGTATCATGGGCACTTAATACATGATCTAGTTTCAGCTTTTAAAGGTTGGGCCTTAACATCCATCATTGTTCCGATGACGTCTAACTGAACTCTTTGTCCTGCAGTGGTGTTCTGCCCATCAAGGAGCCTGTGGTAGATTGTGCATCTCCAGTGTACCAGGCAGTGATCAGGCCAGGAGAGCCCCTGGACATGACTGACTGGGCTCGCCGCGCTGCCAACCTGCAGTCTAAAAGCTTCAGGATTCTGGCCCACATCACTGGCACCGAATTCCGTCAGTACACTGACTCCACCTTATCTTCTTGTCCTTTCATCCTTTATGATTTCATACCCTCTCCCTGAATGTGCCCGATACTTCTCCTTCCAAATCCTCAATTAGTTATCATCTCATTGAGAGATCTTACTAAATGCTCTTGTTTATGTCTGTCAATGCAGTGCAAGACCCAGATGAGGAAGCCCTGCAGAAGTCAAGGTAAGAGTGGTCTTTTAATGGTGCGTGACCAGTCTACTGACAGTTGGAGACATTAGAGAGGTTCAGATACTTTAGCAAAATTGAAAAATTACATCAACTGGCATCAGCTACCTTGTCTTAAGCTGAACTGAAGTGGATACTTCAACTTTAATTAAAAGGGTTTAAGAAAGGTATTGCATTAACTGTTTATTGCAGCCATTTTTATACATAGCAATCCACTTTCATATGCTCAAAAGTAACTGGACAAACCAACATAACTTTTAATGGAAGGATTGTTTCTAATGCTTGGATCCCTGCTTGAAACCCTGCTCTGCCAGGCCTTTACTGCAGCCAGCTTTCCTTCTGCTTTAAGGGTCTCTTTGACTTAACTTTTATATCTAATAACCTATTTTGACACTAGAACATCATCTTTTGAATTTTGCCTCAGCTAATTATTCATTTGCACTGTCAGATTAGTTTTGCAGCACTTGGTTGAATCTGAGCAGAGAGCTCAGCTGCTTCTATTAGGAACGTATCAGCAATAAATACTAGTAAACCAGCTCCACTGGCTGGCAGCTATATACGCCCATGCTTCAGTACGCTGGCATGCTTTAGATCATGACTTGCTCTTTTCCTTCTTCATACTCTTCTCCTTCCATCATTTTTGTGCAAGTTAATCTTGTACGTCTTGAGAGTTGTTTTTTGACAACCTCTAAAGAAACACTTTACTATCATCAGTTTATTTCAGAAAGGAGAGACACCAAGATACAGAATACAATTAATCTATTTGACGATTAGACTCTGATGACTCCCAGTGATAGGAATTAGGATAGGACCCCCTGGAGTCTAAGCCTCCATCTTCATCTTCATCGTCACCGGTGTTTAAATGAAGCTCTGAGTGACAAGAGTGGGACAGAGTGCAGGCTGATTGGCTCAGAGAAAGTGGGCAAGAAGATGATTGGACTAGAGCAAGGATGTTGCCATTGAGTTTGATAGCATGGAAACCTGACAGTGATCGAAACAATATCCTCCTGAGACCCAGCCTATTCATTTTTGTCCTCTGTAATGGACATTTGTTTTTAATCTGTATCCTTTGACTTATTTGAGCGACCCTACTAAGTCTCAATGTGCTCAATAGAGGACATTCTGGCATTTCCAGTGATATCTCATGTTTGGGTGGTCTCTTTTACCTCCAAAGAGGAAGGAAATCACGAAAACAGAAAAATACTTTTTTCCTCAGTTCTCTGGAATCCACTTGGAAAAGTGGTGCACTATGTTTAAAACTGGCTTTTTCTTCTGTAATACACTTTGATGATGTACAGATGAAAAATTATAAAGAAGTGTGTCACTCTCCAAATATGCATGCACCTAACCGTAAACTAAAAAGTGTTATTTATTTAATTTCTTTCCCCACGCACACACATATTGTTTTCCCTACCATCAGAGAGAAGTTTGAGTCGGAGGTCAAAGGGCCCCGCTTTGCCAAGCTGAAGAACTGGCATCATGGACTGTCTGCACAGATCCTTAATGTCCAGGAATAAAGAGGAGAAGGTGAAAACAAAGGGAAAGAGAAAGAGAGAGAGGGGGGAGGAGGAGAACATGTAAAGGACGACATGGACAAAAGGAGGAAAAAGAGATAAATTATGGAGAGAGATAAGGAGCAAGAGGAGGAGCAAAGTGCTCGGGAATGTGACATAGTATTGTAGCCCAGATTAGTTTGATGAAAGATACTAAATGTTAGTGTAAGAATGCTAAATGTTAAATGTCAAATATATCTGTCAGCTGCTAAAACCTGATCTAGCATTTGGGTTTTTCTTTCCTTGTTTCCTTTTTGTTTGGGTTCTGTCTCTCTTATGTGAAAGGGAAATTGTACAAAAAATGAAGTATTCAAGTGAAAATGCAGAAATTATGTTTCTTTTATGCACCAGTACGTAAACAAACATATGAATTTTAACACTATGTGCATGTTTGTGAGGCAGCACACATAGAGATGTATCTAAATGCACCAATACAGTATGTAAAAAAACAAATGCACTGATATGAATGTGAATAAATGTTTTCTTAAAACAATACGGCTGAATGAACTGCTGTAAACCGCTGGAAACATGGTGTGGTGCTATGATTGAGACGTTCATCAATCGTGTTTCCTGTCATTTCTGTTCCTGATGGAAAAGCAGAAGCAGTCTTTGACTTTGCAAACCAGGATAAAAACTAAACCAAAAACAAAAGAGCATCTAACAGCTTTTGACAGGATAATAAGATGATTGTTTATTTGCTTGTGGCACCGCTGGCACTGGCACAGCTGTGATAACAGGGCTGACAAAGCCTTAGATATGAACACAGCATGTGGAGCCACAATCTTCAGCTTTTATTTTAAGGCAACGCCATTAAACTTTTTCTTATTTTCTAACATTCACTTCTCAAAACAAATTAATAAAACACTGAAAACATATCAGATCTCAATGGAAAAATGGAAAAAATGGTGCTCAGTAGTTTGTATGGCCCCCATGTGCTTATATGCATGCATAACAGTGACAGCTCCTAATGGGATGACAGGTTTCCTGGGGTTTCTCCTTCCAGAGCCTGGGCATTGTCGTGCACCAGGAGGAACCCAGGACCCACTGCACCAGCGTAGTGTCTGATATTGGGTCCAGAGAGTTCATCTTGATACCCACAACAAACCTTTTGGCAATTGCATCTCCTGGAGGAGTTGGAGTAGTTGTGCAACCTCTGTAGGGTCCAGCTATTGCCTTATACTTCCAGTAGTGACACCGAGAACAGCCAAATGCAAAGCTAATGAAAAAACGGGAAACATGAGGTGGGAAAAAATATCAGTGACCTCCATCTGTAAAATCATTTCTGTCTTCGGGGGTTGTGTCATTGTTGCCTCTCTTGTGCACCTGTTTTTAATTTCATTGATACCAAAGCAGCAAAAACAACTCCCTCTGCTACTTAACTGACCAGATTGATTGGCTGGATGCTGTACTCTAAAATCCCCCTTTCAAATTTTTTAGCAGTGTATACTGTGGCAGTGAGTTAGCATCCAGGGGTTAACAATATTAACTCTTTGTTTAGTTCTGTTTCTTCACCAACACATGACAAAGATATTTGGCTGTGTTTTTCTGCTATTCGCTCCCCAACCAGCTACCTAATGTTTCTGCACTTTCTGGTGAAAACTGACACACCAAACATGGACTTGACCAGTGAGGCCACAACAAAAAATATTAAAATACAGAACCAAAAATTCAATTTCTAGAAAGAAAACTTCTGCAGAGCAGAGGGGAACTGCATGAAGGGGGGCTACCAGCAAGGCTCTTTTCAGGTAAACAGTTTATCGTTCATAGTCGTGCATGTTGACTTGGACTTGGCTACAAAAGATTTGCAAACAGCATCAGTGACTGATGATCATACATCTCATGACTTAACAGCTGAAGTCTAAATAACCCCCCATCACTGCCATAATGCTGCGTCATGATGCGATGAGTCCTGTGAACACCAGAGGGCAGTCAAAGACCTGAAGGAGGGACCCTCCGCCTCTGCAACAGCAAAACAGCGCTTCATGGATCACGGTGTTCTAGCTTCATCCCTTCCTTTATCTAGTATTATACAGTGAATATAATTATTTTCCTACTTGCCAACATTTTAATATCAAACAACTGTTTTGTTTTGTTTTTTGAAAAAAAAATGGAGCTTGTGTAAAGTGGGATTTAGCTGGTGAGGAATAACCTGTAGATAAGTCACATGACTCTGATATTGATTACTTTTCGTTGATTTGCAGATGTTTTACAAGCTGATATCCAACAAATGCACAATATAAAGTAGAATTCAGTGATTGAATCTAGTGTGCATCATCACCTTTATTAGAAATCGATGTCTGCTACCCTTCCTACAGCCTTACATGAATACCACAGCCTCTTCTGCACTAGTCCAATACAGTGAATCAGTGTATTCTTTATTACACTACCGCAAACCAACCAATGTAGCCTAGTATCTTCATTAAACCTTTGACTAACACAAAATTATTATTCAAGTACAGTTTATTTTGCAGGATATTTCACAAAAACAGCAAAATACCAAGTACGGATCCAATGTGTGATTTAAAAGCTAAACTTTTGAAAATAATCTCACATTTCTTCTCCTGTGCGTTTCACTGCATGTCACTCCAACTTTACATGTGCACCGCGAACGCATCACAGGGACGAGAAGAAAAAAGGATGTGTTGAGGGTGTAGCGGGTCGTGGGACGTTTTTGTTTTTATTACTGAGCAAGTATATCTCCATGTTTTCACTGGAAGCAACACCAGGCAGCAGCACACGGAAAATTACCTTAACCTGCCTCAGATTTAATGACTGAAGGTGCTGAAGGTTCCGGATCATTTCAAACCCTGGTTGTGATATCAATGTCACTCAGAATCACTGCACTGCTGAATCGGCATGTCTGAGTGAAACAGAAAGAGGAGGAGGAGGAGGAAGAGCGGGGCTGTTGTGACTCATTCAGGTGAAGATGACAAAGCAATTTCTCTCCAATCACAACCACAGAAATAGCTGTAGATGCTCTCTTTGTCTTTCTTAATGCATTCTGATTCAGCTCAAGTGGTAAAAATAAAAAAATCTGAGCTGATGGCAAAGCATTAATATAAACAGCAATACTATAAGTAAAAAGAATAGAAAAACATATAAATAAAGTATCAACTGAGAACATTTTGCTAAGAAATTAAAAACAAAGGAAGCAAATGTTTGGGACAAGCTCTGTGATGCAACTGCAGATTACATTGCAAAATTTAAGGATGCATATGATCTGACAAGAGGATCTGTCGGTTATGTAACCAGCGCATGGAGCCTCAGCATCTACAAAGGTGTGCCCAGAGCAAAGCGTGCCAATCAAAATATGCAAACAGATAGCCAGATAGCCAGAGGCTGAGCTGAGCATGAGAGAGAGTCACCAGAAGAAAAGATGGACGAGAGTGGAGGGATGACTAAAGGGGCGGGGTTGCAGCATGACTTGAAAATGCTGCAGCATCCGGCTGCCTCTCCTCCTCCTCTCCCCATCTTTTTACATATTGGCTGTATCCGCCCTCCTGTTTCTCTCAGTCTGAGTGCTGTAGCCCTGCTGTGTGTTCCTCTCAGCCCTCTGTTGGAGCACCAAAGGGAGGAGGAGCCACCAGGAAACAGGCACTTACACATACTCACCCAGCCACACGCTCTGACATCTCACAGCATCACTTCTGCACGCTCACTGTAAGCACCAGCCAGCCAACCAGCCAGGCCCATTTGGAGCAGGGGAGCCCAACTGTTTCATCGCCCAACATGGATGTACTGATGAAGGGGTTCTCCATGGCCAAGGAGGGGGTGGTGGCCGCCGCAGAGAAGACCAAAGCTGGCATGGAGGAAGCAGCAGCTAAGACCAAGGAGGGGGTAATGTATGTAGGTATGTAATATATCATGCAGCAAAAAGAGTTTGGAGGGTTGTGGGGGGGAGGTGCACTCATTTTTTGGTCTATATGTGGAATTACTTCATGTACTTTTTGCATCATATGATTTGGGATCCATGTCTGAGACTTGTGAGAGGAACAGAGAGAGGAGGAGGAGGAAAAAGAGAAGAGAAGGCAGGAAGGAGGGGATGGAGTGAGTGCTGGTGGGATACTGCTGCAGGACTGGTGCAGGGTCCAGAGGGTGGACAGTGAGAAACAGCGAGGAAAAGACAGTGAGGGTTACAGCTTTGCAGCAGGACAGTGATCAGTGGATGTTTGGGGGGAAAGCAAAAGAAAAGCAAAAGAGAAGAGCAAAAGGAGGGAAAGGAGGTCACTGCAGAGCTCTGTGACGCCGCTTCCTCGGGCTTTCATCACCTGACCAGCGTGACTATATTAAATCACTGGTCTGTGAAGCAGTTTGGATGGGGATGTCCAGTGATGGACTGGTTTCCAGAGTGTCAATTTATCTGATTTTTTTTAAATTAAATTTACAGAATAGAGCTGACTTACATTCATAATTAAAAGAAAAAAATATATTTAGAAAAGTGTTATAAAAAGCATTTAAACACTTAAAAAGAATCATTTCACAGCAAGACGCAAGATGATGTAAGTGTAAGAGGAAATACAATTTTAAATGCCCAAGAAAAATGATTCATTTATATTTTACCTCGGGTGCTTTGCACAGATGCTGTTGTTTCCTGCACTTTAATTATAGCTCAAGCTGCCACTGCGTCACGTTTCAAGGTTATCCCAAGCAGCAGGCTTTCACACCACCTGGGACAGGCCAGAGGGGGTGCAAAAGTAAGGAGGGTGGGTGAGGAACGATCAGAGTGGAGGGCTCCATCGTTGTCTGCTGTCTATCCTGTCAGTGCTCTGTCTGACCGTCATGCAGCAACTACAAAATTTTAATCATAATGATGAAAAAAAGGGGGAAGTCAACGGCACAAGCTGGAGAGGGAGGGGTGAGTTAGGGCAAGGATCATTTGAGCACTGCAGCAATTTGCTCTCTCTCTCTATCACAACCCCTCCACCCCCACCCTCCTTCTCCCGCACGCTCTACCCTCATCGGTTTGTGCTGGACGCAAAAACATTTGTGTGCTTGTGTTAGTTTGTGGTGTCACAGCAGCAGGATTGGCCTCCCAGTGAGTGCTCCTTCCTTCCACCCCCCACAGCTCACAAAACACCCACCCCAGGGAGACATGGAAGAACGGAGGGATGCAGGAAAGAGAGACAGAGAGAGAAAAGAGGGGGTAAAAAAATGAAGGGAGGGGTGTTATGTCACCAAAAGCTTTGAGCTTGTAGTCTCGTGGCTCATGGAGGAGAAAGACAGGTGACACATTGGGACAGAGGGCTGAGACTTGCTGGGTAAAGAAACCCTGGATCTTCCAGGAAGTAGACAGTGGTCACAAGCTCAAGGAAGCAAGAGAAAGGGGGTAAAGGTGAAGCAAGAGACAGAGAGGGAACAACGCAGATCACAGGGGGAGGATCAGAAGGGGGAGAGGGGATGTGATCAGTGAAGAGTGTCAATGGTTTCACTGTATCCACCTGCAGCAGAGTGCCTACGTCAGCATGTGGCTGTCAGTACACAGTATCAAGGTTTGCACGCCTGCTTTCCACCACATGGGCCAGACCTGGACAAACACAGCAACATGCTCAGTGATTTATTAATTTATTTTTAAAAGCTTCTGCCGCAAAACAGCTCCAAAACTTAAGTTTTAACTTTTAATTAAGAGATTTAACTTCATGTGATTTTATCAATCCCTTTATTTTTGCTTTTAAGATTTAATTCGGTGTTTTGGTAATCACTGATGGTTTCATTACAATCTTTTGTTTAAAGAGATTCATGAAAAATCCAAAATACACAATCTAAAAATTCTAGGTGTTTATTTTTGCAATAATATGAAAATATACCAACATATATAGCAATTATTTTAGAAAGAAATCAATTAGCATGATTTTTTTTTCTGCCCTGTAAATTTAACACGATGTATTTGCAATACGGAATATGAATTTCCTTTTTCATTTGTATGTATATGGTAATACAGCGTGTTGTTGATTATATATAGGTGTGTAAAATTGCATCTTTCTTTAGCTGAGAGCACATAAGGATTCACAGTTAACAGGATTTTTCACCACATCAGGATTGCTGAAGCGCAAATCCTCCTCTGGAAAAAAATCTGTATTTCTCTGTGTTTAACGCATCATTTCATAATGGGTAAAAATGCATTCAAACGCTCTAATCCATGCCGTCTTTGTGTACTCAGGCATGCCTCCAATCAGGATTATAATTTATTACAAGGATTATTTCAACAATTGCGTTTTTGTTCTTATTCTTGTCATTTGATCAGCTGTGTCCTGTGCATCACCTTCAGCTGGAATCGGCGTTATTACAAAAAGATGTTTATGAGTTACTCGATAAATCATAAAGCAAAGTTTCCTCAGAAGTCATGTATTCTTTCACAGGCATGGCTTGTTTGGTGACAGGCAGATCAGCTCTTCAGCTGAAATAGTCACGGCGTGCAGTGACACTTGGGAGGGGGGCTCCCCCTGTTGACTGAGAAAGAAGCTGTGTCACTGCAGCCTGCGATGAGCTGTACTGCAGTACTGCTCAGTACCCCGCACGTGGCTCATGTACCACGGGGAACGTGCTGAAAGATGGAGGGAAGCAGAAGGTAGCAAGGCTGACTGGATGTGGGACACTGTAAATGGCAGCAGCTGCATCTATGTGACTATAAAAAAGAGTGCAGTCAGTTTACTCATCTGCAGATGTAGCCTTCCTTTCCTCCATTAGTTCCTTTTTACCTTCCTCTCACTCTTTCTACTGTTCTTATCTTTTAGCTCGGATACTTCCCTCCTGTCATCCCTAACGTTGGCAGATTACATAACCACAATTTAATCTGCTGGGATCATACTGTAATGAGCACAGGGCTGGAAAGCAGGAAGGCACACACAGAGACGTGCGGCTGTTGCAGCCCATTCACAGGATGACTTCCAATTAAATAAAATGTTTCCAAGTGAAAGGAGCTTTTTTAGAGCTAGTGGTAAAGATAACAGGATCTTTAAACAGTCCAGACTTTATTAAAAAAATTTAAGAAGGCAAAACCCTTTGAGGACGCAGGAAAGCGCACAACATACCAGTCAGACTGACAAAACTGTGAGCAAAAGTAGGTCTGTGAATGTATTTTTAGAAACAGTAATGGATCACGCTGAGCTGAGACTCTTGGGAATGTTATGTCAGAGTTTAAAGGGGCAACAGCAGCTGAGAAATGTCCAAAAATACATAAGCAATATCTGCCGTCAACATTTTATGATATTTCTCTGACAACATTTAATGCACTGGTGTATTAAATGTGCTACTATTAGGCTATTAATAATGTAACTCTCATTGCTCTTATTCCTACATTATTCATTAATAACAAATCTATTATATAGTTTATGTTTCATTTGACTGTTTTACTTACTGAGGAAAGAAACCATAGACAGGACAAACAGGGCGTGTGAAATGTGTCTCTTTATTTTACAGGAAACATGCATGAGTCATGTACATGAATATGAGTCTGTTTTTCCTTTTTGGTCTGCAGGGAGTAAGACAAAGGAGGGAGTGGTGTCATCAGTAAACACAGGTAAGAAAAGCTGCATGTTTGAGCCACTATTAAGATCATATAAATATAGAAACAGAAACCTCTGAGGGGAGAATGCAGAGGTTTGTTGTCTGAATATGAAGTGATTGCTGTCCCGAAGAGTTCGTTATGATCCCTTCTCTTATTACAAAAACAACATCCGAATATATTCATACTTCAGCACTGAATTCATGGCTACACCTTTAAGCACTGTGCTGAAACACTCTGGTTCTTAGAACAAGGAGCTCTTAGTCACACTTGAATGGTATAAAGTCCCAGATGGCTACAAGGGTATGTTTTGTAACATAGGTAGGTGGGATGGTTAACCGTCAGTTAATCTTCATTGTTGAAGTTTTTTTCTCTAGTAAAATCGAAAAAAATAAAAAATACATAAATAAAGTTTGAAAATATTTCTGATAAAGCACAGATGCCACCTACTGTATGTGTCACTCAATTTGATTTTGCAACTAGCAGGTGCAGATGTTGATGATGATGATGATGATGATGATAACCTTTTATTTTGAACAGATAAAGGCTTAAATGCTCTGTAGATGCTGATCTGATTTCTCAAATTACTTCTTTTTTGTATCTAGAAATTTAAGATATGAAAAGCATAAATATTGAATTTTGGTATAAATCAAATAAGAGCAGTATGTACAAATAAACTGTTCATTGGATACACGTTTAGAGGTACAATCATCAGAAATGTGTTTAAATACCAGGTGTCCTCTTCCAGGTGACCCAAATGTGGTTCATTGCTTATTACTAAAATAATACTATGGCCAAGTAGAAATAAGAAAAATCCTGATTTTATTCGAATCCATACAGATAATAACAGAGCTGCATAAAGCTTTAACTGTCATATAGAAAAAGTAAATAAGATGTTTACCGAAGGATTTTAATGTTTAGTGCTGTTACTTTTAATATTACTTTAAATAATGACATTACAGTTGTGCTAAAGGATCTGGAGACTTCACTTTGTCCTCCACTGAGCAGGCTGATGTTGTTTGCTCTGGACCCTCTTATACAGCGTCATTTGTGTGTGAAAGACAAACTTCAGGTTTCAAGATGTTTTTAAACTTTGCTTTTTATAAAGAAAATAAAAGTGAATAACACTATCTTTCTGGTTTAGCAAATTATATATGTGAAAAGGCTCTTCTGTGATGAGGCCAATGTATCAACTTAGTTTCAGGGGTGTCTCCATAGGGGGGGCCATGAGGTGGCACTGCCCAAGCCTACTCCACACTAAAGTTAGGGTCACTGTGGTAGACTACTGTTCATGCCCAACACTCTTAGATGAAAGCATCAATAGGATTATAGCATAAATAGTACTGGAAAATACATTCACATCACTCAAGTGACGTACAAGCTTATCCTTTAAGTACTTCTTTGTTATGATACCATCTACTTCTACTCTGCAGTACTTGAAATAAAAAGCTACGTTATGTGATATAATGTATTTTATTGTATAGCTTACAACACACATTAATGAATCATTAGAGAATAATGAACTATTTTCAAGCAACACTGTAGAATGAGTACTTTTACTTTAGGTACTTTAATTGCTAAAACCTTTGTACTCTTAGGTTACTTTAGCAGGGTTATGAATTTTACTTGAGAAAAAAGGTGTAAATATTTATTTACAGTTCTACTTGGCAGGTAATACACCTGTATGAGGGCAGATGGTTACACACTAATCTGAATATGTTGTCTACACTGCATACCACTTTTCCTGATCAAATGTTCTGATTTCCTGTCCCATCCCCATCTGATCTTTTCAAAGTCCTGGAAAGAGCTTTGCACAGATTTTCACATTGAGGTGAAAATCAGGACTGTTTTCTCACAGTGCAGTTTACACACTAACCCTCTTTCGCTCTCCACGTCTCAGTGGCCAACAGGACCGTGGATCAGGCCAACATTGTCGGAGAAACAGCGGTTGCAGGAGCCAACGAGGTGGCGCAGGCGGGTGTGGAGGGAGTCGAGAACGTTGCTGCATCAACCGGGCTGGTCAACCAGGTTAGTTACCATGGTTACTGTGGGTCGCACCAACACTCTTCATAGGTTTACCTCATTAGCATCTTTGCAGCTCTAGAAGGGAACCAGAGTTCTCATGCAGTAACAATGCTGAAAACTTCATTTTTAAAACGGGATCGGGGGTTGATTGAGCTGAACAAAGTGTCAGCTGCACATTTAAGTTAAATTGTGCCTGAAACTGATCTTTAATGCTAGTTTGAGGTTGAACACTAGATGGAGCCATTTCCCCTGAACTCACATCAAACAACTGCAGGACACCAAAGAAATCCAATTTCTTTACTGCAGCACTCTGTTGAGAAACTTTAATTACATTTATTTGCTCTGAGTAAATTAAGGTCATTGTGGCTCCATCTGCTTGTGAGAGGATTTTTCTGTCTGTCCAGTTTTCCACAGCCTGAAAAAATTGTACATTTTTAAACTTAATATTTACGGATTCAATTATTATTTATGTCATCACTGTGTTGTTTGCTTGTTTTTTAAGCAAAGAAATAATAAAATACATATAACTGTGACACATTTGCAAAAAACTTGTATTACAACTTGTATAAGAAAATTTTGAATTACCACTCTAATGTCATTTGGAGCTCTTGAAACTGATCGTCCTCCTTCTGCTCTTATACGTTGAACTCTCTGTCAGATGTTAGATGTTCTTGCATTTAACATTTGTGTCTTTTCTGCATGTCTTTATTGTCGTGTGTTTTGTGTGCTGTTCTTTTGTTATAATTTTGTGCCAGTGCTTTTTTTTCTTGTGCTTTGTTTTTGTGTGTTACTGTTCTCACATTTTGTTGTTTGTGCTGTTTGTGTCTCATTTTTGTTTCCCTGATAGGAGGAGCCTGTATACGAGGTGCCAGTTGGACAGAACATTTTGGGGTCATAGGTCATAAAGAAATCGGGAGGGTTAGGAAAGCGGGGGGGGGGGGATACTGTGCATGATGCTAACAGTCTGTTAGGTGTACACAATCTGTAGAAACCCTTTTGTATTGGATTGCGTGAACATTAGTTAATAGTGTACAACAAACTCAGTGAGCTTCAGGAGGAAAGGGAAGGAACAGAAGCTTCTGTAAGGCTTCCTGAATTTATTCCTGCATCATTTGGGGCTTTGGATTAAACCCTTCATGCTTCCAGGAAAAATCCAAGTTGTAATACAACATAAAAAATAACTTTGTGACTTCTTCCTCTGAATATTTGAGACATTTTCCTCTCATGCTCACTAAGTTGCGTACTTTAGGCTCCAGTGATACTAAAATTCATTTCTAACCGTGTAGCTTGTCTATGCAACATTAAGCCACATCTATAGAACATCAGACAAGGCAGTGAATATTCTTATGGCATGCTCTGAACTGCTTCCCTGTAAGGCCTGTGCATCAGAAGCCTGTAGGCAAAAGTGTTCCTCTGACATCTTAGAAAGCTATAATTAATTAACTGACTCTCCCTTTCCTGAAAAATCTTGCGCATGATGATAAGAGCTCTTTCAATGGCACTGCATGCTTTTTGGAAATATTGTAACTGCTTTATTGAATTAGAGGTGCCATCAGTTCATTCTTTGATCCTTGCTGAAATATTCACGCCACCTCTCTCGTGTTTATAATCCATCCACATTAACGTCTTCTCCTCCCACAGGGAGAATATGGAGGAATGCAGCAGGGCGGGGAAGGAGGAGAGGTAAGATGAAACAATTTCTTTTATTTCATGTATTTTATTAAAAACACATACATTAAAAGCGGTCACATACACCTTTGTTATACAGAGGACTTTCTTTCCAGTTTCCAGTTTCCATGATCCCGGTGAGACTCAACATATCTTCGTTTTTTTCCAACATGATGTTAGTTTTATCCCAGTTAGAGTCAAACAGACAATAAAGCACTGTATGCTTGAAGGTGGGCATTCATTGTGATTTACAAGTTGCTAATAACTAACAGTGTCCCTGCATTTCTCAGCCTGATCATCTCCTCTCTTCTCACATTTACTTTCAAAACACAAAGAGTAATGGCCGAATTTGGATAATTTCATATTGGTCACATTGATCTTTTATATACAGTCTATGATTCTTCTAGTGGTAACTAATGTGGAGCTGCTAGTGTTGAGAAGAGATGAGCTATAGAAGTTAGACAAAGCAGATTTCAGGCTTCTAGATTTCAAAACAAAACTGTACAACTTACAGATTAATTAGTTTATACAGGTTTTTACTGTACACATCTCCAGGCTTTAAGACACATACAATTATTTTAAAATGTATTTTCAGTTCTTAAAATGCATGGATAGGCAGATCAGTTGGAATCCATTCTCATTTTAAATACACTAGAGTAAGTTTCAGTATCACGTTGCATATCCTATACTATCAAGGATCAAGCTGCTACTGTGCGTCAGTTTAGTAATTTAGTAAAGATCAAACATCCAAGCAAAATGCATTTGTAAATTGAGTAAAACCATAATTTAGACAATAATAAAATCTAACCTAAAGAATCTGTGTACCAGTCTCCAGAATCCAAGGCCTAAATAAACACAAACCGGATTAGCAGAAAAAGAGAAGCACGCAAGTTTATAATGACAGCAAAACACTGAAACCAGGTGGGACATCTTAAAAGGAAGTTGTTTGGTGTTGCTGTGAACAAATCAGCGATTGCACAGATATGATGAGGATTTCTGGCTGCCTTTTTAAAGTAAGAGGTCACAAGCAGAAAAATGCTTGAAGCCGCTGGTTTCATGTTGAACTATGAATGCAAAACTCTAAATCGAATCATCTAAAATATGATTGTATGGAAATTTTAAGTAGCAAAAAGAGGAATACTGCTTTATGATCTTTAACATATGCTTGATGTTTTTTACTGTTATACATATAAAAAATGTCTTCCACTGTTGATATTTGTGTTTTTATGTTTTTCTTCTTTCCTCCCTTCCAGGGATACTAGTCATCTTCAGGCCCTCCCGTGCTCTCCACCTGCCCCTCGCCTCCCCCTTTGCCTCGCTGTACCAGACTCCAGATCTTCAACAATATTTTTTTGTGACTTTACGGAACCAAAATCAACTAATACAGACTCTTCCGGATGCTGCACAACCGCCCCTCTCTCCCCGCTCAGTCTCGTCACTCCCCGGTGCCTCCCCCTGTGGTCCTCACCGCCATCTTTCCTCCCCTCTAATTTAAAGCAGCCTGAAGCTTTCGTACCCCCGCCTCATCTGTGTGTTAGTGGTGTCCTGATATGATCCTGGTGTTGTTGCTCTGCCACATGAACCCATAGTAAAATCTCACACGCAAACACACAAAAAAGAAACACACCAACATTCGGCACACACATGAAACACTCACATACAGTACATGCCGTTACGGCACTGACTCGCACTTTGGGCGAATGAGTCACAGTTGGGGGAAATACGATTCTGGGTGCGAACAATAACACAGTGTGCGACTGAGGCAAGACATGAGAGGGTGGATGAGCTGCAGTCAGTGCGTCTGTGTACCAGTGTTAGCTCGTGTATGTGTGTGCATGTGTAGCTGCTGCTGTATAGAACAAATCTCCAGAGGCTTGTGCAGGAAAATGTGCTTTGATGATGTTGAAGTTACATGTGAAGTAGTTAGAGTAGACTGCATGAACAGATGTGTAGAATGACTCGTAACGTGTTGTTAAATCTAGAGTAGCAGCTGTTCTGTGTTGCTTTGAATGGCTTAGTGTGTGTTTCTACTCAGTGTTTAGGGTTAATACAGTGGAAGCAATAGACAATATTCATCTGTCAGAGCAGCAGCTTGAAATGTGTTCATGTGATGCATGAGAAAGCAAAGGCAACATTTTAAAAGAAACTCCTATAACATTTAAATATTTGAGGTGTGAGAAAGCAGACTTAATGAGAAGAAAGCTCTTATTACTTTGAACTACTTAAGTTAAGGATTTAGGTTTAATCAGATTTGACTGAGAGGGAAGTTTCCCCGCAAAAATAAAAGTAATAATAATAATTTTAGTTTAAAATTCGAGAATGTCCTTTTTCCAAAGCAGTTCAGACCTCAGCAACATCCATTGTAACAATGACTTCATATGTGAACAACTTTTAGCACTAAAGAAGCTGACTGGCATTGTTTCAGAAACACAGAACTGTATTTAAAATTGATTGATCTGCAGAAAATTCAGCAACTTCGAAAGAAAGCTACATACAGAGAAAAAAATAACTAGAATTGTTACCTTGCGGTTATATTTATCCCTCACTTATAGTGTTTCACTACAACTAAAAAAGAGCTTTTGTCAAGTATCACACCTTCATTATTTAATTCTGCTTCACATTTGTGTAAAACTTTGATAGAAGTTATTTAATTAGTAGTTATTAAATGAGTTATTTAGTTAATGCCAGAAACAAGTTTTGTATGGTGATTGTGAATTTTACCTTTGACTCTTAAATGAGCTGCAGTTCTTCCTTGACTTAAAGTGAATGATTGTGCCAAATTAAAAGAAATTTCCTCCAGGTAGTCCCGAGTTGGAAGACATCACAAAAGCCTGACACGTGACTTCTTCAAGAGTAATTCTCATAAAGAAATCTGTGCTGGATAGTGTGAAAAATGTTCAAAATAACTATTCAAGGAGAAAATAAGATCACTTTCTGCTATTGTGTAGCTGCTTTTTAGTCTCTGTAACACTGTTTGGCAAACCATCGAGAGAAACAAGCAGATGGGACATTTGTCAGTTGTTTGTATTGCAGTTGAAAATATTCTTATTCTTATTAATTCATCTTTAAAAGAGCATAATGAAGGTTTGGGTTTAAAAATTAGACCAGCTTTATGTGTAGTTCTGTGCACAGCTTGAATTCTGGGATATGTAGTAGCTTTTAGGATGGTTTTTATTTCACACAATCTAAATCTGACTGTTGTGAAGCTCCCACCCCTCAACTGTCTCAACCAATCAGATCGTTTCTTTCTGCTGTCACTCAGTGTTCTGACACGTTTCACAGCTTGCTTGCCCTGCAAAACTGTGTGTCTACATGTACTGTATGTGAGAGTGGACGTGTGTGTTTGCTAACACAGAACGGATTCAGCCAGCAAAATGTGTGTGTGTGTTTGTGTCTGGACCTGGTTTGTGTGTTCTTACTTTGAGGCCAATGGAAACTGATGACTGCATGTTGCCTTATCAAGTAATTTCACATTCCCACACACACGTGTACATCACAGTACACACTAAAAAACACACACAACCACGAATCCCTCCACAAATACACAAACACGGTTCACACACCAAGTTTAAGTTGGCATCAAAGCAGACTCGCTGATTTTTTTAAACAGTACCAATGAAATTAAAAAGGTTTTGTTGAAATCCAGCTACAGTGTCAAGTTTTGTTTGAAGAATTTAAAAAGTTTTATTAATTTTGATCTTGCAGTCGAGGCCACGGGAATTTTTCTGTTCAATTCAATTTTATTTACATAGCGTTGACTCATAATAACAGTTGCCTCAAGTTGCTTTATATTTGCCAGAATCCTTCAGTTAAACAGACAAAACAGAAAAAGCCCAACAGTCAGATGCTCTGCTATGAGCAACGGTTTGGCATAGAAAATCAAATTAAATTCAAATTCAAATTCAAATTTTATTTGTCACATACACAGTCATACACCGTACGATATGCAGTGAAATGCTTAGACAACTGCTCTTCAGGAAGCGGAATCGAAGAAAAGAAAAACGCCCTTTTAAAAGAAAGAAACTTCTAGTAGAATCAGGCTGAGAGAGAGAGAGACAGCCATCTGCTGCTGGTTGAGGTTAGAGGAGGAAGACAGGATAAAAACATGCTGTGGAAGAGAAATGTGTAAAGGTGAGTGAAGAAGAAACACTCAGTGCATCATGGGAAGCCCCTGGGCCACCTGAGTGAGGATTTGGGGCCACCTGATCCAAACTAGAAGCTGCTCTGCTCCAAGAGTTGCTCTGCCTCCCATTTTACATTTAAATACTATAGGGACAAAACACACAGTCTGAGAGAGAAGTGGGATGATACAGTGCTATGAAGTCTTTAAAATAAGATGGGACCTAATTATACAAGACCTTGTGTGTGACAAGAAGGATTTTAAATCCAATTCTGTATTTAACAGGGACAATGAAGCCAGTGTGGGCAAAGTATGCTCTTTTTTTAGTCCTCATCAGAACCCTTGGATCAAATAAAGATTTTTTTATGGAGTTTTTAGGACATCCTGATAATAATGGAATACATAAGTCCAGCCCTAGAAGTGTTAAATGCATGAACTGACTCTTGTGTAGAGCTTTTCTCATCCTGGTAACCATCCAAAGCATTTTATCCTACAGCCACATTCACTTAATTCCACATTCCTGTGAAGGGACACTGCTAAGCACTGCACCAACATGCCACCCTTATTCACATCATTGAATAGAACCTAACAATGAGTGTGCACCTAATGAACACCATGGGCAAGCAATAAACTCCAAGTTGCTCTCTGATATATTGTAGAGAGAATGTGTGTGAATTTTAGATAGAAAGCGCTTATGCATTGAAAAAAAAGTGATTATGTGAATCAGGGTAGATGAGGCACGATGTACAAAGGGTTTTAAGTACTAAAGTACAGCAGAATAAGTCTATCTAGCAGCAGTGCTCACACTGCCTGGTTGCTTTTATTGATTCAAAACGACTCCATGTCTCTTCCTTTGCTCAGGAGACCCAAACGAAGAAAAGAGCACCACATCCCGGCAGTAAATACTTTGATGTGTCATAAAAACAGAATGCTAACATGATTGGTCCAAACAGTTGAGGATGGTGGTTTAAACTTCCTTTTTGGCTCTTCAGTCCATCCCTCAGGTCATCTTACACCCTGTACAGCGCAAACATCTCAATGTAATATGAAGAAAACTCCTCCCACTTCACCATGGCAACCTCCTCTAGTATTAAACATGCTACAGCTAGCAGGCAAAAAATACTCAATAAACTTTAATGTGTGTGTGTGTGTTTGGTTAAACTGTATGAAGGTGAAGATTAACTTGTTTTACAGAAACACATTTCTTTGTATTTATTTGCAGTCCCTGGTGAACACTGATTCTGCTCTATGATTGGCTGTTTGTAAAAATTAAATAAATAAAAAAAAGGGAGAAAGTATAAAAGGGGAAAAGAAGCCGTCAGCAGGTCTTTTCTCTTGGACTACGCTCGAGAAACAGCAAAATCACAGACTCTGCCTGAAGCAGTAGACTGAGTAAGTAACAGATCCTTTTATATGTCTTTAACTCTCCGTTTGTTTATTTTATACTCAGAAACACTTTAATGACATCATAACCTAAAAATAATAGAGGATTAAAAAAAACCTGAATTTGAAAGTTTACCGTGGGAACACCTGAAAACAGTAAATGTGTAACCACGGGCATCATTATGAGGGAAAAGGTAAACAGGGTTGGAAAACAAATTATTAATACTAGCTTTTCAACCAGCAAAATTTTAATTGGAAACAGATTTATTTAGACTTTAAGACACCAGGATGTGCAAGCTCAGGTAATTTACTGTTATTCATTCATGTTTTGTTTGTTTGTTTTGGCAATGGTTTTTATGACTTGCGTGCAGCTTAGATTGAATAACAGAACATATGATATCTGGTACAAATGATTAAGGTTTGCCTTTGCACTCAGGAAGCCGCTGTGGGATCAGTCGACTCTTCTTCAAACCAAGTTAACTGATTCAAAGAAATGGCAGAAAACACAAGAAACACCAGTGGAACTGTGAGCACTGAATACAAGATTTCTGAGGATATGGCGTAAAATAAATGTGCTCATGCAATTTTTATCTTTTCTTTTAGATGACTCCTCAACAATATGACTATCCCAATAAAAGCGCAACAGACCGTGAAAAAAAGAAATTCAGAGAGGAAGAAAGAGCGCGCAGACCTGAACAGCTGTTTGTAAATCAAAGAAAATCGAGAGATGATAAATACCAGTTTTATACTAAAGATCCAGAAAAATGGAGAAACTGGATAAAAGAGGAGTTTGGTGATGAAACTGAAAAAATAATCACTTACAAATATGACACAGACAAAAGCACCATAATGTTACACAGCAATGGAGAATGTGTGATACATGTTTCAAATGAGAAAAGGGGTGAATTTCTCACATGGTTCAGAGAAAAAGTCAAAATTAACGTAAAGCAAGAAGATCAAAAAACAGAAGACCTAAATGAAAAAATGAAAGAGTTGACATTAAAAAAGTAACAACGAAAATACTACAACCTTGCTCATTGGTTGTCATGTGATTGTTGGGGTTTTCTCTGTGTTATTGCAAGGTCTTCACCTTACAATATAAATTGTCCTGAAGCAACTGTTGTCGTGATTTGCCTCTAAAAAGCACCACCCTTCTACAGCTCACATATAATGAAATATTATGTCATCAAACCTTATCTGTAGAGTGTAAATCAGAACTGCTGTTTGTTGTCAAGCATGCTTGCAGTTTTGTGTGTGTGTGTGGGGGGGGGGGGGGGGGGGGGGGGGGTTTCTTTGAATTGACAAGATAATATGTGTAAACATTTGATTTACTGTGCTTGGAAATTTTTACTTTTTGTTTGCTTCACTGCACCTGTTCAAAATAAATTTGGAAATTAAAACGTTTAAAAAAAAACATTTCCTTCTTTTCCTTATTTTCAGTCATACTTGTTATAAGTAATCTGCGAGGGTTAAAAGTGCAGGTTTCAGAGTGTTTTAGATACTCCAGATGGATTTTTCTGTCTGGATACAGAGAAGCTCCAACATCCTTCTCTTGAAATTTTTTGTATATGAGGGATACATGTTGACTTAATGGAAAAGGAGCTTCCATATAATGAAATTTCAAAACAACCAATAAAATTAAATTATAATGACAGCAGTTTAGAGGCTGGACTAAGAGCAGTGGCTTTTTGACTGGTTGTCTTCTGTCAATGGAAAATTGTACTTAGTAGTCAGTATAAGCTTTTAATGATATAAGTTTACATGTGATAGAATACTGCATGATGACCTTTTTATGACTTAGACTGTTGTCCACTACAAGACTTGTTTCTGTTTTATAAATTCTTTCCCACAGCGATAATAGCTGAACAAGCAGTTTCACTCCTACCAGGAAGAGGAGAGCTGGACACTTTTATCTGCGCTCCCTAACAAGAAGAGGGGCCGCGTCCTTCAGAATCACACACACACATACACCTGCATACACACATACATACGCACTAACATTCCTCTGTCTATGAATAGACGTATTCACTGTTGTATTATTTTTGTATCTGAATAAAGACAAGTGCAAGAACAGAGCGCGCACATCACAGGGCCCCCACTCTTGTGTGAGCGCTCTGTGACCGCCCTTGCAAGTAAAAACTACAGTGTGTTTCTACCTTTCAGACTCTCAGCTGAAGAAATGTCTTTTAGAATAAATTTCTTGACATCTTCTAATTTCTTAAACCAAACAAAGACACAATACTATCCAAATAATATATTTTTTTAATTTTAGGATACGGTGTTCTGGGAATCCATCCTACCCGTTGTTTCTGCGCATGCGCACGACACAAAATTAAGTGACAAATCATCCTACCTTTGTTAATAAGAGCTAGAAACATACTCTGATGGGTAAAATTAAGTGCCAAACCGTCCAGGCTTTATGAATATGAGCTACAAGCGTACTCTGATGGGTAAAGTTAAGTGGCAAACCGTCATACCTACTTACATTTGTGCTGGAATTACTCTGTGACAGCAGAAATGTGCATACTTATGGTAGGACGTTTTGCCAAAGTAGGATGGTTTGTTGGGGAGAAGCTTTATATAAGATGAAACAACAGGAAAGGCTGAAAGTTACAACTAAACTGTTTTCTGTAAAAGCTTAGAGTTTAGTAAAGTTTTTCTTTATTCTCAGCATGAACTGAAACAACCTGAAACATTTTCTGACACAAAAAACAGTTAAAGTTCAATTTATTTTGTACCAATAACAAGTGAAACTTACAATGAATTCTATTGGGTGGTGACGTCAAAGAATCATGAGCGGGACTCTAGAGCCTGAATTTGCCTGTGCAAGAAAAAAACACCAGGTACTTCCCCACATCACACACACACACACACACACACACACACACACACACACATGTAAGCATGTATCAGTTGCATAAAATTTCATATAAACAATGATTTTGTTTTATGCTTTACTTTTAGATGTCTGGTCATTGTTTTGACTACCCAAAAGCAACAACAGATGTGGAAAGGAAATGACTCAAACTGAAGCTATGAATGAAAATCCAAACGTTTTTGTTTTGGAGACAGCTGCAGAGCTGCTATAGAAAAGTTCACCCCAAATCCAAACCTACACAAATGGCCAACAAACTCAAACTTGGCAGCAACTTCATAAGGCCAACAAATAAAGTAAATCTCATCATCAAATTTAATACAAAAAGCAAACTAAATCATAATAGAGTTTTTTTGAGCTGGACATTTTATTAGATGAGAGCAATGACTTTGTAATTTTTTAATTTCGTTTGTAACTTATACTGACTGTGTGTGTCAAACTGTAATAACAAACAACAGCCCGGAGACTCTGGAGAAACTCTGAAACTGCTTTACTGGCATCACCATGTACCCCTGTGTGGGTAACACATTCCTGCCTTTTTCTGTCACTTTTTGAGATATTTAAAAGATCTGAAAAGAAGACGGACATTGTACTCTGGGTGTACAGAAGACATTTGGAAGGATTTGCATCTGAGCTGCCACGCCTTAGGAGAGCAGCGGAGACAATTATCTTAACTTACTGTTGTTCAAGGATTAAAGGGTAAAACAAAACTTGTCTCCAGACGTTTTCATTCATGCATTCATTCATCATGTGATATAAACCTAATCAATGTTATAAATAAGACTAGATAGAATAGAATAGAATAGAATAGAATAGAATAGAAAGTACTTAAACATGATCTGATAGAAAAAGGAAGTGCAGTAGAGCACTGTTCAGGCATGTTGTGTAATACAGGAAAGCACTGAATGTTCCAATAGGACGGAAAGTGTGAGTGTCTGTGTGTGTTGTGTTTGTGTGTGTCAAACTGTAATAACAAAAACAGCCCAAAAACTGGAGAGACTCCAGAGTCTCTGGAAAAACTATACAAGAGACTGATTGACCCCTGTGTGGGTAACACATTCCTGCCTTTTTCTGTCACTTTTTGAGATATTTAAAAGATCTGAAAAGAAGACGGACATTGTACACTCAGAGCACAGAAGACATTTGGAAGGATTTACATCTGTGCTGCCACAGCGGAGACAATTGTCTTTACTTATTATAAAAGCTTTTGATTACTTCATCGAAGGTAAATTTATATCACCACATCACATCTATAAGTGCTGAATTTATTAAATAGTTTATCAGCATAAAAATAATAATTGTTTTATGTTTTTTAGGTGACAGCTCGTCGTTTCGACTAACCTAAAGGAATGGACGATGAGGAAAAGAAAATATTCAAACGTGAAACTCTGATGGGAAAAACGCAGAGATTCTCTATGAAGACACATATCAAACTGGTATAAGATGTAACCTCATTTTCTTCACCCACTCTGGAACACACTACAGGGCTGCAATAGAAGAAGCATTGAAGGATATTCAAATGGACAACAAACTCAAACTTGAACTTTCTGTGTCCATATTTCCCAGTGGAAAGATTTAGATTCAAGGTACAGAAGAAAACCTTGATGCATTTGAGAAAATGTTTAACAAAATGAAACAACATGTAGACACAAGAAAAGAAGAACAGATGATGAAAACATTACAGCAAATGAAAGTTGAAGAATCTGATTCTGAAACAGAAGGACGAGACAAACAGAAACAGTCTAAATGAAATGTGATACAACAAGAAAAAAACAGGAAACAGCAGAAACAATATGGACATTTGAACTATTAGTAAGTGAATATTAAAGTTTTTGCTCCTTGTGTTTAAAAATTATTAGATATTTAAGTCTGACTTGCAATATTTTTATAATCTTTATTCTCTTTTAAATCCTGCCGTTTGTTAGATATATTATTATATATGTATTGTTTTACAATGATGCATAACATATTACAGAAAACAAACTGGTATAAGATGCAACCTCATTTTCTTCACCAAATCTGGAGCACACTACAGGGCTGCAATAGAAGAAGCTTACCCTCAATCCAACGCTATTCGAATGGACAACAAACTCAAACTTGAGCTCTCTGATGGAGGCACTGTGTCTATATTTGACAGTGGAATCATTGTGATTCAAGGTACAGAAGAAATCCTTGATACATTCGAGAACAGGTTTGACACAATTAAACAAAGGGTAAACAGCAGAAGATAAGAACAGGTGCGGAAAACATTGGAGCAATTGAAAGTCAAAGAACCTGATTCTGAAACAGAAGATCAGGACAAACAGAAACAGTCTAAATAAAATGTGATACAAATAAGAAAAAGCAGGAAACAGCAGAAACAATACGGACATTAATAAGTGAATATTAAAGTTTTCGTTTCTTGTGTTTAAAAATTAGTAGATATTTTAGCCTGATTTTCAATACCTGTATAATCTTTATTCTCTTCTAAATTCTGCTGTTCATTTGATGTATCATTGTTTTTTATATCATATTTCATATTACAAATATGAATCTCTTTCAGTCTGTAGGTTTGAAGAATTATAGTTTTGTACCCACTGAGGTCCGTCTCATATCTGAAGGTCAGTTTTCCACAGAGATGAATGAGATTTAATCTTCAGCCACTCAAATTAAGATAATGTCACAGCATCAGCGTTCAGGTACATGTCCTGCAGATCAGTTAGGTTAAGATAAAACATGGGATATTATTTTATATTTTATTGATTTTGCTTTGCTTTTGCTAAGTTGTATAAATAAAATATCATGCATACAAAAGTCTAACCTGTGGACATTCCCTTTGTTTAAAACTTTTAAATAAGTATTACATCTATTAATGGCTCTAATAAAGCAGAATGAATATCAAATCAATGTTTAACACATACTGTTATAAAACAAAGGTTATTAAATTCATTGTAGGTCATAGAGCCTTTTTGGATTTGGTTACACAGTCTAAGTAAGATGAACTCTCCTGTGTTTACATTCCTGACACAGACACTCTCTACTTTTAAGATTAGGCTTCAAACTTTCCTTTTGAGTAAAGCTTATAGGTTGTGCTCAGTCAGTTATACTGTAATGGGCTCAGGGAACTTCCCATGATGCACTCAGCATTTCTTCTCCATTCCTTTTCCCTCTTGATGATCAGCCACTACTGCAAGTCACTGACATTTGTCTTCTGTCTCATGCAGGTTGTTGTCTTGTCAGGCTTTTTGTCCTTTGCTCTCTCTCTTTCCTCTTTCTTTCTCTCTCCTCCCACCAATCACACCAGATAGTCTGTTTTGCTAAAGGACTCTTCCTGTTAGTTTTCCTCCCACTATCACCAAGTCCTGTTCATGAAAGATCATCTGATCCTTGGGGCTCAGGAAAAAAAGGAAAAAACTCAGAGCCACAGGGAAGACAGACAGACAGACAGACAGACGACTTTTACCCTATGATAGCCGGTATAGGCTCTGCGACCGTGACATAAATAAGCGGAGGAGAATGAATGGATGGAAGTTACTATACAATTTAAGATTTCTAGATACAAAAAATATGAAAGGCATAAATATTGAATTTTGGTATAAATCACATAAAGATATACAGATATAGATAAAACAACGTTTTGATAAACTGTTCATGGAATACATGTTTAGAAGTACCATTGCACAATCATCAGAATTGTCTCTTTTATTAGACTCAAAATGTAAAAGAACCCACCTGTCATGATCCTGGGTCTTTTGACCCAGCGTTTTAAGTTTGAGTTTATTTTGTTCATTAGGTTATCTAAGTTCATTTGTTTATTAGATTCCCCTTGTGTATCCAACCCCTGTTAAGTCTCCCTTGTCTTTCATGTGCTTCATGTCTGTGTTTCATATGTTGTCATGTTTGCGTTTCATTATGTTTCCCGTTGTTATGTTCATGTTGTGTCTACTGTGCCTTTCTGTTCCATGTTTCAGGTCCCTATGTTCTGTCTCCCCAGTCTGTTAAGTTTACATGTCTTGAGTTCCGTTAGTGTGTTTCCTGTTTTACTTTCACAGTCTGTCCTATGTTAATGTTTCTAGTTTTGCTTCCCTTGTCTCGTCCTGCCTAATTACTCCCAGCTGTGCTCTCCTCCTGTGGCTCATTCCCCCTCGTTATCCCTCAGTGTATTTAAGCCCCATGTTTCTCTTTGTCAGTGTTGCGTCCTCAAATTCAAATTCAAATTCAAATTCAAATTTTATTTGTCACGTACACAGTCATACACAGTACGATATGTAGTGAAATGCTTGGACAACTGCTCGTGACCTAAAGAAAACAAAAAAGGAAAAGGCTATGAATAAGATAGGAAATAAATATGAAAAATTAAAAAGGGTAAATTTAACTAGGAAGGAATAAAATATAAATTAAGGTTAAAAATGAAATAACTGTACAACACAAATTAGAATGAAGGGTAAATTTAACTGGGAAAGAATAAGATAAAATATATAAATTAAAGTTGAAAATAAAATAACTGTACAACAAAATACACAATATAGAACTATATAAGAATGTATGAAGAAATATAAATAAATATATACACAATAACAGCAGCTGTACAAGTATTAACCGGAAATGAAGAATGTAGTGACCAGTGTTGTGCAATCCACATTATGTCTCCCTCATAGCTGTGTGATTTTTCCCTGTGGCTCCTTGTGCTTTAGTTTTCCCAGTTTAGTTTTGTATTGTTTTTCGTGTCCCACTCCACGCCAGCAATAAAGCTGTGTTTTTTGAGTTTACTTTTTGTCTCTGCGAGTTTGCGTTTGGGTCCTACTCTTGCCTGCACACAGCCGTATTGTGACACCACCTGCCTCTTGAATCACACTCTAGATCTTGTTTTTACCTGTCAAATAGAAACTAAACATTTAGCAATGTTTCCTGAAAAGCCTCTCTTGTCTGGTCATTTCCTGATAATATTTAAATTTACAATAATTGATTACACAGCAGTGGGAAGTAGACATCATCACAGTAGATGTCTTTTTGAAAGTGCTGTAACTAAGTTTAAGAATATAATAATATATAATTCACCCACTGTTATCATCTTCAATGCCCTGCAACAACATAGAGCAATGCAGCTACCTGAACGCTACTCCAACAGAGGTCCATCATCTTGTTAATAATTTTACCTCCTCAATATTTACGACTTTTTAAAACCTGGTGAAATAATAATTACAGGTAGGTATTACAGGTAGCTTACACGTCTTTTTTTTTTTTGTTACTCATTAGCTACTGATTATTTCTCAGGTTTCAAATAGGTACATCAGAATTAAGAAGTTGAAAGTCAGCAGGGCAGGCAGGGTGAGCAGAACCATAAAAAATGTATTTTGTATTGTTGTTCTAAATGTTGTAATAAAATTGGCTTGTATTGTTGTGTTTTTAATGCAGGCAGATTTTTTATGTGGATATAAAATGATCCAAGTGGGATTGGCAACTGACAGGGTCTTGACAGTCAGTGATACAGCAATAATTATAGCAGAATAACAGGGACTAAGTGCAGTTATTTTTTTCATTTTTTTTTTAACCAGTCCCATTTGGTTCTTTAGCCATCAAAGTTGTTGTCTGAAGGCCAACAAAGATACCCAACGGATTTACTTTACGAAGTGGATCATCACGGCCTTGCCGTATTGGTCCATTTGACTGACCTTTGTTGTTATTATTTTATTTTATTTATTTTTTTAATTTTATTTTATTTGCAGTTGTTACAGACGTGACAGACATGGCTGGGGGATAGGAAAGGGAGAAAGAAAGAGAGGAAGGAAAAGAAAAACAGAGGGGAAGAGGAACAGTGAGAAAGGACACTTTCTCTTAAATTTGATCATTATGCCAGAATTTAAGAGATTCTGGCATAATGATCAAATAACTGAAGATAACCATCCACTCCACTAACAGCCTACTGGAACTACAAACTGACAAATTAGATATTTGGTGCTTGTATATAAAGTGAATGAGTTTATGCTCTTCAGATGCGCTTTTTGGAATATGACGAGCTTGTTGTTTTTATTGTGGTTGTTTTCTCGTTCTCCTAAGTTTGGGGGTGCTATGTCCAGCACCCTTCGCCAGAAGAGTTTGAATGAATACAAAGAATATAATTAAATAATATTCTGAATTAGCACAGGCAAATTCTTCAAATGCAGATTTTTGAAGTGTAAGTAAAAGATGCTATGGTGGCGTACTGACAAACAACAACCCGGAGACTCTGGAGACTCTGAAACTGCTTTACCGGCATCACGGTGTACCCCTGTGTGAAAACCACATTCCTGACTTTTTCTATTGCTTTTTGAGATATGTAAAAAAAAAATCTGAAAAGAAGACGGACATTTTATACGCAGAGTACAGCCACCACACCTTAGGAGAGCAGTGGAGACAATTGTCTTTATTTATTGTTGTTCAAGGATTAAAGGGTAAAATAGAAACGTGTCTATGAGATTAGATGTATTTAAGAAGGTCTTAATAGCAAAAACATCATTTATTAAAAGCTTCTTTCTTCTCAGCTTAAGAACAGAATCAATCAATTTTAGACTTACAGGAACTCGGAGTCTGAACCGACTACTGCAAGTGCTGTGTAAGGAAAATACACCTTTTCACCTGGAAGTTGAGTACATCTCGATTTATGACGAACAAGAAACATTGAAGGTAAATGTATATCACCACATCACATTTATAAGTGCTGAATTTGTTATGTAGTTTATCAGTGGAACATTAAATTGCGTATAATAATAATAATTCTATGTTTCATAGATGCCAGCTCGTCGTTTTGACTACCCTGAAGTAATGGAGGGTGAGGTAAGGAATGGATTCAGAGAAGAAACTCTGATGGGAAACCCAGAAGTTCTCTATGAAGACAGAAAACAAACTGGTATAAGATGTAACCTCATTTTCTTCACCAACTCTGGAGCACACTACAGGGCTGCAATAGAAGAAGCTTACCCTCAATCCAACGCTATTCGAATGGAAATAAACAAGAAACTCAAACTTGAGCTCTGTGATGGAGGCACTGTGTCTATATTTGACAGTGGAAAGATTTTGATTCAAGGTAAAGAAGAAATCCTTGATGCATTTGAGAACAGGTTTGACACAATTAAACGAAGCGCAAATAGGAGAAGATAAGAACAGGTGTGGAAAACATTGGAGCAATTGAAAGTTGAAGAACCTGATTCTGAAACAGGACAAACAAAAACAGTCTAAATAAAATTTAAAAAAGCAGGGAAAGACAGAGCCTCAGTTTTCTGTTATTTGGGTACATTAGATGGGGAGAAATCAATATGGGTATTTGAACTCTTAATAAGTGATTATACTGGATATTTTATTCTGATTTGCAATACTTCTTTATTCTCTTTAAATTCTGTTATTCATTACATACATATGTTTTAGACTGGTGTCAGGAAAAGTAAATATGTTATGATTACAAACATAAAATTTATGGTGTCTTGATTCTAGCAGGACTGCAGCACACTGTCTTTCAGAACATCAGTTTTTCACAGTTACTGAGATTTAGAGTCTTTAGCTGCTCAAATTAAGATAATGTCACACCACCAGCATTCAACAGTCCTGCAAGAGGAAACATTATATATATGTGTGTGTGTGTAACCACGGAGATAAAAGGTCTTATGTACTGAAAGAAATCAATAAAATTTGATTATTCATGACTTTAACACTAAGAAATTATTTTGTGAAATTGTTTGATGAACACTCAGTAATAGAAAAAAAATCTCTGAATGCATGTATGTGTGACTGAGTGATTGAATCTTGTAGCATGAAAGTGTTTTGAATGCTCAACTGACTAAAAAGGTGCTATGTAAGTACCAACCTGAGTGTCATGGTCAGTGATGGGAATAACGGCGTTACAAGTAACGGGGTTACTTTTTTCAGTAACGAGTAATCTAATTACTATTTCTATCTAGGAGCCACATTCAGGTAAAAGTGTAAGATCAAATGATCCGTCAATAAAGGATAATGTTGGATCAGTGTTTCAATATTTATATCCTTTATTAGATGTGCATGTGGTTTGGTTATTTGCCTTTTGGTTGAAAGTACACTGAAAGAGGACTTTTTATTAGTGCTCTTAATAGTATTTTTTTTAATCTAATTGAATACAATCTATTTGTGTATGATTGTCAGTCCAAAGAGGGAGAGAGGAAAGAGGGGAAAGTACAAGTTCAGGAAGAACCAGGTAAGAAAACAGACAGGGAGTACTAACAGGCACAACACAAACTGTTAAACTGGCAAAGAAAAAGAACAACAAAAACAACTAATTTTACTCGTACAATCTGGAAGTTGTGTTCTCCCTATATTAAAGCTGCTATACAGAATCTGCAAAACAAACTGGGTTGTCAGCCCTGGCACTGCATCACCATACTGAACTTCAGTCAGAGGAAGTCATGGTTGCCAAAAAATTTTTGAAGCTCAAGAGTGAGGCTGGTGCCATTTCAGATATGTTAACATTGTACAATCTTCTGGATAATCAGATCTTCCCCACACTGTGAAAATGTTATTCAGGTTGACCTAACAAACCCAGTTAGCAGCTGTAGCTGTGAAAGGTCTTTTAGTGTCTTTCATCAGCTCCATACCTGGCTGAGAAGGACCATGGGTCAAAGCAGACTCCAGCACCTGGCTGTGATGTCAGTTGAGAAAGAGATGCATGAGAGACTTGACCACCAAAATGTGATAGACAGATTTGCCAACCTCAAGGTGAGGTTAAAATAAAAGAAAAAATCTGCAGAGCCATAGAAGTATCTGCAGTAAAGATCTTTTCATACATTGTATACATTGTACCAGAGGCCAAGGTGTCTCAATTTTTTAATAATATTTTGTACATTTCAAGGACTCTTCTATTTTGGAGTGCATTTTTTATGTATATATATATTATATTATACATACACATTAAAAGTGAATCTCTGTCCAAAAAATGCACTGAGTTTACTTTTTACTCATTATGAGCATCATTCATTATTCTCCCGCAGTAATTAAGGTTAGGATATTTATTTTTTTAAATTCCAATCCATTCTTCTTTGGCAGTAGTAGTCTTTAGCAGGATTTAACAATCGCATGAGTGCTGCTGTTTGACTGAGGAAGAATAAAGTATTTGTGGTAAGTCAACCACATTACCGCTTTAAGATGACAAAGCAACAAGGTGATATATACCAGTTTTTAAATTGTGTTGATAGGCCACGTAAAACCAGAGTCATGATAAACAATATATATGCGGCGTTTTTTCCTCAAACGTTTTGTGACGTTCACTGTCTAAGGACAGTGCTAGCAAGCACTCTCTGCTTATGACCAAAAAATTAAAAAACAAAGCAAAAAACAGCCCTTTCATGTTGGTGGAAAATGTACATGTAAAATGTAAATGTCAACCAATCAAAAAATGATATGGCAACATTGCATTTGGATGTTTAGGAAGAGGGGAAGTTTTAGGAGTGACAGTGAGAGAGTAAGAGAAAGACAGCAGAAAAAGAGAGAGAGCGAGTTTTGAGATTTGTGACGTTTAGTGTGTTTGGAGTGTGTAGTTAATGTGTTGTCTTGTGTAGTTAGTGTGTAGTGTTGTGGATAGTTTTGTGTTGTGTGTCAGAACAATGAGGCGACTGCTGTCTCCAGGTAGAAACAGGAGTGATACACCTGCTGCTGTCAGACCTGCAGGTATCAGGCTGTGATGTTCTCCTTTATAGTGGACAGAAATTTTTGGAGTGGCACAAAAAATTTGTGTGGCATCTTATTGAAAAAGGGGTAAAAGGTAAATGGCTGCAAATAACTTTGTTGTTTGCAAAACTTGTGCATATGATTTTAAAATTGGCCATTTATATTTGCATTTAAAGTTGTGAAATATGATCCATTAAACATGTTTGTGGTTGTTACAGTAAAAAAATATAACATACAGTATGTCAAAATGAAAACATAACTGTACATAACAACTGGACCCCAGAGGGTTAAACTTTTTTTAAAGTAACACAATAGTTACTTTTCAAGTAATTAATTACTTTTAGAATCCTGTAACTCAGTTACTAACTCAGTTACTTTTTTGAAGAAGTAACTAGTAACTATAATTAATTACTTTTTCAAACTAACTTGCCCAACACTGGTCATGGTCCAGGTGAAGTCCAGTGTTTTTTCCATGCCCACCCTGTGTTCATCTCATATCAGTCCTGGGGCAGAGCCCTCATCATGCCACCTGCTCAGTTCACCTATTCTTGATCCCCAAGCAATCAGGAGACATATTTTAGGTAAGCATCATCTTCTCTCCTTTGTCATTTCATCAGCTAACCTCACGTTGATAACAGTTCTCCTTGTTTCATGCTCGTTAAAATCTCGTGTTTACTTGATCTACTCTGTGCTTCTAGTTGCTCCTGGACTCTGGTCTCCACGGCAATGTCCCCGTTTATCACGCACACTTCACTGCTCATGGGTGCATCATTCATCACTTCAACCTACTCACTCACCACTCTAGGAGCTCAGCTGGGCGTTCACCTCCCCCAGAGCAGTTTACACTCCACACCCCAAGACCAGTCTAGCGTCCCCTGCATCATCTCTAACCTCCTTCCTCCCACAGTTTTGTCTAGATCACCTTTACGCCAGGAATCCCGCCTTTGTGTTGCCATTAATTCCTTTTTTTTTTTTTTTTTTTTTTCTTTTTTAAATGACATCAGAAACAGCAGTATGCGACATTACGTGATGGCAGAGCTTCAGTTCATCCTTTGTCATTTTTTTTTTTTTTTTTTTTTTTTTTTTTTAATAAATAGGACAGGGGGAATGAATGAGAGAGAGAGGGGGAGAGAAAGAAAGAAAACCAAAGAGGAGAAGAGACGGTGAGAAGGGGGGGGAAGAGAGAGAAAAAAAAAAAGAACTCCTGGGTCACCTGTATGGAGAAAAAAAAAAAAAAAAAAACAAACAAAAAAAAACAAACAGAGGAGACAGCAAACAACAAAGAGCAACATAATAATAGAGAAAACAAAGCACCATCACAATAAACTAGCTAGTCATAGATATCAATATTTACTAAATAATAAACGATATTGTGCAGCACGCAAGATAGACAGCGCACAGTGTGCTTTGAGGCAGCAGCCAAGAAAGCTTTAGTCCGTGTCTGTGAATACCCATGTGTGCATACCTGTGTGGATCAGCATGCTTGCATTCCAAAGGTTTCTCCATGTAATGATCTGCTAGGGAGTGTGGGGGGGCCACAGCCCCGTCCTCCAGGGTGTGAAGCGGGTATGGAGGAGATCAAAACTCCAGACATCCAGAGGCCCCCAGAACACAAGAGACCATGGAAGACCAACAGAGGGGCAGCCGCGCCACTGTTCCAGTAAGAGCTGAGGAGAGTCCCAGATGAGGGCTCACTCAGCAGCCGCGGAGCAGAAGTCAGGGGGAGTTGCAGTGACGCGCCTGTGAGCTCCGCCGGCCCCCAGCTGCGCCTGAGTGACCGAGCCCTAGGCCGAGAGGCCGGGGGCACCCCACCTCCACTGTGTTGCCATTAATTCCTGTGTTTAAGCAAATAAATCTAGTTGAAATCTCATCACTTTCCCCTGTGCTTGAATCGGCTTTTGGGTCGTAGTTCTTACATTAGCCTCCAGGCTCCCGTGACACTGAGTGTTCAGAAACATCATCACACATATTATCTAATGGTTTTTCTTTATTTTCACGACTATTTACATTGTTTATTCTCACTGAAAGCATCAAAATACGAGTGAACACACTGAATTATGTAGTAAACATAAAAAGTGTGAAATAATTCAAAACATGTTTTATATTTTAGATTGTTCGAAATTGCCACCCTTGTTTTGCACACTCGTGGAATTCTCTCGATGAATTTAATGAGGTATTCACCTGAAATGGTTTTCCAACAGTCTTGATGGAGTTCCCAGAGATGCAGAGCACTTGTTGGTCCTTTTGCCTTCACCTTGTTTTCCCATCTCATCCCAAACCATCTCGACTGGGTTTAGGTTAGGTGATTGTGGAGGCCAGGCTATCTGGCGCAGCACTCCATCACTTTCCTTCTTGGTCAAATAGCCCTTGCACAGCCTGCAGGTGTGTTTGGGGTCATTGTCCTGTTGAAAAATAAATGATGGTCCAACTAAATGCAAACTGGATGGCATGTTGCTGCAAGATGCTGTGGTAGCCATGCTTGTTCAGTGTGTCTTCCAACACACCATAACACCTCCTCCTCCATGCTTCACAGTGTGAACTAGGCATGTAGAGACCATTTGTTCATCATTTCTGCATTGCACAAAGACACAGCAGGTGGAACCAAAGACCTCAAATTTGGACTTATCAGACCAAAGATTTCCACTGATCTAATGTCCATTCATTGTGTTTCTTGGTCTCACCTGCTTTTTACTTGTCCTTAGTAATGGTTTCTTAGCAGCTATTTGACTATAAAAGGCAATTCCCACAGTTCAAAGTTTTTGCAATTTTCCAGACTAACTGACCTTCAGTTTTTAAAGTAATAATGGACTCTGGTTCTTGTCATATGAATTTTAACAGTTATCAGCTGTGTACCAACCTGACTTCTACACAACACAACTAATGGTCCCAATCCCATTAAGAAGGCAAGAAATTCCACAACTGAACCCTGACAAGGCACATCTGTGAAGTGAAAACCATTTCAGGAGACTACACGAAGCACACTGAGAGAAGGCCAAATGGTGGCTTTGAGGGATCTCAAAGTGGGTTTGCTACATAATTCCATACATCGTGCTTCATATATTTGATGGCTTCAGTATGAATCCACAATGTAGAAAGTAGTAATAAATAAAAAGACATTAGATGAGAAGGTCCAAACTTTTGACTGGTAGTGTAGTCAAAAGTTACCATTCATTTAATTATTATTAACCCAACAGGGTGGCTGTGGAGCAAGTTGTCATGTAACTGAGAGGTTGGTGGTTCAATCCCTGGCCAAGATACTGAAGGCTTAGTTCCTCCCAACAGATCCGATGGAATGTCTATGAATTATTAAAAACGATTTTAACTTTGTGAATAAGGCTTGTACTATAAAGCACCATGAGCGTTCAAACATAGAAAGTGCTATATAAGTATTAGTCTACTTACCAACTCTTTAAAAACAATTCCAAAGAAAAAATAATTTAATAGGAAATTTTTAAATAACTTTCCTCAAGCCTGTTTTTTTCCCAGTAATACTGCTGATACCTCCTTCAGGTCTTATTAACAACTTTTATAAAGTTGCAGGAAAAACACCAGATGTTACAGGATGAGCTCACCAGAAAATAAACACTGATAACACATTTCTGTATCTGAACATTTTTATGATTTCCAAAAAAAAAAAAAAAAAAAAAAAATGAGTACAGTAAAAATAAAAATTTCCTCCAAAAATGCTGCAGTACTGAAACTGGACGGTTAAACTGAAGAATACTCAGGCAGGGATTGGCCGATCACAGTGACACCTCGGCCAATCCCTGCTCTTCTCTCTTGGCCAGTGGAAGAGTCGGGAAGAAGCTGCATTTACGATGAAACAACAGGAAAGGGAGGAAAATAAAGGGGAACGGGAACATGAAAACACAACTATGAAGAACACTGAATCTCTGTTGTGAATTCTAAAACTTGGCAAAACCATCACTAACTTTTTACACCTTAAGAGTGACAAGACATACTCAAGGGTAATAAAATTACTTTTTTCTCTTATTCACATGAAGTTAAATCTAAATCTGTTTGAGTTAACATTAGATTGAAGTGGCCGTGTCCCTTTTAGAGCAGACCTCCTCCTAAAAATAAGGCATCTGTAGTGCTATCAACTGAAACAACTGCAACAGGAGGGTCACACATGCATTCAGCGATCACAAACACAGAGCTAAGAACATGGCTGCCATACAGCTGAATTATAAACACTTGTATGACGGCTGGGGGATTCTCTGTCTGTAACCTCAGGCAAAAAACAAGAACAGGACAATATTTAAAAAGAGTTGCAGAGATATAATGGCAGCACAAAGATCATGAAATAACTACGAGGCAAGCCACTGTGTCGCTACATGTGTGTGTGAAAGGAGCCAAGGAGCAGCGGTAAACAGTGATATGTTCTGAAGGCTGTTTTAGAGGTGGAGAAAGGCAGGAGAGGGGATTCAACAGCAGAAGGGTGGAGGAAGGGAGACTAGTGTGGACCATTGGTCAGCCATTTATGTGAAGGTGAGCCCAGCCTCGTTGTACACCTTGAAGACCTTCTCGATGGCGTTCACATAGGCAGCCGTCCGCAGGTCCAGACCGAGGTTGTACTTGCTCGCTGTTCGCATGATTTGCTACAAAAGAAGATGATGACACAGGTTTTACATGCTACACCACCAAGTTCAACATTTCAATGGATGCAGTTTCCTGGTTTAACCTGGTCAGTCAGACATTTAACGTTTAAATAGTGAAAAGTAAAAGGACGTCTTTCAGGACAATATAAAAACTTTAACTATCCTCTTCTTTTCTCAGTCCCTTCCCATCTCCTCCATCAAGAGACTGCATCTCTTGTTTAGGGGTCTAAATGGGTCCACATCAGGGTTGAAACCGGGTTAGATTTATCTCAAAGGTTAACATTTATCAGATGTCCACATCATAGCAAGCTGCTGTTCTGTTTTTATGTTTTGTTTGCTTTTTCAAAAACAGCCAATACCTTTTGATTAGCCTTGTCTCATGCTTTCTTTCTTTATGGTAGATTTTTGTTCTGTTTTCACTGTTTTTTTTTTCACTGTTTTCACTGAGATTTGAATTTGAATGCTAATCAATAAAATCAAAATCAAATCAAATCAGGAACTGGCTGGCATATATTTGGTTGAGAAAAACTAAATCTACTGTGTTTACACATCCAGCAAAGGAGTGTTCAAAGTCTTTTCAGTGAGTTTATACTAGATGGGTAACAGCAGTTCCAACAGTTTAGCCTTGACAGTAACAGTTGAAAAAGTTGAACTAATAACAGAGACCAGGTCGATAGACTGCATGTAATAGTTCCTTAAGATTCTGTCACTGCAGGAGTCAGAACAGGCTAGAGTAAGTTGAAGGAAATATAGAAAAGAGTTTATACAGTGTTCAAACTAGTACCTTCATAGAAAGGACTACAAAGAAAATGAGTTTAGACTTTATCCCATCAAAGTCTAATAAAACAGAACGAATATCAAATCAACGTTTAGCACATACTGTTATAAAATTTTGTTCCTGGAGGATCATCTGAACGTCAGCACTTTCCTTCCTAACATTGTTACCTCACAGTATAAAGTTCTCTGAGATGACTGTAAAATAAATAAAAGTGTCATCTCACTGGTTATGAAACATGGACTGGAGCACCATAACCACATTTACACCTGCCTCTCCATCACTTTGTTTAGTGCATGCTTTCCGTCTCACATACCCACAGCCCATTTAAAAAAAATAAGGAGAAAACTCAGAGCCACAACGAGAACAAAACATCCACACAGACAGAAAGCTCCTCGTTTGAACCCCCAACATTTCTTCTGTGAATCGACACACAAACTGCTGCACCACCACCCCATCCTGGAGCTCCATTTCAGAAAGCAGGAAATGTGAGAGCTGTGGTTTAAGCACTGATGTCCAATTGACCATAAAACAAGCAAACCATAATTATGTTGTGTGTGTTGTTAAACAGGACTTAATGACACCTAACAGGATGCGCCTGCTTACAAGTGGAAGCATTGTGCCTGATATTTTGTCTACCTGAACCAGTTTTTCAAGGTGCAATTACAGTGATAAGAAGAAATAAAAAAATGTTTGAGAACCACACCTCTGACCTTTCCTGCATGATCACTTACCCGAGCAGATCTCTCCATAGTGTAGGCCAATCCAGAGTGAACAATGTCCTTCTCTGAGGCACCCTGTAAAGGACGATTATGTGTTAACCCCACATCAGGCTGAGCGGGACACAATAGTAAAATAGTTCTTGGATTATTAATCAGTTGACAAAGAATAAACATTAGCTGGCCTGATCGCATTTATTGATTAGAATCAGTTTCATATGGAAGGAAATTCATCACACTGGTACGTGTGGTACTTTTACAACATTTAAACAAGAAATGCATGTGTATGACAGCAGCTGTTACTTACAGCAACTCTGGCCTGGAAGTCAGCAGTAGGTACGATGGGAATGGGTCCTCCCTGCTTGCCAAACTTCCTCTCTAAACTTTCCTGAACAGACACTAAAGGAGAAAACAGTAAAACAAAAATACAAATTAATCACAAATACTACAAATAGCAGTGATAACATGTCTGATTCATTGAGCGTATCATATAATTGGCTGTATGAGAGTGCCAATCAGAAAGTACATGAAGAAAGCAAAAGAGCGACACCAGAAGATAGGTGACCACAGAGTCAGTTGATTTTTAAAAAGGTAAGAAATTTAAGCATTTCTTCTCTAAATTCTTGCTGGCTACACGGTTTCACTCATTTTCTGTTTCTTTTGTTCTTTTTTTTTTTGTTACCCAACAGCAGCAAAAGATACTGCTTGTTTTAAAGAAGCTTATCTATGAGAGCCATCAGAACGTTGTTACTCAGAATGTTGTAAGTTGTTACTGTTGGGGGAAAGCAGCCTACCCTGGAACCACAAGAAATCAAATCGAGGACAAACTACATCTTAACCACGATGTAAAGGTGTTGTGTTTGTATTTCCTAGCGGAAAGATTTTGATTCAAGATTTTAAAAAAAATTATTTTTTTTTAAAAAGGGTACACAGGATGATTGTAAAGCATTTGAAGAAATTTTTCAGTCTATAAAACCTATTTACTACTCCAGAGAGGAATAAAAACTATAGAGATCTAATTCTGATCTGAATAAAATGTTTTGGGTCACACGTACGCACACACACAAAGAACTTGTACGAGTGATTTATTGCGTTTGTTTGTGTTTTATCATTATTTTTCATACCGATTTGCAGCATGTCTCTAACGAATAAAAGCTGTCAGACAATATAAATACAATCTGTGTCCAGACAAAAGCATGAACTGCAGGTTTGTACTCACTGAGGAGGTGGTAGTTTGAGTCCCTCTCATATTTGAAGGTTAGTCTTCCATAGCTGACATGGTTGAGATTCTTGAGCCACTCGAAATAAGATACCGTCACACCGCCAGCATTCAAGTACATGTCCTGCAAGTAGAAACAGTCTTCACTTCTCTGTATGGATAAGTGCACAGATGAAAAGGTCCTCTGTGTGGAAAATATGACTTTTAAAAATCTGATTATATATGTTAAAGGAGAAATTATTTAACAAGCACATATCGAAATTGTATTTTAAAGCAAGAACTAGAAACAACACTTAGTAATACATTCCATCATATTTCTAGTTAGAATTTATATTTACAAATGCATGTTTTCAGTCCCAGTCTATTTGAACATGAGGAAAATATTTTAATTTACAAAGAGTTTAACCCTCAGCAAATGAATGTGTTTTATCGAAACGTACGAGTGTGCTTTGATTAACCGTATTTGATGGATAGTAGTTTGTTTCTTGTGATCTGAGCTCAGAAGGATGGGACTTCGTGTCTTATTAACCAAGTCCTAACCAATTCAAATCTTAGACAAAAACATAATTACAAGAATATGTTTAAATAATAAAATAATATGCTATACTAATCTAGATCTAGCTTTTTGTATAAATTTGAAGATTTCATTTGCTGTGCTTTGCCCCTTTTTTCTGGAAAAATTTTTTTGAGGATGTAAACTGCTGAATGAGCAGAGCAGATTGTTTTTCCTGTTTATTTTTGCTTTTAGACTGTTTATTTCGTGTTACTGTTAAAAAAATAAATAAATGAAATGAAAAGATCAGCATGAAAATAAAATGAAATCGATGCTTTTATTCTGTGAACAAAACCTTGTTTAACCTGTCATGCTTAAATCTGTTCTACAGTTCAGCTTAATTAAGTCTGAATGTGTATGAATGTGCAATGTGTGCACATGTATTGTCATTCAGGGAATCAAAACACACAAAAAATAATTCACTTTAAACAAACCATAAAACTAGCTTGTATTTCCCTGTGTGTTTGGTGGTGTGTGTGCTTACAGGAATAACCATGACGTTGTTTTCCAGGAAGATTTTATCAGCACCTGGGGTGGTGGGACCATTGGCACCCTCAGCAATGATCTGACAAAAATAAACAAATATACTTAACCACTACCTGAACTGCTCAACCTTAATAATTTTAATCAAACTGACAGTTTAAAATCACAGCAGCTTTTGTAATCAGACAAAGAGTTTACCTTGGCCTTGATCTTCGGAGCATTGTTACGTGTGAGCTGCTTTTCTCCAGCTGCAGGAATCAGGATGTGGCAGTCCGCTTCCAAAATGTTCCCCTCATAGGGTTTGGCTCCTGGGAAACCCACGATGGTGCCATGTTGCTGTAGAGATGGATGTTTCAGTGGAGAATGAATAAGTACAATTTAAAAAATAAATTAGTTAATTAATTAATTAAGAAACGACAGAAATGAGGGGAAGACAGCAGTGCTGATACCAGTTTATAATCCTCCAGCTGTTTGGGGTCGATACCATCTGGGTTGTAGATGGCTCCATCAATCTCTCCAATGCCCACACACTTGGCCCCAAACCTGTGCAGGTACCTCATTGAGTGGAGACCCACATTACCAAAGCCCTGTGAAAGTCACAGCACATAGTTACAAATAATTATTCCCCTTCCCAATCAACAAACAAAATGATGTTCATTTTTATAAGCTACATACTCTGCTGCCACCATGTGGCCAGATGAGGTTAAGAAGAAAAAAAAATCATCAAATCATTATTTCATTTGACTATAAATGGGTGACAGCAGTACAGTATATATGAGATTTGAAATTTCTCTATGCATTCATCTGCACACACTACAAAACAGAACAAACATGTGAATATATATTACTAAAACCAGATGCAGCAAGGAAAAGAAAGATAATTAAACACTAATAACCAAGATTCTGTATATCCAACTCCAGAAATTGGGATGTAGAAAGAAGATGACATTGTGTATATAAGTTATAGATAAACCCCAAAGCAAGAGTCTCATAGTTTTAAAGCAACAATAAAGTTAATATCGCTAATATCGTTGCTGATATCGCCTTTTGGCCACTAACAGAGCTGTTGGATAAAGACAAGAACAGAGACAACTTTACAAATGATTTAAAAAAGAAAAAAAGAAGAAAAAAAAAAAAGAAAGAAAAAGCGAGTAAATATATACCCCTGCTTTCATCTTAATACCACATTAAAGATCTGCTCTGTCCTTTCTCACTAATAAATCTCTAAGAAAAATGTAATCTCAGCGCAGCACAGAGTAATCCCCAAACACAGACACGGATTAGCTTTTTGAACATCCACATCATGAATCAGCTGTCGTCACAGCTTCTTCACCTCCTCACCCTATCATCCCTCACTTTAAACCCACTCAGCAGTAATCATCAGCCTTCAAAATCTTTGTTTCTTTACAGTCACTGAATCTGAACTATCTGCCACTTTACAAATCTCAGTGAAGCCAGGACATTAAACTTCAAACATAATCTCAAGCAAATACAAGAAGATCCTTTAAAAAAATAAAATAAAATATCTGAAATCTGCAAGTCTTGCAGCTAACTTCACGGAGATGGTTAACTAAATGAAATGGATGTAAACACACAGAGCTATTGATCGAGAGTATCAGACTGCACTGCTGTCATGAAGAGGGGAAATTACAGAAAGTATTCCAAGAAAACAGCAGACACCACTGCTGAGGGCTTTCCTGCTTAGTTTGCGTCAGTGACACGTGAGGAGCTGCCATGTGACTACTGGAAATGAAACTGCTAAGCAAAATGCTTGCTCTTTGACTTTTTATCTCTGCAGGCACACTTCTGCTTTCACATGGTTACAGTTAAAATCAGCACAGCTTTAAAGAAAAGACAAGTTCCTTTTAATCAACACTGCAAATGATTCCAATACTGCATTTCATTGATGAGTTTTCATGCCTGATTCTAAAACATATTAGTTTAAACTCAAACTGTTTTTCACAAAACCAGCTGGAACTTGAGCAGCAGAGCAGCCCAGTTTCTTTAACTGGTTACTCTCGATGAATCATCCTTTTCCATAAACAAAGAAGGGAAAACTTGAGCTCGCTGCTGCCTGTGCGGTATGAGGAGATCAGGCAAAAACAGATGGCATGGCTCTGATTGAGGCACAGCTTTAAAACCCCTCATCACGACTTCAAATGAAAACTTAAGTCCTGTGACTATCAGGGAGAAAACAGCCGCACAAGAGTCTGCATCACTGAAGTCATTCTTCTTTGTTTCTCTTATCAAAGTGTACATGCATCTGTGTACCTGGATAACAAAGGTCTTGTCCTGGAAGCCAGGAGTGAGGCCCAGCATGCTCATGTAAGAAGCCTCATTAATGAAGTTCTCAATGCCATGGAAAACTCCACGACCAGTGGCTGAGATACGCCCGTGGATTCCTCCTTGACTGATAGGTTTTCCTGTCACACATGCATGTGCGTTGATGTCCTGTAAGGAGAAAAAAAAGAAAAAAGAAATCAGACCACAGCTTAAAACACTACTATATACACAGCATCTTTGCACACAGATTATTGAAACCTCAGTTGGGCAGTGTTGGACGAGAAACCGACAAACACAAAAACTTCCAGCATTATAACGAATAATGTAAACCAAAGAAACCAAGATTTTTTTAATGAATCAGGTATCTGGTATGTGCCACATACAACCTTATTTAATCAGTAGGTAGGCTAGACCATTACAAGAATTTGCAATAATTTATGCTTAACCAAAAACACCTTGTAGTATTTAAAAAAAAAAAAAAACTAACAATATTTTAAATGTTTATGATTCAAAACACTTGCCTAGATTCAACTATATAATTCCACAAATTTAGACAAACTCTTTAAAGCTGGCACCACCAAAAATGAGCAACCATGCATGAGTAATTTTTTCACTGCAAAGTTCAGACAAAGCCATCCAGTAGGCCAAATGTTTTGCCAAGCCAGAGCCAGTCTCCAGTGACCATGTCATAAAATGTCATGTGTGGCCCAGGTACCATGACACGTACTACACGTACTACCCAAGCTCCTCTTCCCTCAGATACCCAGAGTAGGAATTTGTGACCTACTCCATGGGGGTATCTGGAGCAGAGGTCACATGACTGTGTGAGGCGACCAGAGAGAAGAGTGGAACAGGACCAACACAGTTTTTAAATCATTGATATTCACACATGAATGAGCCAGAAGTGGTGACTGCTGGATATTGACCTTAACTGGAACATAGCACCCATCTCATGAATGTGAGCCAAAAAAATGACTACAACACAACCAGCAGGCCAATTTGGTAACGCTGGCATTACAACCTTTGTAGGGAATCTCCCAGTGTGAACTGGATCTATTTGTTTATAAACTAAACACTGATTACATTTAATTATCAGCATTCATTCTTGCACATCCTTTCTTAATTTATGAACATGCATAGCGTGCATCTGTATTATGTACCTGGCTATATTGTTTCATGTTTTTTGCACTTCTCTCAGATCCTGATCTCAATGACACAAACTGTTTTAAGAGTTTAATAATAACAAGAACAACAACAACAATAATTTAAAGTAGAAATATGTCTGTTACATGGTTTAAATCCTTAAGTTCTCAGTGTTTCTGGAACACCACTGTGTTCATCAATGTTGCTTGTCTCTTACCAACCAAGTATTAATAGGAAAAAATAAATGTCAAGAATAGACTGAGATATTACTTTTGTGTTTGCTTTTTGGATGTCTGAGGTTGTCCTTGAAAGGCATGGATACAAGAGTGTGCACCTAGGAGTGTTCCTGTGGTCAAAATGGCCTGCCATGTTGTGGTTAGTTGTAGATGCTTGCTGTGTGCCACAGTTGTGAGCTTTTTGTTTATTTGTTCGCTTTGTTTGTTTGTCGATTTAAAAATGAAAATAAATCTTATTTAAAAAAAAAAAATAGACTGAGATGTGTACTATTAAGCAAGATTAATGGGATAGCAAGAAATGTCAGTTTTCTGTGTCATAAAAGTGTTTTGTTTGTTTTTTTTAACTTGGCAAATCCCTATGGTGACTCATGTGCAGCACATAACCTGGTCTGCAGCAGGCTGTGCTCAAACTTTCGACTGAAAGCACCATGTTTTTTTTCTTATTCTTTTATTTAAAACAATTTTTCCAGTGCAATAATTGTTGGAGGAATACATTGTATATGTGCGAGTTGTATCTCACTGCTGCCAAGTCTCTCTTCCACAGCTGAAATATTTTAGCTATTCTTGACACAGATTAGAAAAATCGATCAGGCCATCACCAAGAATGCCTTCTCAATTATCAAAGTTCGTTCTACTTACTTGTAATAAGTGGCATTCATGAAAAGGCATATAATGCGTGAAATGCTCCTTTTCATGTGAGCATGCACAAAAGTGAGAAGCCCAGCTTATGTCATTAACTAATAACAGCAGTTATTAACTTGTCTGTCATCTGTGGGGGGATTTTCGATCCAGCTAATGCGCAGAGAGCCTGACTGTGTTGAACCTCCTTGGCAGTACAGCCCTCAGGATTATGCAATCAACACTGTTAATAATTTGAAAGGGATTATATTTTTTAACTTTGAAACAATAAGGTGTTGTAAGCAGAGAGAGGGTAAAAGATATGAGTAATATTATGGTCTTTTCTTGCTGCTAATAAGTAAAATATCAGTCAACAGAGTTCTCTGACAATTATAGTTTTTAGATCAAACCAGTTGTAAACAACACATGATTGCATGTGAAACAATAAACATGGGTAAACATTTTCCATGTTTAATCAAATAAGCCTTGTTTGACAGACTGAGATAGCACAATGATTAGCTGATAACACGAACAGAGGCCTCAGTCTGAAAAGACCCTTTTAAGACATGAGGAATGCTTCTGTGGTCAGCTGGAAAGGGCGAGGCAGGAAACCACTGTTCATGGTTTATGTATGACTCACTCCTTGTTTTTTTAACTTAGCCCATTTTAAAATTTGTGCCAAAACTGCAGCCAAGTCAGACAGACTGGCTATGCCGTCTACAAAATAATATATCTATTAAGTCTGAGAACTTACAGTATGTGCAATAGTGTTCGCATACGTGTCGGCAATCCAGGACATTTCCCTCTCGCCTGTGCTCATGTCAGGAGCAGGGACATCGATGCCAGGTCCTGTTGAGCAAAGATGGGAAGGAAAGGAAAGGGAGAGAGAGAGAGGGGAAGAGAGTTTAAAAAAGAAAAAAGAAAAAGAGTATAATATCACAAACTCTGAGCACCAGGCTTCACGTCCTTGTGTGACATAACCATGTGCCTCAAAGGGCCTCAAGATGTGAAAACAGCAGCAAGCATGCAGACAGAAAGTAACTGAATCTGTCCACTGACAGATAGACAGACAAGTGCTGCAGGCAGATGGTGGGTACCTTTTTACCTCCAAGCTCCACAAGCAGCAACTATTGTTGACTACAGACAGCGTCATATCCCTCAGTAGTAAAGTAAACACATTATGAACATTTTAAATGCATCCAGGTAAGGGTGAATAAACAGGTGGTATAAGGGCCCATTAACCCATGGAACCAGTGAACAAGTTTTCTGTGACTTTGCTCAACATACTAAACACATCTATGCCAGCTTCCTGGAGAAAGTAAATGAAATTACCATTTTATTCTCTGTGAGGTTGAGTTAAAAAATAAATTATTCTGCCAAATGACCAAGTAGTGACAAATATGCATACTTGTTCCCTTGTTTTGATCTTTTTTTAAAAAAAATAATAATAATCTTAGGTTCTTTAATGTGATCTTAAAAGGCTGATTTTGTCAAAAAGTTGTCCATCAGCTAAACTGGAACGACCTGTGCCAAACAAGAACAATTATGTACCCTCAAGCAACTAACCCAGTATTCTTTCCCCATATACTGTAATTAAGCAGAACATTTTATGTCAATTTGTACTTCCAAACTAAATTAGTTACTTTGCAGATTCTGATTAATAATACATAACCAAAGTTATGATTTACTATTAAAGTATACCTGGCAATATACCCAGCAGTATGTGAAGTTTATGAGCCCAAAAATTAGCCTCAACTTTGCCACCTACTGCCAAGCTTAGTATTTAAAGTATAAATCTAGAAGAAAAAAAAAATCAATAAGACGGATTTCGAAATATATTAGTTTTACTTTTGTGACTTTTGATACTTTAGCACCCAAGTTTCAATTTTTAAAATGCCAACTTTTACTCTGTAGGTTATCCCTATGTACTTTAACTTAAGAAAAATATCAGTGCACCTGCATCTTGTCCTGACTATATACTGTAAATATGCATTAGCTAATTTTTTTATGATTTTTTGGCTTCTCCACCTTTATAAATATCAGAACCAAGTTTCCTTAACCATTATTAGTTGTCTGCCCTTTTACTTGACACAGACACACTCTGAAGGACCCCAACCTGAATAAACACCATTAGAAGACTGGAAATGTTTACCTTCATGAGTGCAAGTATTTACCTCTCACTTCTAAAGCCCATTAAACAGTTAAAACAACCAACCACACACTAGAAACTCACCAATGAAGCCCTTCTTGGCCAGCTCAATCGTGAATCTCCTGGTAATCTTCTCCAGCTCATTGTCCTGCAACAAAGTGTGGTTACATTACTTCCAGAAAACTAAACAGTTCATATAAACAAATTCCTATCAGATGTTAAGAAAGATGCGCAAGGCATCTGTGAGGCTTTGTGAGGGTTTTCTCTTCAGTTGACTATAAGCTTAGATGAACAGTTGATGACCTTTAAATAAATGACAGTGCCCTATAATTAAGCAATCAAAGACAACAACAAAAAAAGAAAAAAGAAAAAGGCTTGTCTCCTTTACCACCTCAAGTTTATTGAGTGATTGATCTCTTATATTGTTGTTGTTACGAGGGTTTTATTAATTATGTGAGAATAGGCTTGCAATCAGAAGACTTACAGAGTAATTCTTAGTATTGATCTTGACTCCAGCTTTGGCTCCCCCAAATGGCACATCTGGAAGATAATAATACAGCTTTATAACCACAAGAACATGCATACATTACTTTACAAATACACATGAAGACATACAAGATAGAAGCAGGAAAAAAAGAAAACTATTTTTTGGCATTTCCACATAAGTACCAACCTCCTGTACAGTATTAATATGTATGCAGAGTTCAGGGATGACCTTCTGTAGACTTTGTGGAAGGCCAAGACTTTAATGCTTACCAACAACAGCACATTTGTAGGTCATCAGAGAGGCCAGGGCTTTCACTTCGTCCACAGACACATCTGTACTGTAGCGGATACCTGAGGGAAACACACACAGAGGGAACAATTTGTAACAGGGCCTGTAAAGAAAAGCTGAAAATAAAGATCTCAATGGTTTTCCATGCACAAAATGTAACCTTCCCCCATATTTTCCATGTTTTTATTAGCTCATTAATCAGTTCAAGTGTGTTATATATTGATAGAAGATTGTATATTCAGTCTGTAACCTGGATAAGTCCTTGACTTCAGTCAAACAATCACCTTTCCTTACAAAGGTTTTTCACTGAACTGCCCTTCAAGTATCTGTCTCCCAGCCATAATAATAAATTCTCTGAATTCTCTAAATACTAAGGGAAGGCACTTCAGCGTTTCCTTGATTATTTTCTTTAGCAGAGGATACATTGGACCTTTTTTTCCCCAAAGAAAGGGAGATCATGCCATCTTCACAGTAAAGCACCAAAAAAAAAACCAAACAAACAAAACAAACAAAAAGTCCCAACACATAATTAATACATTAGTTAAGATTGAATTTGCCATTGCATGGCATGACTTGCTGTTTTGAAGCTTCAGTGGTAGGCTATTAAAGGCAGGGATGAAATTACTTTGCTGCAATAAAATATATTTCTTATCAAGCTGTTGCCATATGTGAAGACTGTAAAACAGCTAACAAGTAAGATTATGAGCTACATTAAAATGACAAGTGAATTTAGGGGTTACCATTTTCCATTAGTTATATTGCCAGCTTTTATAACCATCTTTAATTAAGAGACTTCACAAAATTAGAAGTGGACTGGATCACATCTCAAGCATGAAGTGATAATGAGTGGACATGGACAGTATGGGCAACTAATCTCAACGCGATACCCATTTTATTTCACTTTATAGGGCATCCATTCCCCGTCTAAAACCACAGCCTCGGTGGGCATGAAGTCATATTGCTCACTGGTATTTTATTTTACTTTTTTTTTTTAACATGACCTCCATGAAACAACACGATAACAACAAGTTGGTGAAGGTATTTATAATGCACTTTTTATATTCCATTATCAGAACATTGCACTTTCACCACAGCAGCATCAGACCAATAACATCCACTGTCATATCATGAAGCAGCCAGAGTATTCTTGGTCTTAAAGTGTCTCCCCTGTCTGTAGAGGTTAGCAACAGCAAAAGAAAATGAATAACAGAAGGACTGTGAAAAACCAGACTAATAATGACTACAGAAGACCACATGAATGGGGTCAAAGATCGCCAAGTGTGTACGGCAGTCAGGGCAACATTAAAGGGTGGGTGGAGACCAAATGAACCAATCGTAGCCCCCCATTGTGACCCCAGCCCTTCAGCTGGAGTCATACCTTCCTGTTTTCTGGCGTTTACTAGCGTCACCGCAGCAACATGTGCAGCATTACATGAGATCATATAGCATGTCACGCTACCCCCGTCTCATTGGCACAGTGTGTGTGCGCACACGAGTTAGATGGCAATACCAAAAATAGTGCAGGGTCCAGGGTTAGCTTACACACACAAACCCAAGGACGAAGCGCACAAAGAGGAGACAGCAGCATGTTTTGTGTGTGCATATCTAGCTATGCTTGTTCAACTGAATACTGAAAACTACAGCACAAGTAAAAGCCCCTCCTACTATGGAATCATCTTACACAGAGGCCCTCCAGCACAGACAAACACCACCAAAGCAGTTTTAGCCAGAGTCAAAAGGGAACTCACTAGCATTTTAAGATTTCTCTTAACCAGGTTTGTTCATTTTTGCTTAACAGATGTTCTAAAATGTCAGGAAAATGCATACATTTCTGCCAAAGGCATCATATTCTCATTTTCTTTAGAGTGCATTTGTTACATACATAACAAATCCCACCAAATAATCATTAGGAAGCAGGAAACATCCTCCACTTCACTGGATTACGGAATTTTATCCGTACATACTAGTATTTTCATTACTGCAGTTAGAGCTTCTGCTTTCTTTTCTGTTCTGGCAATACTGCATTAAACTATAGTGAATGGAAAAAGGAGGTACTAAAAACATTTAAAAACAAAGCTCTGTGTTTCAGAGCATTGCCCCTGCTCTTATTTTCCATTCATCCAAAGATCAGCTGAATTCCCACAGCCAGCAAAGGACAATTGTATGTTTACTGATCAAATTTTAAAAAAGGAGGGGAAAAAAAAAGCCTGACTACCAAACCATCCCCCATCCAACCATATTTTCCCCACCCAACCAACAGAGACCCACAGCAACAAGTACCAAAACAGACTGTAAACACATTCCTCTAAAATGGGTGGGCAGATTTTTGAGTTTTCTCTCAAAGTTAAACTTCCTTCAGCACTCAAACTAATGGCTCTCTCTTGTCCAAACAAAAGTGCCAATTATCTAACATTAGATTTTTTTTTAAATGTTATTTTTAGACTGCAAAATTCTTTGCCATAAATATATTTAAATAGTACTATAACCTGTACATTGGAATTCTTTTTTAAAACCAGGTTGTTTTCTGTCTCAAACTGGGGAGAAACTGCACGTGTTTACATCATTAGTTCCCATACAGTGGAGATAAAGAGTTGGCGTTTCTTGATTTAATAAATGCATTTCCATGTTACTTTATTTGTTGACTGTAACTACTATTGAAAACTACTATTCATGGTGTTAAAAGCTTGGCTAATTATTTTTCAATTTTTCCTCAAGAAATATTAACAGACTTGAAATGATAAGGGACACACTTATTAACTTTCAGTCCTTCAAAAATCAGAACACTGAATAGACCCATTTAAAGGAATTTGGACAGCTGTAAGCAGATATTTTTATCAAGGTGTAATTCACAAGTCTTTTAGTGTTTGAAGTGTAAATTTGTCAGAGAAAGCCTCTGATTAGGAACGGAGGACTGTGACACTGTTTTGTGTTGTTAAATGTGCATTTTAATGAAACTGGTTCTACTTAATGTCTACAAGTTTTTATGCAATATCAGATGTCCTCTGTATCTCCATTTTTTTTCACAGTGTTGCACAGTTCACATGTGACATGAAATAACCTACAAATGTGTTACACTTCTGCACAAAAAAGGAGAACAATGGTAATCACTATGCAGACTATACAAAATCTCAGTAGCCTTCTTCAGTTTTGCATGCACATTCACACAGACAACACTTCTTGCATTCACATATCCAGTTAAAGGCAGTGTGGTCCAGCCTGGCAGCTGTCAATCTATGTGGCTCTCAAAAGGGGGAAGATGAGCACAACATGCACACTCAGACAGCCTTTGCACTTTGTAGTTTGATCTGAATACAGCAAAAGCTTCATACACTACATCAATGATTAAGCCATTGAAAGATAACAACTTCAAACCATATTCAGACCATTATCCATGGGACTGTCATGAAGGACCAATGCTTCAAGCTATTTCAAATCTGTAACAACTGCATATGACGGCTAAACCAATATAAGATCATAAACTGGGCCTGATAAGAAATACGTTTAAATGATGTACTTTATTCTACTCATTTCATTTTTACTGGCTCAAAATGATAATTTCTGGACATTAGAAAATTAAATATGTATTTTATACTGAAGTTAATTAAACCCCACTTAAAAAACAGACAGGTGGGTTTCCCTTGTTAAAAACCCAGAACCAACCCAGTGGTAGGCCTTTAATAGCGTACCACTAAAAAGTGGGGAGACGCCCAGGCCCCTTTTTTGATATGCTGGGTGTAGAAATCACTCTTCTTCTCTTGAAAGTGAAACTAGGTGGTTGTTGCTTTGTGGTCATCAAAGTGCCAAATATGCATTTTAAAAACTCAGCAGCAATGCCACTTCCCAAACTCAGTTACTCCAAATTCCACAACTTTTGCTGTGAGCAACTTCATGTATCAACTGTTCTTTTTCTGTATACATCTGCCAACCAAAAGAAAAATGCAGCTAACCAAGTTACAGCTCAGCTGTAGGGGGCTGTTGCCATTAAACGTTTATAAGCTGTCACTACCATGTACCTCTTGTCAGTGGTACATGGAGACTTTCTTATATGCCTGAAAGGTGTAGTTGAATAGAAATAAATTGTTCCTACATAAAACTGCTCACAATAAGATCTGTATATTTTATTTTGATTAGTCATGTCATTATATTTGGGAAGAGATATTGCTGTTTTCATTTATTTTTTCTTTTAAATGGGACAGTTTGGTCGACAGGCAAATGCCATTTATTTCCACTCTTCGATTTTATGATACCTACAAAACTGGGTAACACACCAAATAAAGAAAAACCAAAAAAAATAAATAAATACATCTGATTTTGTGTCAGTTACACATTTTTATTACTACTATTGCGACTACACAAAACGTAATGAATAAGATTTAAATTTACTATATTACTAAATATCAAAGGGTGTAACTGTGTAATTTGAGTAGTTAAACAAGTAGTCGCAAGTAGCAAATAGTTAAACAGATTGGTTTCTTGTGTAGTGCAAACTACAATCAGCTAATTTGTAGGTGTTAATTATCTGGTTGGTTCTGTGGCTGCAAAAGTGCCTTACTGCAACAGTATATAATGAGAGATTAACGATATCTCACATGGATGAATAAAGTTTGTCTTACACAAAATTAAAAACAAGTTGGCCTTGTCCACAAAAGACTAGAGATAGATCAATAGATGAATAAATATACTTTACACACATTCACGTGTACACCTTTGTGGTGAACTGTGCCCTGTTACTGTTACTGTAACCATAAGCTATTAGTCCAGCATGATCATGGCTTTAGATTTTCAGGAATAATGCTACTGTGAAGGGCAGTTCATGCAAGACTGTTCTGATTTGTCTTTGGATCGGGGAGATACTCGTGATGCTGGACAAGCTTATTGATTTTGAACGTCCCTATATTGCTTCTGAGTGCTGGTTACTGCCTGGACAGGCAGTAGTGCTATAAATTCATAAATGGGTTATATTACCGTTAAGTGGTTTGTCGGGTGGGTGGTGGTGGGTGAAACATATTTCATGTGGGTGCCACACTGACTCATCTAGGCAGATAGTTTACCAACCTTTTTTTTTAACCAATTCTTTTGTACAGGGCTCAGTGGCAACATGCAATGACCATGTCTTGAACAGAAATAGGTCTCCCCTACGATGGGGCTGTGTTCACTAGACTAAGCAGCTGCTGTGGAAAGGTTTCACAGTGTCATTACCAGGCTAGTGTCTCTCCACACCACTGAAACTTGCCCTTTGTCTGGTCAGCAAATGAAATGCATGTCTTCTTTCTTCAGAGAATTCCTCTTCTCTATAACACCCTCCCCCATCTGTCACACTGACAAATAGGATGCCTAGAAACACAGCCACCCCCTCCTAAATTTTAATGCCTCATCTTTTCTTATGTACATTGAAACCTTCTGTTCACAGTTTACCCAGGGTGAGTCGCAGCAGTAGCCGATTGAGGCTTCTGGTTTTGAACCTTGAACTATATACTCAAGAGCAAATGCAATAGCATACCATGTTTTTGCAGTAGTTTTAGGTGGATCTTAATGTAGACTTTGTCCTGTTTTCCTGTGTTTTGTGCTGCACATGGGGAGATGTCAGCATAAAATTATGTATGACACCTGATGCCAGTAGGTCTGTTTTCTCCATAACATTTAGAGTGAGACTGTGCTTTAACTCTTGATCAAACCACAGGCTGACAAACTTAGTATGCATGCATAACTACCTTAAAAATTGAAGTTTTTTAAGACTGGACAAAGTATGGGTAACTGCTAGTTTGCAAGCTAACCAACTAGAGCAGATACAGGTGAGGAGGAAGGTCACTGTTGTTGTGACACATAATAAACAAACATAGGAAACATGATGCTAATTTAGCAGTAAAACGTCTAAGGTTCAATTACTGGAGTAATTCGTGTTTTTAGTTTATTTTATGCTTTTTCAAAGCAAGCTAGCATTGCTGCTAAATAGTGGTAAAAAGCTGGCTAAAGCTAGCTGTCAAACGGGTTGGTGGAGGTGGTTTGGCTCAGTTCTTACCCCCTTTGCACGGTGTCCTGTGCTGGCTGTGTTGGGCGCGGTAGCCCTCCACCACCTCCCACTCTCCGTTATCCCTCTTGATGGGGAAAGACACGCTCAGGACGTGATTACAGGGCTTGATGATGCGCAGGATGCCCCGCACACGGTTCCGCTTCTGCTCTGGGCTCTCCCTAGTCTTCAGATCCTCCACCAGCTTGTCCTCTACGATAGCGGCCCCGCGGTCGAAGAAGCCCTCGACCATCCTGAAGAAGTTAGGGTCGTCGGGCTGGTTTGCTGCGTCGGCATAGCGACGGACCCTCATCAGGGAAGAGGACGCCGGGAGAGCGGAATCCACGCACCCCGAGGCCAGGGCACTACCCGCAGAGCGGCTCAGCAGCTCCCCGAAATACCGATACATGACTGAAACTAGCTAACCGTGTGAACAAACTAAAGAAAAGGAAACTAAACAACAACAAGGACAATGGGGGTGACGACAGGAAAAGGGGTTAGAATGAGAGACACAAAAGCTCTTCACCGTGTCCCGTCCTCTGGCCGAGTGGGAAATGGCATGTCGTGTCAGTTTGCTTTAAAAGGCAGCGCGAGCCGACCACACCAACTGAGGCTCTCCCAGACGCACGCGGAAGAGGAGGGCCTACATGGGTACGCGCAATTGCCAAACCGTTAAGAGTGCGCGCTCCCGGGTTTGAACCGTTGTTTTAAGCATATTTCCAGTGAAAAGAAAAGGTCGGGGCACAAATAACCGGCACGAGCCTCCTCTTTCTCTCTTGAGTAATCAGGCATATAGATCGGTGCAAAATTATATCTAATATAAAACATAAACTGGTTTTCATCAGGATAATGCCATATTCAGTGCTGTCAGAAACTATTCTGCCGCTGCTTAATTTCTTTCTTGAAGTTAAAGACAGTGTTTATGATTCAGCAATAAGAAAGAGAGTGGGGAGTGTTAGCATCCATGGGGAGAATTCCAATGAGAAAGCCACCATTGACCAAAATAAACACAATCTGTCAAATGCCAGACGAGGGATTCTTGGCATCCTGATGATCCCCAGAACGATAGGGAAAATGTTCTGTCGAATGTCGAGAAAAAAGTTAAACTTTTTTGGAAGGTTTCAAGGGCAGCATTTCATGAAAGAACATATAGGCTGTCAACCATGGTGGTGGTAGTGTAATGGGGTGGGGCTGCTTTGCTGCTTTATGAGCTGGAAAACTTGCTGTTAATGGAACCATGAATTCTGCCCTTTCCTAGAAGGAGAACGGCCAGTCTGAAGCTCAAGTGCATTTGGGTTGTAACTGGTTATCTCAAACACTTTATTGCAGTTCTTGCTGCTGAGGTTGGCACAACCAGTTATTAGGTGTACAGGGTAATTAGTTTTTCCACATAGAGCCAGCTAGGTTTGGGTGGCTTTTTTGCTTCACAAATGAAATCATCCTATAAAAACAGCGTTTGTATTTACACTGTTTATCTTTGTCTATTTTTTAATGATGTAAAACATGTAAGTGTGACAAATATGCAAAAACCTGAGAAATCAGGAAGACCTACCAACACCTACACACTTTTGCTCCTCTTCTCTTCCTCTTTTTTAAAATTTCCATCTATCTAAGGATCTCAACATTTCCTCCTCCTTTTCCTAGTTCAATAACACTGTATTCTTCTCAGTTATCATCAAACCTTCTTGTGTGACATTTCAAGTGCTCTAGAGCCTCCAAGCAGCTGTTTAGTTTGCTTATGCCTCAGGTCGGTGCTGGATAAACCATAGAAAGAAAACCAAATGTTGTATAAAACTACAGCAGCTGAGCGTGTGTTTTAAGGAGCGGCACTGACTCTTCCATCCTGGTTTCTTCTGATTGGTAAAAGGCATCTACTTCTGCCTGGGAATCTCAGCAGCCTTATGTATTACTCAGGGTATGTATTTAACATGGTAAGAGACCACAAAGAGTGAGCAGTAAGACTGGAAATCAGTTCTAAAGTGATGTCTTGATACCGATTATTATGTGTATATTATTATGTTATTAAATGAATTGGAGTATTATTATAGAATGACTAGTACAGATATTTTAAAATGTTTACATGTATTTAATTATGTTTTTGTTTTTTTTGCTATCACAGTTCTCCCAGATTTTTCTGCTGCGGCTGATTTAGAAGAGATACAACTAAACTGCACCAGTCTGCAACTGTTTATCTTACACAAAGATCAGTGCTGGGGTTATAGTATTTGTGTAACGGCAACAAATCTTTTCCAAAAATCACTGATAACAGCAAGTTTGTCCACAGCCTGTCCTGCATGCATTTCAACATATTTCTGAACCTGGTTATAGGACTTTCAGCCATGGTTACCTTCAAAATGTTACAATGTAGTGATTATAAGTGCAAAATTACAATTGAATCAAATCTTATATATTGAAAAAAAAAACCAAAACAATTTGTAACAAACCCTGAAAGGTTGTAGAAGACGTAGACTGACAGCACTGTTAGAATCAAAAAATATTACAACAGTATATGAATATGTCATAAATGACCCCACCACTCCACTTTAAGGTTAAGAAGAACGCAGAATTAAATATTTCTGTCAGGAACGATTCAGATACGAAGACTGCAGAGATTTAAAGATCTGAAATGCCATATTGCAACTCCATTAGTTTCTGTAATAAATTCATGTTAGGCTGGAGGAAGCTGTAATATTTGAAGCCCATTTAGGTAACAAGTAAACAAGTTTATTTCTTGTTTATGGTTCAAATTATGAATGAGTCTTTGTTGTTTGTTTGTTTTTCTTCCCTTCTAAGTAAAACCTCAAGACATTAATCTTGACAGCAAGCTTGCAGCTACACGACGAGCACCAGCCTGGTCATTCATTAGCTTTTGTTCAGGGGCCACAGTGATATAGTTTTGTACTTTGTGGTTTGATCAAAGGATCTCTCTGCCTCGTCTGCTGTCATCAGCAGTTCCCTGATCTGCTGGGCGAGCGACACGCAGCCATGAGAGAAGCGAGAGGGTGAGTCAGACGCGAGATATTCAAAAGGCCCATTGTGCCTGAATCAGTCATTAACCTCAGTCACAGGCATCAATAATTAATGAGGGAAGTGATCTGGTCATTTCCAGTTTGTGACAGTTAGCACAAATAATTATTGTCAGATTCAGTTGAATAATGTGAAAAAGAAACTAAAGCCAATTTATCACTTCTGTTTGTTTTCATATTTAGCATGCTTTCATTTCAGAGTAAGAAATAATACAAAACAGAGTGAAAGTCTGGCTCACTAGGTTTAACAGGTGGCCAGTATGTCATAATGCCATATTGCCTTTGCAATATGGCATTATGACATAGCCTTTGTTTAAATCAAAAACATAAACATGTTTAAATAGCCTGGTTAAAATTTCCCCCCTTTTTCTCTCTCACCAGCTTTCCTGTCTTCTCACCGCTGTTGTCTCACAACAAAGGCTGTAAGCCCAAGAAATATATAAAGAAAGAACATAAAGCAAAGCTAAGGTTTATAGATATGGCCTAATTCGTGCCACCAGACATTAAATGCGATGCATCCACACCTTGCCCTCCCTTGACAAAGCTATAATAGGACTCCTGGTTCATGTTGTCCTCTTGCTCGACTGGGAGTCAGCATAAGCCCATGTTTAGTGGCACTAAATTGCTGGAGGACCACCAGCAATTTAGTTATTAATCTTGACCAAAGAGGTAGAGCAACATTGCAAACTGAGACATTCAGGTGAGATTCACCAGCGTGCTGAGAATAAAAGCTTAAAATTTGCAGTTTTGACAGCAAATGATTGGTTTTTGACAGTTTCAACACTGGATTTCAAGAGCTGATACAGGAAAAAAACTAAACTAAAACCTAATAATATAGCACCTGTAGACCTAGCAGTTTTGTTGATACGCCGTCGTCCCTACAAATGTCATTCTACAAGCAAAACGCCCACCTTTTATTTGTGATCTGTCTATGCATGAATGCTGTTCCTGCAAGTTTATCTGTGCAGCTGTTTGTGGTTAAAGTCATAATTTTGGGAACTCGTGGTTTGCACATGTGTGAATGACATTAGGTCGCAAATTCATCACGAATCCCTCCGGGATCCCCAGGTACATGTTTGTCTCCTCCGAGGACTTGAATTTTCCTCTTAATCCCATCCCCCACATAAAATGCTCCAATCTTCTCCATTTTCCACTATTTATTCATATTTTACCATGTGCTTAGTCCTTAAATGTGTAAGTTAATGTAATGCACTGAGATTTATACTGCTTATCTAATCTTATGACCACTCAGAGCGCTTTAGACGTGTCAAATTTTAACCATTCAGCACTCTGTTACATACTTACATCCATGGCCAAGTTAGAATCACAAGCATGTCTCTGGTCTGTGAGAGGATGTATTCTTTTTTTTTTTTTTTTGGCCTGTCCCGTTTGGCTCTTTTGCCATCAGAATTGTTGTCTAAAGGCAAAGAAAGATGCCCAACGGATTTACTTTACCAAACTGACCATCCCAGCCTTGCCGTAATGGTCCATTTGATTCACCTTTTATTGTTTATTTTATTTTCACTTAATGAATACGGGACAGACTTGACTGGGGGAAAGAAGGGGAGAAAGAAAGAGGGAAAGAGAAACAGCTGAGAAGAGGGACGGGGGAGAAGGGCAAAAGACAAAAACCAACAGAACGGGCAGAGAAAAAAAAATGCATATATCAATCACCTGGATCACCTGCTGAGAAAGAAAAAAGAAAGCAAGCAGAAGAGAACAAGAGTAATAGAATAAACAACATCACAATGATATATGGGAATATGACAGTAAATACTAAATGTTAAACATTATTGTGCAGCACATAAGATCAACAGAACACAGTGTGCTTTGAGGTAGGAGCCAAAAAGGGTGTAGTTTGTGGGTGTGATCGCCCGTGTGTACACCTGTGAGCATGGACGCGCTTGTTTTTTGTTTTTTAAAAGGTTCCTTCATGTAATAATCTGCTAGAGGGTGTGGGGGGGCCACAGCCCCGTCCTCCAGGGCATGAAGCAGGTATGGAGGAGATCAAAACTCCAGACATCCAGAGGCCCCCAGAACACAAGAGACCAAGGAAGACCAACAGAGGGGCAGCTGCGCCACTGTCCCGGAAAGAGCTGAGGAGAGTCCCAGATGAGGGCTCACTCAGCAGCCGCGGAGCAGAAGCCAGGGGGAGTTGCAGTGACGCGCCCGTGAGCTCCGCCGGCAGCCAGCTGCGCCTGAGTGACCGAGCCCCAGGCCGAGAGGCCGGGGGCACCCCACCTCCGAAGTGGCCCGAGCGAGCCCCAGGCTCCAGGCCCCGATAAGCGGCCGCCAAGGAGTGAGCCGGTGTGTACCTGGACGCCCATCCCCGGACACAAAGAACCACCAACGCACCGATGTCTGAGGGGGTCCGCCACTGGCAGGGGAAGTGGTGGTAGGGGGAGATAGGCCTCCAAACCTTGGAGGGCCTGAGATGTCCCCAGAGAGGTGGCGCCTGACACCCAACCTGACATATAGACACAGACATACAGGCACACACAGATACAAACATCCATTCCCACCCTCATGCTCTCATATGCACTTACTCCACACTCAACCAACGTGGAGACAGACATAAAGAGACGCTGTACACACGATCACACTCCCCAAGCGTACTCTACAAACCAGGTCTAGGTGCCCCCGCCCCTGGAGGGGGGAACTGCACCCAGACCCAGGTGGTGTTTCCCTTTTCCCTGCGGTGGGGGGAGGCAGATCGCCCCGACTCCGCAGCAGCAGGAAGGCTCCACACTCCAGACCGCAGTCGGACAGCCAACTCCTCCTCCTAGTCCTAGCCCCCCTGCTCCAGCAGGTCGCAGAGAACGGGGGTGAGAGAAGACTCCGAACCTCCCTCCACCCGCTCATTGTAATGTTGATGCATGTGTGTTCTAAGGTGCATTTAAAACCCAGGAGAGCATGGAGCTACCTGCCAGAGAGCAGCAGGTAAGCGCATGGTCCCTCCTGCTAGCCCTCAATGTCTACGTGTATTTAAAATTGAGAGGTGGGCAACGATGCCAGGGGTGGGGTGTACACCCTGATGGTACTTTGGGCTCCGTGTATCGTGCCCACCCCCAAGATCCTATATGTATGTGTAATGAGAGTGTGAGTAATGTGAATGTCTAAGTTGTGGGATAAAATTGAGGCAGAGGCAGCCAGAAGGGGACAGAGGGGGGGGTAGCCTCCTCTGCACCCTGGTGACATACCCCTACTCCAAGGCCCTGCATGTGTGGGTGGTTGTGGTGGAGCGGGAAGAGGGAGGCAGCTGGAGATGGGGAGGGAAGGAAGGGAGGGGCAAGTGACCCCTCCCTGGGGCCAGCTCCCCCGCTGACCCCAGTAGGCACCCCCATACTCCGCGACCCGCCAGGGAAAGGGGGCCCAGGCCCATCCAGACCGGGCCCAGTGCAGCAGCGCCGCCCAGCCCCACAGAGCCCGGGACAGTCCACCCAACCCCACCACAGAGAAAACTGCACCCACCCCACCATCCACTCATCTTCCAGACTACATAAGACAATAAACACCCAGGCTGAGATCTTCCTCCACCTCTCCTGTATCTCCCCCTCCTGCAGAGGGAGCTCCTGAGGAGAGGAAAGCTCCTGCAAGATGTGACAATCTCCCCCACCAGTTGAAGAGCCCCCCAGGTGGCTCGACGCACCGGCGGCACCCACAAGCATGTCTCTGGTCTGTGAGAGGATGTATTCAAAAGCATTCAGAGGAAACCCATGCAGGCAAAGGGACAACATGCAAACTCTACTCTAAACAGATACATGTAATAATTTTCCAAAATTACTCTTCTGTTCTTTTCTAATACAAATTTTGAGTGGGTTGAAAATTTATGGACCTATGAACAAAAGGAGTACAAAGGATCTGTTGTATTTTTAAATAGTACTTAATTTGTGTGTGTCTGTGGAGGTGAGGCTGTCCTGGTGTCCTGGTGTCCTCCACAGAGTTTGACGTCACTACCAGGTTGCTCAAGTTGTCTCTTGAGTCAGCAGAGGGGCAGGGGGGTATCACAGGAACAACCTGCTGATCTTCCGATCAGCGAAGCTTTTTCTGGTATTTTATGCATAAAACATAAAAAACAGTCAGACCCAATGGAGTGCGATTTAGAGATATATCTGCTGTAAATCTCTGTCTCACTTCACAGCAGTAGCCATTATATCAACATAAATTTATAAAAATGCTAATGCTCCACACTTTTACTCGTTAAACATGACACTCGATTCACTCCCATTGATAAAGCACAACCAAGATAGCGTGACGACCTTTCCTAACATGCTGACATAATTACACGCATACACACAAACATATGTGTGTGTAAATGATCCGCTACTCTACAAAGAACCAGTGCTGAGCTTGTCTGAACGACCTGTGCTTACACATGTGGACTCTGCACATAAGATAAGATTAGATTCACTTTCTGCGTGCATGTGCAAATGTATTCAATCCCATTCAGGTACAGAAAAAAATGAAAAAAGAAGATAAAGATTTTCCACATCATCAAATTTAAAGATACAAAATGCAAATCAGCAAGTCACATGATAGTAAATTCAAACCAAGCATCTGATTGGGAAGAAATGGGATTTAAGTGAGTTAGAACACGACATGGTTGTTGGGTGTCAAACAGGTTGGTTTGAGTAATTCATCAGCATCTTTATTTATAAAGCACTTTAAAACCACCACAGATGATGCAAAGTGCTGTACCTTGGAACTAAATAATAAAAATACATAATGTGAATCTGGCTCAGGCCATTTGCTGTCTTCCCTTTACCCTCTAAAACAGGATAAAAAAAAATCCAGGCACATTCTCACCATCATACGGGGCACGTCTCAAATTAGCTTATTTATCGCCTCTAGCACCTTGTAACATTTTGAGCATACTTGCTCTTCTTCAGACAGTAAAACACATCTTAAATCACCTGTGACAGGTCACATGACTGTGACCAACAAGAACAATAAGAAACACATCTTAGATCTTACACAAACAGATGATAACTGAAGTAATACATGTTGCCGCATTATAAGCCTGAAAAATCAGACATATAAATTCTCAGGCAATATCTGTTGATTAGACAGATTGCAAACCTACTCACCATTTAACCACAGTGTGACATATACATAGTTCTTCTCTCCCAACTTTCCTGTCCATGCACAACTGTCATGTAACACAGTAACAAATCTTTGAAAAAATGACAAGCTGTTATTTTGTTTGTTTGTTTTGTAACAAGAGCTTTTACTCCACATACTGAATGAAGTAGCAAATTCCAACTTGCAGACAGTTTCTTCCATTAAGCACACAGTTGTCATCACTGCATAAGACTGCGTTGTGAGATTTAAGATACAAGTTTCTTCATTTTCTAACCAACTAAGCAAAACATATAAATGCAAAATGTAAGGAAGTCGTGGTTATTTCTTTGGCAGTGAATCCTGTTCTTTGGCTGACACGTAAAACCGAAATCAGTCCGAGAACTTTGAACAGACCACCAGAGGTCACTTTCATTCATATCTGTTTTCACGCACTTTTCCATCTAGATATGTTTTTATAATTCCACAATAAAATAATTACTAACAGTTACATGAAACTGTAGGTCTTCATTTCATTAGGATATTAGTGCAAAGTTCTTTCTCATCACTATAGCAATGCTTTCCAGTTTATCTTTAAGATCCTTCCCTCTGCCTGTTTTCCTCCCTCCAGTGACACAGATTGATTTATCGTGGCTTGTTCAAAGGGTATTCGCTGTAATGTCATTGGCTGAGGGCCTGACAACACCCACCCAACCATAGGGGTGTGTCGGGGGAGGAGAAGAGGGTAGGAAAAGGTAATGGGGGCTTGACGTAAACAGGGCTAGACCCAGAGGACTCATGTGTTGCTCTCCCAGGAAGCACATATGAGTTTAAACCTGGTCTTCCTGCCTTCCTGCGTGAGAACGTTGTGAAACTAGAATGTAAAATGGGATCTGACGAAACTGGACTCTGCCTCCTCCACCTCTTATCTCCACTCTGTGTGGCTGAACACTTGGTGAAACCGCAGTGAACAGGGCTCTGAAGCAATGTGCAAGGCAGCAACGGTCATCTGGGCCACCTTGACAACCAATATGGTTACAGTACACCTAATAAATCTGATGAACTATAGCATGTTGAAAAAGATTACAAAATATTATTTCCCCATGTTTTCTTTGATTATGGTGTTATGTCATGATGTTGTGATTGCTGCGTATGTTATGATATCCTTCATTAAAGAATCAATATTTATAAATATGGACTTATATTGGTTATTAATGTTACTGATCTTCAATTCCCTTTAATTTGTTTTTAAGTTGGCCTATTTCACTTTTCATTGGTTTCTGTATACATGCTTTTAAAAAAGGTGGATGGCCAAAACCTAATTAATAATAACAATAATAATAGTAAGATTTACAATTAACGTCTGTGAGTCTAAGGCTCAGGATTCAGACAACTCTGAGGGCTCTTGGATTTTTATGATGTCACTGAGAGCAGATATTCTTAATATGGTCATTTCAAGCACTGTAAGCACAGGGGGGTCCGCCCACCTGCTATTCAGACCTGTTTGTTCTCAGTCAGAAGAGAACAAAAACAACTTGTTTCAGGAAGTTGATAACCTGAGGGTCTTTACACATAATAGCATATGAAGAAACACTTTTTGCATTGCGAACAGGTAGTTATGTTCCATGCAAAATGTACTCAATGGATTCAAAGATTTTCTGGAGTGGGATTAATTTGTGATTTATTAGTCTAATAAGCTAAAGAAAACGTCAGATATCTTTCGTATTACTGTATATTTGAAAGGTCTTTGTAAAGACATGTATAGTAGCCCAGGGAGGTCGAACGCAATGCAACTTAATCACTTGGAAAAATGCACAACAGAAGTGATTTAAGGGAAACAATAATGTGGCAGAAAAGCTGCGGAAGTGTCAAAAACTAAAACGTGAAGGATTTCGCTGTGACATGCTTAAAAGACCTCTCAGGGCCACTGTAGTTATGATAAGAAATGTACAATTTAGCAAAATAATCCTCTCAGATTCTCTTCAAGAATCCAGAAAAGCTCTACCTCTGGTGACTCTTTCATTAAATCTATCCATAAGTTTCGGATAGTAAAAAGGTAAATACACATTAAAAGTAATATGAATGTTTTTTTATTGTGCTTTTTATGAGCACGTAAATAAAAACTATTGTTGTTGGATGCTTTCCAGAATCACAAGTCACATGAGATGGTTTTGCGACTGGGTTTGCTTCAGTGACTAGCATTCAACACTAGATGGTGCAAACATTGTTCCCACATTCTGGTGTCACTGCATCAGTGTGAGGATGAGAATGCAAATCATTGCAGGCCTTCTACTTTGAAACTGCAATGAGCTTCCTGAGCCAAGAAAATGTGAAAGAAAATGTACAAATAACATTAAAACATAAATTTGGTTTCATATGTTTGGATAGTGGGACAATGAGATAAGATTAGTTAAAACATTAAATATTTGCTTGATTAATAATTTTACCTTCACATCTGCTGTGATATTGTGTTTCTGTTTATTCTGTTTCTGTTATTCTGTCATACCACTTAGTGACAAAGCTCTAAAAAAATGACAAGCTGTTATTTTGTTTGTTTGTTTTGTAACAAGAGCTTTTACTCCACATACTGAATGAATTAGCAAATTCCAACTCGCAGACAGCGTTTGACTTTTACATTTCCTTGTTTTTACTTTCCCAGATTTAACAAGAACTACCTTTGCAAAGAAACCTTCCATTAAAAAAAAAAATCTAATGACCAGAGTTATCAGTTGGAGCCAGTATTTTCCAGTGCTAATTACCCAAAGCTAAATGGGCAGAATTTGAACAAAACTACAGGAAAAAGTTGTAAAATCTAAATTTATTCTGGTCATGTCAACAAACGTGCTTAATCAGAACCATTTTCGTGTATGTGCCACCTTTTTCCCTTTAGGCTATCAGCACTGGAGGCACTTGATTCTTTTAGCATCATAGATGAATATGCTGGGAGACTGCATCTTCTTCCAACACTGAGACAGCCAATGTCCTTTGCTGAGTTTTCCCCAAATAAGAGCATCATTTTTGAGATAGTCTCGATTATGTCAGTTTTTGCTTTCAAGTTCCCCCAAGTTATGAAATAAATTGTAAGTTTAATGAAAAATAAGTCTGGAAAGTTCTGTTTCCAATGTTATGATAAAGTCAACGGCCGTTAAGCCTCACAAAAGGTGAAAGCAACTGACATTTGTTTACAGATGACTAAGATCCTTGGTGAAAAAACAGCCCATGTTTGTCATTCAATTTAAGCACAACTTAGCAGAGAGACTCCGATTGTACACCTATGATATCATCTTCTTGTTAATCTAATGTTATACGCAGTTATGGGGGTTCTTTTTCATCTCTCACATTTTTTTCTTTTCTGTTTTTGGTTTGAGGTTGCACTTGGTGGAAAAAGTATTTTAAGCTCAGGGTACATCGCTAAAAAATGTTGAGAAACAATGGTTTGATGCGTAACAAAGCATTATAACTTCAAAGGGTTCAACATATGCTGAAATAAAGTCAGTGAAACACTAGTTTTATATATAACTATGGTGGCTAAAACGACTTTCAGCACAGTTATGTTTTACCAGAGAAGTCTAGACACCGTGAATAACCACATCAGTGCTTCCTGGATCACAGTTACAGCAGAGATGCAAAGGAGGAGCTGAAGAGCATGCTCATTCAGCAGGTGCTATGTTGGTATAACAACATATGTTTGTGAACAGCGGACACAGAGAAATAATTTGGGGTTTTCATAATTTTCTTATTAACAAAACTATATTCATCATGTGTTTTTTGTAAATTTTCGGACTGTTTTCATTTACAGTGAATGTTTTGATTCACTTTGATTCAATAGTAGTAAAACTAACTGAACTGAAACTCGAAACAGCCTGGTGTGTGTGTGTGTGTGTGTGTGTGTGTGTGTGTGTGTGTGTGTGTGTGTGTGTGTGTGTGTGTGTGTGTGTGTGTGTGTGTGTTGCGTGCATTTAGAGGCCAAGAGGTTAAAAGTTGACAGAGTTCCCATGAGAACTTTCCTATCGTGTGTTTCTATTCAGGAAGCTGTGGCTTTGACTTGCGTCTACTCACATCTCCACATCAGCACAATGCGTATCTCTCTCTATATAGCCTGTATGTGTGTGTATGTGCATGTCTGTGTGTCTGTGTGCGCGCTGCATTATGGCTGGCAGTCAGATGTCACCCCACGTGTCAGGTGGCTCAGAAGGAAACCCCAAAGGAAGTAAGGTCAGGCCCAGGGAGGTCAAGAAAAAGTCAAACTGCCTGCTTTCATCAACATATTTGAACTCTCAGAACACCCCGTCAACTGACTATCAACCACAGTCTACACCTAGGCTTTCAGTTTTTTGTTTTAGAGAATGAGAAGCTGTCATACTGCAGTAATTCTGCAAAAGTGTAAGACAGAAACTGTGAAGGGAAAAACTCCAAATACAACAACATATCTACCTGAACTAACAAAACATCCTTTTACAAGTTTGTGGATGTAATTAACAAACAACAGTCTAAATCCAAACACTCTTCATCAAATAATGCATACAATAATCTGCATCAAGACACAGAGTCAGCCACTCTGATTTTAAAAGTCAAAAATTTTATGAAATTTGATTAATAGAAATAATCGATGAGGGCTCCCAGAAGGACGGAGGGTTTCGCAGACATCTCTTCAGATCTCGATTTCAATTCAAATATCTGTGGATAGTCTGGTCCAGGGAGAGCTGCAGAGATGGCTGCTCCACACCACTGTGACACACACATGCACACAATATTAAACATCTGTAAATAACAGCACTCTGAGTTGTATTAAAACAGCAACGACAAAAAAACATTCTACCTTCAGAGTTTTCACTTTTATCTGAGTTTTTGCAAAGGAGATATTTTATATTTTATGAATTTCTTTAAAAGAAAGTTCCCAAGTGCTTTGGGAGACAAGATGGAGAAAAAAAACAGCTTATCTCAAAGAAAGATTGTCTCAAAGAATGGATCTCCTAACAGAAAAAGCCAGATCACCATTGACTCTCAACCGATGATTGTGGGTTGCCCAGCAGCTTTAAACCAGGCAAATATGTCAGATGCCAGCTGGCCTTAAAATTCAACAACAACATCAGTTCTAAAATTAACAGTTAACCAGTGAAGTGAAGCCGGAACGGGAGTGATGTGTTGTTTTTTTGATTTTAGTAAGAAGTTTCAGTTCTAATCAGCAATAGTTTGCGTATAATGAGTTTTACTTATCCAACCCAGAAATGTGCGATTTTCTCTAGATTTCCTTTGAATAAAACTGAGCTGATAAGTTTCCTAAGCTACTTTAACGAGACTGAAAAACTGAACTGAAAAGTTATTCAGTGTGACCTGGTTGTTAAAGCTGATGCCAAAGATTTTACAGTACTGGCCCAACTTTACAGACACGGAGTTCAGGTGCGTCCATGTGAGCGTGTCAGATTCACTGGGGCCAGTAACAATTACTTCAGTTTTAATTATCCATATTTTGTTCCAAGAACTTCTGTATCATCCAGCATTTAATATATTGGTTGCAGTCACTCAATGATTTGATTTTAAGAGAATGTCACTGAGGTTAAAATAGACGCGCATCTGTGTGTCATCTGCATAAAAAGGAAAACTCACACCATTGCTGTGGATGACATGCCTCAGGGGTAACATGTATAAAGAAAACAGGAGGTCCAGGCCCAGACTACTGAGGAACCCTACAGGTCATCATACTACATTTCTCTATTAAGACATAATCAACAAATTAATTTTCAATAACTTATCATCCTTAGTTACAGCCTCAAAGATAATAATATGTTGCTTTAAGTTATTCGATTCATATTCTCCCCTTCACAAATAATAGATGCTATGGCGTACAAATCTACCTGCAAACACCTTTTTTAATCCCTTTCCATTAGCACGTTTCCATTTGGGACATCAGTGCTCCAGGTTGTGCAAACACCCTGGATGTTATAAAGACCTGTGGTAGGCATTTTTGTGGACTGGTTGAAATTGGTTGACCATTAATCACTGAAAGGATCGTTTATTGTCAGAGTCGCATGTTGGAAGTTAATGCATCACTGTAGTCTGGGTAAACCACCAGAAATGATTCTTAAAATTGATTTGGGTTAAGAGATAGGGCCTGGTCCTGGGTCAGGAGGTGACAATGGAGCTACCAATCTGGTTAGAAATAAAGCCAATAACATGTTTACTGTGATGGCCATGCTAAATCAAAGCGGTTTCAAAAATAATGCACACACCTGAGGACGTAGGTAACGCTGAGGATGCAGAGCGGCTGGGGGATGCCAGGTCTGGACCTGGAGGGTCGGACGCTGGGGATGACAGCACTGTGACTCTCCACCCAGACGTAACCTCCACCTTTCACCAGCATCCTGTACTGACCGCTGACTGACTGGTTCTTCAGACACACTGCGGGGAAATACGTTAAGTTAGTTAGTTAAGTATTTATAGGAGTGTAGTGTGTGCGCGTGCACGTCTGTGTCTGTGTGTCAGTGCTTACGGTTTAGATGATTTTTGTTCAAACAGCTTGTGTCCAGTGCGTGACAGAGATCATAGATGGAGCGGCCCAGCAGCTCCTCAGGTCTGTAGCCCAAAAGAGAAGTCACTCTGCACACACAGAAACACACACGAGGCAAAATGATTTTATTTTGCAAGTCAGCAACACTGAGGATTAAAATCATGTTAATAAACCAGTCACTGTTGCCTTTACAAACAACTGCACAGTTTTCATACAGTCACACATTATGCTGTGCACTCATTCTCAGCTGGCAAGGGTTTGCATTATAACCACAGAGTTGTTTATATAAACATAGGTCAGGCCCTGAAATGTGTTACACTGAAGGTTATTAACTACCAATCTGCTATAACTATGACATATCAGGATTTTCTAACCAGAATCATAATGAAACTTGTTTTAATGATTTCTACTTTAATGTTTGAACTGTATACTGTAGCCGATTTTTTGGTTGAGCTTTCTTGGCTGAGGGTTCAGATAGAACACTTAATGCAGCACAGTTTTTAAACAAAATTGGCGCTGAATTGGCTTCGAAAATTGTCCCTTTTTGAAAAAATATAATTTCATAATATCCAGCACTGCATAATAAGATTACCAGACATGTTCCTGTTTTTCAACTTAACATCCTGCATTCATTTTAAATGTATTAAAGTAATATATATGGTGGTTAAAAATGCTTCTGCATGGGGGTTTTTTTGTTGGGGTTTTTTTCCCGTTGTTACTTATTTCCGCTTATTCACAAGCACTAATTAATCTAAGCTACTAGTTGAAGAGTAATTACAAAAAGACAATCCTTTTAATAAACAACAAATTCCACCTTTGGTTGAATGCATGTACACACCTCTGGTCACAATAGGTAAACCTCATGTCCATGCTGTGCTGGCTGGTGAAGGTGTATCTGCTGAGCAGGGTGTGTGAGAGAGGCAGAGGCCGACAGGTCAGGAGCAGACAGGAAACTGCAGACGGGTCCACGCACACCTTTGCTCGGCCCTGACAGTGCAGAACCTGAACTCACAGAGTTGGAAATGGGAGGTGTGATAAAAAATCATCATGATGTAGACCAGGGGGCCATTTTTAAAAAAGATATTTTAAGCGATACTGTTTCTCACGAACCTTCCAAGTAGCCGACTTGAGGTTGGCGGTTCTTCCTCTGTGAGTCAGAGCACTTTTTATCCTCATGACAAAGTCCCTCTTCTCACCGTACCAAACTTCCTCTAAAAATAAGTAATTAATTTAGCCACATGGACAAAGCTGTATGATTATATACTCACTGGACACTTTGTTAGGTACAATATGCTAAACCACCTTTATGGCTTCAGAACTTCTTTAGTTGCCGGTTTATCAGCTACGCATCAATGATGGGAATCTCCCATTCCATTGAAGAGATGTGGTGACTGTCGAGACTATTTGAGTACAGTGAACTCATTTTCATGTTCAGGAAACCAGCTTGAGATGATTTGAGCTTTGAGACAAGAACCTGTCATCAGTACATGCTCAATGGAAATAGTCAGATAGGCTCTGGTGTTTAAAGTGCGTCATTTGGTTCAGTGGGTCATAAAGGGCCAAAAGTGTGACGAGAAAAGATCCCCCGCACTATTATACGTCCACCACCAGACTGAAATGTTGATTCAAGGCAGGATAGATCCATCCTTTAATGTTGTTTACACAAAATCATGACCATACCATGTGAATGTTGCAGCAGAAACTGACACTCATCAGAGCAGGTGATGTTTTTATAATCTTCCTTGTCCCATTTTGGTGAGTCCGGCAGAAGTGGCACCCAGTGTGGTCTTCTGCTGCTGTAAACCAGTTGCTTCAAATTAACATGTTGTGGATTTAGAGATGCTCTTCTGCGTGTCTTGGATGCTACGAGTGGGTATTTGAGTTGCTGTTTTAATGCTCAGTTTGAACTTCCGTGGGTCGCCTTGACAACATCTACATGCCTAAATGCACAGAGTTGCTGCCGTGTGATTGGCTGATTAGATATTTGCTTTGAAATGGTGTCCAACATATATGAAAAACGTATATCCTTGATGTTCAAATACCCACCTGCTGTTAGACGCAGATTACTTCTGATTTCTTCATGGTCACAGGGATGAGTATATTCAAAAATGTTGTGTCCCATCAACTCAGTCTTTGAGAAAACATAGAAGAGTATTTCAGTCCTGAATCCTACTGGTTATTTAAAAGAATAGTAAGAATATATGTGGGTTTATTTACCTGAGTCAGGCCCATGTACTTGCTGACATTGTCAGACAGAAAGATCATGTCTCCCTCAGTGGACAAGACCATGACAAATCCCTCCAAGATCCCCAGGTACATGTTTGTCTCCTGCGAGGCTTCGAATTCCTCTGTGTCTTTCTCCTCTTCGTCCTGTGCTCCGTCACAGCCGCTCTGTTCATCTCCACCTTCCACCGCTTGCTGATATGTTATCATGTGCCTACTCCCGGCATTTATCCCATCATTTTCTAAGACAAACAGAGTGTTTTTTATATGACAAAGCTTTCTAGTCTACATTTTCAGTGGATAACAAAAGATGCGTTTCCTTTTTCATTTTGTGTGTTTGCTTCAGCTGTTAGTACTTGTGTTATCTTAGACTTCCTCTTTCTAAAACCAATCTGAATCTAAAACCCACAAGCCCGTTGAATTTTTTTTCTTCACTTTTTTTTTGCATCTCCACATTTTAACAATGTATTAATCTGAAAACCTTTTAAGTAAGCAGAAAAAACTACACGAGCCTGTTATCCTAACTTGTCTTTATTAGTCCAGTTCCTTTTTATGAATAGTGTAACCCTTGTTAATTTTTTGTATATACAATTGACAGATGTTTTCTAAATGCACCACGTGCGGCAAAGCATCAAATTTTATAGGTGTCTAATTTTAAAGAGATGGCCAAGGTGTCTGCTCACAACACGGCTGTGCAGAACTGACAGATTGTGGTTTTTAGCTTTCTTGAGAACTGATGATCTAAACGGCACGACTGAGTGAAATTAACTCACACAGGAAACAAAAGAACAAAAACAAAAGCAAAAACAAAAAAGGGTGTGTTTCTCTGCTCTGTGAGAACCAGCTTGAGTTTTAGATTTTCAGAGTGACTAAATCATTTTGGTTTTTCACACATATTTAAATATCTGCCGTGCTAAGACTTGGTGTTGGGGTTAAGTTATGGTAGTGGTTTGTGGACACTGAGCCACTGGAAGTGGGGCACTGAAAACCACATAATAATAATAATATTAAAATATTAAATCAAGTTGAATTAACCCAATATTCTGGGATGAAGGGATGAAAACATGAATTTGCACATGGCCTTACATAACCCTTTCATACTGCTCATATTTCATGTCCAAGTGTGGAGCCAAGATTTGACTCAGAACTACAACTCTGTACAAATAGTCTCTGTGATGGTAATAAATAGAGGATTAATCTATTTATTAGATGTAAGAGAAAAAGAGAAAAAACACTGTAATCACCAAACCTCATGTCCTAAGACAGCCATAATGATTTAAATGTATTTTACTGAACGTGAACTGTTGAGCTTTATTATATAACCATTACAGCTGTTAACCATTTCCTCACTCTTACATCATTAAAACTGCCATTTATAATTATCAGTGTTAATTAGAGATTAATTGTTAGTTGAAACACACAAAATGCTTAAAAAAAGGATTAGTCTGCACATTAAAAGCATCAGTAGGAAATCTTGCATGTGGGACTCACACGTGTGTTTTCCACACTCACTGAACTGGCAGCTTGGTTAGCTTCATAATCTCAGTTAGTTTCAACTCGAATCAGACTGATTTCAGACTTTAATTCTAACTTGTTTATTTTTAGATTATTTTGCTCCGTTGTGGGTGCTCACGTGATGTCCTTGCATTTGTGTTGTGCTTTTTTAGTTCTTCTGACCACACAAAGCACTTTTAGCTACAACTCACACTTTAACCACACATTAATACACCGCCTTATTCCATCTATTTCAAGCACTTTATTCTGCCTCACATCCACAACCAGTTTCGAATCACCAGTTAACCTAACATGGATGTCTTTGAACCGTGGGAGGAGACGAGGAGACGGGCCAAAAGGAAACTGAAGGAAACCCCTGAAGGCCCAGAGAGCACACGTACACTCCACACAGAAAATTTAAACCAGGAACTGTGAGGCAACTGTACTAACCACTCCACCGCCATGCTGAAAAATTTCAGATCTTGTGTTTGTGTCAACAGATCCTGTGACCCCTGTACGACTGCTCTTCCTTATGTGCTCCATATATGATCACTCTTATGCTGTTTTACTCTTACTCTGTTAGCAGATTTCTTTGGGTCAGGTGGTAGAGCTATGAGCTCCCCCTAATACTTCCATCAGAGTATGAATATGAGTGTGTGAATGTGTGGTTAACGGCAACTGGGTTTCGATAAAAGGCTTGTGTATGAATGTGTGAATGAGGCTTGGAGGAAGAAAACACTTTAAATGCTAAAACTGAGTAGAGAAACACCATATACAATTGTGTTGAGGTCCACCTTGAACTGTCACTACTGTCCCATATGAAATACACATAGACATGGCATGCACAGTTGCAGGATTCCCTGAAATTGATGTAAAATCCATTTGTAAAATATTTTTAGCACCTGTTAGTCATGTTAGTCATTTTCTGTGTGTTTCAGGTCACTTTAGAAACATTTAAAGCATTTGTGCTGCTATTAAATGTCAAAACAGGTCAAATTTAACCCAAACACAAGCTGAATTTAAAGCGGATGGATTGACTGTTGTGAGACAGGCGCAGAGCAAACACAAAGACTCCTGGGATTCTTGGCAGGATAATGGATTGATAAATAAATAGGCCAGACACACCTCAGCAAGAATTAAATAGTTTAAACAGCCCAATTGCATGTATTTATTTATGGATATCACCTTAATGGAAATCTGTTTGTATTATGAAACGCATTATTTTTGAACAGCACTGTTAACACTTCAGTTTTAGCTATTTTTGTGCTTGTTCTCTACACTTTGTGAGCTATTTGGGGGGGGGGGGGGGGGGGGGGGTGTTTTGTATGAATTTCCCAGATTTCAGGAGAAATAAAGGAAACAAAGCATTTACATCATTTGAAGGTTTTCTCTATATTTCACTATATTTTCTCTAAAGCCTGCAAACTAATATCAGTGCCGAGTACATAAATGGTGCCATAAATATGTAAATGCGTATATTTACTGACTTCAAGTGGTGTTTTTCTCCTTGTGATTCAGTTTGCTCTGAGTGTATCTCACACACAGAGGTCAGAGACGGTGTTAAATGTCTTCACATGTGCGCTGTTACCTTTGAGCAGTGTGTGCATGCGTATGTAGCTGAGGGTCAGGCGAATGACGGAGGGCTTGTCCAGGTGAGCTCTGACGGAGGGCTGCAGCGGCAGGAGGCGAGACAAATCCCCAAACACGTCAGACTCCACTCGCCGTCTCCTTCGAGCAGCCTCACGGCTGATCGCTCTTCAGAAAGCAGAAGTCAGGAAATGCAAAGAAGGCTGAACTAAATTTCTCTCAATCAAACTTACATCAGATTTTACTACCTAAAATTAAGTTAGGTAAGTTTATAAACACCATTTTACTGCAAGTATGCTCTATGCTGCACACAACATAGATACATATAAACTAGAGAAAACTCACTCATTTAGTCACTAAAGTAAAAGTGAGATGATACTGGATGAAGTGCATTTTCTCAAAGACTATTTAAAATGTACTCTCTTTGATATCGGAAGATAATATTGTTCATTTTCTGCATTTTGCCTGCTAATGTTGTGACTCTGCAGACTTGGATTCTGTGTTCAAACTGATGTAAGGAAAAATAAATAAATAAATAAAGTGACATTGTTCCTCAGCTTTACAGGAACTGTAAAAACAGTCATGTTTCAGCTTCATCACACTGTGAACTTTTGACATAATCTGTGTGAGTTTAGAGAATTTCTCAATATGTGACACTTCTTCAATCTCCATGCTTATTCCTACTTCACCTTCAGTGTTTTTACTGCTAACATTGCCTCATTTCTACTGAAAGATTTGATTCCAGAGCTTTACCTTGAAGTATTTGAATTCTATCTTTTGCAGTTTTTAGTGTCTTTGTTTTTTAATAGTTCCCCCACCACTGATGAAGAGATGTGGAAGGTCAACAGTGCACCGTGGTTAAGATCTGAGGCATCCAGAGTGGCCACAGCACTCTCTTTGACCTCACTTCTTTACCTCAGTTAGCTGGCAACTCACTTAAACTTGATCTATTAAGATTTATTGCTGCCAAATGAATGCCCCTATGAACAAAGCAACACGCTGCTTTACCTTCTCTTCTCCTTGTCAGCTGTCATCGTGCCTCGCAGATGTCTCGCATGGTGAATGACGGCTCAGGAAAGCAGGCGCGATGGCAGCAGGAGTTCACGGCACAACAGCGACTCTCTGCACTGCAATTTGCACCATCACAGGTAGACTAGTTCATCAGACAGGCAATTAGACCCACAGTGCTGCACAGATGACTTGAATGGATTCCAAACAGTCTCATCTCCCCTTGGCATGCAAATTACCTAGAGGGCTCCAAAAGTGATGATAGGTCAGCCTTGATGAGAAGCATCTCCCTCCCCTCTTCTTTCCTCCTCCCTCCACTCCACCCTCCCTCCCTCCCCTCTTCTTCTTCTCTTACATAAACTTTTGAGCATCCCACAGATTTGCCTCTGAACAGCAGCAGGTTAGAATCGATTAAAGCAAAGAAGGGGAAAAGAACAATAAGAAAAAGACACAATGTAGTCTGGGATTGATGTAGACAGCTCAGTGTTTTATTGGAATCAGACCAGACAGGACTAGCCCGGCTGTTGCACTACATTTTGGCACAGAGTAAGATAGTGTGACCAGGTGCACAAAGCTTCACTACACATCAACTCTACTGCACAGAGAGCAACCAGCTCATCTTCAGATCACTGTACAGTACGCAACAGTCCTTCTGTGTTTAGTGTGTGTGTGTCTGCACAATAGAAAGTGAGAAGAAGGGGGAGGTGGAAAAGGAGCTAGTCTGTATTGGTGCTTATTGTGTGTGTGTGTGTGTGTGTGTGTGTGTGTGTGTGTGTGTGTGTGTGTGTGTGTGTGTGTGTGTGTGTGTGTGTGTGTGTGTGAAGTGAGAGGTAATTCAGCTGCTGGCTCTCAACACGTCTTATCAACCCGGCTGTAACAGACCTATAATAGTATAGTTATAGTATTATGCACAAAGGATTTCTCCAGATACACTTTACAATAATAATAATAATAATTCGATTTAGAATAAAAAAGAGAGAAAGAGCGAGCGAGAGAGAGCAATAAGAAAGAAAAAGCCATTCTTGAAAACATAAAGAGCAAAAGTCAGAAAAAATAAAGCGTGTGGTTTTGGCTGAAAGAGCTGCTGGATGTGGAAAAGGGGAATTGGTGCTTTGAAATAGAGTGCAAGGAAAGGGAAAACACTGACGGTTGCTATGGAAATGCTAAAAAACAGACAGAAAAGGGGAAAAAAGAAATTCACACATTCGCACGCATGAAAATATACATTCACAATAATAATAATAATAATAACAATAATATTAATAAAAAGGCCCACATTCACACAAAAAGGGCAGACCAAATCTCTGAACCTAACAGACGGATGAAATAGCTGGAAATGGGGCTTTTCACTGCTACACAGGCCGCCTCTAACACTCTGCTCGACATAATTAGTTCGATAGCCTGTAACTCGTAAGCTCGACATTCACTTTGTACACAAAGGACAGAGAATGAGTGAATACTTCAGTCATACCATAATCCAACAAAAACAATTTAAAAAACACATTTTGAGGAAGAAAAAAACCACATACACACACACACACGCGCACATGAACAAACAAACCATAAAATATATAGATAGTCAGGGTATTGCACAAAAGGGGATTTGGCCCTAACTGGTCCACAATAAGGACAGTAATAACACAGGTAGGGTGCTTGTCCATGCGCCACGACGCTCCTTTAATAGCAGACAACACCAGCACGATACAGCCACTCAACACAGGCTATATACAAGCCTCTGCACCCAGCACCCACAGTCCACATGTGTACAGGTGCCGGGGAGAGAAGCAGTGTAGGTGTGTGTATGTGTGTTTGGTTTTGTCTGAGCGTGTGCAGTGACCTTGTACTGTAGGAGTGCGCGAGGGCACGTAAAACTTGGGATTGTAGTGTTTGTACGCACGTGAGCGTGTCGATGTGTGCGTGCGTTTGTTTGTGAGAGCGTGTGCATATTCATATTTAAATTCATATTCATAATGAACCCAGGCAACAACAACAACACAATGCAAGTAAATTATATCTCAAAAGTAACAACAGCCAATAGCTTCAAAGTAAAGGACTGACCGTGTGTGTGTGTTTGTGTGCGTGTGTGATTTGTAAAGGGATTTTATGGATCTATGGAGCATGTGTGAGTGCGTGCATACCGAGTTTAGTGTGGCTGGATCTGTGTGTATTTGTGTATGTGTTAGGTATGCGTCTCCTCGGGGGCGCAGTAGGAGAAGTCCTTGAACTCCTCCTGGTTGATCTGTCGGATAATGGCCTCGTCCGTGGGCGTCAACACGGGGTCCTCCTTGGTGAAATCCTGGTCGAAGTTATTCACATCTCGTTTGGTCTTCTGCAGACGCATGCACACGAAAACACACACACAAAGGCACGGACGGAGGGAAGGATGTCAGAGAACGTTCAAAATTACATGACAGCGACACCTTCTGACCACTGTGACTTACTGTTCCTTGAAAGGTGCTCTCTTAGGGGGTCTTTAATTAACACGCCACAAACCTTTTAAATCTAGCATTAGCAAAATTGGGATTTCAAGCCTTTTAAGCTACTTTTAGAGACTAAATGGCACAGTCTTTCTTTCACAAACAAAATGAATAAACACATATTAAAATTAAAGTAATTCAGTACACCGAAAGACTTTTTAAAAACACATATTTACTTGTTTTTGAATGATTGACAGAGACAGAGTGCGCTTAAAGCCTGCCCATTCTGGAGGGGGAAGCAGGTCATGACTCTCAGTTGACCTCGTAGTATGTGAACTTCCCTTTTTCGATTCTGCCAGCAAACAACTGAATGGGTGACTGTGTCCAAACCTTTGACTGGTACTGTGAGAATTACTCAACATAACGAATTGAGATACTTTTTCAATCTCCGTGCTTATGCCTACTTTAACTTCAGGCTTTCTAGGCTTTAAAATTCCTGAAAGCTAACCTGAAGACTTTTGACAGCATAGTAATAAAGGTGTTGATGTTGAATTTTATATTTGAGACAAAAAGAGACGTACAGTATTAAAAAACAATCCCAGATGAAAGTCTACGATGCAACTTGACACCAGCAGAGATGGTGGTGAAAATATAACAGCCACCGCAGGGCTTTAAAACCTTATTTGACTGGTCCCACTTACCCTAATGTTTCAAATACTTTGCTAACATTAGCTTTTTAACAACTAACTGCAAATGGGGTGATAAAATAAACCTCAAAGTACAGGTACAAAGAACAAAGTACAAAGAACAGGTCCCCCAACTCGGCAGTAGAGGCAGGAATTACCAGAGAGGATGGCAGTGCATGAAATATGCCCTCATGTTTACAGTATTCATAGAATATTTTACTTTCACATGACACTCCTTACAAATCCATCTCCTTTGTCCCTTTCTTGTTAAAAAAGGCAACATCTCTGATTTAAACACACAGCACTTCTCTCAGGCCTCCATCTTTGTTTTACCAACTTCCAAATGAAACCCAAAACTCAACAGCACCACCTGGTGGACTAAGAAAAAGAAGCATTTTTTTTTTTGGCTGTGTGCTGCTCTCTTTAGTTTAGCCATTGCCAGGTAATGTTAGCGAATATTACCTGAACATTGCAGCTTATGTTTCGTTCTGCTACAGTTGAGATTTTAGCTGAATGATAAATTAGTATTTTGAGAAACAAGTATTTTTTGAGTATTTTGCTAGTTTGTTGGTGTAGTTCCTCAGAATCAGAATATGCTCAGTATATGTCATGTATATAGTCTTTCAGCATTCCAAGTAAATTTAAAACTAAAGAATAATAATTCGGATACCTATCCACAAGTTCACAAAACTACTGAGCCTTGAAAAATGTTTAGTATCAAATACACGATGCATTACTGAAGGTTTATGTGTGAAATAGCTGCATGTAAAACTGTGGCCTGTGTGAGTTCGTGCAGAGTGTGTGTCTCTTACAATCCGGGGTTTAAAGGGTGGTTTGACTTTTCTCTGCTCCAACAGTACCCAGTCGATCTCTCTGAAGAAGGCGTGGGTCTTGATGGCCTCCTCGCCACCCTGGCTCACGACGCAGCCCAGACGCTTGGCCGGGTTCTTTGTCATGAACTGCACAAATAAAACATTTGTATTTTTGGACTTATTCTTCCAGAAAAGCAGGACCTTGAAAACTATTAGCTGTGGTTTAATCCATAACAAAATACACTTCACATCTTTGTTTGCACAAGTAAAGACAAAGGATTCGGGATTGAGGAGATAAGGGGGGGAGCATTTTGGTGCTAATAATAGAGCCGAGGCATAAACGGCTTTGTTTTTAGCATCCACAGAGTCACTGGCAGAGTGATCAAACAGGTCAGCAGAGTGCCGGTGTTATTTACCGCGTTGCTTTTGTTCTGCTGTCTGTTCGGCATTATAAGAGCACTTTGTGATTCACTGCAGTTTTATGACTGCATTTAACCTTTTTTTAATTCTCCTCAGTGTCCGAGGAAAGTGCAGCATGACACCTTTGCATCAAGTGCACTTTGAGTTTGATTTGCTCGTGTGACGCTCTGAGGATAGAAATCTGAATGAAAGTTAAAACGGTGACCACAAGACTGAATTCTTCTCTTGCAGGAACAGTTTTTGTTAATTGAGATGCTGTTGTGTTAAAGCTTGGCCAAGTCTGGGCTGGAATTGAGCCTTTTAGACATTGAAGTTTGTTTTTTGTTTAACTTAACTTCAACTTATCTGCATCGTTACACTCGTTACAGTGCTCATATAGCCGTTCTACATTTCTCTTCATAGCACGTTTAATAAATGTTGGTTGTCCATGTTAAAATACACAAGTACTTTATTAGTACATTCACTCCCAACCACTCATAGGAGGTGGCTGCTGCTCCCTGAGCCTGGTTCTGATGGAGAGTTTTTCCTTTCCACTGTTGCCAAGTGCTAGCTCATAGTGGGGTTATCTGATTGTTGGATTTTTTCTGTATTACTGTAGGGCCTTTACCTGACAGTATAAAGCACATTAATAAGGAGACTGTTATGATTTGGCACTATGTGAATAAAACTGAACTGATTTTAATTGATTTTGATCAAAATCTCCTAAATACAGTTAAAATAAACTAAGCTTTCCTTGTAGAATCAAAAGAAATTGGTGATGAGAGCTTCCCAAGAGCTTACCAGTCCTACAAAAATGTCAGATAATGTTGGGAGAGACGACACGTACCGCTCGGAGAATAGAAACAGCCTCTTTGCTGAGCCACACGGGGTAGAGGACATCGTCGTGGAGAATCGACTCAAACAAGTCGTCTTCATTATCGGCTTCGAACGGAGGCTGTCCGGCCATCATCTCATACATCAGCACCCCAAGGGCCCACCAGTCCACAGAGGCTCCGTACTCCAGCTCCTGCAGGATCTGAATTCAACCAAATGACACAGCTCAAGATGATTACGAGGAAATACATTTCTGCTTGCGTGACATCCTGCAAACAGATCCATTGAGGTGAAGAGCCTCAATAGGATGTACTTTATTCCACTTTAAGTGGTGTAGAAAAGCCAAAACAATGGATAGACCTAACTAATGTCATCAGCAGCAAGAGTGAAAGGGAAACTGAACTACTTAAAGATCATCTCCATACATGTTTAAGAGAGATAAAAAGTCTCTGCATTGAATAATAATTTATCTTTCATATGCTTTTTGACTTCTTAAAAGCATATCTACTTAAAAATTATGCAAATAAAAGTCCCTTGAAATGCTTTAACTGCTGCACACAAGTTTTCTTCAACTTCAGTGTCCACCTTCAGCTGATGTGCACAAACACAGACTTGTGTAATACCCATGATAAGTGATTGCACTCAGATGCGTCATGAACACTTGGCACTTCGGCCGGTGACATTTTTAGGCAATTTATCCAAAAAGTGTTTGATTGATTCCTTAACAAAGACTAAACATTATATTTGTAACCAAGGGGACTGAGAGTCCCCCAGAAGTTAATGACCCCACAGCAAGCACGGTGGTGGAGCCAATAAATGCTTGTGATGACAGCGAAGTCATATGACCCTGAAATGAATGAAGATTGTTCCCTTTCGCACTGAGCAACAGAGCCGGATGTTGATTGTTGTTAATATGATTGTTAGTCCTGACTAAAAGGGAGCTAAAGTTGGATAGACAGCATAAGATATGCACAACTTCTGGGTCTAAAATGTGGCCCAAAACTCTGCTGTGACCTAAACCTGTATTTTTTTTAATGGCCAGCAGGGGGCAGTGCAGCAGGCTGCAAAAAATGCTTACAGCTGCATAGAAATCGGCTCCCTTATTTTTGAATTCAGAAAACACTTTCTAATGAACTTATGGGCTCAACTTCAAATTCCAGTTCACACACGGTTAAAAAAATGAAGCCATTTGGTAAATTATAGTCATTATTAGGACCAGACAAGTGGTTTGTGGGGTCCTCGGCTACAGTCTGTCCGTCACTCGTCACGAGGTTTTAAAACAGCAAGACAGCAAAAATGAAAAGCACTCAGCTCATGGGACTTCCATCTTTGATACATCAGTACAATACTGATAAGTCTGAATCTGTGATTTTAACTTAGCTCAGATTAATGTTATCAGGACAGATGTTCAAATATCCAGGTGAAATATAATGTTGTTAATAGCTAATAGCTACTTAACAATACAAGGGTAAGAATATCGACCATTATACCCTATCAACATAAAGAAGTGCAGGCCCTTGAGTTAATCTCACCTCAGGGGCAATGTAGTCCGGGGTGCCACAGAAGGTGGTGGTAGTGACTCCGTTAATGATGCCCTCTTTGCACATACCAAAGTCTGCCAGCTTACAGTGACCCTCAGCATCCAAGAGGATGTTATCCAGCTTCAGATCCCTGTAACAGAAAGACACAGATACGCTATTAGCACCATCTACTTTCTAGGAAAGTTTGGTTCACTGGGGGAGGTGCATGCAATGTAAACAGATAATAAGCACTGATGTTTTCTATGGCTTTTCGTACCAAAATAAAAAGCAAAATATAAATATATATTTTCTCTTTGACAGTTAAGAGTGACCTTGATAGAAAAACCAAACGAGGACAGCAGGGTGTTTACCTATAGATGACTCCGTTACGGTGCAGAAACATAAGGGCTGAGGTGACTTCGGCAGCGTAGAACCGAGAGCGAGGCTCATCGAACTTCCTGGATCGTTGAATCTGGAACATCAGATCTCCTCCATTCACATATTCCATTACAAAGAACAAACGGTCCTGCAGACAGAGGGAGGGACGGAGTGGTATTAGACAGGAGAAATGCAGTCAGCTGTTGAATCTGTACGTTTTGCTTCACACGTCAGCCTACCCGTGTCTGGAAACAGCAGTACAGCTGGGTGAGGTAGGGGTGTCGACGGGCGAGGGCCAGGATGCGCTTCTCGGTCATGGTGCAGTCCACGTCGTCGTCCTGCAGGATGACGTCCTTCTTCAGAACTTTAACGGCGTAAACGTCTTCTGTCCCCTTCAGCTCCGCCAGCATCACCTGGATAAGAGATGCGCAGTATGAAACGGCAAAAATTTGTTTATTCCGCGATCTCAGCGTTAACACCTTTTTCTTTTTACGGGGTCATTCGTTATCTGTGGGTGTTTCGAATTGTAGGCATCTTGCATTACAACTGAGTACAACCCATAGTTGCACGGTGATGAAGTGAAGCATTTGTACCACATGTGATTTATGATACATCAGCTGAATTATAATTCAGAATGAATGCAAACATAGATCAGGAGGCATCTGCTTCCACGTATAAGCTATGACTTACATTAATTATTTATTATATACACTGTCTTATATAGGCAGTGTTTGTTTTGTGAGCACTTTACAAGCACTTTGGTTGCTGTATTGAAATGAGCTCTCGAAGTAAACTTAATCAGACTATCTGCCGACTCAACGTTGAGAGTGACGTGTAAAATCCAGGCTGATTTTGTTTACACCGACAAGCCAAAACCCAAAGCCATCACTTCTTGATATGCTGTCTGTCCTTCAAGTGCTCTGATCCAGTGAGGCATGGACTTCTAAAGGTGCCCTGGAGTTTTCTGGCACCAAAACAAAGATCCTGTAATTCCTGTAAGCTTCGGGCAGGCCTTGTTTGTCCATGCTTGGACCAACTTTATCCATCTGCAGCCTGCAAGACTGCAGGACGCACACAAGTAATGCAGTAATGCCTACTACAGGACGCTTCAAACGCTTGTTACTTAAGGTGAGGATTAGGCGTCCTGGTGCGCTGGCACAACTCGCACGCTTTGGTTCCAAGTTACGTCCCGCACGTGCTTTTCATACTAGGTTCAACCACAGTTAGTAGCCTAGGTAGATGAAGAGCAGATGCCCATTTCCTTAATCCTTAATTAGCCTTCTGCTTCTATTATTCACAAGTGTTTTATTTTTTTATACCTCTTTGCTTCTTTTTCACACCTTTTCTCATTGTCTCTGTTTTAAAGAGTCTTTCATATTTTTTTAATGTTTCTCTGTTTTGAATATCTTGTGATTTTCTCCCTTGTTTTTAATACACTACCTCACCAAAAAAACAAAAAGGTCACCATGTGGATTTACTAAGCAAATAGGTAAGAGTCTTCTACTAGATAATTACTGCAGTGAGTAATAGGCTTCAGGTCTGCAACAGTGAGTAACTTCTTCTTTCTCCAAATCGGAAGACATCTCTCCTCTGGTCCTGGAAAAGATGCTTCTTCGTTTCAGAAGGGTCAAGTTACTGCATCAAGCAAAGAACACAATAAAGAAGACTGCTGAAACCTCTAAAATTAGGTTAAGAAGTGCCAAAGGCATTACTGACAACCCGGAAGGATAGTGGTGAAACATCATCTTTGAGGAAGAAATGTAATCAGGAAGTAATCTTGAATAACTGCAATTGGACACCCCTTTAACATTTGCTGAACTCGAGCGCTAAAAGGAAAGGGAAATAAGAGCATTTCAACAAAGTGAGGAGAGCTTAATGGATCGGTGCCAAACGGCTGTGCCCGCCTAACAAAACCGCTTATCAATAAAGCAAATCAGAAAAAAGGCTTCGGTTTGCTGGGAAGCAAAGAGATTGTAAAAAGTGGAAAAAGGTGACATGGTCAGAGGAATCTGGATGTTTAATCTGTTTTCCAGAGCGATCAGTATATCTGAGTAAGAGGAGAGGTGGACGAAGCGATGAAGCCTGTGGGAGCAGTGTTATGACCTGGGTTTGTGTCAGCCGGTCAGGTTGAGCAATGTTATGCACCTGAAAACATCGGGTCAGCTGACTACCTGATTAGACTGAATCATTTTTCATCAACTGATTTTTTTCTCCTCGACGGCGCAGCCGCGTTCCAAGATTGCAACGACAGGAATCGTTAGGCTGAAACTGTGAAAGAGTCCGGAAAATCTACATGTTGGAGCAGACTTCATACAGCGGCCCCGACTCTCACATCTCCAAGAGAGGGAGCTCTGGGCTGAACAACTGATGCATATCTGAATGAAAATAAATGAAGTGACATTGCACAAGCTTTTCAAAACGATGCAACAATGCAACAAAGTTAAAGGTGGTCCAATGAAATGTAAGAGTCCTCCCACTGCGCCAGACAATGGGAAACTGGCTTGGCTCGTTACTCAGACTGGGTCGTCTGGCTTTGTCAATTTTGCTCAGATTCATCCTGTTCAATCACAGACTGCAATAGGTGTAAGATCATCAATATGAGTCACTCCAGTGAGTGGTCATAATGTTTTAGCTCATCGGTGTATTATAAAATGCAAGAGGGGGTTTACAGTGATAAAATTATGAATGGAACAATATTATATGATCTGTTTTTGGTCTCTAGCAGCTGGTGATTGAAACAAATGGCTCTTTATCTGCTCAGAGCCCCAATATATTTACCAGCTATTCTCTAACCTACCATCTGGTGTTGGGCAGGTAATCTGCAGTAACTATACAAAGGTTTTACAGTGACCTGCTGCTGGACATTGTATCAACATGGTACCAATTAATCCTGCAACCCATAAATAGAAAACAATAAGCAGAAAAATCTAAACTGCATACAAAACATTACATTTAAATTATAAATAAAAGCAGGTGCCTGAACCTAATGCAATGCACATGAGCGTCAGTCTATTCTGCTCCCCTGATATTATTCACTTCCCCTGATAATTCAGGTGTTATGAATAATGGGAACCCCGTGAACTGGTTGTTGATTTAAAAATAAAAACAGTTTAATTATAAACATAATGAGGAACAAACAAATAAACATCCCCCTCGCACGCCTCCTCCGAGCTCTCCCACCTTGCCGAAGCTGCCTTTGCCGAGAACCTTGATGAAGTTGAAATCCTTCAGGCTCCTCCTCTGGCTCTCTCCGTTCTGCCTGGCTGCCGAGGAGGACGAGGAAGAGGAGGTGGTGGAGGAGGAAGAGGAGGAAGAGTGCTGAGGTCCCTGCTGGTTGAGCGACAGCGCGTCCTGCAGGCGATCCAACTCTGCCAAGTCTGTGGGTGTCATCGGAAAAGCAGATCAGACATCAGCAAAAACAGGCTGGCTGACTTTTCTCTTTTTTCCTGTCAGCATTCAACTCAATTATACGGAAATAAGAGCTGTTTAGAAGCATTACACATTTGTTACTGATTGCTTTTCAATAAACTTTGAAAAAAACAAAACAAAACATGATCACATCCTCTGTTAAAACCTGGAATGATTCACTCCCCGGACCAGGGCGATTAAATAACAGCAGCGAGCGGCGCCGTTGTCATCGGCGTTTGGCTCGACGAGAACAAAAAAAAAATGGGACGACTTCCACAAAGAGAAAGTTAACTTTTTTATTTCTCAGCTTGCAAAGTGTGATAATGCGATGACTAACTGTGACAACCAAATGGTGGTGGGCGGTGGAGGGATAATTCAATTTTAGCTTGTTTTTAGAAAAAAGAAGAGAGAAAGAAAAAAACAATAACATTTAACTTATTTTTTAAAAACAGCAACAATATTATCGCTGAAATCGAATGACTACCCCTCACTGGTAGAATTACACATTAAACCGCCCCCCGCCGTACCCATCTCGAAGCGGGCTTTTAGACGTCTTTTTGTTGATGTGGTTTTTTTGGTGTGTGTGTGTGTGTCGTGTTACCCTGTTGTGAGGGGGAGGTGGGGACAGCTGGCTGGCTGAAGCTGTTCTCCTCAGTCTGAGAGTGCTCAGGAGGAGACTGGGGAGGGTCCTGCCCTGGAGTCAACTGAAGAAAGAGAGAAACACAGAGAGAGTCAACATGGCCGTGCCTTTGGGCTGTCCTCTAAAAATCTGTTTCCTGAATCACGAGTCACGGAGGTGAATCCAAGTTTCTCAGTTGAAAATCGGAGCTTTAAAGCTGCTTTTTACACGTCCAACGCAGGCCTGAACTTTTAAAGGCATTACTAAACACGGGAGCACGTGAGAATACAAATGCGCAACGCAGTCGCTCCCACACAAAGTCTGTGTGATGTCTGATTGACCCAGTGTAAGAATAAAGCAGGTAATAGCTCGGTGAATTCACAGCGAGCGAGTGGGCGTCATGTGTCCTGCCTCCTGTGTGCGCTCCCTAACCCAAACCACGCAGAGTATTTACAGGAGTGAGAACCCATCTGAAACCGACTCCTGCCGTTGTGTGCCGCGTGTGAGTGAGGACATCTTTGAACAACGTCCCGAACTGATACTCCAGAGTCTGAAAACAGCTTGTGCTTTTCATCCAACAGTAACAGAAATACATTCAGTTTGAAATGCGTAGTTGGACAAATAGATGGACACCCTTTGAGACGCCTTAGGAGTAAAATGCAAAGATGTGCACCACACAATGATGAAAAACAGACGGTTAGCTTAGCTGAGCTTCCCACAAACACTAGAAAAAAAGAAGGAACCAGTAAGCTCCTTAATTAATGAAGCTCCTTAATTAGCACATTATACGTGTGACTCCACAGGTTAACCTGCCGGCCTCAGGGAAGGTGCTACAGCCTGGGAAAAGTCCCAAATGCATTTTCTGTGCACATCTGAGGTGCTGGAGTTTATTTCCTCGGGTAGAACTCGAGCTCACCACCTGTACATACATGACAACGGTATTTCTCTCTATAAGGACTGAAACAAGTCTTTTCCCATATTATCTTCCTATTTCTCTTGCATTAACAAGGTGAGTTTTATGGAAACTGGACAAGTGGAGGACAACTTATGTGGTAGGCCTAAAGAAAATGCAGCAGATGAGCAGTATTTAGAAGTCACGTCCTTAAGAGACAATCTAGTAAAGACCTGACACGGGCGGCTTGTTACCTTCCTCCTGCGCTGCGCAGTGTTGGAGATCTTGTCAGGTGTGACTCCCAGGTCAGACAGGACCTTGGCGATTCCTCGGGCGTCCACGCCGCAGTTAGGAGCTACATTGGTCTCGCACCGCCTGTGCACATTCATCTTACACACTGTAAAAAAAAGAAAGAAAGAAAATGTGAAATTTAAACACATAAACCATGTCTCCTGCTACTACAACCTAAGTGCTCATTAAAGGCATTTTACTTTAAAAATCCAGAAATGAGTCTGCAAACTAAAAATGTATATTCTTTAAAATACATTTAGTATAAAACATGAGTTAAGACCAAGGAAGCCATTTTTGCATGACAAAAAACAAGTGCAAGTGGTGGACTTTACTTGGGGATACTTCTGAAAATTAGATTAAAAAGAAATTCTATGTGAGTATGTAGAGTCTATAGCAAAAGCCTAACACTATTTTTACCAGAAATGTAATTAATCATGGGGGAAAAGCAATCATTTTTCATTTGTTATCATGTTTTAACAGATGTAATGAAAACGCTGTTCCTCGTGGCATCCCTGTTTACATCATGTGGCTTCAACATGCAAATATGAGCACCTGGGCTGCCATGATGTTTCCCCGTGGGCTCTCATGTGAATTCCCCACTGCTCATAAACTCACCTTTGCACTGCAGGCCCTGCCTCATGAGGCCCCACAGCAGGGAGCCGCAGTGGTCACAGAAAGTGGGGACCTTGTAGTTGTGGATACTGAACTTATGGGGCATATTAACACTGAACCGCTGTGAGCCCACCTGCAGAGGGAGACACACACAGAAGAACACACAGACACACACACGGGGGCATTAACGAGAGGTCAGGGTGGCATTATCAGAGGAGCGTTCTGACACACATTGCTTTAAGCAACAGATTTGTTCATCAGTGGCCTGAATGTTGAGCGTCTCTGTCCATATTCAGTATTTCTTTCATGATTCCTACTCTCTGAAACTGTGAGGATCAGCATTTAAAATAACAATACAATCAAGTTTAATTGAAAAAGAGGTAAAATAATGCTAATAAAGTCCAATCAAAGTGAGTTTTGGCGTATGTGTATTCTCACTGTAGCAAAAGTATTAAAAGATCATTTGTATTTCTATTGTTGGGGTTAAATTATGGAACAATGCTAACATAACCATTTAAACCTGTTTAATTTTCCTGGAAACAACAGCACAGGCAGCGCACAAAGTTCAACCAACTAGTATTAGCCACAGTGCACACCGCTTTCTATGCATAAGGGCCACAAGACTACTTGGTATATCTTTATATGTGCTCTTCTCACTGTCTAAGTTATGATTTCTGAATAAAAAACAATTAATAAACTTCAGTTGAGCCTTTAGTTAGCAAATAATGAACTGAGGTCCACTAAAAATCCTCTCATTCCTGCAAAGTCTCCGTGCAGCTGAGTGTTTGCAGACGTGTGTACCTCCTCAGGTGTGTCTTCCTGCTTCTTCATGCCGGCACACTTGGTGATGATCAGCTCATGGCAGCGTTTGTGGACAACACACGTGCACACTAAAAGGCATTCACACACAACCTTGGTCAAATAAACATATTTTCATTTTGAACAACAGATGTGTGAGAGGCAGAGGGACATCAGCTTCATCTCAAAGTGTGCTAATCTGATTTTTCCAGCTGCAAACAAACAGCAAGCTATAAGAAAGCCTTATCTGTTCTTATCATATCTCAGATCATATTTACACAAAATTAAGTATGAACTGGGAGGCAAGTGTAGTTCAACAAAGCACTGCAATGCAGCCGCACACTTCTTCATGCCACTGCCGACCAATCCTGAAAGATCTGGTTGACCCGCTCTGAATATCAATATGAAAAGGCTAACTAACTAAAATCACAAATAATTACAGTCTACAACAGAATGTTGGTGAGTGAGCATTACCACTGACAGCCACACATCCTCTGCACGGCTCTTCATTAATGAGAAAGACCTAATTAGGCCTACAAATCTAACACGAAAAAGACTTCGAAGAGTAGCTGAATAATGATTATTTAACAATATATTCCTTAACTTGTGTATATCTATCTATCCATATCTGTGCAGGTACTATTAGCCTGCTGACTGAGCTGCTTCCTAACTTAGCCGTAAGGGATTTTAATCGTGGGAGTTACATTTTCTCGGTTAAATGAATGAATGAAGGTTAAATGAATAAAAAGCACAAACGAAAGAATTTTCATAGGCAGCACAACTCACTAGGAGACATTAACAATGGATAATTCAGCAAAAAACAGAATTAGTTTCCATTTTTCTTTGTTAATATCCATTACTTTCATATTCACAAGCAACGATTAGTCTACACAGACTGTGCAGTATAAGCAACACGTCAACAGGAGCACATGAGCAGCTTCCATTCCCTTCCTCTATCTTTACAGGATGCACTCAGGTGTACTGTTGTAGTGTCACAAAACAAAACAAAAACAACCCACATGAAACATAAAAAATATGCTTCGGTTCGAGTGAAATTCGAGCCCATATGCATCAATGAAAACTGCATAGCTCAACCACCTGCTGCGCAGAGAATCATTTTGACACCTAAACACCATTCTGTTATCAAAACATCTTTATTATGGTTGCATATTTAAACCAGGGAAAAGAAGAAATGCACCGCGTTTAACCACAGACAGCTGTGTTGATAGAGGCATGCTGTTTAAACTACAGGTGAGACAATAAAATATGATCCAGGAAGTCCAGTTGGCGTACCAGATGAATGGATTTAAGGCTTATTTATCAAAGGCCAAATTACTTCAGCACAGGCCTCGGTAGGGTTGCAGATGGACGGGCTGAACTGTTGAACTCATTCTTCATTCTTCATTAATGACTCAGTTAAGTAATGTTTTGACTGTTAGTTGCTCCCATCTGACCAAATTCTCATTGGTTGAACGACCGACAGTATAAGTAATACGAATATGGTGAATATCATTCGAGTTTTAAAATAAAACTGGGTTAAAATGATGCGAAATGCTGAAAATATACACAAGTATTTAATGTTTAATGTATAAGCCTGGCAGGAAGAGTACTCAAAGACTCTGAGGATTTTTAAAACTCTTTAAAGTTGCCACAAATGTGAGGTTAACAGCAGATAAACTGCATTCGCATTAAAGCAAAGGTAAGAGAGGCACAACTTTTGCTGGCTGCACAGTTTCAACCACTCCACCTTCACCTTTTCCACCGCTAAGCTGCATAACATCTTCCACCCGCACCTCCACAGGCTGCATTATGAAGTGAAGTAATGAAGTACCCTAAAGAGTCTGTTAAATAACACTACGAGTTCAAGCTGAATTTTTAGGATATTTGCAAGCACAGAGAAGAAGAAAAAAGCCTGTGCATGTAATTTTTAATATTATAATATTATGCTTCATTTTGTTTTCTGCTCGTGTAATGCTGTAAATGCGTGGCTCTGGGGTGATGGCATGGGACCAAATCACAGTTGTCACTCAGCAACATGTAATCCCTCTTGTGTTCTCATGCTTGAATAATAAATGATACGCAATGTTACTTCAGAAATTGGAGTCTGCCGGAGAAAAGTACTCACCCTGACACTGGTATCCCTGCTTCCCCAGCACGCCCCTATCAGATCACACACAGAGGAGTCAACATTTCAGCGGCATCACAGCAAGCAAAAGGGGTCAGATACATGCGATAGATGTTTCACCCACCAGATGAAATCTCTGCAGTGTGAGCAGTAGGTCGGCTGTCTAAGATAGGTGGCCATGAACTTGTGTCCATTGACTTGATGGACGCGCCTACGGACGGCGCCCTGTCGCCGGCGAGGGCCGATCCTCTCGCGAAACACGCGCTCCTCATTCTCGTTGGTTCCTGAAGCTGCAGAGGAAAGAAAAACAGTCAAGGTTATGATGGTTAGCAAACAGCGATGCGCTGCAGAGCACTGATTTGGACTGTCGCCTCACAGCCTGTGTGGGTTCTCTCACCTACTTCCTCCCACAGTCCTAAGACATGCATGTTAGGTTAACTGGTGATTTTGAAATGGCCATAGGTGTGGATGGAAGCTAGATAAGGCTCTTAAGTGCTGAGAATAAAACGTCGTGTGAAAATGTGGGAAAAGGCAAACAGTTCTTGTGATGTCATGGCGTGATCATTATGATCAGACTAGAAACTTACTATACAAAGACCAGTCCTTTCCATATAACTAGTTTAAAACAATTATAGAAAATGTCTTTAGCTCTTTAGTTTAAGTCTTTTTCAATTTTGTCAACAGAGCAGGCACTAGAGGGATTTTGTGTGCTATGTTTACTTATGTCCACATGACTTAATCAGCCAATTTCCAGTGTTTTCCACCATGACCAGTGACCAGCCGGTCAGCCTTCCATATGACTGATTGTGAGTTGGCCAATTTCGTGCATGTGGAACACACACACACCGGCACAGGTAAGTAAACGGTGTGAAAATGTGTACAACAGCAAACCTAGTGAGACACTTAATCGTTTTAAAGAAGCTAACAAAGGTGGCTAAAGCTAACCAGCGCTCAGAGTGAGCTACCAGCCGTGAGCCTCGGTATGAGCAACTAATCAAAGCAGGAAGATTAAGGGGATGAGGAAAAAAGAGGAACTTATAAATTTATATTGTTATCTGGTTCATTTATAAACATACTGGAAAATTATAATAGTACCTGAATTTTGTTTTGTTATATAAATCTGCTGCAGCTGATTTTGTTTGTGAAAAAAAATATGAAACTAAAAGAAAACATAATGCTACAATAACTCTAGTCACAAGTACATGAGCAACATGTAATCTTAATGATGCAACAGTCTGATGTTAAAGAGCTGGATCAGCGACAACGTGCCAATCTATTCAGTGTTTTCCTGTGTATACCGTCCACAGGTCAGCAGCAGGTAGCAGCAGAGCTCGTAGGAAGTTAACAGCAAAGGGTTGGCAGTTTGGAGCGTTTTCCACGCTCGCTATGTCAACAGCTTGTCTTTGTTTGTTTATAAACCATTTAACTTAACTGCAAACTGTGAGTCAAGTGAGTCGACATGACTGAGAAGCGCTGACGCGACATTGTTTTTGTTTCTCTTTCTCGCTCGTTCACTTTCGCCGGTTATGTTCGGTCAGAGACACATTACACAAAGCAGAAACTACAAGCAGGCTGGTCCAGTGTAACACCTGCTGGGAACCTTTCAGTGCATTTATGATAACCTAACATCCCGGCATGTTCAAATTATTATTTAACTTTGGTTGTCTCTTGTCAGGTCCACGTGCGACGTGTGCAGGAGCAGGAAAAACAGCAAGCAGGAGCTTAATGACTCCTACACTGAGCTGAAAAGAGACTAGTGTGAGTAAATTAGATGAATGCAATTTTTTTTATTGTTTAATGTGTTTGTTTTGGGCCTGTTGTTATATGCATATGTATTTATTTGTTAGGAAAACAAAGTAGCCTGACGTTGTGTTACAGATCAAGAATTATTCCCAGTATTTTCCTCACAGATATGAACACAGTTTATTGATTCAGCGCTGGTATCAGGTCATCGCCAGCAGACTGCTGTAGTGAAGGTATCGGTATCATACTCGAAGTAGAAAAAGTTGGCCTCACAGTTAAATGTGCAAAAAACTGTCTTGAGTTTTATGGTTTTCTGAGTCAGTCTTGGCTCAGAGTATTCACACACATCACTGAGCTGCTTCGATTGTACAAATAAGGATCATTTGCATCGTGTTGCCGAGGACGTTTAATCATTCAGCGGCCTCTCATCTTCCTCTGTCACCCCCCCACCCCTTCTTTCTCACACAACACCCCACACCTACCAGCGGCCTATGCATACGTACGTGTGCGGGCTATTTATACTTTCATGTGTGGGCACTAAAACGAAGGATAGCATATTAAAATACTCCTCCTCAGCCAGCGCCATCCAATCAGTTGTTCACTTCCTCTCTGCATCTCCCCTGGAAGATAAATGCTTTCCGAGGGCAACCTTAAGACAAGAGAACCACCTCCACTCTCCCTCCCACACGCGCTCCTTCTCCCCGCGCTCCTGTCCTAGTTTGCCTTTCTTTTCACTCGCCCAGCATCTCTCTCCAGGGTGCGTTATAGATGTGGTTACCGCTGAGCCTCTCCAGAGTTCGATTACAGACAGGCTGTCTAGGGACTCTGTGTGTGTGTGTGTAAGTGTGAGTTTTTGTGTGTAACTGTGTGTGTGTGAGATGCTGGTGTTGGTCAGGGTGGGAGCTAAACAGGCCATTACTGGGATCACTTTGTTTTACATAATACATCATCCATCTGTCTAGGACACACAAAGTCACACACACAAAGTCACACACACAAAGTCACACACACAAAGTCACACAAAGTCACACACACACACACACACACACACACACACACACACACAAGCATGTTAACAAGAAGAGTTGAGGAGGCATAACAACAGGTAAGAGTTATCACCGTAGAGACAAGCGTACTCTGGACAAGCCGGGTGGTCACCCAATAAATGTACACGTCACCACACACACATACACAAATGCACAGACACACACATGCACAGGCAAGCAGGCGATTCGCTTTTGAAGAAGGATCCGAAAGCATGAAATCGTATCTAAATATAAATTTAAATTAAATTAAGAACAAAACAAAAAAATTAAGCTGCATTTCCGGAAAAGAAGAAATAGCCGTGGAGACGGTCCCTCTAATGCCGAAGCCGTTTATCGATATGTTTGTGGAAGTAAAGCTGAGCTGCTCAGAGAAAATGAAGTGAAAGCACTGAAAAAAAAAATGAAAGCGACACTTTGAACATCTTAAATAAATTTGCAGATTAGTGGGCGATGCACCACATCGCTTTCTTTTGTGGTATTTAACAAATGTCAGCATTTTCATTAAAATACTGAGGAATTTTAAACCCATTCCCCTGCAATTACTGCTTAATTGCTGGCATCGTGGAAAGACACACCAGAAACCTCAATGTGCATGCTTTCACCCCCCAAAAAAACATTGATGTCAGGTGTGTCAGCTTCTTTTTAAATCCTAAATTAGACTGTAGACTCATGTGTGTAAACCTTTTTCTGTTATTGTATTAATTTAGTGTTATTACTACTATATTACTGTTACTCATATAGTAATTGATATTAATGATATGCTGATCTGTCTATCCACCTCTTGTGAATAAGGAAGCAGTTAAAGGAAGCTTCTTTTTCCCTCATAGTATCGAGCTTGAAACTCTAGCATCGCGCCACCGTACTCGTTATACCTCCCAACATGCAGCAGGTCTTCAGTGACCTGGTTAGGGTAAGGTTGCACACACGATGGGTCACATACTAGTCGGTGTTACCTTTGAAACCACCTCTCTGCACTTCTTCAGTTACAAGAATTACATTTGCCAAAGAAGGGAAATTTCCATCTGAATCTTTGGTTAACCATAACCTGGTCATCACCGGCTCGCTGGATGTGAAGTGCCTGAATTAGCAATTGGACAGAAACCAGATCAAATTCAACAAATTTAACTGCAAAGTTCAAATTTGCTTATATTCTATTAACACAAATGGAAAGTGCAACACGGCATCGTAGACCTTTAAATGTCTGGTATTTCTCCTCTTAATGTAATGAATTTAAAATATTTCACATTGATATATATGCTTATATATTTTAGTATATCTAATCTTCCCTTGACTACCAAAATGCAGCTAAACGTTTACACTAAAAAGTACTCAAAACAGAAAGAGAAAGGAAAGCCTGTGACTCTGAAGTTTTCTAGGAAAACAGGAAGGACTTCGGGTTTGGAGTTTGGTTTGTTTTACATTTCAAAGGAGGGAACTGGCAAGGATGCACACAGAGAAAAGGTTTTCTATCCAAAATACCTGGAACTTCTTCTCTCAGAAATCCTTTTCATAGTGCTGTTTGTCTGATTTCTGCTCTCTGCTTATAAAACATCTGCTCTTCCACCAAAGGAAAACCATCAGGACTGTGATTAAAAAGATATGTAACAAGTTTTTATTTATTTAAAATGTGATCTATTTTACACAATACTGAAATACATTTGTGTTTAACAAATGGGCCAGAATATCAGGAAAATACATAAAAATCTGTTAACCAATGTTGAGTCTTAAATATTTATGGAACAACAGGACTTCTGTGTGTGAGGTCGCCGCCCACATCCTGCCACAGCCTTGCCACTCACGAAGATGCAGATGCCTCCTCTAAGTTCCTCCTATTATCAACATATCACTGAGTTAGCACTGAATTTGTTTGCCCTCAAATCTACTATATATCAATATCAGAAGTTAATAAGCATGTTTGTGTATGTTTTTGTGTGTTAAAGCCCTGACTTCAGTTTAGGAGACGAAGCCTGAGGTGAGGAAATAGTGCAGGGGGAGGCATAATGAGAAAGAGATCATTAAATTATACATGTAAAAATGCTAACTAATAGAATTTGAAAAAGCTATTTCTGATCTTTACATTAACGGTAAGTTATAAGGCCTATTACACATGTGGCCGGTCTCTAGTCACATAGATAAAGTGCAATTAGGCGGAACAGCGATGTCCACCTTGGCCACTGTATTCAAGATGGCGGGCAACATGGTGGCCTCCACATCTATTTTTAATGGATTAACACTTAAGTTTAATTAAAATGCATCAGTGTTGTATCAGGCTGTTTTAGTTGATTCATTATGGGAACGTCCATGAATAATAAGCTCATGTGCTCTTTCCCATCCAGTACACACAGCATCGATGCTTACTGGTCTTAAAAGTACTTGCGACTGCCTTTGTTACCCCTCAGGTTTCTAGTCGGCACACCTATGGTACCAATTTGAAAATCCAACATCACCTCATTCAAGAGTTATCACCTTCATAAGATTTTCAAAAAACTTGACCTCTGATCTCTGACCTTGAGGTTAAGGTCACCAGCATTCAAACCCGTCCGAGGTTTTTAGTAGACACATACCCCCATCAGCCTTTTTTTTTTGACTGAACTAAACTAAATCTTACTGCAGAGAACAGACAGAAATTCAAAATAACACTAGATTTTATTGAAAAACCTAAAGTAGAAAAAGTCTTTATAGAGTTGAGGAAAATTATTTGTATTATTTCTTCATTGCACTGAAAATGTTCTGTTAACTATCTGATTAATTTGGATAAACAAAGGCTGCACTGAAAAACAATAAGCCTTTCTTGGAAAAAGTTTAGCCTGAAATTCTCCTGTTGTAGATGCAAGTACGCAATTACCACGAAGGTTATGACTTAAGCTTTAAAGGAAATCGGCTTTATTTGACAAAATGGCGCTGGGGTGGGGTGGTGGAGGGACTCAAAAAGGAAGACAATCTGCTGAAGAACATGAAAGCAGCGATCGAGAAATACCGATGGAGAGTCTACAGATGGACAGATTAGGTCAGATTATTGTTATTTGCTTCCTGAGAACAACAGATGCAGGAGGATGGAGAGGAGAGACGAGAATTAAAGAGGAAGAAAAAAAAAGGAGAGGAACACATCCTTCCAGCCTCCGAAGCTGCAGAGAACAGATTGCAGCAAGGGGAAAAAAATAAATCTGCTAAAAATACCACCTCATCCTCTATTTCTCACCCTCCATCTCTCCATCCCTCCTATCAGGACGCACACACACACACACACACCATTTGTTTTTATCAGCATACATTAGCTCGAGCACTCAAGCCAGCTGAACTCAGGAAGTTCAGGAGTGGGAGGAGAGTGGGTCGTGAGGTCACAGCCGAGTGTCCAATCGTCGATGAGGAGGGCTTGACATGGACGCCTGAGACTGTGCATGTGTGTGAGTGTGCGCGTGTGTTTGTATGTAATCTGTGGCTCAATCTCACCTACTATTTTAAGAATCCACTCCCTCTATCTCCACTCTCTACTGCTCTCTGCGTTACACCGCTGCACCCTCCCCTGCTCAGGCTATCCCACCACCCTCACACAAGCGCGCTCGCAGACGGATATATACATGCACAATTTCACCGGAGGGCACAGAGCTGCTTCTATTTATAACCAGGTGCGAGGATACACAGGTGCAGGTGAAAATCACTCTTATCAGGCAGCATGTGAGTGAGAGAATGTGTGCGGAGAGACCGACTCGATAAAGATCTTCTAGATGTTTCCGTGTTTAATCGACGTAAACAAACAGAGGAGACGGGAAAACGGAGAAGGAGAGAGAAGGGTCTGTGAGCTCTTAAGCTTTCTAGGAAAACAGGAAGGGCTTTGGATTCAGTTTTTTTCTTACATTTCAAAGCAAGGAACTGGCAAGGATGCACACAGAGAAAAGACGATTTTTTTCTTTACAAAATACCTGGAACGTCTCTCAGAAACTCTTTTCACACAGCTGTTTGTCTGATTTCCACTCAAGGTTTTTCCTGCTAATAGAAAATCATCAGAACTTTCATTAAAAACCACAAAAATTAGCAAGTTATAATTTAAAATGTGAGTTATTTTATTGAACATTGAGCCCTGCCACTCCGGTGAAGGCCGATAAAGATTATATTTAATTCTCTGTGCAGATTTTCTTAGAAAACACGTAGCAGCATCGGTTCACCGAAGACTTTATATAAATGGTGTGCAAAATCCCAATGAGAAGCCTGAAGACAGTGATTTCGAAGTGGCACTCCTGGTGTTTTGCACCAACTCATTCTTTCCGTTTGTATCCGGGGGAAAAGGTGCACAAATATGCAAATTCCTCCCAGGTGACTTGAAATGACTGGAGGTGGCGACTGAGTATTATTACCCTTCTTTCTTCCTCAAGACAATGACTTACTCTAATGTTTTAGGTCTCCATGGCGATGACGTTAATGCTAGGGCTGCCACGATTAGTCGACTAGTCACGATTACGTAGACTATCAGAATCGTCGACGACTGATTTAATAGTCGATGCGTCGTTTGAAGCTTTGTAAGATCACAAAAGACGCAGGAATAAGTAGTAGGATTTAAGAGTGTAATAACGGACTGAAACAGAAGATGGCAGCACTGCATGTACAAGGATGCCAGCAGCCGTTAAACCCCGAAGAAGGAGAAGTAGCTCTGTCCCACAATTCATAGCGCAGCCCAGCTCAGTTTCCAACAATGGCGGAAGCTAGTTAGTTTTACTATTATTATTCTTTCTGGGTCACAAAATAAACGTTTAACATATTTTCAGGCGAGAATGTAGCTGTGTAAACCTCAAATATCTGCTCAGTTTATCAAGACACCACATATTTTCAAAAGCGCTCCAACGTTTTCAGAGACGTCTGTTACCCACTAGCTCGATAGCTAGCCAGGGGCAAGGCTCACTAGGGCCCGTGAGACTCCCGGCAAATCGTTTTCAAACCCACCGCTGTCTTTCGCTACTCAGGTTAAACATATATAAGTCACTTAGATAACTTAAAAATGTTATTGTTTGGCTTTTTGTAGTATTTTATTTGTTCCTGAGTAAATCTGTTTGGCTGAGATTAAAGTTATAGTTTTTACACAGCTGAATAAACGTCAAGCAGACAGCTGATTATCAGAAGTGTGAGATGCTCGAGAATATACTCCGGTGTCCTGTTATATTTTAGATAGCAAGGAGTTTATTGAACTTCACCGAAACAATCTGCAAATTTCATTAAAATTTAATAAACTATCATCTTGTCTTTATTTTTAGTTAGCACATATCTTAAACACTTAAAGCTATAAGCTAATGATAGTTATGTAAGAGCAGATGCTGCTGGTGCAATAAGCTGTACGCTGTACGTCCAATGGATGCACGATCTGATTAGTCGACTAATCGCAAAAATAATCGGTGACTAGTCAACTATCAAAATAATCGTTTGTGGCAGCCCTAGTTAATACATTTGGTTGTTTTCGTATTTAATGTCAAGTACACTAGTGTATTTGTTTCCAGTGTGCATTATATGTGTGCTGAGTGGCAAATCTGTCCATGATACTGTCTATTTCCTGATTTCGTCAATTAGCTAAAAAGCATTTCTAAATTTTATTTATTTATATATTTTCATTGTCTTCAACTTTCTTCTGCTGCGTGGTTAAAAATGGTGTTCCTCCTGATATAACGTAACACTGAGTCCTAGAACCAAGAAATTCTGGCTTTTTTGTAACCGCTGCAAATCCCTTGAGATCCCCGGCTAAATATAGATCCCTTTAAGCCGGAGCAGCTTGATTATAATTTATAAATATTCAGTATTCACACTTAAGTCCTAATATTTTGCTAAAATAACATAAAATGTCATGATAAAACCCAATTTCAGCCCAAAGATTGTTAAGTAATGGTATAGACTATTAAATGCCAGAGTCAGTCAGTGAGATTCCGGGCTACCCGAGAGCTATCTAAATATCTACATGCTGCATTTTGAATTATTAATAAAACTGTGTCTCTTTTCATTTGATTAACATTTTACATTCTAAAATTATGTTTACATTTGATGATGTTAATGACTAGATGAGTTAGAAAACACTCAGAAAACTGAGCACAATGTAATGGGAGAGAATAATCTTTGTGATGTTGCATGTATATACAACAGCTATTAAAAACATGAATCAGTCCTTTGGTAATCAAACTGTATTTTATGCTTCAAGGCTAGAAAAGAAGAACAACGCTATACTAACTTGCTTGCATCATATGATAGCATGTTAGGTGTAATGATACAAGGCAGTGCCATAAAAACAGAAGAAACTGCTCAAATCCAAGTCTGAGGTTTCAGTATTGCTTAATCTGAAACTCCCGTGACCAAGTTTGGTTTGTAGGGTTGTCAACCAGCCATCATCATATCTCTGAACCTCTGAGTTACCTCACGGCCGGCCCTCTGTCCCTTCTATAAGCAGTCTAAGACCATGGCGTGTCGTTTTCTCATTCAGCATTTGAGTCGCTCGGTACTTTAAGTGCTGATGTAGCAAGGATAAGATTACAGGTGCAATTCCAGCTTGTAAGTACAATTTCAGCCCAGTTATGTACCATTTCTTTTGGACATCTAATCAACGGAAAATCGCTCAGTGTGCTGACGTGCTTATTTACACGGTCGCCAGTCACAGAGCAACATTATCATTTATTTTGAGTTGTGTGTCTTCGCACCTGGCAGATGTGAGTGCAACATTCACTCAAAACCCCTAAGGGAAATATCTTTCTGTTTACCTGCTAAAATATCCACGATGTTTACCAGCTACTCACACGGGTAGAGGGTTTTTAGAGCTTTTTACGCACACACACACAAAAAAAAGAAACACCCGCCCGCTGCAGCTGAAAACAATGCTGTTAAAACAGCAAGCTGAGTGCTAGAAAGCTAAACAATGAGCTGATGATGAAATAAAATTGATGACTGATTTATTATTAATATGTTGCATTAATCTTTTATGATTCAGTACTTACTGATAGACCTTTTCACATATAAAATGCATTATGTGGGCGGAATTCGGGACGGCTGAACATTACACGTGTCACATTATTGCAAATTATCGGCTGCTTTCCATGCAGAAAAATATAATGAGCCCAGCCAATAACACAATTAACATTAAGGATAGATGCTTTTTATGCACACCAAAACTAAACTGGCAAGAAGCTTCAGTAATCAATAGATTCATGCAGACCTTATTCAGATGTTCCTGTTAGGGTCGTCACAGCGCATCGCCTGTTTCCATCTCTTCCTGTGCTCTGCACATTCGTCTGTCACACCATCTATCTGCATGTCCTCTCGCTCCATCCACAAACCTCATCTTTGGCCATTTTTCCTTCTGCCTGGTAGCTCCATGTTCTACACTCTTCTCCCATTTTAACAAGTATCTCTCCACCGCACAACCCAGTTCAATCTCACCTCTCTTACTTTGTCCCTGAAGTATCTGACTCCCTCTGAATCCTGTCGACTAACATCGCTACCACCTTGTAAACACTCTTTTCTTCACCTCCACACCAGTTAGCATGCTCGTGTCAAAAATTGGTCAACCGTCGGTATGCATGCAGTTCTCTCAACTCTAAGGAACATTTTAGTGGCAGCGAGCTACGGTTTTTAATCATACACCGAACCGCTTTACTGTTTTGGATCACTAGTATCACTCCCTTTGTTTCCACTGAGAAAACAAAGCTGTTTTTCACACACAGCTAAAAGCCTCTCTATGCTACCTGCTCGGGATCTAAGACCCAACATTTAGCAATACTTATAAACACCTGAACATATCAGTCATATCAGAGAGAAAAAAACAGAGCTAAATGCAGAATAAAAGAAAATATTCGATGCTATTTTAATGCTAAGGGTAAGGAAAATACTTACTGGCATGTTTGCCCTATTACACAATCATTCAGCCATGTGAGGTCTAAGTCATCGCAGGTAGTCCTACCCTTATCTTTTGGAGAAGGGCAAAACAGACAGTGAACACTGAATAGTTCTTGAGCATCAGTTACAATTAATATTTCCTGGGTTCCCTGACTGCCACTCTTAAACAAAAATATCCTGATTGCCTAAGGTTAGCGTAAAGGTGTTTACATACCAGACATTTCATGTATAATATTTACCAATTTTTCAGATGTGAATGAGAAGATCTGACCATTCAGATGACTGCATTTGGAAGCACTGTCATCAAAGTGCTTGCTCATAAGGGGGTCATTTGATTGCTGGGGTTTGCTCTGTATCATTGTGTTGTTGTCTTTACCTTATAATATAAAGCACCTTGAGGCAACTGTTGTTGTGATTTAGTGCTATATAAATAAAAGTGAGTGCCGCTGTTTTACAATGCACTCGGTGTGTAAGGGCTTTTAGGGTTGGCACTAATGATAAGCACTATACTATACAAAACTACATTTGTATTAAAAGACGGTTATAAATTCTTCCTTTTCATGTTTGTTACTGCCAGCTTTGCACATGTGTGCGTGCATGCGTGCATATTTTTGTGCATTTCTCTCTCCCTCTTTGTATAATGGTGCTTCGTGGTGATCTTACCTTCAGTGGAGGATCCGGACAGATCAATGACCACGTACACCTTCCCTTCCGGCTCCAAGTCAATCTGTGTAGAGGAAGAAAGAAAGAAACGGAGAGTAAATCAGCAAGAAATAACACGACTGAACAGTGAGTGCGGCACGGGGGCAGTCCTCCAGCACAAACAAACACACCAGTGCACATGCAAGAGGTCATTATCTTGACTAGATTACACTCCGCCCCGACACTCCGTATTATTATGGTTACACTCTTTTAGCCCCCATGTACTCCTGGTATTAAATGCAATTATGCATAAAGATTATATGTAAGCAATTATCTGCATTTTCAGATATATTGTAAACAACATATAATAAATGCAAAGGCACCACTATCTTTATTCGTCCTTCAGCTAGGTAAGTAGGTAAGTAGAGCAGCAAATTTCACACAGAAGGTGATACAGCTGTACTGGCTCAACCTTTTTTGCCTTTGGCGAGGTGAGTTTGTCTCCATCACTTTGCAGCGTTTGTGTAGAACAAAAATAAATAAATAAATAAATAAATTCAAGGACGGCATCCAAACAGCATTCACTTTTTCACTTTATAACGTGGCTGCTTTAACAACCACATTCAAGCAGGATGTAAAAGTACAGAACGCATGTTAATAGCTGGTGTAAAATGAAATAGAGCTTAGCATAATACAAAGCTTCAGCATTTCTGCTGAGGTCTTTGGGGGTGATTAGAGAATCCTTCCATCCTTCCATTTTATTCCATTTATCCAATTCAGGGGTTTTTGACATTAATCTGAAGTCAAACATGACATAAGTTTGACTTAGGTAGTGCATTTCTTATGATGCTTGTGATACTATGCATGTACTCGCTAACTCAACCAGAAAACTAAACATTCCCATCGTTGCTGAATTGTACTAAAACTAATTAATCATCTTTTACACACCTTCTTACAATTATAATTCTTTTGAGTAATTTTGAGTAACAACAAAAAAAAAGTAAAATCAAAGGTTTATTTATTCAAATAATTAATCATTAAGGAGAATGCACTTGGTAAAAATTAAATGTATACCAATCAAATCAATTTAATTTGACCCTAATCTGTTAAATTTAATGTTTTACCATGTGCTCATATAACAAAAATGCATGGTACTTTGGGCATAAATCTTTTTTTATCGTATTGTGTTGCACAGACATGAGTCGTTTATTTGATTTATTTATTTGATACACCCTGTTTGTGATCATGTACAATGTTTGACATCGACCATTAAATTAGGCTCAATTTTAAGTATTTTCTTATTTTTACGTTTGTTTGAATATTCTCTATAGCTCCCGTTCAACTACATATCAAATATCAGTCGACTCAGATCTCCAAAATCTGGTAAGCTTGCGTGAACCTTTCACGCTATTCCCAGTTGTGGTGCGCCCATTCATACCCAGGTGCGGCTGGATGGTAGATGAATTGGGCACACTTAGGCGCTTTACACATCAAGTATGAAAGGAATTCAGCCATCGATGAAGATGTAACCTCAACACCGCTCGTCTGTCATTCCCCTTTCCAAACACCTGTCTCATGAGAAATGTGTGTATGCGAGCAGATTTCAGCACTCACATCTGCTTCCCGAGCATGACAGATGAGGTTTGAAGACAGGCGAGACAGAAAACAGGAGCTGCAGCGGCATGAAAGGATTCTCCATTGGAAAGTTTTCTGTGTATACAAGTGTCACATGCATGTGTTCTCTAGTACAAAAATATTAATAAGAGCGTCGGCCAGTGAGAAGATGGGAGTAAAGTATTCGGTCTGGGTAAATCTAATTGAGAGGTTTGGTTGTTTTTAAGTGATTGAAACTGGATATCTTTGGTCTTTGGTCATGACTGTGTCTTCAGGAAGTGTAACGGATATGTTTTGCTATTCTCTGAGACTATCTAAAAGACAGGACAGCCATTTCCTGCCTTCTCTTCATGCCCCTCACCACGTTCCCCAGTGTGATCGGTATTCTCACACCGTCATCATTATCATCACCTTTACCACCACCTTCACTTCAACACAGTCTACAGTATCACAGCTTGATTACTGCTGACATTTGATTGTGTTTTCTTGTCAATTTTAACTCAACTGCACTGATAAACTGCACACAATCAAGATACGTACCTGCAAAATGTACTCAAGTCACATTTTTCACTGCTGTGTTTTTATAAAAGAGACTGAGATTGAGTTTTTGGACCTTTTGGAGCATTACTTAACAAATTACTGTGTCATACAGACAATCGAAGAACTTTCTGCATTAGTTTTCATGACTGAAATTCTAGTATGTTAGTACTAATTAGTAGATATGAGTGTTTCTGTGTTGCCTATGTGCTATGTGTGTATGCAGCTTGCTATCGTTACCTTTCAAGCTCGAGGCTTAAAAACACGAGGTCCTATATCTGGACGAGTGGTTGACTGGGTCCTCAGAAAAACCAAACTCAAAACTTTAGGAAAATAAAGGCATCAAAATAGAAAAAAAATGGGTTAAAGGCAACTCACTAGTAACGCAAATAAAGGAACAGACATTGTATGGAATACAGTCAGATTTCGTATAAACTTCAGCTTATCAATGGTTAAAAAATGAGCAGGTTGTCATCTGTGTTTGCAGCATACTGTTTGCAATGACTTGCTGTAACAGTTAGGCTAAACCAAATAGCAAGTGTCCCTTCCTGCTAAATAACACTGCTCATCCAGTGTGTGCAGCACAAGATCATTTACATACGGCGATTATTAAGCTCTAATATTAACTTCCTGCATTTTAACGTAAGGGAAATTGCTGTTATTATAGAGAGCAGCAATCAAAATGTTTATGGCTGCATAATGCAATTTAAATAAATATAGTAGAGAATTTCTTGATAGTAAAAAGCTCAGCCCAGTAAAACCTTCCTCAGCACAGAGTCCAATGAGCACCTTGGCAAAACATTCTCTTGTGTGAGTTTATGGCGAACAAATTTGCAGCACTGGCATCTTGGACAAGTCACATCGCATCCAAGTCTCATCCAAACCTTTTATTTTTAGATCACCAGCAAGCCCAATTCTGAAGGTATCTACACATTATAAATGTGGTAAGATATTAGTGTCTATTCTTATACTCAAAGATATTTAGAGTTGCCAAAACAGCGACTAGTTGATAGAGGACGTCTGGAATGAAGGCAGTATGAGATGTATGTACAGTACAGTTATAATCCATTCATCCTCTATATAAAATGAATAAATTAAAGTCAGTGTAATTAAATGAATTAATCAAAACCGCAGCTGATTAAATCACCACATCAATCATTATTTTTATTAAAAACAAAAAAAATTACATGTTATAATGAGTTAAGCCAGCCATCAAAAAGGGAGGCAGTTTCAAACTTTTAAATATTAATGGGTAAGGGCGATCTGCATACGCACAGAGACTTATTCAACACCAGCCGCCCACAACACACGCAGTCACAGAGATGGGAGAAAGTGCAACAGAGCGAGCTGGAGAGGCAGACGACCCAGGAAGAGAGAGTGAGGAAGAGAGAGTGAGGAAGAGAGGTTTAAATCCTTAGTTAAGCTCTGGGACAGCAGCAGATCCTCTTATGCAACAGTCAGACTTGCACACAGGAGGCAGCAGCGCACATGCACACACACGCACACACGGACTCCATGCATTGCTGAACATGAGACACAAAGAACACAAACAAATAGGGGGTCCATACCTCCACACATCACAAATCCTATCCCACAGCAATCAGGCACAGTGCGTGGAGAAACACACACAGAGCTACATGGACAGAAACTAACAGTCCTGCTGCCTCCAGTTGGACTAATATGACATAAACAAACAAACATGACACATTTTTTTAACCTACATATTTCCTGTCCCCTTAAAAATATCACAAAAATGCTGCTTGCTTAGATTTTTATGGTTCACAGAGTTAAAAGATACCCATGCAAATAAATTCATTAATGTGTTACATTTTCTTTTGATTCACTCTCAAGCTCATATTTTCTTCATCTGTATGACTTTCATCAAAGACCTGTCAGCTTTTCTGTCATTTTATGGTACTACTGATGTCAAGTAAAGATGGAACAATACATAAAAAGGCCAGCTTGCGTGCATTTTAGTTGTTCTTACAGCAAGAAATGTGAAAAATGCCACACATTTGGTGTCATATCAGGGGATCTGCTGCATTTCTTTGACATATATTTTATTTTTAATTGAAAATCCCAATGTAAAGGAAACTGTCCCAAGCTAAAAACGCTAAAAGACTCGAAAGATGTACTACATATGAGAGTGCAAGTATTATCCTTTTGTTTTGTGTGTCTAACACATAGCAACTGCGGGGGATTTGTGACCTATAAACGCCATTGGATTCTTCATGTCTACCCTTGAAAATGATGTGCTAATCCCCAAACGTAACCTCTTGCATAACAGCGCATCTCAGCGGGGATTTCAGCCAAAAGATGGACGCAGAGTGATTTGGAACAGAGTGGAGCAAATGGACAGCACCATCACTGATTTAGCGCTCGGATGGCACGCCATCCTGCAAAACGGCACTCTTTCCACATCGCCAGTTACTGGCCACTTGAGCCATGCTGTGCCTTCGAGCTCGTTTTTCATATCCAAAATCAATTAAAATACAAAAAATACATCTGCTGCACAGATATGAGTTTTGGAGGATGAATTAGACCATATATGCACTCACATGTATCTTTAAAAATGAAAAAAGAAGAGTTTATTGCAGTTATAAAGCAATAAATAAAAGCCATGACAGATACAGTATTCTATGCACAATGGTTAATTAGGCATCCAGAATTATACCAGCTTTGTTATATACGACCATTTTTACCATAAATCCAAACCTCAGAGTTTGGCCAAATCACCACATTACTTGTAGATTGTAGAGTCATCTAAACGCTTCCCACAGATCGTCATGACATTGATTGTTACGGTAAAGTTAAACATCCATGTAATCTGAAGGAATTAGAAATATTTATAGGTCAATGGAGTTAAACATAATAGTGGATTCTTACATGAAGCATGGCCAAAGTTTCAAACAAAGAAGTTTCAGGCTGCAGGGTGCTCTAAACACTCTGATTAAAACGGGTTTTTTCTACTCCTGGATCTGCATGACCTAAATGAATATCTCTAATATGGTCGTTTAAGGTCAGGATAACACTTCATCGCAACCCTTGCAAGCCTGGGGACAGCCACACAGAGCAAAGTAGGCTGACAATTAAGCTGAACCAAGGCTGAGTGAAGCTGCTCCCTCATTCACAATGGGTCACCACAGCAGGTAGCACCGCATGTTTGATTTGGCAGTTTTACACCAGATGACCTCCCCCAAAGGTATTCGTGTCTCCTCCTTCCTCACTTCATAGTTGAATGTGTAAATCAGTACATTATGGGGCCACTGAACCAAGGCCCATTATAAGATTTTTAAAAATGCATTATTTTGGTCCTCGAGTCATGCAAAGCTACCATCAAAGGGTCCACCAATTAATAAATAGCTCGCTGTTTGTAGTAGATGAATGTGACTTGTAGTCTAAAAAGCACTTTGGGCATTACCCTTAGAACGATCACCTAACATTCAATTTCTAAAGCAGGTTTTTCCCACAGCGACCACTGTAGCAAGGAATATGCACTTGAATTGTGAGAATGATTTTCCACACTGTACCTTTAACAACACAATATTTCCTGGTTCAAAATACTGTACAGTGATAAGTCCAATCCCCAACCCCCCTTCGCTGTCGTTTTTACACTTTGCAAAACCATCGAGACGGCCAGACTGGAGCTTATGATGGGCCAGTTCTGGCTTAAGCAGGGTTTATGCTTTCCATGTTCGTATGCCTGCTTTTTTTGGGACCACACGGACTTGTCTGCATAGAATTTACATTACCAATGTACCAACCACACATGCACCCAGGCAGCGAATTTCAAACGGACTTGAAAGAAGTATAACAGGAATGACTACTCGGCTGTCGGGTTTCTAGCTGTCCACATCCGTGATGAGTATAATTGAGGCTTTATGAGGCTTCTGGCTTTTAACACATCTGTTACTGACCTTTTTTACACTCATATTAAAAACAGTCTCAGTCAAATCAGGTGACTTAGTAGGGATCCACCGATTCCCATCCTCAAAAAGTGGATCAGGTGAAAACAGGACAATTCAATTCAGTTTATCTCGTTCTGCTGGGGAGTGAGCGTAGGTAGCATGGAGAAAGCTAAAAGTATGAGTTGCAACAGTCTGGATGCATTTCATGCTTTCTCTGCCAACAGTTTCTTTGTTTGCAAAACTTTTTGAGGTAATCACAAACCACAAGTGAGTCAACACAACTCAACATCGTTCTTGAACGTAGCCAATATTTTGGTATCACGTGACCGCCCAAAAAAGTTGCATTCCCATATCCCAGTAAGACAAACCAGTGATTCAGTATCTGCATATGAACAATACACACACCACAAACTGCCTAATAATACTCATCATGGACGCTGTGAATGCTGGCTTTGCTTCAAACTGAAGGAGAATAGATCAGTACGGCTTTTGCTGCTTTTACTGCTTTAGCAAGCAAACACACCTGTCTCAATAAAACATGAGAGTTAACCACTTCTTGTTTTCTATGATTATAACCTCACCTCTATTTGAATTGTCATGGTAAATGGACTGGTTCTTATATAGTGCTTTTCTACTCTTCTGAGCACTCAAAGCGCTTTACACAACTTGTGCATTCACCCATTCACACAAGCACATTGTTCTAGGTGCTGTCTAAGTAACATTCACACACATTCATACTCCAATGGATGCATCGGAGAGCAATTTGGGATGCAGACTAGGGGAAGCCAGGAATCAAACCACCAACCTTCCAATCAGTAGATGACCTGCTCTACTGCCTGAGCTACAGCCACCCCAAATGTGTCATGCCGAAACGCCCAGCAGTCCATTCATGACTAAACAAACGTAACACGAGTCTGCTATTCTGAACCATGAAAGATCCCTCGAGCTATTCACGAAGCCACAAGAGCATTGTACTGCATCAATAGGCTTATCAGTGAGTTTAATCACGCAGTATCTCAGAAATAATTTGGTCAGGTTTGGGTTGTTATACCAACCTGAGCTCTGACAACATCAGGAGGAAAAATAATAACTTGCTCTTTTTTGACTTGGTATTACCTCATTAATTTTGTTGCTAGAAAAAAAATTAAATAAATAAAATACAAATTTAAAGCTGCAACATGTTGTAGGCTTACTCACTACCATCAGGTTGAATAATTCAGAATCTACTGAAAACTGAGCCTTTAATGTAAAAGTGAGGCCAGAAAAATGGGAACATTTTGACACCAAGTGTGCCTTTGTGTGCTACAAGCATTCTTTCACACATCCAAATTCTGTAATGTAGTTGTAACAGAATTGTACTAGTATTATTGAGGTTTCTCACATGGCATCACACACTCTTTGCTTGAGAGTTGTCTGCCGCTGTTGTCTAGGATGTGACGCCACCATGTGCTAGGGAAACAACAGGTTGGCAATGGTAGCTAGCATATTTCCACAGTTGCATTTAGTTTTTTCTTTTATGATCCTGTGCAAATAATTGCTAACTGCTAGCCGAGGCGTAAGACAACTTGAAATAATGTGACTCCAACCGAAAAGCTAAGGCTCTCCTTCTAAGTAAAAAGTTTTGCCAACATGTTTTATAAGGTGCAACTACAGAGAGTAGCTAGCTTGTTTCCAGACAAGTCCTTCTCTTCCATTCAACATGCTAGCAACCAAAACAATCATAAGAAGGCTTTGGCTAACTGACTGGGGAATACACATGTTTTCCCCTAGCAACATGTGATTGCCAGAGGGTCACTGACATGTGTGAACGGGGCTTTACTTATTTGAGCCTACACTGTCAACATAGCTGTCACAAGTCCAAAATGGCAGACAAGCAAAGGTCACATGACTGAAAAACCTCATTAGTTCAGAAAGCTGAGTAACGTTATGTTTGTAAACATCTCATTAACTACAGAGGCTTGCATTACCCTTCTAAAGGCTACCTAGAGGCTAGCATGTTAAAAAAAATCCTCTAATAAAGCAAAATCTAATATTTTTTTGCCACTAAAATGTTGTTTTTGCCAGTTATGCTGGTTGTTTTCAGAATATAACGCCCTGCTCTGTTTCTGATGATGTTTTTATATCAACAGTGACTCAAATGACGAGTGTCATGGGTGAAGAATCATCCCAGATTGTGTCTTTCCTTCCTTATTGTCTCTTTTTTTAATCATATTGTCTTCATAATAGATGATAAACAAAGCTGGAAAAGTTGGCTGATTATGTAGCGATGGATCAGATCACATTAAGGCTATAATGAGATAAGAGGTGACAGTATCCTATCCTAGGCAATAGGCCATATGTTTCTTTAATGTAGCTTAATTTCTACTTTTTTACTTGTTAATTACAGGTAATACCAATCATCTGTATCTTTATTTTTATTTTTTTAAGGACATACCTTGATTATTTGAGTTTAATTGACAAGTTAGGCCAAAACTGACATTTGTATTAGGTTATTTATGAATAAGCTTGTCTCTTCACAAACTTTATTATATTATGGCTCAAGTAATTATCACCGGCAATTTTCCTGGTTACATCATTAACTGTTCAGCCGATTAAGCGTCAAAGCGTGGAGAGAACAATCTGTTTATTAATTTTCTCCAACTGATTAATCGACTGACCACTTAAGCACTAATAACTTTACATTACTGTGACAGGAGATTGCATCCACGTCACCAGCCCTGTTAAATGAATTGTAATGTGACTTGGATTTAACCTCCTGCGTGCACAACCACACACCAACACCGAGGTTCCCCGCCTCACCAACAAAAGATGGGAGGAGGGAGAGCCGGAGAATCTAGTTCGCCTCATTAATCTTGTTAGTCCAATTAGGACACTGATACAGCCAGAGAGATAGATAGCTTCACAAGCCCTCTCTCTCTCTCTCTCTCTCACACACACACACACACACACACACACACACACACACACACACACACACACACACACACACACACACACACACACACTCACACATACAGGAAGCAGAGTGTGGTTGAGCTCTCAAGGCGTCTGGGGATTTTAAAATGGACTTCAGAGAGACGTTAGCGTTAAACACACGTACAGTCTTAACTCTCTCGCATCGGTTCCATCTCCTCGCTCTCCAAACACAAAAACACACTGCTACAATAAAAGACACACACCATATGCAGCAGCACCGACAAGCACTCAACCAGGCAGACAGGGCACTCAAAGCTTGCATTATATCAATACTGTGGAGCTAACCCCCTCCCACTCTCCATCCAGCTAGCTCACTATCTCTGTCCAGCCAGACGGCTCTCTGTGTCTCTCTCAGGAGCATTTAGTCTCAGTGACAGCCTCCCACATCCATCTGTCAAATAACAAATTTCGGCTTTGAGAGAGCTCGACCGCATTCACACGATAACATGTGTGTGTCTGTGCGTGTCTGTGTGTTTGGCCCTCTTTCTAACAGCAACTCAACTCACACAGGAGGCCCCCGCTGAGTGAGACAGCATGAGAGTCATGCATCTTTAATGTAACATCACAGACGGCTAATAATGTAAGAAGAGCCGAGCTGTGGCGGCGGCGGAGCGAAGGTAAAGCTGGAGGACGGGAGAGATTCTCATTCTGCGTTCAGACTGCAACAAAACCCGCCCCTCACCACAACCCAACGCTCCAACAATCCCGTAGCGTCAGGCAGGAGGCCAATTAGATTTACAACAGTTGATGTTCCCCATCAAATCATCCAGCCCGTTCAGTCATCTTAAGAGATCACAACCACTCCAGATATGTGCGTGATATCCAGACAGTCTGATGAGCAGTCCCCGTAGATCAGACAGCCGTCACCGTTGGATGAAAACACACTTCATAAAAATTCAAGCCGCACGAGGTGGCTGCACGATTGGGGAGAAATATCCAATTAAATATAAGACATCGCTCTTTTTGAAGGTCCTCCTCTTTTAAACCAGCTCCTGAAAAGGCAGCTTTCATGTAAACACTACATTTGTTCTTTAAACCTTTGTTTAGACTCTCACATATGATAAACGAGGTGTCATCAATTGAGGTGTAAGATTTTTTGATAACACCTTCATGCTCTTAAGCAATAGTTATGATAGGAAAATTGGCAAACTAACAGCTTCACAACATGTCCATAATTTATTTTTATTTTATTTTTTTTAAATTTACTTCCTGGCACAGCTAAACGAGAACCTTGATGCCAATTTATATATTTGTCTGATAAAGGAGGATAAGGAGCTGGCGAAATTTTGCTCCATACAAACCAAAATAAAATCCACCAAGGGGAATTTCTAGCACTCAGTAATTCAAATGTTATAGTTAGAATATTAAATTTAAAAACTGAGTAAAAAAATAATAACTTGCTGCCGTACAAGAGTCGTCTGTGTGTGAGTACTCAAAAGTATAAAACTGCCAGACCTTTTTTTTTAAAATTGATTACACAACCGTGTGAGTAGTTTCATTTGTGACCTTACTCTCCACTGTTAATCAGATAATTCCCAAAAAGTGGAAGTACTGGGCCTCTGGGGAACGACACACACATATAATCACTGTGTTACCTTACTTAACTTAAGTCTATACTTTTTCCTGTTATTTTTCAGGACATTTTTTATTAAATACCAATGAGTTCATAAACTCTGTGCTAACTACTTTTATTATAATAACTGAAAAAAAAAGCCTGCTTATTATTGATAAGATTAGAATTCTTAAATGGAGAAAAATAGCAATATAACTTTTGGTTATTTGTGTAACTACAGTTCTCAGAGGTCCACCCATGGCGAGACATTGAAACGCAACTCCGCCTAGTGTCTCCAGAGTGTAGTGGTTTATAAATTCACCTTACATGTAAAAGATGTAAGAAGGCTCCCAGTTTGGGACCAGAAGGAAACACAAATGAATGTGCTGCTTGTGTAAGGAAGGGGTTTACTACCAAAGCAATAGTTTCAGAGACATTTAACAACCAAAACTGTGGTTAAAGTCATACATAACATAGAAAAACTGGCTAAAACAGGCAGAGAAATACAGGTGCACTCCTGGTTTCACACAGAAAGAGGAGACAAGGAGTGTGCATTTCACCTTCCCATTTCTTCCCTTTCACTGGAAACATAAATTAAACACCCTCAGCAAACATACACCCTACACATACACACTAAAGGTTGTCCTGATTTGGCTTTAGTGGGCAGTGCACCATATTTCTCTTTGTGTGTGAGCGTATATCTTAAATCCAGACTGTCCTACTTAACCAGCAGGTCACCGAGGGGTGGGGCCCATGATGTCATTGTTCACAAACAGCGATTGTGAGGGAATGGGAGTCTGGGGGTCAGGAGTAAAGAAAGGCATAATGACAATGTGGCTGTGGCTGTGACGATAATCGTGTCTTGAAAGAGACAAAGTGGAAAGGCGGGGAACAAGGTGACGGTGTCATGATGCTGCCTCTGTGACTATAGGATTATGTTAGTGCTCAAGGATATTTTTAACTTTGGATGTTTTTTGTTTTTTTTAAGGCAACAAAATATATAAAGTCAAAAAGGTGGATCTCAGTTGTTTTCATCTTATAACTTTCTGCAAACTGCATCTTTTTTGGGAGGTAGCAGCAGATGGCGCAAAAGAGGCTAGCAAGACTTGTTAGTGTTTTCTATTTTTAACCCTCCGGCAGTTCATTCCCTCAAAGTGACACCGGTTCTTAACCTTTTTACGACTCTGACATCCACTAAAGGACAAAAATATTTTTTGGCCCTCCTCCCCATCTAAGGAAATGTCAAATTTAGATGTGCCAAATACCATACTCGGTAATTACAAGCTGTCTTTAACATACTTGTTGGTTACCCTAACGTTGGTTGCAGAAATGGGAGACAATATTGACACCAACCTTCCCGGTGTAACGCTGAACTTTGGAAAACTAAAACTTTCATGTTTGTCCTTGATTTCGTTCAGAGAGAATTGCATCCCCCAGTTCGCAGCAACGTGGTTACCAGTGAGCACAGAAAATCAAATTCTGCAACTTTAAACGACAGTGAAGAAAACGGAGGCGATGCCCAGGACTAAACGTCAAGGCGAGTGACTGAAGCAACTACCAATGACAGTGAAATACTGATGACTGACATATTACAAGGTGCTAAATTAATTACCAAAAGGTTACCTAGGCAACCCGGGCCTGAAACTCTAACTGGAGCAAACAACCATTAGCAACAAAGCAGGGCTACCTATGTGGACGCCCCTTCAGGGTAACAGACCTTCATGGCTCTGTTCTGCTTTGCTACCTACTGCAGCTACAGCTCATCTAGACTTTTTATGGCTATCTAATGTTGAAAGCAGGCACATGGGGCAAATTCACGCACACACTGAAAAAGATTTACTACAAACTAACAACCCATTAGTCAACCAACTTAATTAGCATTTTCCTGTCTTCTCTTGATGCAGCTCCTCCCCCGCTTATCTGCTAGCTCCTGCGGGAGACTGCCTTACTGTACCCCGCGCCTTGTCTTCAATGGATTTACTGAGTCACTGCACTTTTGTGGGGGGTTTTTTAGCTTTGTGATATTTTGTGCAACTGAATACCACATATATCCGTGACATTTGCACGCCGACTAACACATTTGCAATACAACCTCACTTTGGCACAACTGGATTTAAAATCTGTGGAAAGAACTATGTATACAGCCAAAAATCTTTTGTTCTTCCGTGGCTACACAGTCACCATTTGTGTCTACGTTTTTTGAGAGTAAGTCAAATTCCTTCTGTGGATTAACACGCTTGATTCTGATAGCATACACAACATAAGTTGTAGCCAAAGCTTGACTTATGTTGCTGCAAAAAAGTGGCAAATTATGAAATTATGATGTTTTGTCCACATTTGTGCAATCGATACATTTTTGATTTACAAACTGGGTGTAATTCTGTAAGTAAGTAAGTAAAATTTTATTTATATAGCACCTCTCAAGATAAAAATCACAAAGTGCTTCACAGAAGCTAAAACCTAAAAATAAAAATCAACCAAAAGCAAGTTTAAAAAGATGAGTTTTTAGCTGTTTTTTAAAAGCGACCACGGAGTCCACAGATCTCAGGCTCAAAGGGAGAGAGTTCCACAATCTGGGGGCCACAGTTACAAAAGCTTTGTCGCCTTTTGTTTTCAGCCTCGTGTGTTGGACAACCAGCAAGCTCTGGTGACATGACCTCAGGGACCTGCTGGGAATGTATGGATGTAAAAGTTCACTTATATATGTTGGTGTTTGTCTATGCAGAGCCCTGAAAGTCAAGGTCAAAACCTTAAAGTGGATTCTGAATTTAACGGGGAGCCAGTGCAGCTGAATCAGCAGGGGTGTGACATGGGAGTACTTGGAGGACTTGGTCAGAAGCTTTGCAGCAGCGTTCTGTACAACTTGCAGATGCTCCAAAGATGCTCCAAGTAAACAAAGAATTCCAATAATCCAGACGAGATGAAACAAATGCATGAATGACAACTTCCAATTCGGAGCGCGATACAATGGGACTCAGCTTAGCAATGTTTCTCAAGTGATAAAAACAGGAGCGAACCAGAGATTTTACATGAGCATCCAAAGTCAGAGCTGAGTCAATAGTAACACCAAGCTTCCTGATAGACGGTTTGGCAAATGTAGCAAGTGGACCCAAGTTTTCCATAACACTAGGTACAAAATTTTTAGGAGCACAAACAAGGACTTCAGTCTTCTCCTCATTTAGTTGAAGAAAGTTTCCAGCCATCCAACCTCTAATGGAGTCTATGCACTTATGCAAAATCTGTAGCTTGGAAACATCATGGTGCTTAAAGGAGATATATAACTGAATATCATCTGCATAGCAGTGATACAAAATGTCCTTAAAAGTGCTGAATAAGTGTTGAAGAGGAAGTAAATACAGTAAGAACAATAAAGGCCCCAAAACTGAACCTTGTGGCACACCATAGGCAAAAAAAGTAGAAGAGGAACTGTACTTAGAGGTAGCCACAGAAAAGGATCGTTCATGCAAATAGGATTCCCTGTCACAGCCAAGATATATATTCTTCTCCCTGACCTGCGACATTAACATTTTGATCAGATCGCCTTAGAGTCAATTGTGAAGAAATTTCCTGACAGGCGCTCTTGAGATTGAGATGAAAAAACAACTGCAAAGCCGTCGCTGCTGACATAAAATGGTTATAAATTCAATATTTACACTAATATAACAAATTCTGAAACTCTACACCGTCTGAATTTGTCACTTGTTTAAGATTTCTTAGAAATATGCAATGCAATAAATTCTGGCAGGCATAAACGGAGCCTATAAAACATGTTGTACTAAAATATTTGGCTTCGTAGTTGTAAAACAAAAAAGAATTTAAACTGGTTAAACCATCTTTTAAACGGATGTTGGTCGGTCTCCAATTGTAGCCCTTCAGTCTTTAATCCCAGCTGCCGTATTGGAGCATGTGAGTGTATCTGTGCTGAAGCCAAGTGTCAAACAGTGGCTGGCTGACATCTGACGTGGCCCGTGTCCCAGCGAGGAAACGTTACACTGTGTGGTCATCACGTCTCAGAAGCTTCCAGCAGCCTCGCAGCTTCGCCCTCCAGCCTGACATGTTTACATGTACACAGAGCTTACTTCCACGCCTCATCTCCTGTCCTCTCTCAGTCATCACCACTGTTTTCCCCCTCCTCAGACTCGTCTTGCTACCTTTGCACCAACTCTGTTTTCTCTGTCAACTGAGAACTTTTTTTAAAAAACACTACCAGGAGCTATTTTTTTTTAATTGCTAAGGAAGCGATAAGCTGGTGGTAATAATCCGGTCGTTAAGTGATGACGTGACGAATCCTACTTCCGGGCCTAAAGTAGTCTGTGTTATTATGGCTTTTGTGTTGTTTGATGTTTAATGTTATGTATTTTCTTGTATTTAATCTCAAAAAGCTCCTTCATGCTTCATGCCCTGGAGGACGGGGCTGTGGCCCCCCACACCCTCTAGCAGATCATTACATGAAGGAACCTTTTAAAAAACAAAAAACAAGCGCGTCCATGCTCACAGGTGTACACACGGGTGATCACACCCACAAACTACACCCTTTTTGGCTCCTACCTCAAAGCACACTGTGTTCTGTTGCTCTTATGTGCTGCACAATAATGTTTAATATTTAGTATTTACTGTCATATTCCCATATATCATTGTGATGTTGTTTATTCTATTTGTTCTCTTCTGCTTGTTTTCTTTTTTCTTTCTCAGCAGGTGACCCAGGTGATTGATATATGCATTTTTTTTCTTTTTTTCTTCTTTTTTTTTTTTTCTGCTCATTCTGTTGGTTTTTGGTTTTTGCCCTTCTCCCCCGTCCCTCTTCTCAGCTGTTTCTCTTTCCCTCTTTCTTTCTCCCCTTCTTTCCCCCAGTCAAGTCTGTCCCATATTCAGTAAGTGAAAATAAAATAAACAATAAAAGGTGAATCAAATGGACCATTACGGCAAGGCTGGGATGGTCAATTTGGTAAAGTAAATCCGTTGGGCATCTTTCTTTGCCTTTAGACAACAATTCTGATGGCAAAAGAGCCAAACGGGACAGGCAAAAAAAAAAAAAAAAAAAAAAAAAGCTCCTAAAACAGTCAGTGATCACTGACCTCCCTCGGCTTTAATTACCGCTAATCATTTATTTAAGCTCAGTTTTTAAAACCTTACGATGTAACTACAGCCCAGCCCATGCAGCAGTATATGAATGACTAACCTCGTATTGTGGATGGATTATCTCAGTTGTTCTCCTGGCTGAAGTTTGGTCCTTTTACAGCATCCTGCCATGCGATTACATTTGTTCCTGACCACCGAGAACACTCACATTAACTTTTATCGAGTGGAAAAAAAAGTTAGCTTGTTTATATTATGCTAACACAGCTGTGTCGCTAACGGTCACGTAGCACATCATTATATACCAGCTAGCCAAACTTCAGTGACCCTACAAACGTCACTGCTGTTTAGTTTTCTGTCTTCATTTATGCTGGAAGTGATAACAGAGCTGTACATTTTAATTTGTTTCCAAAACCCCGCAGTCAGGACATGCTATATTGTATTTAGATAGAAGCTAGCGAGCTAACTTCCTGCTAACTTCTAACTCTGTTAAATAAATTCCGTTTTCATGGATGCCTGGATGTTAAACTCAATTGTTACACCTGGTAGAGCAGAACGCTGATCATTTTATTAAAGATGAAAGACTTTAGACAGTTTTTCAACTCTCAGTAATGCCATAGTGATCGTTTGATATATGGACCTGCAGCGGAGTTTAGGCCCAGACACGGCTAGTGACGTCAGACTTAACGACCAGATAGCCAGCCTGACTTGAATATTACAGCCTGCAACTGTGCACACTCACTCCTTGTTGTTATTAGAATTAAATACAATAATATAAAACCACAATTAATAATCCACAACTATTGAATAAATATAATAAAAAATAATACCAGATAATCTTATGAAGAATTTAAAGCATCATTACAAAAAAAACAATCACTAAATGGATCTTGTAGGATCTGAAATGTTACCTCTTGAGATTGTTTCAGAAAAAAACATAATTAAAGTAAAAATGAGCAATTTTTAGTTTGACTATTCCAAAAAAAAAGCACTGACTGCATTGTTATGAAAGTCCAGTCACAGACTGAGCACCACCAATAGATAAATCAAATGTTGCTGACCAGACCTTTGAGAATATATGGACGCCCTTCATCATCCTTCATGTCGAGAATTTGAATATATAACAAACTGAGGATGTTTCCCTCCGCTCTTCTTTTCTTTTTTTGTTTTGTGAAGCTGCAAAACAGAAGCCTCGCCCTTCTGTGTGTGTGTGTTTTCCTTTTCTTTTTCTTTTTCTGGCAAAAAAGCTTGAATATACTTTAAACGTACAAGATGTTCTGATTTATGGCTGTATTGTGTTAAAATTTAATAAAAACGCTGCTGCAAAAAAAATAAAAAATAAAATAATGCACAACAATCATAAGGGCAAAACGTCACGGTAAAAAATAATCTGTCAAACATAAACAGCTTGTAACATTAATAAAGTGAAAGGCATGCTGGGTAACAGGCTGTTAACAGCTGGGAGACAGTGAGGAGAGGTGGAGGTTTAGAAGAACAGAGCCAAAGTAACTTTCAACCAATAGCAGAGCTGTTTCTGCAGTCTGGACGCCTTTCAGGCTTCAAGAAAATGAGGCTCTTTTTTCACCATTTCTAAGTGTGAGCAGGGCCAGAACAGCAGGAAACAAGGTGATGGTAACGTGTTACTCGAAAGTACCTGGAGTTTTTACCTGGAGATAGAATCGCTTTGGTGGAGAAATTTTGGAAGAATGAGTGCAAGTGGAAACCATTCTGAAACCTTACAACGTAACCTGAGCTGTAAGCTATTGTGCACCTCCCTGTGAATGTAAGTAACTTACTAAATGTAAGTATTTGTTCTCTGCACATTGCTTTGCAATAACGGTCAATCGCTAACGGTAATTCAAGCTTCTGGTTGCCTAGGTAATCTCTAATTACCTAAGCAACTGTTGGCGTGTCCACCACCCCACTGGACACGAATCTACAATATCCTTCACTGTCATTGGTATTTGTTTAATTCAATTGAGAAACATATCAGCAGTGGTTATTTTGCCCATCATCGCTTGGTCTCTGCTCACATCACTGTGAATTATTTCCTGTGCGTACACCCCTTGGCTCTAAACCTCTGCCACAAATATGTAAGCGCCTCAGAGTAAATTATTTTACAGAATAAGATTTCCATGGTATCATTTTTTTGTAGACATTATTTCTTTGTTCTTTGTTCACAGGGGCAGCACAGGGGCACCACAGGGGACTGTCCTCTCCCCCTTCCTCTTCACCCTCTACACCACAGACTTCAGCCACTGCACAGAGACCTGCCATCTTCAGAAGTTTTCTGATGACTCTGCGGTGGTTGGATGCATCAGCAGGGATGATGAGACAGAGTACCGGGCTGTGGTCGACTCCTTTGTCACGTGGTGTGAGCAGAATCATCTGCAGCTCAACGTGGCAAAGACCAAGGAACTGATCGTGGACTTCAGGAAGACCAGGAAACACTTGACCCCTGTTTCAATTCAGGGGGTCAGTGTTGACATTGTGGAGGACTATAAATACCTTGGAGTACACATTGACAATAAACTGGACTGGGCTAAAAACACCACAGCACTTTACAGGAAGGGCCAGAGTCGTCTCTATTTTTTGAGGCGACTGAGGTCCTTCAACATCTGCCAGAAAATGCTGAGGATTTTCTATGAGTCTGTTGTGGCCAGTGCGATCCTCTATGCTGTTGCATGCTGGGGGAGCAGGCTGAGGGTCGCAGATGCCAACAGACTTAATAAACTAATCCGTAAGGCCAGCAATGTTGTGGGGATGGAGCTGGACTCCCTCAAGGTGGTGTCGGAGAGGCGGATGCTGTCCAAGATAAAGACAATGTTGGATAACACCTCCCACCCACTCCATGACATGTTGGTCAGTCACAGGAGCTCGTTCAGTGAGAGACTGAGATTACCGAAAAGCACCACTGAACGACACAGGAAATCATTCCTGCCTGTGGCCATCTCCCTGTACAACGCATCCACTTAACACACTGTTTGCTGCTACAACTGCACATGTTTCTTTTCCAACTATTTATCTATGAGTGACTTATGTATGTATGTATGTATATATATGTATATATTGTACTATTCTTAGTTAGTGTATTGTCTGTCTTGTCTTAATGTTGGTTTAAAATGGAGCACTGTAACAAAAAATAATTTCCCCCAGGGATCAATAAAGTATTCTGATTCTGATTCTGATTATTTCTTTTTTCTTCTGTTAAAAAAAAGCAACCCACCCTAAATCTATATATGAGCTTACAGTCAATACTGTAATAATTGCTAATAATGGAGAAAGCAACAGAATTTCCTCTGCAGTGTATGTGAAGTAAAACCACCAAACTGCAGGGCTGAAAAAACTGCAGATCCTCTAATGGCCACTTGGGGCGAGTCAATCCCACTGACAGATTTTGAATTTTCAAACATATTCCAGTGAAGCATTTCAGTCACGAAATAATAAACACAGCTGCTATACTGAACAGAAAACAATACATAAATGGTGGTGTAACTAACCTGTGTGTCCTAAACGGTACATTACGCCGTTGACGATCTAAACAGCAACTCTATTTTGTGACGAATGATTAATTACTGTTTTGTTACTGAGTAAAACTTGTCCAAACCTGCCTGAGGCTTGATTTACAGAGCCCAGTGGTCGATGCTGTAATGTCGTGTCTCACCGACTACCTGAATACATCATCGGCATAATTATGCTGGTGAGTAAAGTGGAATTTCCCTTGAAGAGTGGGCACGCAGCACAAGGGAACCCTTTAAGTCTCTCTACCTTTGAAGGCCTTGAGTTTGAATCACTCTTCCTTCTAAAAGAACTAAAACGCTGCCTTTCTTGCTTTTTTCTCTGCCCTTTCTTACCCCCTGACCCCCCCCCCCCCCCCCCCCCCCCCCCCCCCACCAAAAGAAAAAAGCTCCTACCTACCCATCTCTCTCTCTCTATCTCTGATGTGTCTGTGGGTGAGTGACTGTCACCAAGGGGACGGGGCTGTCACTGTCACCATGGGGATGGGCTCCGTAGAGCATCTCAATTACTGAGTGGGACAATTAATAAGCATCAAAGTCCTGGTTAATATTTCACCAGCAGCACAAAGCAGGAACCAGCGCTTGGGTCCCGGGGAGATGGAGAGGTGGTGGAAGACAAAAGAGAACAGGAAGCAGAGGGGATGCGGATAACAGCGCACATACGACAGAGATGGAGCGATGACGAGATGGGATGAGAGAGGCAGCAGAAGGGCGGAGGAAGTGAGAAAGATGGAGCTGAGGTACACATGCCTCAGTGTTCTTCTGAACAGCAGGAAGTATGCCATTTGGCTGTACTCTGTGCTGGGTCTCACTGTGTATTACTGTACACTTCGGTTTTTGTCACTGATCTGCTCTAAGTACTGCAAACTCTGCCGAGGTTTCAATAATTCGTACACACTAAAGTGGTCTATTTTGCTTATTTTCTTGAAAGCGACCAAATAATGTCAATATATGTGCAAATAATTCCTATGATGCAAAATCTCAGGCTTCAGACTGCTGAACCCTGGGCTGTGAGCACAGAAGCTCCACCCACCCACATTGGGAGGGGCAGCCAATCACAAGAAAGACGGGTTAAATGGAGAGCAGAGGAAGCTAAAACGTTTGATTCAGACAGAGAATGGATGGATGAAAGGTCCAATGTAAGAGAAAAAGAATATATTTTAATTAATGATTTAGGTGATCTTCTTCATAATCCAGTTGCCCTCTCTTCCCCCTATTAGATTGCCAATTACTGATATTATTGCTGCTTAGAAGGGCAGTGGTTAATATACAATGATAGGGGTAGCGTGATCCAGGATCCATTATGCAAACTGTATTAAGTCACAGATTTTGTGGAGCTCTATACTGTTTTTTTTCCTTCAGACCTGGCGTTCTACTGACTTGTTCAATGGCCCTCTTTGCACACAGCAGACTTAATGATCATAGTCCAAGAACAAAAACATGGCACTGCAACTGAGCACAAAAGATTTCTTTTAGCTAGGCTTAACTGAATATTAAATTATTTTTGTGTCTTATGGAAAATCTTTTGCAAACTCAAAAAACACGATGTCTACAGAATGGATGAGCTACTGGATGAATATAGTGGCTATGAGAGACTGGACTGGCTGAGTTCACAACTGCTAATTTAATGTTGTGCCTTGAGAATTCAACTTGGTAAATAATTACCTGCAAAGCACAAATGTAATCTAATCTAAGACTAGTATTTGGCTCAAATCACTGCTTGTTCCCCTAATTTCTGTCTCCTTTTTTTTTTTCAAAAAAGGAGGAGGTTGCCGACCCCTGGCCTAGGCTGACAAGCAATGTCAATTCAGAAATCATATTTGACACTGGATAACATATATCTGTACCTGCTTTTCATTTGGAGGCTGCAAGCGGTAACATCCTTCATCTCCCTGCTTTGTTTAAGTCCTTCAGTTCACTGATGTAACCTGGTTTAAAACCAAAATAATCCCAGATGGGTGATTCTGCATTTGCTGAAAATGGGACGGGGAGTGGGGGGATCTATCTGTTTACTTAGTTTAGTCTTAAGCCCTTTTTCCATTAGTACCTACTTGGATCAACTCAGCACGGTTCGCCACGGTTTTCAGCGTTTTCCATTAGGTCATAGTAGCTGGTACCAGATACTTTTTTAGTACCCGCTCAACTGGGGTTCCAAGCGATCCCAGCAGGCACTAAAGTGTGACATCATCAGACTGCATGCCACTGACTGGCTGGTCAGTAGCATCACTCGATGAGTCAAGAAAGCCTCTCGTTCATGAAAATTAAAACAGCCATTTTTGAAACCCAGCAACTAAGGAAATGGTTAAAACAACGCCATGGTCCCCCAGTCAGACGAAAAGTCACAGACCGAGCAGCAGGTTTCACTTGACGTCCACCTTTTTTGTAGAGTTCGTGTGCCATATTAATAACATTGTGGGACGCTCGGACATGTTTCTGTCACGACAACCACGCACATTCGCTAGTACCAGATTGTAGTGGAAAACCAGTCAATCCAAATCAAGTCATGGCGATCCGTGGCGAATGGCAAAGGGGCTTTAGTTATCTATCTCCAACTACAACATATAGCTAATGTTCATTCAAAAGTCAATATTAATATTTAGCCAATGAACCAAAGTAAAAGACTGACTGTTTAAATTGATGACGGTTAAATTTGGCTAAACTTTTCGGTCAATGACAGGGATTAATGTTTGGTCGGTGTGCATCCTGAGGGAGGAATGAATGCACGGTACGGTAATCCGTTAGAAAGAATCTTCTTTAGGATTCTAGGTTTTTAGGATTCATCCTCTGGGGATAAACTTTTCCAAATTCTGACCAGAACTTTGAAGTTACATAATTAGTTGACCAAAAGACAATCTGTCATCATTTTTGATTGTCATTAACTGTTGAAGCTATTTAAAAAGCCAGAATACCTAAAGAGCATTTCATTCCACCTTAATAAGATGCAAGCAGAGAGTTCCCCATGCGGCTATGAAGGTCATTCATTACTATTTTGTGACCTTTTAAGGGTCAAATAAGTAACAGATAAATTTACCATGAAAGAATTAGTGAGCTAGATTTAAAGCCTTACCACCCAGTTTAATTTGCTTGCTCATTTTTACATACAGAGAGATTTATACAGAGGGTTTGCATCCACCACCAAGCAGAAAAGGTTGAAAAGATCTGATTCCAGAAGTCATTCTTGTGTTAACAGTATTCTCTGTTTATCCCTAATAATGTATTTTTTGTGAAACATACAGCGAGTAGTGATAAATCAGTGTGTGAGAGGCAGGCTGGCCTATTTTATTTTTATTTTTTGTATAAATGAGTTTAAAAAAAAACTGAAGAGAAAACCCTGTCTGATCTGAGTCAGACAACCTATTAACGAGTATACTATATTTCCCACCGCTACCTCCTTGTTGAGACTGAACATCACATCCTTCCTTCCTCGCTTAAGACAGAGGCGCACGAGAAGGTAAGAGCATCAGGAGGAAGCAGATAAAAGAGGAGTTTAAGGTGCACGAGCGAGGCAGGAAGAGGAAGATGATGGGTAAACGAAGGGTGGGCGGGAGAGTGGGGGTGTTCTTAAAGCTGAAAGATGAGCTCGCTGCTGAAGAGGGGAGGATGAGAAAGACTCGGGAGGCAGAAATGGTGAGTAATGGAATAATGGGGGGGGGGGGGGGGGGTGAGAGGGACTGTGTCGCTCTGAGGCAGATGTACTGACGAGCCGGCTGGCTGATCGATGGGATGTGGTCAATCAGCACATTGATCCATATGCTCTGACCTCACTTTGGATGGCTGAGGGGCAAAGTGGGTGCCTGTGTGTGTGCTGGTTTATATACAAGTGCGTGTGCTGACATAGCATAAGGTTATGTAACTGCACATCAATTAACCCCCACCCCCCGTTAAGGAAACCTAGTTTGGCAAGCATGAAATCATATACACACATCGACACTCATTAACAGAGCTCACACTGACATTTTTTGCAGCATTGCATCATGAAAATAAGCTTCCTAAGACTTTAGATTTGCGATTAATTCACCACAATGAGCATTTTGTTGCCCCTCTTTTTTTTTTTTAAGATTACATCACGGTCATATGTTAATCCAGCTGAGAGCAGGGCCTCTATTAAATACTCTTACTTCAAAGAGGAAAATGACATTTCACAAAATAAACTGTAATAATATTGTAATAAGTGGGTGCTGTGATTTCATATCCTCTTCCAAAGGCCTGACAGTGGATTTTCATTGTGTGTGTGTGTGTGTGTCTTGCCTGAAACAGTTGCCTGAAAGGTAGAAAATTATCAGAGTATTTCACAATGTGCTTTGGAGAACAGTCTGCCGTTATCCTCTCCCCCTCCCAACTCTGTCCTGAAATCACCTTCATTAGCCTTTCGTCTAACATAAGGCAAGTTGACACAAAATGAGGGGAAGCAGTGGAACGAGATCACATGTTATAACTGGAGACAAAACTTGCAGACCTAAAACAAACAGCTCTTTATTCCCTTACATACAAATCTATGTGTAGCAATCCAACATCACAGTCTTAACGTTAAATGATGGGAAACCATAGTATAGTTTTCTCCTCTGCATAGCTGAGTACATCTCTGAAAGGACAGTAAAACTAATAAATAAGTAAAAAAACAAACTTATCTTGAGCTGCAATGCTGCGTTTTCGGAGGGGGGTTAAAGAAAACAACAGCTCCTGTTTCTGCGAGTGCAAAGAGACAGGAGGAATGCAATGAACTGTGAAAGGGCGACTGCAAGTCGAACCTGAGATGCCCAAACCAGATGCAATGCAAGTCCGAACAGCTCCTGTGTCACAGATAACGAGGGTAAAGCTGCATGATAATAGAATGGAAAACAAGTCGCCCCTACATGGTCTCATTTCACATTAGAAAAAGACGACTCCATGACTTTGGTTGGAGGTTGATATTAGGGCTGAACGATATATCGCATTTGCGATAATATCGCGACATGATCAAGTGCAATTTTCTAACCGCAAAGGCTGCGATTATACTCTGGACATGTCCAAATTCATGGGCTGCATCCTCCTGAGGCCGCATTTGTAGACCGATTACGTCACAGCGACGCGCCGAAGGCTGTCCAAATTACTACCATATCCCAGAATTCATAGCGCGGCCCAGCCAAACTCCAGTTTCCAGCAATGGCGGCCGCTACTAAGTTTTAAAATTACTCATACTAATCTTTCTGGGTCACAAAATAAACTTTTAACATATTTTCAGGCGAGAAAGTAGTTGTGTAAACATCAAATATCTGCTCGGTTTATCAAGATATCCCATATTTGCAAAAGTGCTTCGACGTTTTCAGAGGCGTCTGCTACCCACCAGCTCGACAGCTAGCCGGGAGCTCGAGGGTTACTGATGCGGCCGAGAACGGCACAACTCCCGGCACATCATTTTCAGATCACCGCGGAGTTTCGCTGCTCGGGTTAAACGTAATATATAAGTCACTTAGACAACCTAAAAATGTTATTGTTGGGCTTTTTTCAGTGTTTTGTTTGTTCGTGAGTAAATCGGTTTGGCTGAGATTAAAGTTATTAGATTCGATAAAATAAAACTTTATTAATCCCCCGGGTGGGTTCCTCCTTGGTTTTCACACAGCTGACTAAACGTCAAACAGAAAACTTATTAAACAGAAGTATGAGACAGTCGAGAATTTACACCAGTGTCTGGTTATATTTTAGATAGCAAGAAGCAGACGGCCGAGTTTATTAAACTCCACCGAGACAGCGGTGACGCTAATCAGAACTAGACCGTCCAATTTCACGCCTTTAAATTTTAAAGGCGTGTTTGTGTGTGTGTGTTTATACAATTGCTATTATGTTTGCACTTTATGTGTAATGTTACTGACTGCAGAGATCAGTAAGATGTGTGTATTTTTTATTTATTAGTTTTATTTATTTAATATTATTTTTTAATTGAATGACTGTCTAGTAGTTCACAGATGTCGAAAAACTGAGTGTGGTAAAGCCACTGATTTTGTTTATGTATATTTCTGCAATCTGCACATTGTACTGACTTTCATTTTAATGTTTACACCAGGGTTCCTTGTCAGCACTTTATGCTCAGATGTTTGTAAGCTAAAAATAAACTATTGTGTATGTTCAAATATACTGTTGTGATTGAAGAAGTTAAATAAAAATGTCAGTCATCAATTCATGCATCACCTCATGTCATCATAACAGAGGTCTGTCTTCCAGGAAAGAACAGTTTAAAATTAATGTAATATAGTATTGGCCATACTATATGATGTATTGCTTGTCTTTGTTTAATAATACAGAAGACAAAGACCTTAAAAAATAATCGCATATCGCATCGCAATCGCAATATTGGGGCAAAAAATCGCAATTAGATTATTTTCCATAATCGTTCAGCCCTAGTTGATATTGGCATTTATAGAAAGTATAAGAGTAACGGAGACAGAAGAAACACCCTTCAACCATGTTATGAGTGTTGATGTTGCATAGTTCAGCCACTAGAGGGCACTCTGCAAATTCCCCGTTGGAAACACTTTCTTGTAAGGCCACGAACACAACAAACAGCTAATCTGAGCAGAGTGCAAATAACTTAAAAATGACCACACGTAACAAGTGTTAGGGAAATCCGTTTCTCATGAAAGAAAAACCATATCGGCCGATATGCTGGAATATTGGATTCTTAAATGACCAAATATCGGTATCGGCTTTTATAATGTGGTATCAGTCAGACTCCAGCTGTTATATCCATACACACCTGCAGTGTGACAACGACAGACTGCAGCACAGCTAAGGAATATGAATAACAGAAGTGGAGGCTCTGACGAAGAGCTCAGTGCAAATGTTTGACACTGGAAGAGAGCATTTAATAATAAACATAAGGTAAACATCTTCTTCTTCCTTCTTGATCCTATCCCTAGCATCTTCCTCCGCATGTTCTCCTTCACAACATCCACGAATCTTCTCTATGGTCTTCCTCTTTTCCTCCTGCCTGGCAGCTCCATATTTAACATCCTTTGTTCAGTATATCCACTATCCCTCCTCTGCACATGTCCAAACCATCTCCGCCTTGCCTCACTAACGTTGTCATAAATATGAAGGCCCACTTCATTGTAAAAGGCTCTGAACTGAAACCAGAGGTTTCACTGGATAGGGATGGTGTCAGTCTTGATACTGAATGAAACTAGAGTTAAACATATATTTGTTACCGATTAAAGTGGACATATTGTGTAGCTGTTAAGTGTAGTTATATTTCTGTGAAGGAAAAAATCAGTGCTGCAGACTTTTAAGTCGAGCATTACACTGGACCTTGGTGCAGGCCCTTGGTTTATCTACCTTCTGAAACAACCTTTTTCCCCTTTAAATCAACTAGCCTCTCACTGGCTACAATTCACAAACAGACGGTTTGAACATCAGGTTACAACAAGAGAGGAAACTTCAGTGTGAAATGGAGCCTTTAGGAGATAGATGCTGGTATTGTAACATGAAACTGGTGGTTTAGAAAAGTCTTGTTCTGAAGCAATCACACTCTTATAATTTTTCATGTTTTTTAAACTGACTATACGGAAAGAGGGGCAGATTTGATTGTGAAACCAGCTAACAACTTGTCAAACGTTAGCCGACTGATCAAAATCTTCCAAAATGGACTCTAGTAGGTCCGTAACCATGAGTATCACCCCCTGGTGGATATTACAAAGAATCTTGGTTGAAGGTACTGTCATGTTAGTTTCACTTTTCAGACCTGGAAGCCACCACCATCTTTTATACTGTCTGTAATAGGAACCTGAAGCTGGAGGGGAGGGCGGACCTCTTGTGAGCAGAAAACAAGCATAATAAGGTCCTAAAGTCCTCGCCATCATATTGTAGTCTTTTTCAGTTTCACCCACTGGTGTGGCAAAGGCTCACGTTTGAATTTTGGGAATAGAAGACCAACAGTATTGATTCCTTACGCAATAATAACCGACAGGTGAAACCTGGGAATACTTTTTCCTAGCTGTTCACTGTGAACAGGAACATGAAACAAGCAGTCAAGCAATGGCATGCATACCACAGCCTAATAGACCACATAAAATACACTATGCAGATACAGTGTTTAGGATTTCCTTCCACCTGCACATGCAAAACTGTGGCTTTCACCTACAGACACGCACACCTACACACACGCATACACAGCTACAGATCAAACGCATACCCAGTCTTCGTAGTGCCTGGTTCCGTTCTGCAGCAGGTCCTCCAGCTGGATGGTGCAGTTGGCCACAAAGTCATCATACCCGATGGGTGCATCGTGGAACACTGACAGCTCCAGGCTCCTTCCCTCACGCACCTCGGTGCAGAACTCCTGGTGCCAAACGGGACTGTTGGTCTTGGTTCTGGTGGCGGTCTGGCCTAGTCGGGTCTGATCCAGATTCAGAGCCAGGTAGGGGTCCAGCAGGAAGGAGCCGCTCTTCCCCACTGCGTGACGCAGCGCCCATGGAGTGGGCTTTAGGTCCACCGCCTCACAAACCCGCACCTTCAACAGACCACTGAACACAGGCATGGCTGCTGGGAAGTGTGTGTGCGTAAAAGGATGAGTGTGTGTGTGTGTGTGTGTGTGTGTGTGTGTGTGTGTGTGTGTGTGTGTGTGTGTGTTTAGGCTAGTCTGCCTGTTCCTGCTCCTGTACACAGAGTGTTTCCTTCCAATGAGCGGGGTCACTGCACAGTCCTGCTACATCCCATAATGCCGCTGGCTCCTTGGACTCTCAGTCTAGTACAGCCATATCAGAACAGCTCGTTATCCACACACGCGCGCAGAGACGCCAACAGGGCAGCTGACTGATCCCCAGCAGACTGAAAAACGCAGAAATAACGCGGACTCACACCCTTCAGGGGTCTCCTGGTGGACGCTCTCCCACCGAGGCGGCTGCCTTGTTTGTTTACGATCGGTCTCGTGAGCCACACAAAATTCCTGTTACCGCGGAAACAGAACGGGGTATGAATGTCTCTGATCAGAAACGCAGGTTGACTGGCTCACGTTCACGTGAAGTCCCGGAGCTTCCCCGCGGTCCTCGTGTGTCTCTCCCGGGTCAGGGTGGAAGAGAGCGCGACCAGCCGCGCCTAGCCATCCGGGATTGGTTCTCCTCTTCCAGCCCGTCTCGGCTCACTCGCTCCTCTCCTGGATAATCTCCTTCCTAAGACCTCACGGCACCGCGATATTTGCGCGTAACCCTCGGAAAGCAGTGCCTTTTATTGCCCCCCCACCCCCCCAAATGACGGTTTTTTGGGGGGTTCACGAGCACCCCAAACACATCCCAGTGCTCCGCTCCCGTTTCGCTTTTTTTTTCTCCTTTCGCTCTCTGCGCGCTCCCCTCGCTTCCCGTCCCCTCGCTCCTGAATCTGTGAGTGAGCGCGAGCTGCAGGAAATGCGCAAAACGCGTCACCCGCGTTGCCGGACTTCTGCGCCGGATGAGAGAAAAGAAAGACAGAGAGAATCTGTGTGCGCGTGCGTGCGTGCATACATACGTGTGTGCGTGTGTGTGTGTGCTCAGCTGGAAGAGGTGTTTTTAAAAGAGGGGCGATGGAATTCACCCGCAGGCGTGGAGTAATGTGTATGTGTGAACGCGCGTGTCATGGCCAGACAGCCCACAGAGCCCATCAGTCCTCATGCATGACCACAGACAGCCTCACGCACAGTTAGAGAGTCTGAAGAGACAGGGCTGATATTGTTGAGTAAATCTGGTGGCAGCACTTTATAATACAGCCCGCGTTTTACCACACCCTGAATATAGGATGTGATTTTCAGGTTCCTAAAATACTACAGATTCCCAATGATACTTAAAAAATGAGTCATAGTCAACCGTTGTTTGTTGTTTTTAAGATTAAATCATTTTAACACTAAACATTTTTAAGTAATAAAGCTTTATTAAAGAGTATCCCAACTGCCTTTTACACAATTTTTATTTCATTGTTTGCAAGCTTTGATGGTTTCACAGGGAAAATTGAAAAGTTATGACACTGTCCGTGTCGATTTTCTGTCAGACTTTCTGCCCTTGTCATCTGCTCTGTGCAGATTGACATGTCTTCCTAAAAAGAGAGACAGACAGACAGACAGAGAAAAAACAGACTAGGCCTATTTTAAGCAACGTGGAGCAGAGAGCCGCTTGGACACTTGTGGTACGTCTGGTAGAATTACAAGCATTGTCTTGAGCAGGTGCAGTCGGCTCCAGTGGTGATGAAAAGCCGGAACCATGTCTGTTGTATTCCTGGGGTTAGGCTTTATTATAAAGGGTTTCAACCCTGCTTTGTATTTAATTAGGGTTCCAGGATGCCTTTTACAGTAATCTAAGCATCCCTTCTTACATTGTAGATACTAACAGAGCTACAGTCTGTATTATAAAGTGTTCCAGGCTTCATTATATTATGGAGTATCCCAAAGAGCACTTCTTATTTTGTAATTACACATTAATAGGTGTCTAGGCTGTATTTTAGAGTAGTCTAATATGCTTCAAGATACAATACATACTAATAGAGCTTCAGGCTGCATTACTTCCCTATATCCTGAAGCTCCTAAATCCCTTCTTCTTTTGTAATCAGACATTACTACTAGGGTTGAAGGCTGTATAATAGATTATCCTAAAGACCCTGTCTTATTTTTGTAATTACATGTTACTATTAGGGGTCCAGGCTGCCTTTTAGACTAGGCTAACCTTCTCTTCTTACATTGTAATTACACCACAATAATAGGGCTCCAGGCTATATTGTAGAGTAATCCAATGAGCCCTTCTTATTATTTTATAATCAACCATTACTTTTATAGGGGTTTAGGTTCAATTTTAGAGTACCCTATCCCCTTCTTACCTTAAAGCAAACAGTTACCAGTTCTTCGAAAAAATAGTTATATTCTGGGTTTTTTCTCTTGTCCCTTAAAAACTGCAAATTGCTACTCTTTTTTTCCACTGTACTTACGGAATTTAACTAGCCTAAATTCAGCATATTTACATAATAAATGTTCTGAAATGTCATCATCAAATCATCACCAAATAACTTCATTTAACTAGATTTAGAGATTAATTCAAATTTTAACAGACTATAAAAAGGGTTGGTGGGTTTTATCCACATATACAGGGAGGAGGTAGAGCCTCCTTAAAAATTCATATTCTTTCATTACATTTCATGTGATAATAAAAAAACATTACATTTAATTATATTTTTTTAATAAATTGCCCATTTTCTATAAAAATTATCATATTCACCCAAAATGTCTATAGTTTCTTTCCCCAAATAGAAACTTAGAATAGTTCCAAAATATTACATGAAAATGCTCCAGAACCTCTGTTTTCACATTTCTTCTCACATGAAAGAGCCCTGAAAGTAAGAAACCATCTACACTTTTTCAAATTGCTGGAATAGTATTTTAGTATCTTATAAAGTACTACAGTAATACTGGCTACTCCTATAAGAGTATAATAGATGTTTGACTGGTTTTTAAATCAGCAGTGAGTGATGCAATTTCAGAAATGTCCCAAGACATGCCAGTACTCAAAACAATCAAATTTAGATATATATTCATTACTTATGCTGTTCTAAACTTTATTTAAAACTACACCACAAGCATAGCGCTGTTTTTGTCATAAATCTTCTGGACTCTATGTTAGTGAAGCCCTGACCTCCTGTGCACTCGCTCAAGCAACATACACATCCTGGAACTTATAACTGCAAAGTATCTGCTAAAACTCCAGCTTTTCCCTGCTGTCTGCCTCCACTAGTCCTTAAACAGAGCGAAACCATAATCAAACGTCATCATTTCTTCTCCTCCGAACGTGCTGCTTGTTTATTCCTTTGTTGGTTTGGAATTGAAATATAACTCTTACAATTACAGCTGCTGAAAACATAACAAACACATCTTCACAAAGAGCCTCTTGGCCATGTCTTTTTTCATATTTTTTCCCTATGGAGGAATCTGAGCATCTTAACCATGGAGCCAGTGGTAGAAGAGGTACCCAGGTCTTATCACAAGCAAAAGTCTTCTTTTGGATACTCACTTAGGCCACAGTGGCCTCTATCGTGTCCTATGCCTAGTATCCTTGTTTGTCACACCAACCCTCTGTGTGTCCTCCTACTTCCATTACTGTGGCCTGTCTGGCAGCTCCATTTTCTATACCCTTTACCCAATATATCCACCATCCCTCCTCTTCACATGTCCAAACTCTCTCAAGCTTACCTCTATACTTTGTCTCTAAAGGTGTCCCCCTGACATACTCATTTCTAATTCTGTCCAGTGAAAACAGTAGCATCTTCCACTCCGCTACATCCAGCTGGTTCTCCTGTCTGAAATAATGTATTATTTATTTATTTAGATATCAAATTATGATCTAGTAAATTAAATAGAATGATGAGTAAAATGTCATCATATCATCAGAGACTGTTTATTAACGCCTATGCAGTTTATGATCAGGCCTGTCCAACTGCGCCACCTGCTGGTGCAAGAAAAGTATCACCGGAAGGATGACGCTATCAGTCGTGATGTCACTGAACGCTGTGTTCAAGTGCAGCTCGGAGATCGTTGCCATTTTGCAATGGTCAGGAGGAAAAAGGTCGTCCAGTCGTCTGTGCTGGAAAACCATTGCATGTTAAAACAAAATGCTATTCTGATCTTCTCGCGCTTCACAGGATAGTGTGACTCACGCCGAACCAAGATAAATGCCAAGAAATATGAGTCAGTTGTCTCAGAAATACTACCCAAGTGGTGGAGCCAGACTAATGTTGGAGATGATGGTTTAAAAATATATAGACATGTGGCACATTAGAATTAAAAGTCTCTCTCTCTCTGTTTCTTTCTTCTTCTTCTTCTTCTTTTTTAACTTAAAATGTACAATACATTAAAAACCCCAATAAAGGCAGTAGTGGTGCAGTAAAGTCCGGTTATATTACTGTAGAGTGGGTGAATCACTATTGAAGTATTGTATCAACTACTGCATAGTTTCAGCTTTAACAGATTGGACTTACATAAACGGGTATAAACCAATGACTGTAGAAAACAGTCGTTGGTTTTCTACAGAAATTGAATTTAATGTTACCACTAGGTGGAGCCGGTGTGCATTTACTTTGTTAAATAGCGTTTCCAGAAAGTGAGAGTATTTAAATAATATCTATCCATATATGTAGGCGTAGTTTGCATGTATACAGGTGTATAAAAATATTTGGCATACAAAAAAGGTCACTGTGTGGACCGGAATCGAGGCCATTTTGCGGGAAAGTCAGGTTAAACATACTGATCGCAAAAGTAGGCAAAAATAAACGAATACTTACGGAAAATCCAACACGATTATTAAACGTATTCTGCACGGTTTTAATACTCAACTGGTTGAAAAAAGGGATAGTTTGAGTTTATTTAAGCAAAGTTTTTATTTGCAATTCTATATGTATGTTTTTCCCTTATTTGGGGTTTTGGATCAATCAGAAAACAACAAAGCTTTGATAAGCTTTATATGCTTTGATAAATCCCTTTAGGTTACCCCTTAAGAACACATTTTAGGCTGAAGCCACATGCGAGTCATTTGCAATCAATACTAGTAAATACTAGTATTTACTGTAATCATAAATTGTGTTTTTTTTTGTGTGTTAACTGTTTACATGACAGGTTTTTGGTTACGGATCATTACAAAAGTATTCATAACAGTGATATAATAAATAACTTTATTTCTATAAAATACCAAAAAACATTTATTCAGCATTAAAATGAACATCAAGTAGACAGAACATGGCTACACAGTAAATTTTAAATAACGAAAAGATGGCAAGTTGACAAAAAACGGTTATTAAAATACAAACAGACAGGGAGCAGGCAGAATTCAGTGGTGCTGACTGATTGTCTACAGTAAACATTTAGGAGTCCACCTTGAGCCTCTAAAGGAACAACTAGACTGATTTTTTATGACACATAATTTGAGAAAATGAGTGAGAATGAAAGTGATTCGCTCACTGGCAGTTTTCAGTCTTCTCTTTGGGGGGTCCCTGGGTTTAAAGTCCAACAGGAGTGCATTGCTTGATGCGTGTTTAATTATGCTCATGACAAACTGGGTCAGCAGATGTGCACTCACCCTCCAATAACGCAGTTTAAATAAAATCGGTGGTTACAATTCAAAATTTGTACCTGAAGACCACCAAAAACCAAAAAGAAAGAAAAACACCCAGAAAAAGTTAACGTAAGCTTCGCCTGTGGAATAATATTGCGTTTTATACGCCGAATTTATTGCAGAGCAAATCCTGACCAGCGTTTGTCCACACACATTCTCCTCACAGCTGACCAACGGCAGAGCCTAAATGTTTATTTCACTTTTAAAAGTGTCAGACGTCCAAGTCGGAGTCACTGTCCGTTACTGAGAGCAGAGTTTCTCCATCCGCACGCTCTGTGCTCCCGTCTGGACTACAGCCTCCTCTGCTTAGTGCACGCGCTCTGTCGGAACACATGTGGTGGTGCTGCAACCTATTACTGAAGAGGGGGAAAAAGTAAATTTTATCAACTTAGGTAAAGTAGAACACAAAACTTATAACTAAAACTGAAATTAAATTCAGCCTATGAACTAAATTAATGCCATCTCCGTCCCTGTCAAACTGGAGTCTATCCTTGCATGATGAGCAATTTGTGCCCATTCATGCATGCCTTGCTTTGCCTTCATCAGCACGGTGCTTGACCCGCACACTGACCCTGAAGTAAATTGTAGTGACAGAAAGGTGAAGAAAGACCGACTGTGCAACTGGAAAACGAAAACCTACAAGCTGCAGGGCGTGCGCTTTTACGCATGAATGGCCTTTTTGCGCACCCTTAGCTAGAGTACTTCCCAACTGAATAGTAAGTATGAACAGTAGTCTCATCACACTGTTGTTTTGATTTGATACATAAATAAAACTGAATGAAACTGAACTGAAATGTGATATGATATAGATACGGTAACTTGATACGAAAAAAATCTCCAAATGCACTCGTGCATTTATTTAAAAACAAAAACAAAAGACAGACAAACAAACCTCAGTGCACCTTCCAAGGGCACAGCCTAGTCAAATCTACTGACCTGTTTTTGGCTGCTGCCGCCCTGTCTCTCTGTCTGCGGTTTTTGAACCAGTTCCCTACTTGGGTCGGTGTCAGTCCGGTGGCGTGTGCCAGCTCCCGCTTCTTGCCCGGATTAGGGTACGGATCCTGCAGGTACCACTCTCTCAGCAGGCCCCTGGTGCGCTCTTTAAAGCAATGTGTCTTCTGCTCTCCGTCCCAGATGGTCCTGGGTAACGGGAACTTCTTCCTCACGCGGTACTTGTCCACGGGTCCGAGTGGCCGCCCGCGTAGCTTTTCTGCTTCCCGGTAGTGCGCTTCGAGCCATATCGCCTGCAATTTACCGTGCGAGGCGCGCGTGAAGCGGTGAGTCTCTAGGATGTGATAAAGCTCTCGGAAACTTCCCGTGTGGAAGGCTACTACAGCGCGAGCCCGCTGCACAGATTCGTGTTCAGAAATAGAGTCGCGGCCGTCCGAGGTCACCGGGAGCGACCAGAGGAAGCGGGCCAGCCGCTCGATGTCTCCTGTCTCCTCCAGGGTCTCGCACACGCTGGCGATCTGTGCAGCAGAGAAACACAGTCCCGGGAGGGCAACGGGAGCGCAAGCCACGGAAGAGTCATCCGGGGACTGAGAGCGAGCCAGGACAGGGGACCCGTCCGCAAAGTGCGGCAGGAGGAGGCGGGAGGCTGAGAAAAAGTCGAGGGGAGACCTGAAAACCATCTGGCTCGCAGACTGAAGCCAAAAAGGAGGCGGAAAGCGTTCCGTGAACCATCTGACAGAAATCTGCTTAAATCTGATTTTTAAACTCACCTGGGAGTCAGGGAGGGACACTGACTCTGACTTCTCATTGGACACCCGGGAGCTGATGCGGGGTTGTCATGGCGCCCCTGTCAATCAAACACAGCTGGGTGATCTCTGGCACTAGCTGTACAGATGAATTCACTTCGGTTGCATTTCTAATGTGGACAGTTGATTCTGTTTTCCCCCTGTAGATGGAGGCTGCAGTGCAAAAACAAAAACAGCATCAATTTTTTAATCTGTCAGTGTCAACAGAAGAAGAAGAATAGTCCTGTCACTGTACATGTACAACAAAATTATGGGTACTCCACACCAACTGTGCAAGCGTAAAATAAATAAACAAATAAATATAAATAGCATTCTACAGTTTTCAGTGCTTTTGAATTTCTTTGTACTGTTGCAATGTGAAGGCTTTGTGTGTGCAAGCTGTGTGCCAACATAGTAAATATAACAGTTTATAAAGAAAGAGGGAAACGCATAGCTCTGACGGCAGAAGGCAGAAGAACTAAAAGCAAAGTCCTGGTGGTGAGTATATAGTGCACTGTAATTCTAAATTTCCATGGTGATTATGTTGAAAACTGCAATCAACACCTATCACCTCAGTCTCATAACCTCTCTCTTCCTTGCAGTAAGCTGCTTGCATCATTAATAGCAGTAATGCGTAGCGTCCTGTTGTGATTGGGAACAACATCAGAACCTGAAAGCGTATGTTTCTCTAAGTGGTCTCCCTCCACTCTAATCACTTTTCTAATCATTTTCCAATATCCATGAGTTTAGAGATAAGCTGCTCCATCTCCATTCTCTTACCTTGGATTAGCATCGGGTCTATGCAGCCTGCTAACATTAGTGTAATGGAGCAGTTTATTCAATCAACATTAACACATTTTAGCTGCCCTGGGCCATATGCTTTGAAGTGTGGCAACTTTTGCCCCTCTGTGTATGTTTGTGCTTGTATTCTTTAAGGTATGAGCACATAAAACTGTTTAAACTGTCATACTGTGTTGATTTTCCTCCTTTTTTAGGACAATAAACAAAATTGCTGCAGTGGAGAACATTATATTTTAGCATGCAATGCAAGGCTAGAGTTAAGTTTGGGGTTGATCACGATGGTCAGAGTCCAGTAAACGAGTGTAAATAAGTGGAACGTCCTCTTGTATGTGCAAGCTAAAGTACTTGATCGAAACAACAAAAACTATCTTTTATATCTTTGCTGGACACCTTCTTGCACTGTTCTGTCACATAGAAACACCCTCTAAATACCCCCATGCAGATGTGTGGGCTGTAAAAAAAAAATGGTGTCACTCGGCTTAAAAGGGTTAATGCCAATTACCCAAACAGACAGATGTCCCTGCACTGTGATGTGAGGGGTTGTGTGCCAGTTTTTCCACCCTGAGTGACACATATGGTTCTGGTTAATCCCTAAATCAAATCAAGTAAGCCTAAAATAAGAAATAATCCCAAATATTTTATACATATTAAAGAATCTAATGCAAAACAACAAGGAAACAATAGAGGAAGGGCTGTGAAAAATATACATATGTTCAAATTTAAATTAATCCAACAAATAAACTGTATGCAAGACATTTCGACATAATGGGTTTTGATACTGATTTTACTGAGATCACCAGGGTGGTCATTCAAGCCTCGAAGTTCTCTAACAGCAGACGTTAAAGAGGACATGAAACACTAAACAGGTAATCACCAATTTAAGAAAGAAGTGCTTAAAGTTTACATTTTGAGAACATGTACGGAGCCATCTTCTGTCAGCACGGACCGTGACGTCATGTGGTTGGTTGTAGATAATAGACTTACATTAGTTTATGCTAGCTAACCAGGGACAGAACTGATTACACTGAGGAAAATAATAACAGAAAAAGTAAAAATCAGTTTAAAAGAATCATTTTTGTGCTGCAGTGAGTTTTATGTTGAGAAACCAATTGACTATTCACAAAGTAGAGATTAATAGCAATATTTTGTAGAAATGTTAAATGAATAGAACATAAGAATAAAATACAATAAGTACAACATAAACGAATTGCAATAGCTCAACAGGGTAAGAAGTACACAAAAGAAAGGGCCTTGATTAAAAAGAAGCATAAAAAATAAAGTTAAAATCCAATTAAAATAATGAAAGATGTGCTTCATGTTTCATTCACTTTCAGCTAGTTGCACAATGAACGATCAATATGTTTTGTGATCACTTTTTTGTAAGCATGTATTCAGTGAAACCATGTAGCACTGCAAAGATTATGCAAACAAAGAACCCACGGGAATCAGAAGAAGAGGAGAAAAAAACAGAAGAGAGAACTAGACAAGGAGAAAGTTCAGTAAGCTTTTAAGATCTTAGACTGCTTGGGCCTCCATTTATCTTTTGCCCTGTAGATACCTGCTCTGGACAGCTGAGGGTAAGCAGCGTCAACAAAAGTAATGGTCCACAGTGGTGGACATAAAATCCTGGTTGGAAAAAAACACAAAGCCAATGTGGTAGTGCATTAAACCTACTTCTATCTGAAGGCCACCAGATGATGATAGGTGTGGTTGCAAAAAGATATCTGGTCCTATAGAAGTCTTTGGGAATAGGCTTTCTTTCTTGACCTTTCCTGCTGAGTTCAAGGACTAAGTCGCTTATGTTGGGTCATTTTGGAAAAAAAAAGTTTCATAAATGAGGAATAGCCATGCTATGTCCTGCTCACTCATTGGCGAAGTACTTTTCAAGTCATTAGCCAATGAGCAAGTGGTTTTACTATCAGAACCACCCCTCCTTGTCACATTGGTATATCTTGAGGCTTTGCTACAGGACTTCACAAGCCGAGTGACAGCACGCTATCTTAGTCTTTTATATCGTCTTTGGTGGCATCCAACGTCTTATCAGCCTTCAAGGCAGGTAAAGGTGCATATTTCTGGGCTTTATGCAGCTGCAGGTATAGAATGGAAATGTGTAACATCACAGACAGATTGTCTCTAACCATTCTCCAGCACATTCCTGCAAAATGTAGTAAAAGGTTTTACCAGAGGGGCATCAAACATAAGGTTCGAGGACCAGAATTGGTCTAGCAAAGACTTCAATCCAGCCTACTGGACATCTTCTGGAAACTGTAAAGGAGGGGAAACGTTTTGGACTTTTAAATGCATTTTCATGTATTTTACAGCTTGTCCTACTGACAAGACCTCTCCCACAGCCAATCGTATACTGCACCAAAGTAATGCAATAACAGATAAAGAATTAAATGACGGAAAAGTTGTTTTTTCACTACAATTGATTTTTTTCCCCACAAAATGCCCACAGTAAAATAAATAAATAAAACACAACATTTTCTGTGAATTAACAAAAATGTCATCTTATAATTACAGGACTGATTGGGCAATGGGCTGCTAAAAGTTTTTGCGTAATTTTGAACAATAGTATTTTACAATTAAAGCCCAAAGAATCGTGCTGACAGATTTATTTCATTAACTACAGCAACATTTCTTTATCATGTGAAGAAAACTGAGACGTACTGCTGAAATTGCACTTCTTTTTGCTTATACTGATATTCCAGAGATTCAATGTGCAGTTAAACAACTTTACACAGACCACGATCATTCAAATATAGGTGAATACGAGCTCCAGTTACATAAAACTCCACATGATTTTTCGGCCAACATCCACTTAGGTTAGACACAGAAGGGCTAAAACAAAAAATTGCATTTAATCCAAACAGTGTTAGGGAATGTAACTCCATGCAATTTAAATGGAACAAGATTCTCCTCTAAAGCATCATTACTTTTATTCAAACATGCAGGTGCTCCAGTCAGATTTCCCCACCTGTATTTCACGACATCTTGAGGTGAAGATTCCCAAAATTAACGAGTAAAGTAAACATAAGTTATCGAACTGGCAGAAGAAGCAGAAATGGCAGACAGGAAGGGATTGCTAATTAGGGATTTAATAAAATAAACTTAGGCATTATTAAATTAAAATAATAATTATATATACACACACACTCGCAGTCATTTCAAAGCACTGAATAAATACATAATTCCCGTTTAATTCCTGGCCCTCTTTCTATTCTTCAGTTACACACATATATTGCAGAGGATGTCTTGCAATCATCTGTGACTATTTTTGTGGTGATAACATCAGCTTGTCAATTATTGCCTAATTTCTAAATGCACTTAATGCACAGTTTAAGACACAATGAAAGTGGTGTAAAAGTTTTGGCCAAGAAAGCTGTCAGTTCTGTTTACTCGTCTTCACAGACACGCACTCATCATGTGGACTCACTCATTCTGCTCGACTCGAGCTCGAGTCTGTGGATGCTTCTGTTTGCAGACCGTTTTATCTGTGTTGTAACAGCAGAACAATGGACTCACACAACCGGCTTTGAGCGACAGTCACGACCAGAGCTCCTCCAAGTTGAAAAAACGTTCTTCTGTGGAAGCAGGAAGGACATGCCAAACATACTTGAGGAAAGATACTCAAAGTGTATGTGTGCATGCATGATGAGGAAGGAAGTGTGTTATAACGGAGACAATCATATTAATTCAGCTGCACCTCCACCAAGCTGCAGGGTAATTATCAGGGGTGGGGGGAGGAGGAGGGAAAGCAGAGGTGGCTAAAACCGGGTGGATGACACTTCCAGGGTGGCTGGAGAAACACTATGAGGAGACAAAGTGAATCTCCTTTGCATCTCCTTATCCCCTCATAAACAAAAGCCGTGCTCCTAATTAACCTCTCCACTGACCTCTTAAGCCCCAAAACTCTAACCCCCTCACCCGTGGCCATACAGGCCCCAAACTCCCACCAAAACCACCTCCTCATTAAGCCACTAATCACTTCCCGAGTCTTTGTCGTGCTTTTGTGCCATTACAGGTTTCCAGGAGAATCTGGAGCACAATTGTACACAGAAAACAAGGGTAAATTGTTGCACAGCAAGACTGTGCAACAATTTACAAACTGTTATAAACTTATAAACTGTTGATTAAGTGATCAGAAAAAGAAATAGCAATAATTATAGTGATGATTCTTTAATTTAAAAGAATACTTTAACATTTTGGGTAAGTGCATTTTCAAACTGTGGCTTTTTCAGTGAGAGTAAATCGATAACATTTGAGTTCTAGTTCAGTTCCTGGCTGAACAAACAGTATTGTGTTTGTTATATTTCCCCAAAAGGAAAAATAAATTCAACAAGCTGCGCTAGAAGGAGAAAGCTAAGTTAACAGTTCTCTGTCTGTACTGTGCATTAAAACGCTGCTTAGATGGTTCACCTTCCTAAGTTGGATGTCTGATGTTATAATTGCTATGTGCATTAAAACAATGTATAGAGTCTGTAGTGCATAATAAAAAAAAAGCTGCTTTACCAGACTTGCTATCAGTTTTACTGCTAATAACTCATTACACTTTTTTAGGTCACGTTACATGAAGAGAAATTAACAGAGCCTGTAACAAATGAAACATTAGCAAAAACTTAATATGCAATATGATTTTTCACCATTACTCTTTATCATCTTGACCACCCATCTCCCATGCTACAGTTAGCAAACTGCTTGCTAAGTTTCATGAAACTGGTTCAGTGTTGGATTTGCCAAAATGTGGACGCAAGAAAACTGTCACTAATGAAGAAACATCAGTGGCTGTCCTAGCTTCATTCAGCAAGAGCCCACAGCGTAGCACTCGCCGCATGTCACTGGAGAGTGGCATTAGTCGAACATCCCTTCGGCGGATATTAGCTACTCACAAATGGCACCCTTACAAACTCCAGCTACTGCAGCATCTCAACGAGGATGACCCAGATCGGCGCACAGAATTTGCAGAATGGGCAAAACAAAAATTGGAACAGGACCCTCAGTTCACGCAGAAGATTTTGTTCAGTGATGAGACAAACTTTTATGGTGAAGTTAACAAACAAAACCACCGCTATTGGTCTGACACTAACCCACATTGGATGGATCCCTCCAAGACTGTTGGAACAACAAAAGTGATGGTTTGGTGTGGTATATGGGGTACAATAGTGGGTCCATTCTTCATCAATGGAAACCTCAAGGCCACTGGATATTTGAAATTGCTACATGATGATGTGTTTCCCCTCTTTATGCACTGAAGCTGGCACGTTCCCTGAGTTTTTCCAGCAAGATGGTGCACCATCACATTATGGGTGCCAGGTCCGAGCATTCCTAGATGAACAGTTTCCTGGAAAGTGGATTGGTCGTCGTGGGCCGGTTGAATGGCCCCCAAGGTCTCCTGATCTGACCCCCTTAGACTTTTATCTTTGGGGTCATCTGAAGGCAATTGTCTATGGTGTGAAGATACGAGATGTGCAGCACCTGAAACTACGGATACTGGATGCCTGTGCTGGCATTTCTCCTGTGGTGTTGCTATCAGTGTGTGAAGAGTGGGAGAAGAGGGTTGCATTGACAATCCAACACAATGGGCAGCACATTGAACACATTTTATAGGTTGTCAGAAACTTGTATAACTCATGAAACAATAAAGTTACGTTGAAACCAAGCACACCATTGTTTTTCTTGTGACATTACCAATAAGTTTGATGTGTCACATGGCCCTCTTCCTATTGAAAAAACAAAAGTTGTATCCAAGATGGCTGACTTCTAAATGGCCACCATGGTCACCACCCATTTTGAGGAGTTTGCCCCCTCACATATACTAATGTGCCACAAACAGGACTTTAATATCACCAACCACTCCCATTTTATTATGGTGTATCCATATAAATGGCCCACCCTGTATTTTACAATTCCAACATCACACATAGCACCAAGAGCTTCAAACAGCATAAAACCTTCACATATTGTTTTTTTTATTTGTGTAACAATAATCATTTTTGTTTGTTAGTATTTCTTGTCTATATGTATTAAAGAGCTTGTCTGTTCTTTTGTAGTAATACCAGAGCATTATATTAAAGACCCTAGTAATTAATCATTTCCATACACTTTTCTTTTTATCTTTCTTCTAATCAGCTAAATGTTAAAAAAATAATAATAATAATAATAAAAAAAAAACCTAACAGGTTGGTGGGATTCCCCATCATCATCACACAAATATGAGTGTAGGGGAAGGAAAGCTTCCTGCACATTTGGGCATATTGTGTTACACATTGTTGTGTGTGGTCGCCATTTGACCACAAATTAACTTCTGTCACACAAAGCTGAGGAGGAAAGGTACTTAAGTAACTGTACCTGAGCTACTAATCCCATCACCTGATTGGATGGTAACCCAATCCCAGTGTTGTAATTGGTGAGGCATTAGTCCAACTACACTAAAGTCCATAAATATTTAGACAGAGACAAATTTATTCCAATTTTGGTTCTGTACATTACCAAAATGAAGTGCAGATTTTCAACTTTAATTCAATGGGCTGAAGAAAAAGATATAAATGTGAGGAACTAAAACATTTTTAAACACAATCCCTTTATTTCAGGGGCTCAAAAGTAATTAGACAAATTAAATAAATCAAAATAAAATGTCTAATAATTGGTTGAAAACTTTTTGCTGACAATGACAGCCTGAAGTCTTGAACTCATGGACATAATCACATGCTGGGTTTCTGCCAGGTCTTTACTACAGCAGCTTTCAGTTGCTGCTTGTTTGTGGGCCTTTCTGTCTGAAGTTTAGTCTTCAACAAGTGAAATGCATGCTCAACTGCGTTAAGATCAGGTGACTGACTTGGCCATTCAAGAATTTTCCACTTCTTTACTTTAATGGACTCTTGGGTTTCCTTGGCTGTATGTTTTGGGCCTTTGTCCATCTGTATTACAGGGAGTGCAGAATTATTAGGCAAGTTGTATTTTTGAGGAATAATTTTATTATTGAACAACAACCATGTTCTCAATGAACCCAAAAAACTCATTAATATCAAAGCTGAATGTTTGTGGAAGTAGTTTTTAGTTTGTTTTTAGTTTTAGTTATTTTAGGGGGATATCTGTGTGTGCAGGTGACTATTACTGTCCATAATTATTGGGCAACTTAACAAAAAACAAATATATACCCATTACAATTATTTATTTTTACCAGTGAAACCAATATAACATCTCCACATTCACAAATATACATTTCTGACATTCGAAAAAAAAACCCAAAAACAAATCAGCGACCAATATAGCCACCTTTCTTTGCAAGGACACTCAAGCCTGCCTTCCATGGATTCTGTCAGTGTTTTGATCTGTTCACCATCAACATTGCGTGCAGCAGCAACCACAGCCTCCCAGACACTGTTCAGAGAGGTGTACTGTTTTCCCTCCTTGTAAATCTCACATTTGATGATGGACCACAGGTTCTCAATGGGGTTCAGATCAGGTGAACAAGGAGGCCATGTCATTCGTTTTTCTTCTTTTATACCCTTTCTTGCCAGCCACGCTGTGGAGTACTTGGACGCGTGTGATGGAGCATTGTCCTGCATGAAAATCATGTTTTTCTTGAAGGATGCAGACTTCTTCCTGTACCACTGCTTGAAGAAGGCGTCTTCCAGAAACTGGCAGTAGGACTGGGAGTTGAGCTTGACTCCATCCTCAACCCGAAAAGGCCCCACAAGCTCATCTTTGATGATACCAGCCCAAACCAGTACTCCACCTCCACCTTGCTGGCGTCTGAGTCGGACTGGAGCTCTCTGCCCTTTACCAATCCAGCCACGGGCCCATCCATCTGGCCCATCAAGACTCACTCTCATGTCATCAGTCCATAAAACCTTAGAAAAATCAGTCTTGAGATATTTCTTGGCCCAGTCTTGACGTTTCAGCTTGTGAGTCTTGTTCAGTGGTGGTCGTCTTTCAGCCTTTCTTACCTTGGCCATGTCTCTGAGTATTGCACACCTTGTGCTTTTGGGCACTCCAGTGATGTTGCAGCTCTGAAATATGGCCAAACTGGTGGCAAGTGGCATCTTGGCAGCTGCACGCTTGACTTTTCTCAGTTCATGGGCAGTTATTTGGCGCCTTGGTTTTTCCACACGCTTCTTGCGACCCTGTTGACTATTTTGAATGAAACGCTTGATTGTTCGATGATCACGCTTCAGAAGCTTTGCAATTTTGAGACTGCTGCATCCCTCTTAATTGGTAGTAGGCTTTCGAGCCTATACAGCATGGAGTAAGACAACATGCATGAAGAGGATGATGTGGACAAAATACTCATTTGCCTAATAATTCTGCACTCCCTGTATAAATACCAATCAGTTTGACTGCATGTAGCTGGATTTGAGCAGACAGCATGTCTCTGAAGACCTCGGAATTCTGTCCTGCTTCTGTCCTGTCTGTCCATCATCAATAAACACTAGTGTCCCAGTGCCACTGGCAGCCATGCACACCCAAGCCATCACACTGCCCCTGCTGTGTTTTACAGATGATGATGTGATGTGCTACACTTTGGAGCCGTTCCCCACCTTCTCTGTACTTTTTTCTTGCCATCATTCTGACAGAGGTTGATCTTGGTTTCATCTGCCCAAAAGAATGTTTTTCCAGAACTGTGCTGGCTTTTTTAGATGTTTTTTTTTTCTTTTTTAGCAAAGTCCAAACTAGCTTTTCTATGAGTGGCTTGCACCTTGCAGTGGACCCTCTGTATTTACTTTCATGAAGTCTTTTCTTCATTGTAGATTCGATATTGATGCGCCTCACTCCTGGAGAGTATTGTTCACTTGGTTGGCTGTTGTGAAGGCATTTTTCCTCACCATGGAAATTATTCTGCGATCATCACCAGTCTTTTTGTGTTGCTGACTTCATCGGTACTTTCTTTCTTTCTTTCTCAGGATGTACCAAACTGTAGGTTTCCCCAGTCCTAATATTGTCGCAGTTTCTCAGATGCGTTTTTCTTTTTGCAGGTTAAGGTTGGCTTGTATCACCTGCATGGAGAGCTCCTTTGACTGCATGTTGTCCGTTCACAGCAAAATCTTCTAAATGCAAGCAACACACCTCAAATCAACTCCAGGCCTTTTATCTGCTTAGTTGATAATGACATGACAAAGGAATTGCCCACACCTGCCCATGAAATTGTCCAATTACTTTTGTAATGTAATAAATTTTTAAGGAGCTGAAACTCTTAAACCCTTCATCCAATTTGAATGCAGATACCCTCAAATGAAAGCTGATATTCTACACATTATGTCCATGTAGATTTTTTATATATATACAGGCAAGCAAAACAAAACTTGTGTCAGTGTCCAAAAATATATCTAAATGCCGAAACAAGTGAGGACGTTTGTGTGTCACACAAACACACACAGATGCTCGCAAATACGCACTGAAATGTGACAGATCGTGTGACAGACTTTAAAACACAAACACCTCACTTATAGATGAATAAACAAAATAATCAGATAATTTAACTAACAATGCTTGCTAGGATGCTTTAGGACAGCTGGTCCAGATGTAAAGCCAATAATTACATCATTATCCTGTGTTATGTTAGTGTCATCTCACCACTGGCAGTGCTTTCAATTAATAGCTTGAACGAGATAAACACAGCAGCGACCTGACAAACAAACACTAGCGGCCAAAAATACAAACAGCTGGCTGGAACCTGAACAAACAGCTGGCTCCTAGGCTTCTCAAGGCAGAGACACACGGTACACGTGCAGATGTAGTGACACACACGGATAGCCACACAGAGCTAATGCATTAACACCCTCCAGCTAGACATATTCATGCAAAGTCGGCAGGAGAGGGAAATGAAACCATATATCAAAGGAAACGAAATGAGGAGAATGAGTTACATTAAGATTTTTCCTTCATCTGTAGATTTTTTTTTTCCTGCAGAAAGTTTTTGTGTAACTCAGAGAAAGTTAATCTGCCTGCAGCACTTTTAGTAAATCTGGCACAGAAAGGGAAGGAGTATATCACTCAATGCTTTATACATTTAAAGATGACTTATTGACAGGCTTAGATGCCAACCTGTGATCACGCAGGCCTAAGATTATTTATTGATCAGTCTTCGAATGAATGAATGTAATTATTGTGTCTTGAATAAAACAACAATGCTAACCCACAAGCAATTAAACTGTTTGAGCAACTGAAATGTCTGAGTGGGATCATTTATGATCCAATTATACTGTATTTTATGCATAGTAATGCTTTAATAGCCTATCATTGTACCTGCAGTTGTGCTCAATAGTTTACATAAACTAAGCATGAGCATGAATATAATTTCTCTTAAGGACTTCTTTGAACTGCTTTTTTTCAGGGTGAAATGATTGTACAACATGTATCTTTAATAACTTTAGCAAACAAGAATTAGATGCAGAAGTTTTAAATCCACAGAAGGTTGACATACATATTTCACAAGATGATAAAGCTCCATAAACAACTAGCATAAAACAGGCCTGAATCTTTGACAGTAATGCACGGCTTTTCGCCTTTTGATTGCGGCTGACCTGAGGTATGTGTCTCCGAATCTGGCAATAAAGAGGAAAATGCAGTCGGACTATTAGCCGGGTGGTAGGAATAAATGTTGTAGGAGTTAGAGGAAGCTAAAGCCTGATGAAACAGAATGAGTGAAAGGTGGAGGGGAGGGGTTACTCAGAAATATGGAGGTAAAGGGAGGGAGGCAACAGTCTGGTGTGGTTGGGGGTAATCTGGTCTAATCTGCTGGATGTTAACCTATCTGAGCAGCAAGAGCCAGATTATCCCTCTAACAATGGCCACGCGTTCATCTGCTAAATTACTTCACTCAAAATCATATGCTGAGACACACAAACACACACACAAAGGTTCAGGGAGCTGTGTGTAAATGATGTTTCACAGTGTGTGCAAATTGGTCTTATTTGGGCTCTCATTGGGTACTAAATCAGCAGGCCACCATTACTCTCGCTCAAGGTTACCGCATCAAGCAAAAAACCCTTTACAATGAATAGACAAGAGTGGGTGGAAGGAGAACTCAAGTGAAAGCACCAGGAGTGGGTGAAAAGGGAAAAAAATAAGTAAAAGAAATGGAGACCTAAGAGTGCAGAGTTCGAAGAAATACCACTAGCATCTCCCTCTCTGCTAAGAAAACAATTCATCTGTTGGTTTTTCATCTGGCACAAGTTGTTCTGAGTGTCAGGGTCAACCAGGTCAGGTGATCTTGAACTGAAAAGCGCACAACAACCACTAGCATCACTGCAGAGGAAGACATAAACACGGTGCTTGGATAGCTGCAGAAATATATGATATAAATACTGTGACACAAGGCAGTTGCTTACATATACACCCTGTATATTGAGTTTCTAAAGCAGCTTCGACTTTATAACAGCTACAGGTCAAAGGTCGCGCATCCAGAAGCTCTGATGTTTTCACAGAAGTATCAGCTTATTAATAGAACAGATAGAAAATAGAAAATAAGAACATGGCAGAATGAAAGAATAGAGCCTATGACCAAAATCAGGAAGCTAATACGTTTAGACTTCATATGAAAGATGGGTGTATCTTTAGCATCTGAAAAGTGAAGCCAAGCAGGCTGTGACTCCTTTGGGTGCAGAAATATGAAGGCTATATGAAAGTCTACAAACATCACATTCATTTTGTAAATTATAGATTCCATTAGAGTAAAATAGAAAAGCTGAAGATAGCTCGGGCCCCGCCAGGTAGGGGGTGGTCCCAGAGGAAGAAGCAGAGTCATCCAGGCCAGTGGAAGGCGGATGGCCACGGCGGGGGGCCTGGGCCAGCACCACCTGATCATCCAGAGGAACATTTGCTGGTTTAAGTCTGTCAATGGAAACAACCTCCTGCCAACCCCCAAAGTCCAAAAGGAAATGCTTTCGGCCCGGTTGAATAACCCTAAATGGGCCGTCATACAGTGGACGCAGGGGAGGCCTATGAGCGTCATGCCTGATGAAAACAAACTGCGAAGAGTCCAACGACCTCGGAACAAAGGTGTCGGGCAGACAATGGTGCACTGGGCCAGGAACAGAAAACGACTCTTGGGGGACGGAGAGAAAGCACAGAGGGACCGAAGCACGGGGGCGGGCTCCTGGGCAAGTTCAACCGGGGAAACCCCAAGGTCTTCGTTAACGGTGCAGCACAACCCCAGTAAAACCCACGGAAGGCAGTCAACCCAGTTACCATCCATAAGAGAATTACGGAGCGTGGCCTTAACCGACCAGTGGAAACGCTCGCACATCCCGTTGGCCTGCGGGTGGTACGCAGTGGTTCGATGGACCTTGACCACCAGGCCATCAGCCACGGCAGACCAAAGCCCCGAAACAAACTGGGGGCTCCTGTCTGAGGTGATGTCGGAGGGGGGACCAAAACACGAAACCCACATTGACAAAAATGCCCTGGCCACCGCTGCTGCTGTAGTGGACACCAGAGGCACTGCTTCGGACCAGCGGGTTGTGTGGTCCACTACAGTCAAAACGTACGTGAAACCTTGTGACTGCGGCAGAGGACCAACCAGAACCACATGGATATGATCAAAACGCCTCCCTGGAACGTGGAAGGATTCGAGGGGCGCCTGCGTGTGCCTATGGATCTTAGCGCGTTGGCATGGGATGCACGCCACTGCCCAGTCTTTCACTGATTTACGAAGGCCCGGCCAAACGAACCTAGAGCTGACCAGCTTGACCGAGGCCCGGACGCCTGGATGAGAGAGGGCGTGTACTCAGTCAAAAATGCGACGACGCCACAAAAGGGGAACTACAGGACGTGGACGGCCGGTGGAAACATCACAAAGCAGGCTAGGCCCGCCGTTCCACTCTGGTCTGTCCTCCAGTACAAGGCCCGTTTGCACAGACCGAAGGGCAAGGATGTCCGGGGCGGCACGCTGGTCAGCGGCCATAGCGTCAGAGTCTGTGCCAACATAAGTGCACGGGACAGACAGTCAACCATCAGTCAACCTTCTGTAAACTCAGAAATGTCTGCCAACTGGTGCTGCTGGTGCGCGCGTGCATGATTTAACATATTTTACAGAAAAAGAGACAAATGATATTATCAGTATTCTAAGACTAATTTCTCCATTTCACAATTTAACTGTACTTTTTTTAGGCATTGGCCACGTTATGTAGTGGGTGTTATGTAGAAAGCACAAAAAACACCTCAAATAGAACCACAAATGATTATCTTATATACTGTAGTTATCTTGTCCAGTGGAAAAACAGTATTTTTACAGACAAAAATAAATCTTTTTATTGGTACCATCGACTTGTTCTGCTCTGAATGACCTTCTACTTTTGATAATTTAAGTATAATTTTGAATGCTATGGCTATTTTTAGATTATTAGGACCGCTGCCTAAACATAAAGAAAACTGTTCTCAGTAAAGTTCTCATTGGTAAAGATTACTATGTGTGAACCAATGAAGTGGAATAAATTTGTCATCTGTAGTGTCACCCTACTGGCATAGACCCCCCCCCCCCCCAAAAAAAAAAACAAAACAAACAAAAACAAAACAAAACAGAGAGCAGAGAGAAAAAAAGAGAGAGAGAAGAATTTGTATTTCTGAGAAAACAAATTAAAGTGAAAGAGATTAACATTGAACCGAACAGGGCTCCACAAACACAATGTTAACAGGTCAGTGTCTGTCTATTGTTTTGTCCTATCAGGCTTAAAGTGGATTCACCGGGTGAATCAGTGAGAGAGCGCGTGCTGTACCCCACATCACCAAATTAAATTTACCCCTTTTACCCCTCCCAAAACACACATACGCACCGACTTCATAATGTATTTGGATCACTAATTCACAAACGCACACATGTTCTGCAATCCCATAATCCCACTCCAGATTGGGAACACCTTTAAGATACAATGTGATTATGATTAGGGATTATGATCAAATTATGACAGAGTGACAGATTAGACAGGGTAGCGTGCGTGTGTCGGGGAGGTGTGGTGCTGTCAAGGCGGACATTTTTGATAAAGCGTGTGCTATTACGCGTCTTATGTTCTATCACATAGATACTGTTAGATTGTAGATGCTCATAATAAACATGGCCAGGATTTTAAATACTGAGGTCGGCCTATGTGAAAGTAATCCCTGTGAGCCAAAAGCTCATGCTTTAGCCTGCTCTGAGTGCTCAGTCTGACAATGCTTTGCAGTCTCTGAGCCACAGACTTTGAACTGTTGAAGGAAAATGGAGAGAACCCATGCCGACATGGGGTGAACATACAAACTCCACACAGAAAAAGCCTGGCCAAACCCAGAACCTTCTTGCTGTGAGACAATAGTGCCTACTTTTACCCGTATAACTAAAGTAGTCGCGTCTGTACTTGATAGACGTCAGAGGTCAAATTTCACAACAGCATCATTGAGCTACCAGTAATTTAGCATCTTGCCTAAAGACTTAAGCTTCATGTTGAGTTATGGACGTTAAGCACGGAAGCAGAACTCTTGGTACAAAAGGTAAAGTTAATAACCAACCATCCTGATACCTATTATCAGGGTTTGTTGAGCCAGCAATTGCAAAGAAAACCTGGCTATGCCTCACTTGCTTTGTAGTACCAACCCTACTGAAAGAAACTGAATCTGAAGGAAATGTGACGCCAAACAAGCTTTGATGTTTGAAAACAGGCAACCGGTTTCTTAATGCCTGAGTCGCGTCTGTTTATAAAGTGAAAGTGTGCTCCAAACATCAACAGATTACACATATACCGACAGTCTGCACAAGGCCACACACAAGTACACAGCATTAAAAAAAAATCATTCTCACTTCCAGCTGGTTAAAAATCCATCAAACAGCATTACATCCTTCAAATCCTGGATTCTCTCCATTGGCTTTGTATGCCTTATACAACTGAGTTTCAGAATTTGCTGCTTGGTTTTAAAGCACATTAAAGACAGGTCCCAAGCTAGGACTAAGACTGACTTCATATGAGCCAGCTCAGGAGATCAGGGAAGATGCACAGGAAAGAAGGCGAGGCACCAACTAGGGAGAAAAATAACTCAGGAGAATTTTCACTTCAGACCCAGCCACACACTCGGACAAAACCTGGTTCATCCCAAGGACCAAACTCCCAAACACAAGCTAAAGTGCTCAGTGCTCTACACTGGAGAAACCAAAAGCCAAACAGCTACTCCACAAATGCATGGCACAACATAGAAGAGCCACCTCGACAGGACGAGGCTCGTCTGTACATCAGCATCTAAAAGGACAAAGGTCACTCTTACGAGGATGCCAATGTTCACGTTTTGGACAGAGAAGACAGATGGTTTCAAAGAGGAGTGAAAGAAACTATCATCTTTGAACAGCAGGGGTGGCTTATGATACTGTTTGCTACCTAACAATGCAGTTTTAAGATCCCGTCCTAGGCGCCTCAACCCCCATTCAGATCTTGTGTCAGGTGATCTCAATGGGTCACATAATAGGGTGATGCAATGGCTTCACCCGAAACCTCTGCTGATAAGGACCCATGCCTTTTATCACACCTTGGCTCATGTGGTGAGTCACATGATCAATAGTGGGTCAACAACCCTCTAAAGGGACAATTCCCACTTGGCTTAAATACCTGTGATTCTCCACCGTTTGGTACTGAAGAAGCTTTTTGGATGAGAGGTGAAACATCTCAAGAAACTTAAAGACGTTCAGTTGCTTTCTTTCCAAGTTCCTTAGAATTATCATAGGTGGTATGATGATGCTCCCACAGTCCAAGGACATAGATATTTGGTTAATTGGTGCTTCTTAATTGGTTGTAGTTGTGAATGGTTTTCTGTCTCTCTGCATTAGCCTTGAAAGTCTGGGACCTATCCAGTGCTGCAAAGTAAGCTGATTGTGTCTAATGTGACAATAGCACCTTAGAGCTCTGAAACTTTAAACTGCATGCATTTAAACATTAAAGATTACCCATAGCCTAATAAAGGAGAGGTGGAAATCGCTTCAGTTTGTCACCAGATCAAAGCATAGTAGATAGTTATTGTTGGTGATAAGTAGGTTACAAATGCAACAGATCAGTTGTCTAATGTTTGTTCTAGCAGCTGCAAATCCAGAAGTGGAAAAGAGACAAGACAAGATTAGCACTGAGTATACAAACATTTATACTGAAGACATACAAATTCCATCGGCAATGACGCAGTTTGCTCTGTTCTAACTTTTCTGTGGCGTTATAAAAAGGTTGTATAATCTACAGTATGCAAGTCGTGGTCAGAGGTTTACATACACTCATCATGGGCATGCATGTCATAGCAATTTTAACAATTTCTTTGAACTGCTCTTTTCCCGAGGATTGCACATCTTTAATGACTTTAAAAACAAGAACTGAGTGCACAAGTCGAGATTTTCTCTAATCCACACATGGTCTAAAATATCCCCACGGGCTCAAATATATACATGCGCTCACCTTTTTAGTATGACTACAACTGGTAGTTTCTTTTTGCCAGCATAAAAAAGATCAGTTGGACAGTGGTCATTAAAATGACCAACTCTCAGAACAATTCAAAAGTCCAAAGGAGCTCAGTGAAGATCTAAAGAGAACTGTGACATATTGGGAAGGTCACTTTAACAAGGTGTGGATGAAAACCCAAACTGTCATGGTTGGGTTGTACAGGAACCAGTGAGGCTCAAATCTGCAAAAAAAAAATGGAAACTGCAGAAACACCAGTGTCACTATCCACAGTGAAGTGAGTGTTACATCATCATGGACTGAGTACCAATCTGCTTCAAAATCAGCACCCTCAACCTCGACTGAAATTTGGAGCTGTCCTCATGGACAAAGCAAATGCCTTCTGGAGAAAAGTTTCACAATTTGAGTAATAAAGATTGAGCTATTTGTCCACAGTGATAGAAAGCATGTTTGGAGGATAAAGTGAGGCGTTCAGACCTAAGAAAATTGCACCAACTGTCAAGCATGGTCGTGGTAATATCATGCTCTGGGGCTGCTTTCCTGATTGTGGTACTGTTACATGGCAAAGAGGATGGAATGATGGAGGACTACCTTCAACCAAAATATGTCTGGTTGAAGTGCAGCTTGCTAAGAGACATTTAACCAAATGTTAGTTTAGATATGTACTTGTGTACCCAAATCTTGTTTTTTTTTAAAGTAGCTACAGATTTATGCTATGTAAGCGTTCCACCCCCCCCGAAAAGTTCAAAGAAAGCCTTAAAAGTCCAAAAGTACCAAGACATTCATTCCTATACTGAGTGTATATGAACACTTAAAACATTCTGTAAATAGCTTTAGGCTTAATATGCCTAATTCAATGATTAAATCCATTTTAAACACTTTTTATATGCCGTCTTTTTATTGTTATTTAAAAGGACAACAGCATTTTGTGCAATGCTTTCTTTAGCTTCCCCATTTCTCTAATTTTACAGTTTTAAGCACAAATGTCCAGCTCTGACAAATTCAGCATTTTCTGTCAAACCACTTCCTACATACTAGTTTTACTCTGGCGGTACACAAATGTTATTTCTACACACAACTCAAGACTCAAAGTGATGTGACTTCAGTTAGTGATTCACGCAGCCACCACAGGATCCTTGGCAGGTATTTTATTTCATATATAGACGCTTTCTGTAATCAAATGTGAGTGCAATCAAACAACAGCAATACAAACATTACCAATGCAGTCTGAGAACCAAGAACAGGGTTAAAACAGGGAGTTCACTCACTCTACACAGCGAGCAGCTAGTAACCTCATGGACAACATCCAAAACAAAGGAGAGAAAAAAACAAGGACAGTCTGCTGTCATGTGCACCTCCAACCGTCATGGTGGGGAGGAAGACTGAGGAGACTACTGAATTGCCTCCACCCCTTCTCCCCAATCCAAACCATCAACCGCGACGCCATGAGTCCAACTTGCCCGCGGCTCTTCAGTGATAACCTCCCATTTCCCCATCATGATTATCATTGTCATCAACCTAACAAAAACAAGAAAAATAAAATCCAAATCATCTCTGCTTTTCAAACCTCAGGAGCCTATCAGTGTCCAGAGGTCCCTCAGGTTTAGTCCATCTCAACCAATGGCTGTCCATCCAGGTCGATTAGAAAAACCACGTAGCTGTACATGTAGAACCAAAGTCCTCATGCAGTGCCCTGCGAAGGTGGCACATCACATACGTGCACAGGTGGAAGAGGGGAGGGGGTGTGGGGGGTTTATGGTTTAGAGTGTCAGTGTGAGATAGAGGGAGTGTGTGTGTGTGTGTGTGTTTGTGTCTTTTAAGAGGGAAGAAGCAAATGTGTTAGGTGTTTATCAGACCTAGGAGCACAAAAAAAAGTCCAGGAGACGAAGAATTACATACAAAGTCTTTATCCACCATTTGTCTCCTCTTGGCCCTCCTCGAAACACTCTCACACACAAACACTCTCGCATACACACAAACGAACACGCACCACACACACACGATAGGTCCTCATGTCATTGTGAAGTCAGGCATCAACATTCAAGAAAAGAAAAGAAAAACAAAAACACCTCAATGGTAAAAATCATCTCTACCATCACAATGCTTCAGTTCATAAAATATTTTTTCAGAGAAGTGATTCAGGTTTTTCCTCCAGGTTTAAAGCAGTATGCGTGTGTGTAGTAGTTGTCTTCGTCATCGTCTTTGTCCCACTGCTGCAAACACACACACACACACACACACACACACACACACACAACCAACATACGCACACTCACGCGCTCCAGCACACACCACGTGTCCTCTTTTAGTGGAGAAAGACATGGCGCAATGGAGAGACACTCCTCCTCCCCGAGTGGACGCACGGATCACCAGGAGGAGACGGGGTTTCTTGCCGCAGCTACCAAGGGTCATCCAGGTCACCGGCACTCTGGGTGAGGAAAGAAAAGGAAGAGAGGTGTGCCAGAGTTGTTATTGTCAAGTCTATCATTGTATGTAGTAATTAAACTGCTCCAGAAGCCTTAAATAATGGCAAACCTTTAAACCTCACTGTCCCCCTCCCCTCCCCCCTTTTTTAATATATTCAAATTGAATGGCTAATGGTGGAAAGCCGTTATATTCCCCTGCACAACCAGAACCTCTGATGACTCACCTTGCGGAGAATCACGAGGCCAGCTGTCAGACTGAAAAACAGGGGAGGAATGGAGAGAATGGAGTCCCTATAGTCTACATGGCTTCCTCTCGCTCCTCGCTCAGTTTGAGTTTTCAAACCTGAGAGCTGCTTTTGTTTTAAAGGAGACAACTCTTTAAAATGTCTTCAAGCAGCCGAGACGAGGTCAAGGCTCGAGCTAACAGCTGACAGAGGAGAGCAAGGAAGCTTCAGCAGTTTCCGAATACTTCACAGCCTACACAGACACATACACAACACAATAAACGGAGTAAAGGTCTACTAAAAGTGTCAGGGAACAGTCCTGTATCAAATGTCACCATGTTGCATTGGGATTGGAATGCTTAATCATGAAAAACAATCACTTCTGAATGGAAAAATGTCAACTTTGAACCCCTGATCTGCAAGATGACTGATTTGGTACAGGGCCTAAACGAAAAATAGAAAAAAATAAACCCCAAGACATAAATACATACAGTTAGTTTACAGTGAGACACTTGACACAAATCATTGCATTATACCTCAAATCCTTTTTATTTCTTATTTGCAGAACTAACCTGTTCCACACAACCACATAGAAATCATAGAAATACAGCTCATACATACAGGCGCGAGCACGCACACACACGCACGTACGCCGTTTAGCATTACCTCCCCTCTGATAGTTAAGTGCTTTAGATATTGAAAAGGTAAGTGCAGCGCATGCATTACCAGAATACAGGGCTTGTACAGACTCACAATAACCTCCATCTACCTGAATAAGAATAAACCCTGCAGGTCAAGCAGTCAGTTTCAATATATCTTTTACATCGAGGTAAGTGTTTAAGATTGACTCGATCTGTACAGGCAATGGCACAACCTGTGAGGAATATAATATGCTGCAATGTGGGTTTTTAAACAAAAGCTAAAAAGGACTCTTGGAAAACCTTGATTATTAATAATACCTTGAACTGAATACAGACAGAGAGCCATCGCACATGAAACATATCAACTGTAGTCCGAGTGTAATTCACCACAGGTGAACAGTAGGACATCAGCCGTCCCACCGATATGTATACGTATCACTTTTGTAAGGTAAGATCGAGAAGGCAGGAATACTTGTGGTCGCCATCCCACATGGTGTGCTACCTTTAGACTGACAGAACTGATGTAATCAAAGCAGAGGAGTCCCAATGTCACCCATGTCCTAATCTTATCAGCAGTTACCAGTTTTTACAGTTTGCCTTTCACTGATCGATGCAGTGAAAAGCAGCTTTGGAAAAACTGCCAACAATAGGTTTGCAACATAGACTGTAAACAAAAGATAGCCACCATTATCTCGCCCGTTGGTTAGTGAGTTTTTACTGTTTTTGTATTCAAACTGGATTACAGAAGCGAGAAGGTAGACCCACCCTAAAGCATACACTGGTTTATCCACATTTTTGACCTGAATTGGGACCAAAATTTACAAAATGAGCATAATTTTGTATTACATATGACTTGAAACTACAAATTGAGACCATAAAGCCTCCACGGAGTCATATAGCAATAAGTAGGAGTGCATTTTTAAATGTATAGAACAGGAGTCGCTCTCCCCTGCTGGGAATTAGAAGGAATCCAGGTTTATGGCACTTCTACATACTTTACTTTTCAGACCCGGAACTACGTTCATCTTTTATATACAGTCTATGGTTCCACAGGTTATACTAATTAACGCTAACGTTCTGTTAGTAAGGCCCACGTTTCCAGTTTAAAATACTAGTGCTAAGCTGTGAACACGCCATCCAATCAAACAGCTGTTAGTACAAATGTAGGTCGCATCATACAATGTAGTGCTTAGCATTTTAAGATAATGTGGCTATGCGCGTGTTGCTGTAAAAACATAACAAAACAAACAAAAACACCTCAGTGCATGACTAAACATTTTTAGGGAGAACTATAATTGCTGCTCTGGCACCAAAATTTTATCCACTTAATAACTTTGCTTTCTACTGTTCAAAGAGCCTGAGTCTGAACATTTACACCCCCACCGCACTCTACCCCACCAACAACAGTATCAAGCGATTTATTATTTTTTATGTAATCATGTGGAAGCTGCAAAGACTTAATTTGCATCCAGACTGGTTTGAACAACCTACCATCGCTGAGCAGCTGATGGACTGTGTAACTGTCAAGTATCGCAAGCAATCAGAAACACACGTTTCAGTAGTGATTACTGGGCTCTTGCTCGGTCACTCAAACTCATGCAGACACACACATAAACACACATACAAAAACACAAGAAGAGTGTGTTCTGAGTCTGTAGATGGAGTAGGCCTGGAGACAGTGCAAAAGGTTGCACAGCTGCAGTTCAGAATGTCTCCTCGTGTTTTCTTTGTCAGTTCCTCCACTGTATGAAGGTGTGGGGGTGAGGCTTAAGGGTGGGAGTGAGGGTGGGGTCAGCCAGAAGCAAATACTGATAAATGTAAGCCATAGAGTGCAATGTTCACTTTGGCTTCACTAGCCACTTTTGCTTGTTACATTTTTATTTTGTTTACCATGAAAATTAGTTAATAAATCTGCTTCTGTGATCAAGTTTAAGTTTGGGAATCCAAGCCAAAGTGGTCAGAAGAAACAAAAAGGAAGAAAAATCAAAGAGTCCACATCTAAGGTATATAGATATATATATGTATGTCTCAGATACAGAACTTGAATGGACAGAAAAGCCCTTTTTGTTGTTCCTAATGAATTATTCAAATACAAAGCTGGACGTGGCCATTCAAGTTCTGCGATGAAGGACAGAGGAGGAGAGGTCATAGCACATCTCACTAGAGCTCTGGGATAGGATGGATGAGAGGGTGGTTGGGTATACAGGCAGGTGGTCAGTCAGAGGAGGGATCAGACTTTGGGATGGGCTCGTCTTGGCTGGCCTCCAGCTCTGCAATGGCGGGTGAGGGCGGGGGCGAAGGGGGAGAGGGAGGGGAGGCGGGTTCGTCCTGGTTGTCACAGTCGTCGGTCGTCCTCCTTCTCTCCCCTGCTCTCTCAACAGCACTCTCCCCCCGCAGATGGTAGGTAGCGAGGGACTCCTCCAACACCGAGCGGTACTGCCCCCGGTGGTGCATGCGGAACTGCCGAAGAGCCTCCAGCAGATGAGCTGCCGTGCTGCCACCTCCCTCCTCACTCTCCTCCTCCTCCTCCTCTCCCCCCGCACAGGCCTGAGGTGACACGCCAGGGTCAGACTCTGCAGGCACGCTCCATTGTCAAACACACACCAGCACACACATATATATATTTATATACACACGCGCACACACACACATATCACCTTACAATCAGCGGCACATCACACACACAGACATCTACCACACAACAGCATCACAGCATCAAGAGACATACTTGCACCAGACGGACAGGCCCATGCAAACGCTACCTCTGACCCTCTGACCAACAGTCCTTTGTGAGATTTGCTGTGTAGTGTAACGAGGGGAGGGGGAATTCATCAGTACCCACAAGCCCAAAGAAAAGAGCCTGCAAGGCTAGACTCCACTGACATTAATACAACAAATACACCCATGCATTTATGCACACACTTCTTCACATTCACCCTGGTGGGCCGTTCAAGACCTGACACTGATCTCGTCTTCAGAATGAAGATGTTTGTAAAAACGCCTGCAGCCTTCCTTAAAAGATGCTGGATGTGGGATTCTCTGCTCTAACATCATATCCATTTCCTGCAGTATAAACAGAGTGCTGAAGTTTAAAACGTTTCCAGTTGCTGTTATATTATTTGCAGCTGTAAATACTTCATACCATTTCTTTTTATTTATCTCTTAATAGTGACGGTGCGGTGTTACATATCGTAAATTACCCGAAAAAAAAAAAAAAATCAGCCCAGTTGTATGATTTAATTTGATTGTCTGCAATAACGTTAAAACATTTATTTATAGAAGGTGCTAAGAAAAAAAATCTGTGACTCTGCCCTTAAAAACAAACAAACAAACAAAACAAAAAACTTTTGTGCTATCCAGATTAGATGGCTTTGTGGAAGTCCCTATCTGACCAAATCATTGTGGTTAAAGGTGCAAAATGAGCCAAAATTAAAAAATGACAACTTAAATCTGAGGTGGGTTTTAATTTTTTAAAGAACATTAGGATCACATCCCATATAAATGTGCTTGAATAGACAAATCAATATTTTTGAGCAGAATCATGATGCCGAGGGAGTGTTAACATTTAATTCAACTTAATTTACATAATCTTTGGCTTGAGATTTCTTAGACAAACACAGCGAGCACAATGCAGCATGGGTACTTTAATTATTGGGTAATTAAAGCACAGATGATCCTGACATTGTTTTCGTAAGCCGTGTGCATACCCGTTCTATGTAACAGAAGAATAATATCTCTAATCTTATTTTTTATTTACACCGATTTCCACATAGTCAAAAAGACATGAGACAGAAAACAGTAAGAAAGCCTAAGGCCTCTCTGGGATCGATACGGCTGTTGGGAGGATTTCTGCAAAATTTAGACACAGATTTGAATTATATTTTTACAAGATGTGAGGCTAGGCCTAGCTTAAAATTAGAATTTTGGATTTCGATCTATGAATTTTTTGCAGGGATTTTTTAACATTGTGAGAAAGATCAAAAACTGGACATTTCAGGCAGTATGTTCACAAATAAATATCTGATTGAAGACCTTATCTTGAATTTTAGGAAAGTATCAAAACCAAATCTGGGTTCAAATATCTTTCTAGATCTAATCACTCAGTGCTTTGCAGAAGTATGGCTTCCCGATGAGGTGAATAAAACTTTTTTTTAAATGTCCTCCAAGCATTTGTTTAAGTGCACACACTGAGTATATGAAACAGAGTAACGAGAATCCACCTTAAATAAGCTGTGACTACCGAGTATATCAGTAACACGAAGTAAATATTTAATGTAACAAATAAAGCTAGCAGGTTCTTTTGAATGACTTTCTGCTGCTAGGTTTCCAAACACAAAAACCCCCCCAAACGTGCATTTTTCAAGCATTAACTATATGAAATCAATGGTTTAAAGGATATGCGCTCGCTGCTGAGAGGTTCAATAGGTTTATCGAGGTCTTATTATACATCCCATTTCGATGATAAATGTGAAATAGAAACAGACGCTTGGAGCTTCAGTGCTTTTCAACGTGGAATGCAGTCAACTGAGGCTCCCTGAACCTGTCAAGGTTATTCCGTTTATTCTATCCTCCGCCCTCTTTCACACTTATATCACATTCATTTTCTCTCGCTCTCACACATACATACAGCGGCACACAGAAAGAGTGTCCTTGTCTGGGCTGGTGTTTGTTTATGAGGTTATGTTGAGGCAGGGTGAAAGGCTGAAGAGGTGAAGGGCGGGGAAGAGTTCAGAGACAGGTTAACTCACCCCTTCTTCTTCTCTGTGAGGGTTCAGCCTGTTGTACACAGCCTCGATCACACTCCGCCTGCAAACACACAAACAACACATAGTTTCCTGCTTACAGGAGACAAACAGCACCGACATAATGCAGCTTCTGTTCGCTCTCAGTAAATGTATATTGATTGAGGACTTAATGGAGCTAAAAGCGACTTTGTCAACTTTAGAGAATTCACCATTCATGCATATGACACTCTGTAATCTCTTCATTCATGTGTGCAGTCAGTTAATGTTGTGTTTTCTGCATGTGTTGGCTTTTTAATGTTTATCCAAAGTTGTTGTGGATGCAACTAAAGGATGCAGACACTTGCGTTTCTCAGTGTTTTATCGTCATCAAATCTTGAAAGGCTTTTCTTGTATAACTGGATAAATCCCAAACATAAACAATATATACACTTTTGAATTTGATGAAAAAAATCAAAACTTTTCACATCTTTAATCAACCCAGACTATTTTAACTTGTGGGTCATTATATACATCTAATGCTCTCCTAGTAAGACATGTTGCTAAAAACACATCAAACAGATTGACTGCTTATAAACCCAAAGAGCCAGATTTACAAGATGGGGCAAATTAGCATGAGATGGGAGAGGAAAGTTCTGCAAGTGTTCTACTAACAAGGTGCTAGTTCATAAGCAAAGATGCAGCCAATTTATTTCAATAATGACTAACACCATCCATCGACAGCACAAATTAGCGGGTCAGAAATGAGCAGGCGCGATAAGGGAGTGCGTATTCAACCTACTAAAGTAATACAATGTAAGAACAGGTTTTATCTCTGTGTTTAACGACACAACTCGAGCGTCACTTTAGACCAATGAGCAGTTAAATAAGAATTGTTGCTTTTTTGACGTAAAGGCGGAGTCTTCAGTTACAAATTGTTGGGAATTTTAGGTGGATAAATGGCATCTTTGAATATATAAGGTGGCGTATGGGACTGATTCTGTGAAGTGCTGCATTATAAAAAAATACTGGCACCTATGGTATATACTTGAAAATCCTAGGGGACTGACCTCTAACCTTGAGGTCTAGGTTACTGGGAATTTAACTTGTTTGAGATTTTTTGTAGCTGCACCTATGGGATGAATTAAAAATCATCCCATACAACATTTTCAGACAACCTGACCTCTGGCTTGACGTTGACGTCACTGAGATTCGAACTCAAAGAGAGATTTTTAATGGTAATAATTTGAAAATCTTACGCTCCCCATTCCCAAGTTATTGCATTCACAAGCTTAGGTGTTCATTCGGCCTGTCGAGGCGACGACAAAACCATTGTCATGAGCCATTTTGGCTGAAGGGTAAAAACTATTCCACCTTCTAAACCTGAAATGTGTTTAACATTAACCAGTAGGATGTGCAATATAAGAATACAAAACCTTACTTTCTGGCAAAGCTGCCTGACCCCTGTGTTAATAAAGTTTCTGTTACTGTGCCATGTATATAAAAACGTGTTTTTTACCTGCATGATGTGTGATGGTGCAGGTAATCGAATGTATCATTTTAACTTAAATTTAAGAGCACTTTAATAGCTATATTTAATAGCTGTATTTTGACAGACATTTTAGGCTGCATGTATTAGCTATATACTAGAGAGAAGGTAAAAAAGCAGTCACAAGACTCCTCACAAGTTCTGTGAACAGATCTCTGTTAAATTCAGTTAAATGTGGTTAGATTTTGATTTTACATCAACAATACCAGTAATCACAAAATACCAGAAATATGGTGAGATCAGATCTAACCATGGCACTCCAAAGCATAACCCTTTACTTGCCCTTCATAACGGCGATAAGAAATGTGCTATGAAAACAAAGCTGTTTTTTGTGACTTGTGAGCGAAGGATTCAACTTCTAGTTCATCGCACAGTGTTAACATTCTGCCGATAAATTTCTATGGAATGAATCTATTCAAATTTTCAAGCCTCATAATAATAACTATATACAAGTTTTAAGTGTAGAAAGAGTAGATTTTTGTTGTATATTTACTTGCTGGCCAGGCCTCCACCAGGAGGAAGGTTCGGGATGTTCTCTGAGGCAATGCTCCTTAGGACAGATACCAGGTCAGGGACTCCAGCCTCTCCACAGTTTCCCATAAGCTCTACAGACAAATGGAAAGATGTCAAGAGCTATAATACAGAAAGTTATACACCATTTTTGGAATTTAACCACCACCTTTCTCTACAAAGGCTGAGAATTCACCCATAGTAAATCAGATAAACCCCTGCTTGCCTTCTGCTGAGGCACTCAGTAGAAGACTTCAAATATTTGTAATACCTAAAAAAGACTTATTATGTCGAAGTTATATAGATATAGACAGCACCTAAGCACTGTATGTGGCCTTGTGTGTTTCACTTAACCTTTAGAAACAGGCTCAACTATAACTAAACACTTCACAAAAACCAACCACAAGTTTCAACCGCAACATATCAGACGTGACAGTTTAAATACTAACAAGAAAGATGCTGACAGATAAATAGCAATGTTTCTCTTTTTAAACAACAGTATAAAGACTGTGCTGTTGAACACAATAATAAATACAGTACATATTCTAAATTTTGTTATTATGTTTGTGCTAGAGAAAGTTGTTTTTCTGAGCTTCCAAACTTAGCAAATTGTTTTTTAAGTGCATAACCTTGAACTTTAATTAGAAATTGTGTGTGTGTGTGTGGGGGGGGGGGGGGGACTGAATAAGCATACTAAACTCTTCACAGCCTGGTGGTGAGTGAATGTTGGCTTTTATTGAAAGATAAAAGTAAAGAAAAGGGATGTCCTTAAAGGCAAAATAAGAATTATTGCAAACCCAAAATCATACAGTCATAGTTTGCAGGTTTGTTTGTGTGTGTTCAGAATGCTGACCCTCAACACGGGTTTCCAAGTATTTATCCAATTCCTCTTCCTTCTTCACAGCCTCCTCTGAGATCTTGGGAGCCGCAGAGAAACACACCAGCACCACACTCATATTGTCCCTGCTCCCCTGGAGAGCAAAGATTGGAGAGAGAGAATGAAGAATGCGTTTCTTTAGCTGGAGGGCCAGTGTAAAACACTACATTAATTGGCATTTATAGGACACACACAGTTCCTTGGCCTTTAACCAAATGGGTAGCCACCTTGTCATTACCTTGTAAAACTCCAATTGGTCACAGTAATGTTCTGTAAGTGTACAGTGTCTCATACATCACAAAAGCCGCTGCAGTGGAGGAAATTTATAGCAGCGTGTGGCGTACAGCAAGGTAAAAATAACCAAGGTGCTGTGCACTCACTGATTCTTGGAGTACCCAAGACACAAAATAAGTGATGCAGAGTGTAATAGTCTAATAGATTCTGCTAAAGCCATTGGATAATGAGAGAATTTAAAGCACCAGTGCATTATTCATCACATTGTCTTTCACTGTGAGACATAAAGCATTTTAAATATTTAGATGTGTATTATTTTTGTTACACTCAGCTGCAGTTGTCCATCTTTTACTTTAATATGCTATATTTGGTCTTTTTATATGGCATTAGATTTCTATTACGAAAAGTGGCAGCTGTTTCCCACAAATACACTTCACTTAGGCGAGGTGCCCAGGCATGTGAACTGCTGTCCAAGTGTTTCTGACAACTCATTTAGCACTTTAAAAAAATCCATCAGGGGCATGACACCATCCATATACTTCTGGACAATTGTTCTCTCATATTTGGTAGTTTAGTCAGTGCTAACCCCGACCTGGTCTTCTGTTTCCAAATCAATCAGAAGTTTTTATAATCCCTTATCAGATAGTCTGAGTCTAAGATTGCAGGATGAGATTCCAACAGTAGTCTTTTTTTCTGCTCTGGAGATTCCAGCATAAACCGGACGGCCACTTTAACTGGAGCCTACAGCTAGTGGAAACTCCTTCATATGCTGCTACACTGAGCTCACTGAGTCTTCAGAGTTAAACAAGGACAACCAGCTGCAATTGGAGTCAGTCTTCATTTTTCAAACAGTATTGTTTAAGATGCGTGTCTCTCTGACACCCTCAGAAATAGCTTTTGGATTTACTCTAATAACCAGATCTGCTCTGACATTTGGTATACTAGAGTAAATAGTCTTCAAATACTTTCCCACCAGAGCAAATCAGCCTTCTAAACAGATTATTACCTACACATTCACCAAGCTATTGTTGGTTTGCATGCAACAAGTAATCTTTCAGACATTTGTAACTGTGATACAGCTCGGCCCCATGGAAATACATTAAAGTAAAATTTTGCATTTAAAATCATAATCCTATCAGTAAAACTAGTCAAAACAACTCTGTTTCTGCCCACTTTCACCTTAAATGTACACCATATATGAGAAACAACTTACCTTATGCAAGCAGGTGTCCACCACTGAGTTACAGACCTTCTCAAGGTCGTCACACACCAGAAGTCGTGAATGGACAAACTCACACAGCTCCTCGTTGGACATGACATCCCAGATCCCATCGCACGCCAGGACTATAAACTCGTCTCCTTCGGCTACCCGCTCCAACACACATACCTCAGGCTCGGGGCTCACCAGCTGCTCCGTGGGGCCCTTACCATCCACACATTTGTAGTCGTAGTCCCCCAGGGCCCGGGACACAGCCAGGGAACCGTTTACCCTCTGGATCATGACTGAGCCGCCAGCATTCTGGATGCGCTCCTTTTCACGTGGGTTGCAGGGCTTGTGGTCTTGGGTGGAGAAGCCCACCTTGCTGTCTCGACTAAGCACAGCCCGTGAGTCACCGCAGTTAATGAAGTAGAGGTGGGTCGGGCTGAGCAACACGCATACTGCCGTTGATCCGCTGCGGTCCAGGCCCTGCCGCAGGTCTGAGAAGCTGCGCATATACTCGTCAATGTTCAGGAAGCCAGAGCGGATGCCGTCTTTCACGCCTTCCACGGAGCTGGGTCCTGAAGCAAATTCAGCCCCTCCTGACAAGATGTGCTCCAGCAGGTGACCAGAACAGTAGTTGGCCACCCGGGAGCCAGCGTGACCATCGTAGACAGCAAAGAAAGACCAGTCGGTGAGTCCATGGGGAAGACCCACCACAGCTGTGTGGGCGTCCTCCATTTCCACCCTCCAGCCTTGCATGGAGCTCAGGCCGTAACGCAGCCCATTGCCCTCACCGTGGGCACTATGTTTCTCCGTCTTCGGCTTGTCCAGGAATGCACCCATTGCTGCCTATAGCTAGAGAGTGGAAGAGAAGAAGACAACTCAGTAAACATTGCACTATAAACAGCAAAGACAAAGAAAATAGTATCTCTTGCACAAAGTCAGTAACTTTGACCACACCATAAACACCAACTTTGTAAGTTTTTGAGTTAGACCTATAGCCAGTGCTCCCACACATAGACTTTCCTATAGGTAACGACCAAGGTATGTTAGTCCAAGTAATTCTATCATGTTTCTGTATAGTAAACATTCCACTCATCCTTTCAGTTTCCCTAATGACAAACTGACTAGGCAACTATTGTGGTAGTTCTCAATATCACTGAATGTCTTCTCCATAATGTCTATTGATTGGATAGACTGTTTCATTTTCATTTGGCTGTTTAGCGGATCATCTACCTCAATCTCACGAGGTAGCTTGGATAAAATGAGATGGCTACATCAGCAAGGGCGCTATAAGACCTTCTCCAAATTGCACAACACTGGACATTATATTCTTCATTTCCAGTTAATACTTGTACAGCTGCTGTTATTGTGTATATATTTATTTATATTTCTTCATACATTCTTATATAGTTCTATATTGTGTATTTTGTTGTACAGTTATTTTATTTTCAACTTTAATTTATATATTTTATCTTATTCTTTCCCAGTTAAATTTACCCTTCATTCTAATTTGTGTTGTACAGTTATTTCATTTTTAACCTTAATTTATATTTTATTCCCTCCTAGTTAAATTTACCCTTTTTAATTTTTCATATTTATTTCCTATCTTATTCCTTTTTTTTTCTTTAGGTCACGAGCAGTTGTCCAAGCATTTCACTACATATCGTACTGTGTATGACTGTGTACGTGACAAATAAAATTTGAATTTGATTTGAACAAATCAACATGTGAACCAAAATAACTGCCCAAGATGGAGGCAGATGATCAACTGTGGTAAACACTAGCAAGAAGCCAAAAGAAGAATAAGACGATGGATTTTTGTTATAGATAATTTAAGAACGCGTTGGCACACACGTGTGCACCCTGTGAAAATAATTATTTGGACAGAGACAACTTTTTACTAATTTTGGTTCTGTGCACTACAGAGTCTACACATTATGTCCATGTACATAACTGGAACATGTTAGTGTTCAAAGATATATAGAACTAACTGTATTCCAGTTGTGTGGGAAACCCTCTGCACTGATAAACTCATTAAGTTGATGCATGTTATCATATATGAATAACTGCACATACTGACCAAAAAACTATACATTGAAGGTCTTCACGTCAGTTCCAAATTCTAAACTTTAACTCCCATGTTGTAAAATGTAATAATCCAGAATTGTTCAGACTATGCTTAGAAAACAGCAATACTGAAATAAACAATTAATGACTGCATTTATAAATCTTATTGTACACGTTTGATAAAAAGCCATTTTCAGTTCACAGATCACAACTTTGGCAGTTCTATAACAGAATAGAGATGGCACGATACCACTTTTTTATGTCCGATACCGATACCGATATCATAAATTTGGATATCTGCCGATACCGATATGAATCCGATATAGTGTTTTTTAATCAACAAAACTGTTTTTTAAATATCTTGCTGCATTTTGTATAAGTTCATACTCAAGTTTAAAACAACAACTACACTAAAGCTATTCTGTTATACCTGTATGCAAAAAAAAATATTTCATAGTTCAGCAATACTGATCAATCTAATAAACTTAAACCTACACCATCCTCCCTATTCTGGTATTTTAAAGAGTACTTAGCATATATATTAAGCAACCTAACTAATAGAGTTCCAACTCCCAGCAACAATAAAAATAAATAAATAAAAAATAGGGAACCACCCCTCACGCTCCACCTCATGATGCTTAATCGACGTAATCAACCTTAATTTGATGCAGTGTGAAAAAAAAAATGCACAGAAATCAATTATTTTTCAAGAAATATTAAATAGATTCAACATCTTTCTTCAACAAAATTGCAGACTGCACAGATGGTACCTTCCCAAAGGAAAAAGTACTATAGCTTACTAGGGTATATATATTAGACTTAATAGTTACTATATACAGTAATTGACTTCTATTCATTTTACATCAAATTAAAACTTTGGGTGTCAGATAATTATTTATTAAAAGCTAGACATTTTAAATGAGAATAAGAAAGAAAAGTATGTCTTTGTGCACCCTTTTCCCTGTTAATGCCCTATCGGCCCCCCTGGCTAAACTCTGCTAGATCCGCCCCTGCACAGTTACCAGCGTCAGCTACGTAGAAAAAGATCCTCGAGTAGAAAGTAATATTAAATACATTCTAACAATAGCTGATCAAGCTTAAACGTGCTGCTGTTGTTCAGCCGCTGGTTTCCTCTTTCTGGTGCAAAGTGGGCCAAAAGCAAACTAGAGTCACGGACTCGCGACAGAAAAGCCGATCAGCTGATCGTTAAGCAGTTTCATGATTGAAGTAGCAGCAAGAAGAGGCAGTCGTTTGTTAAGCTTAACGCAGGAATGCTTTACAAACATTCAGAGATGGACTTACACACTTGCTTTACTTCTCTCGGGATAACTTTATCGGAGATGAAATGCCGGGTTGCTAGCGAAGCTCCACATGCTATCCAGACCACCGACAGGTCCCGCATGCCACAGCCGCTCTATCACGTGATGCATACTGCTCCAACGTGCTAACGTTCTGAGGTGAGTTACGGGGTGTTGCAAGTTTTGTGAGGTGCTTTCGTGATATTTAATGGATCGGATTACATTTTTTATTTTTCTCCGATATCCGATCCAGTAATTTAGGTCAGTATCGGACCGATACCGATACGTAATATCGGATCGGTCCATCTCTATAACAGAACACAACATTCTAAAGTGCATATAATAATGTGCTTTGTACTATAAATCTCTCTAAATCACCGGTTTTTGATGTCAGTAGTTCAGTAGGTTGCTTCATACCGTGAGTACTGAAAGCTTTTAATTACTCAATGGAGGGTGAGAGCCAGAGATCCTGACAAGACAAAGATAGCTGAGGAGGAACCACAGAGTCGAGGATTACACTGTGGAAGCTTCACCCAGCACACAGAACCTCTTTCACTCTGAACACACAGTAACTAATACCATTAGTTAACTTGTTGTCGGGAAGTGGAGAGGCATTACTGAATCAGCAGGGCATAGATTCTCTGCTGCCAAGAGCTGAATTAAATCTCACTTTGAGTCGTGTTTGGTCTTTTCCTCAACATAAACCTTGTTCACTTAAAAAGAACCGCAGAACCTCTTTGTCCATGAGTTAATCACAATCAGCCTTTTAATTATTAAAGCCAGTGGCGTCAGGCGGGCAGACGTCATTAGTTCTTAACATTTCAAGGCCCTGTGTATCCACGATTTCAGGAGAGATTTTACTGCAGTGGAAAGTTAGCAAGTATGCTATGTTATGATGCAACAAATGCAGAGAAACTGTAGGACTGCTCATTAGGAAGCAATTTACTAGAAATGTACAAGCTTTTGTCATCTCTGTACCTTGCCAAGGACATTGTGTGTTGCTTTTGCAACAGCTGAGTCGGGCTCAACTTATCTGATGGAAAACCCTATACTGTTAGCACACCAGCTGTGAAAACAGCAGATTCATTTGAAGTCTATACTTTGCTAATCTATCTTTTACTAGTTTACTACCTATAAAAGGTAAATGACAGAGCATGAGAGAAACCATGCTACGTCACTACAAAGGGTCAGCAGTTATTTGAGGTTTGCTACATTACAGTACTTCAATCTTAATCGCGATTTAATGGCAAAGAATGATTAAGTGAGTTGGAAATAATGGGAAAGCTGCATTATAATGTTGTGCTGAAGACATGTCCTTCAAAGATTTTACTGCACTTAGAGTAGGGCTGTAACCCTTCTGAAACTAAGATCCAAATCACCAGACAAACAGCTGTTTGTCCCTAGTTAAATGTCCATGTTCATGAAGAAGTCATCAGACCTAACTCTGGTAACTCTTGCTGACTGTTGAAAAAATAAGCATGACCCAAAAGACAGTTGTGAAGAGTTAATACACCCCATAAATAAATCTCCAGTAATGTAGTGAAATGTCAACATAACTGACATAACTGTTCACTGTTTGTGTGTGAAAAGGTCAAATAAGTACACACACTTACACCCTTACCTAAAGGGCAAACAGAAGGGAAAAAAACTTGCATAACTGCAAATGACAGCAATACCCAAGAGAGACTCTCACATTAAGCTGAAAGTGCAAATAAAGTTGTTAAATCAACACAATTTTTGTTCTTCTGTCCATTTACTAAACGATATTTAGTTAAAGCCTTCAACATTTAATAATGATCCCCATGTCTTCATCATAACTAGGAATAAAGCCAATTAACTACTGGCACAGCACTCAGGCCAAATCCAAGGTAAACGCACTGCTATTGAGACTAAAAAAAGCTGGATATGTTTTAATACCTCTAATGTTGAAATTAGGAACGTTTCTAGCAACTAATTTACAAATTATTTAAAGTAGACAAGGAAACAATAGCTGACTAGTCTAAAAATAAGAACATACTAAAAAGATCATCAGATTGGTGAACTGTCCAGGGTGTACCCTGCCTCTCGCCCTATGGTAGCTGGGATACCAATATGAAAATTGGTGGCTAGATCATGATACCCACTACAGTCTCCAAAACCTTCCTTTTACTTTTCTCTGGTATTTTCTCTTCGCATGAATTAATTCAGACCTAAATGTGAGCAACTGCTACAGTATGGGGCGATTCACAAAACGCATGGTTGGTGTTACACTCACGAGATCTCGAAATCAATGAAAAGCTATAAAAATCAAAAGAGCCTTGACTGCATATTGACTTTTCACTGGGTGTTACTTCCCACATGAGTTCGCACACTCGCGCACACACACAAAGACACACAGCGTGATGGCCATGTGCCCAAAAAAGGTTGGTACGTGCAAGGAGTGACTACAGCTGGTTTCACGTATGTGTGTGTGTGCGTTTGTGTCTGCTCTGCGCATGCGTGCAGTGTCATAGTCTATGTGCGAGAAAAAGATACTCTATAAATACGCCAGGATGGTTTAGATTTCATGACTAGGGTGAGGAGTTGAACCATGCCATTGACATTTTTTAAACTGCTTTCTTGCTACGTGATTATGACAACTAGATTTTCTAAATTAAGCTCATATTTTCCACTCTTGTGTAGCCTGTATTTTAATGTACTGTATGTTAAGAAAAAGCACTTAGACGTGCTATGAGAAAGGGACAAACGTGTTATGTTCACCCACAGTGATTCTCTCTAAAAATAAAACAAACACACTGCTATTGCCTAGCAACCACCCACCCTGCAGTGCAAACATCCAGCCTAGGCTTCATTCAGCGACATCCCCTTCTCTATGTCTTTCTCTGTCTAAAAGAAATACACACACACTCTCAGCTGCTTGGTAGGGAGAAGAGAGAGGAGTTGCATCATCCATCCATTAAAGCAGTTGCAGCAGCCAGCCCTGAAAGGAGACATGCAGACTGCAAGAACACATGCAGATATGATGAGGTATCTCTGGCTGATAATGGCTGTTAATAAACTGCTGGCAAAAAACACGTACACAGAGAAGAGAAAAGCTGGGAAATATCTGGACTATGACATCAAACTGAAACTAGCAACTCTCAACTACTTAACCCCCCCTTAAAACTGCTATCACGCATACAGTAACCACAGGTCGAAACAGTCACCCCCGATGCTGAAACACACGCCTGCCAAAAACCACTGGCTTTGAAAAGGGAAGTGGAAGGTCGGGGATTACATAATGCTGCAGAGAGTCCAAATGCTCTGCTCAGAGCAGCCACATTCATACGAAACAGCCATCCTGTTCAATAATAGTAGCTCACAGGTTTCAGCATTATCCATATATACACTATAACTCACTGGTTTTCACCTAATCCGACTGATTTATATAAATGTGTGTGAAGGTTGGTTACAACTTTACATGTTAATAAGAAGAAGATTTAAGACATTTCATTCGCTCCAGGAACTTCAAGACCTTTACACTGCTTCCCGTCTATAAAAGGTTTACTTTGGCTCAAAACCAGTCTTTTGGGAGTGACTGTCAAGGCTAAGAAACCTGTGTTACCTGACCTAACAGAAGTCTATGCATTTTAGACTTGAATAACTTAAACCCCACTTCAAAAATGGCTGTTTAAAATCACAGTCCTATTTTATTCTTTTTATTTTATAAGGAAAAACTCAGTATTTCCAATATCCAATTTTTGTTGAGTAATACAAATTGACATGTGCTCCTGCCTTGATAAATAACAGTGTCTTTATAGAGAGCACAATAAGGGATTACTTTTAAGATGGTTAAAGAGGACACAGCCAGTTAGTCAGTTGCCTGGTGATTACCAATAGCCCAGCCCTTGGGGCTTTATACTGCTGCTGGAAAACATAAGCCTGCTTCATTGACAAGTTTTTCCAAGGTACTGTTTATAAACTTTCTTGACATTTACAAAATATAACAAACCATTATATTTAACTGCTGTGAAGAGCAAAGCCACAGAACAAAGTTGCTGCCTAGCAAATAAACAGGACACAGACTGAAGGAGGCAGCGAGCAGTATTTTCCAAATATACACTTGCCACTCAGGTATACTAATGGCCACCCAAGTATATTTTTATTTTATTTTATTTACACAATGGCCTTAAAACTGATATAGTTTTGAAAGTTCAATCTTTCCACTGACAGTTCTTAAAGTATAGCATTTCCTTACTGCCAGGTAGGTCAGTTTGCTGTTGTGGCAGTCTTCTGTATCATTTAGCTGTCTTGAATCTCTGACTTAAACTCCACCATCTTAATTGCTGTGAGCACTCACTCTAGCCAGAACCTAGTGTAGGTGATGACGTGATGCTGCTATGCTGAAGTTGATGAGTAGAACAGGAACAATCATTACCTGCTGTGAGGTCCAAGATGGTGGAGTTGAAGTCTCTTTGCTGGATACTTAACAAGCTGATTGTCATATTTGCATTTCTTCCTCATTTATTTAAATTAGCATGTGTAAGCATCAGTTTGCATGTATGCACATGCACAAGCTTCAGCACAAATGCAATAGTACCACCAAGAGAGACTAAATACAAGCTAGCGCATTATCTTAACATTACTATTATTTACTAACATCAACTTCGAAAAAACAAACATACATTTAAATGATTGGTATTCCCACAAATAACTCCCCGTTCTTTTTCCTTGGTGCCTGTACTATTATACAAGTTCAGCATATTCTGAATACCTTTTCCTTATCCGAGTTTACTTACAGCCCCACCAAGCTGTCACACAAAAGTTACTCACTTCATAATTTAACGCACAGTTTCACATGAAAGAGCCAGTGCTGGGAGTATACAGGTTCTGGCAGCAAATGAAGAACAGTAAGATAGGTAATGTCGTCTGTGTGATAAAAAAAAAAAAAAAACACTATAGGTTCTAATAAAGTCTATCCAAACCCTGGAATCAAAGCAGTGAAAAGTACCAACAGTAAAAGTTTACAGAATGATCACTGTCATGGTTCTAATGTGAAGATGTAACTATTATTACTAATTTTCTTTTAGTTTTTATATCCATCTATAAATTTTTAAGTTCATACAAACTTATAGAATAAGTCCAGTTGCTTTCTTTTCCAAACTCCTTAGACTACCACGGCCTTGATGACTGAGAACCAACACAGACTTTGATCAGGGGTGTCAAACCTAAGGGACAGGGGCCAGAATTACCCCAACAGAGACTCCAATCTGGCCCATTGGATGGTTTAGGATAATGTGAAGGACGACATTAATTTTGGACTTTTAACTGCATTTTTAGTTTGTTGGACAACTTGTACAGCAAGACCTTCTCCATGGCCATTTATACTCCAAAGAAATTAAGTAACAGATTTCTGTATTTTACTTCTTACAACTTAAGCCCAAAAGTCATGCAGACAGATTTCCTTCATGTACTACAGTACTGTTTACAGTACAACACTGTTGAATTTGCGCTCTTTTTTTAATATTAAGAGATCTCATTGATTAAATATGTTGTTACATTTATCATTTAACATCTCCAACACCAATGTTTTGTTATCATATGCAATACAGTTTTAACTATAGTTGTTCAGCTGCAATCCTGGTGGCGTTAAACAGTGTGAGATTAAACAAAGAACAAATAAAAAAATTTAATTTATATCCAGGTTTTAGCTATTGATGTTAAGGCTCAGAACAAGAAAATTGTTTTCAAACTGCTAGCATGTAGAAGGCAAAAAAATAAAAAGTCATAATGAATCTATTTCATATGGATGCTCAGTTAGAAAAAGAAAAAGAAAATATCTGCCAACTGAGGTCCACGGGATCTTCCAGGAATAGTGACACAACAAAAGTCAGCAGGCGGTGATTTCCTGCATGCTGACCTCTCATCTCTGGTGTAAATTGCTTCAAAGCAGGTTAATTCTGCAACATAAGATGGGTGGTAACAAGCGAACCAACCCAACCTCTAATTCTGCTTCACCGTTCTGTCCTCCTAGGGGTCATCTTACTTTATTCTTTCACTGAAGTTGTAAAGCATGTCACTGGTCCATTTGGGCTTTGCCTGGCTTGTCTTGTGAGCATATATGGCCGCCAGAGAGTCTTACGCAGACTGTGCACTCATTTAAATACGTTAAATATATTTAACTTATTAAAAAAATAATAAATTAATGAAGGATCAACAAACGCAATACTAGAATACTGAGTTTTTTCACCTCTCTGCTTATTAGCATAAAAGGAGCTAGCAAGAATAATATGGCTATCTTACATCATTTACACTTTCCTGGATCTTTCAATCCACATGTTGAATTGATGACCACCAAAAGGAAAATTACTGATAAATATAACTCGATCTTGTGATATTCCTTCATATTTACATAGTGAAAGGGAGCCATGTGAAAGCACCATTAAACTAACAGCTCAGGGAGGACTGTGGGATAGTAAGTGAGGACTGAAGAGGATACAGCGTGTCAAATTTCACAGCTGCATTTGGAGGAGCCTCTGGTACGGGACAGCCTCGTCAAACTGCGGGGAAGCATTCAGTCTTGAGTTACGGACTTTGAAGCAAGCATACCCCGAATAGGGAAACAGCTCCTGTTGTGTAAGTGGTCCGGAGCAACAGTACTGGCCACACCTTTATGTTATATCTACTCATACCCCTGAACATAAGGTTACATGTTTATATAGTCTTGTTTATCTTATCTGATATTCTTAACAAAGGCCTGTACTGAAGGCATTTTTAAGCTTTACATTTCTTTTATTACACACAGAACAAAAGGTTCACATATCCAACTTTTGTTCATCTGCCCTTTGTGCACTAATCTGCAGCAGATTGCTTCAGAGAGGGGCATTACGCCTCCTGAATGACAGCAAAAATAACTTTGGTGTACAAAGCTCACAGGTAACATTTTACACTGTCAAAGTGCTTTTAAAGAAAACAGGTGTTACAAAAAACTAAAGTCAAACTGGCAGGTTTCTGCAATCCTTCAAGACAAGAGCATGGAAATGGGCCATGGGCCGTCTACCGCCGCACACCACAAAATCAAAGCCTAATACTTAACAAGACTCATAAAATCTGAGGCAGGAACCACAGAAAGAATACAACTAAAAGAAAAGCACCAATCCAGTACTTATAGCTCTTTTTCACTAGTACCGATCCGACTCGACTCGAACGTTTCCGTCGTTTTCCATTGGAACTCACTACCACCTAATGTGTGTGGAGTCATTATAGCAACATGGCCGAAGGTCCTGGTAACCATCTCAAAGTGCAGGAAATGGAACATAAACTGGAAGGAAGAAGAGAAATGTAAAAAAGAAAACCACATACGTGCACGCATGTACACACAAGCTATGATAACGAGGAAAACACCGTATTATTACTCAGGCAGAGAATCATAATGAGCAAGCTAGAAACAAATACAACCTATAACATTTTGTTTCATGGACATATCATGCTTATCACAGTTGTTGAGATCTGGGAAGGTCCACCTTAGGCTACGCTGCAGATTTAAAGCAAAACTATGAATCAAAGATAACCGAATCCAAGCTTAAGCATTACTTTACAAGCCAAGAACATCCAACATCCAACTTTTTCAAACTCTGCTGGTCTCAACATTGTGTCCAATATGATCAAACACAGTGTAAATAAAGCTTTAAAAAAATTCCAGCCTTTACAACGAAACCATATTTATTTCTAGAATTCTGATTAGAACTCGAATTAGAATTTACTTTCTGTAATTTTGATTAATATTAGACGAGTATTATAAAAGCACAAACATCAATGCGGCAATATTAACAGCAAAACACCTGCTTTCACTTTCCTAACCTACCTAACAAGGCTTATGCACTGGGGATGTTTAATAATTTATCTATTTTCTCAGACAAACATCATTAATAGGAACTGTTTTCCTCTTAACTGTTAACAATGAAATTAAAAAAAAAATAAAAAATCATGAAAATGTTCAAATGTCCACTATTGGAGGTAAATCATTCATTCATGTGACTGAGGTTATGCATGACTCAGCCCTCTCCTGCTGGTACAGATGCACATTGCTTTCTCTTTAACCGTCACTCTGTCTGCCTTCCTCTTCTCCTTCTATGTGCAAATCTGCACATATGCAGCTCTGCTGTGCTGTAAGCCACCACACATTTAGCAGTTAGTGGCTTTCAGATTATTCACTAAAGCAGTGCAAACTGCTCTCTACAATGGAGGATCAATGCGGTCAACTCGATGCCTACAGTTTCTACCAGTGCACAGCTAAAGCTGATAAGATCTGTTAAACTCTAAAATAATCTTGTTAACTATCTTCAGTCTTTCACTGACACTGGGTTTCATCTGCTGCTTTTGACTTTGCACAGTGAGTGCTGACTCAGGTGAAATAAACTGAACTCATCTCATATCTGACGAGCGGAGCACAAGCCCAACTAAGGGATGTCATTTACTGGTCACCTGGATACCTTATCACCATCTGATATAATAGAGAAGGTGGGCAGGGTGGCTAAATTTCAACACCACACGGTACATATCTGATAATTATTTTTGAATTTATCATCAGTTTTAACTTTGACACACCTCTGCAGTAAAGCAGAGTGTATAAAATGCACAAGAAGCTGCTGATAAACTTGTGTCCAGAGCTTCACTGTGAATGCAAACTGTAGCCGTCTTTTCCTTTGTCGTGGAAAGAAAAGGCAAAGGGCAAAGTCAGAGAAGAACTCATCAGGTTAGTCCTTAGTTCAATTAATCAGATTAATCAATTGATTTTGTCTTTCGCCAATTATAAAATAAAAATATCAGCATGAAAAACGTACTCTTTTGCTTTCGTTTTCACCGCAAAGGTTTCTGAAAATCACTCGCCTCCAAGATGACTAAAGGAGAGACTTTGTTCAACGAGACCTATCTGGAGGAAGTAAAACTGTCAAGGTTTCATTATTGAAACTGTGAAGGGATTATCAGTTGCTTCGAGCTCCCTTCATCTCTGAATATATGATAAATGCCGCAAGCTAAAAATGTGTTGATCCACCAGTAAAGTTCATATTACACATGTGCCTTACCCAATCTAGGAGACATTTGATGGTCAGTTTTTATTCCATGGTGTAGTCCCTCTTGACATATGGACATCAGCCTAGTCTTTACAGTTTAAAAAAGAAACCCTAATGGCCTATTTATTGTTTCAATGTCACAAAAGCCACATTAAATATATATACTTGAAGCGCCGGATTCACTGCAGTATTCTCCTGAACAATAGGTGCCACCCTTCAGAGAAAAGGTCCCCATTAGTGCCAATGCTGGAATAGTTGAGGTTTATTTTTCCTCCAAAAACTTTTTCTCAGAAAGTCTAATCTTTTCAAGCGGTTGCAGCATTTTCCTCTCCATGATCTGCAAATCTCTGAGCTCTTATACCCATATCACTGAAATGGTGATAGAAACCAACCCGACTGTATATTCATGTCTTCAATGCAGCCACACAAGGTTACAAAAACGCAGACATGCATGACAAGGCGTAACAACACCAAAGCACGGCTCGCGCCAATAGTTGAGACATCACTTTAGATATACACTGTTCATGAAGGCAACAGCGGCGGGTACAAAATGGCCTCAACTCCCTACCATACAACCCTGTGTGCTCCACCATCTCAACCTCTTTTTTTCATTCACTTATTTGCTTTTCATTTGTTAATTGTCAAGCTAGAGTACAAATACTGAACTTTAAATACATTTTTAAAGTTCAGTAATGGCCTAACGTTTGTTAAGATGAATATATATATATTAGGACTGTGTGATATGACCAAAATCTCATATCCCGATATAAGAATTCTATCGTCCCAATAACGATACAAATCACAAAGATTTAACATTTTCTGTAAATTCTGTGAAACTCGGGCAGCTTGACTTGCGTGAAGTGTTTCCAGCTGGGCGTCATGTAGCTGGAGTTGAGTGTTTTAACCGATGCATTAAAGGATGCATTTTTAGACAAGTTGTAACGGCCGCCGTTTTCTTTGTGAGTATTTATTACACGGTGTGCTGCGGGGAAAAGCCTGTTCTAATGTTTGAGTCTAAGGTTTCTTTTTTAGCACCTGGCGGCTCTTTTTTGCTTCTCATCCGTAAAAACTCTGCATACTCTTTCACGGGATTCAGTTTATTTTGAAAAGTCTCAACAGGATCTTGAGCTTTATTGTGAAAGGTTTATGTGGAAAATAAACAGGCGGACACGTGATGGTTTTAACGTCGTTGTTGCTAATGGCAACGCAAAAAACAGGTGCTTGTCCGTCCGTAGTGTGGTTATATTAAATATAAGAGAAAGAGAGAACTTTAAGAAATTAATATAGCTGCTACAGTGACCATCAAAACGATGAAACAATATTGCCGTAAACAGTTTATTTTGCGACACCAAGAAACAAACGATAGCGTAAAATGAAACAATAGACATTTTTATATTGTCATCCGATATATATGGTTATATCGAACAGCCCTAATATATATATAACACATACATATATATATTTTTTACATTTCTTTTAAGGAAGAAGGGCTGCATGGATGACCGCTGCTGACGGGATGCCCTTAACTGGAACATGTAGAAGTATAAAAACCAAACAACAAAACAACCCCCCCCCCCCCAAAAAAAAAAAGAAAAAGAAAAAAAAACACCACAAAAAACAAATAATATCTAGCAATATTTATTTGACTCTGTTTTCTGAACAATACATTTTGCATTGTTAGAAAAACAGCAAGCAAAGCTAAAGAGGTAAGAGTGTAACTGATGGTAGCAAAAAAGTAACACCATGCATTGGTTAACTGTAACTCCCACAAACACAAAGTCATTGTGCCATTTTATTACCACATCAACGAAAAACAGCATGATTAAGGGATGGTCACAAGTTCCTCCTGTATATCTACCGCAATGTTTAACAACTAACCTTTGTCTATATCAGAGCAACCCACAGTACATTCAAGACAACTGTCTTATGACAACGGACCCACAATGTACTTACAAAGCCTGGAACATGTGCAACACCTGTAAAATATTTCTAAGAATGTAGCTATCTGACTTTGCTGTACCACAAATCAACCGAAGCATGAAGGACAAACACAAAACTACAGAAACTTTCCAAGTACTAGACGACTTAAGCAGAATGACAACTAAAGTTTATATTACTTACTAGTTAGTCGGCTGCTAGACTTCAAGCTGGTACAAATGAAGACAGCTCAGTTGCACTGCCAACTTTTGAAACACATGACTGATTTTTAAATATTACTTATTTTAAAAGCGCTTTGTATCTATCACCTCCATACAACTTCAGCTTGTGTTTTTGTAAATTTTACCTCGACTAGAATCCACTCTGAGCCAACTCTTGCTTTTTTTTAATGTGCAAGATAAATAGCTTGACTAGTACGCTTTAAGGAGGAATTGTAATGTGTTATCACAGTTGATTTCACATATATATTTTTGACAGGCCTCATCACTACAGTACACATTATATTCAAAGAGCCTCATATATACTTAACCATGTCCCTTAAAATAGTAAGTACAAAAATCCAACACTATTAACCAATATTATCATGTCTATATCAGTATTACTGTATACACCATTCAATCAAAGTCTCTGTAAGTAAAACCAAAACACTAAACCACCTGAAGCTTAAACGTGCAGAAAAGCAATCTTAACAAACTACCATTTGTTTTACACAGCCATGGTGAGTGTGTTTAAATATGAATCATTACAACCCAGCCCATGTATCACAACTCCCAGGTTAGTTTGCCAAGTATTTTTAATAGCGCTCTCTCTCGAGCCTTGACAAGCAGTGAATCCACGTTAGTAACAGTACAAGAAGGATAAAGATCACTGATGTGTGTACTGTTAATGTTTGCCATACTTTACTCTAGATTTCATATTACAAATATTATGCACTTTAGTAACATTTTACATTTATTCAAATATTCACTGCTGATTCACCAGCAAATTAACTTAGTTATATCAGACTATACTTCTGTCCTAATTTTTGTTGTTTAAAGAATTAAAATTGTTTTTACATAAAATGTAAAGAAAAAATAGTAAAAGTTAAGAATGTATTTATCTTATCAACACATCATATCCCAAAGTATTATTATTTTGCGCCATAGTCAGTAATAAACAGACTGATATCACAGCACCACAGGCGATTAGCCACACCTCTGTATGGAGAGATGGACCTCCACCACCTCCCAACTTCAACTTGAGCACATAGAGCCCTGCAGAAACTTAGGTACAACCCTGAGCTGAACTGTACAAGCCACATTCACAGTTCGGTGCCTGTTTATTTATTCCAAATCATGTCATCATTGCAATTATGAACGATGTTATCACATGCTTTACTCACTTATCGCAGGTCTAGCAAGTAGCTCACTAGTTCGTCAAATTAAAAATGTTTAGAGTTGCAAAGATTCTATTGTAGGTACTCACTAAAAACGGCCCAAAATCCAGTATCAGTGGTCCTGTTGTAAATAATGAGCAGTGGGAAATCAGTGAAGTGTGGGGAGGAGCCGTACAGTTGTCGCAGCGAAACATTACTGCTAAATATCAATAAATCTTGCCTGTGTACATTAAATTAAATGCCATCTGAATGCCTTTTTGGCTTTGACTAAAGACATTGCACACTAATAGGGGGAACCCTGCCCTTATAACCGCCCTGCATACACATGAGAACATGGAGTACCCAGAGACACTCCAATGCACGTCTGCTTGGAGCATATCGAAGATTGGTAGAGTTACCCACCAAACATTACATTACTAAAATAAGGACGCTCTTTGGCACTTTCTTTAAATATATTACATTACTACAACTACCATGAGGTAGCCGAGCTAACGCTTAAGGTAACCAAGTTACTTTAAAACTTCAGCTCATTGTTTCAGGTTTTATTTTGATCTACCTGTGTAGCATGAACCAACCGGCTGGCTCTGGAAATACCACATGCAGAAATCCCTTCCACTTAACACTGTTCCCTCCACGTAAGGCCCGTTTACTACTGTGTTGATGTGAGCTAACGTTCGCTATTAGCTTCACAGTTAGCTGTCGCTGGAACTGTCAAACTAATGCTAATGACGTTAGCGCAGATACAAGAGTGCTACTTACGTTTTCCTGCTGCTGTGCGATTGTAGATCCAATCCTGATTATCTGCTAAAATCTCAGCTTTCTGTGTGAAGACTCGTCTAGATATATGCGGAGCTAACGTTAGCTTGCTAGCTGTGTTATGTTTCCTTATTTGACAAAAATAATGGAGATTGGCCTCAGATGAGCGGCGATAATTCCTTTCTCGGTGGTTCCCTGCTTGGATAGCGTTGGTTTTTACGCATGTTTGACGCCAATTGTGTCCCTCACAGTAAATGTAGACAATTCCGATCGTTCCCAAACAAACATGGACACTGAGAATTGGTTATATTATACAACACTGACAAATCTAGCACTTTCTTCCATTGAAAGGCCAGAGCTATCCTTCGACTTTGGGTGCTGAACAAGAGGAGGTGTTATTTTTGGCATCTGCTCGATGATTGGTTACAACGGCTAGGCAAAGCGTCGGTTAATTGGCTACTTCTTCCGTCAATTAGCTCTGCCCCTATGCGATACTACATTCTCATTGGTGCGTTGCGAAGTTCTGCGATATGTCAGACCTTTGAGATGCACTACTAACTGTTACCGGCTTATGCCGACAGTACTTTAAATAGGCGGTGTCAGTCTTAAAATAGAAACTTTCAACTCCGCGTCCAAAGCTGCCCACTAATACTATAAATATATAAATATATTATATATAAAACAAAACAGAGCACAATTGAAATTATGCCATTTGCTTGCCTTTCATGGTTGAAAGTTGCCACACATGAGCCCGAGTGCCCCGGAGTCATTAAGAAGCGCAACTTAAATGAAGCGCAATATGGATGATTGAAGAGCTTCCAAGAGTCTCTAGTATATTCATACACACACAAACACACGCACGATCTAAATTATACCACGCATCTTCAATCAGGAGAAAATCGAATCCAATATAGAGGGTACCGTATATAGGTGTACACCGTATAGTTGATTTCCCTGTCTGCAGCTACATCTGAATATAATGCAACACTAATCAGGTCTGGTCAGGTCAAGGAAATACAAGGGCACCCATCTCCAGTGTGAACAAGCTCCTTCGACCACCTTAAAACTTTCGACCTCAGTTGTATGGCACTGAACAGAGTAATACTTTTATGTCCTTTGTAAAACTAAAATCAGTAATATTCATCAGCAGCTGGCTCTTAGTAACTCTACTTTTAGGACAGTGTATGAGCCCCCTGTTCTTTTCTTTCTAGTTTTCCGATTCCTGACTGTAGATGAAATAACCAGATTTATTAAGACCTCTAAACCTTCCAACTGTTACTTTGACCCACTTCCTACTTTTGGTTAAACCTTACATTTCTTCTCGCTATCCTTTAATAATGAGTATTATGCATTTCGTCTTGATACATTCTCAATCATCCAGGTAAGTAAATCTCCAAAAGTTGATTCTGTTCATCTGGACGTAGCGTTTTCAGTGGGAGAAACGTTTCGTCACTCATCCAAGTGACTTCTTCAGTCTCAGCTGACTGCAGGTTTCTCCAATCTTATAAACAGTACATTTGCATAATGACTGAAACCAGCCCACTGAAGGAACAATGGGCTGGGAGGTCAGTTCCTTCACCATAAATATGCATATTCTCAATGTTGATCAATGGTCATGAGAATTTGAGAGTATTATACATTCTTCCATAATCTTTGGGTTTGTTCCTCTAAAAACGCCACGATAACACCATTTCTTAAAAAACCCAGAGCAGACTCTTTCAACCTAAATAATTACTGTACCACTGCTAATTTCCCCTTTCTTTCAAAAAATCTCAAAAACGCTGCTGACGTGCAGGTTTGCTCTCACCCAGGGTAAATGAAGGGCACCCTTACTCCTCGCAAATGAGCAATAGAAAACCCCTATGCAATGCCCAAAATGTGACGGCATGATGTTGGGGCAGCATGGGTACAAGCAACTTTTTTTTGCCGATGCTGCCCTGGGCAACGGCCCATGCTGCCCATATCAAAAACCACCACTGCTCTCACCTTAATAACAATCATCTGTTTGAACAATTTCAGTCAGATCTTTGGCCACTTCACAGCATAGAGTGCTGTCAAAATTATAATTGGCCTTTAATACACTCTCTCATAATATTATTTTAACGATATTAGAATCTGTTTGTACTGTTGGCATGTAACATGCCTGGTTTAAATCTTATCTCTAAAATCATAATCAGTATGTACAGCTAAAAAGATTTTCAGATCACAAGCTTGCCCAGTTGTCTTAGGTGTTCCCCAGGGCTCTTTCTTAGGCCCCCTTCTATTTGTTATTTATCTTTCACGTTTAGGTCACATGTTTAGGAAATCTGGCATAGACCTTCATTCTTATGCTTATGACACCTAGCTCTATATCTGCATTAAGTCTAATTCAGTTTCTTCTTCTCTCATTGACTGCTTACCTGAAATTAAACTGACATATTTCCACTCATGTAATATTAGTCAGCTACTCCCATCTCAGCTATTAGAGATGGGAGTAGCATGTATGTAACTAGAGCTTGTATGTGTTGTAGTTACATCTAGTATTGATTGTTCAGATTGTGTCTTCTTTGGCTTACCACACAAACTTCTCGGTAGACTTCACCTGGTTCAAAATATGGCTTACTGTAAAATACCACATTCATTTAAGTATCTCCAGGACTGCAAGTACTCGTTCACTGGGAATCTCCTCTGTGAGCTTCCTCGTTTCCTCCTGCCTGACAGCTCCAAATTCAGTATCCATTATCCCTCATCTGTACATGTCCAAATTATCTCACCCTTATTTTTTTTTATGCTGATTGCCCTTACTGACACACCCTTGAAGGCATTTGTGACTCCTCTCAGCATCAAACTAGGAATATTTTGCTTGTTAAGCAGCCAAAACCACTACACTATGGCTAGCCTTACAGCTGTGACAAAGCATTTATGCAGCCTAGTTAAAAAAAATAGCTTCCCCTTCAAAAGTGTCCTCATCAGTCTGCTACTGAACCTTTCTGTGTGAGCGCTTTGTGACTGTTGGGAGCACATTTAATAGGTTACCTGACCAATATTATGGCTTGCTGTGTGCAACAGACCATCCCAGAAGCTTACTTCTGTGCTAATTCTAAAGCTTTAAAATGCAGCCCCCAAACCCACTAGGTGGTATACCCATCTTTAATGCTGTCCATGGTCTATATGTACGTAATTAAACTGATTGCCTATGACTTTATTGGCACTAGTTTACTTGCCTGCATTGGATTACCTGTTCTTTCTGCCCAAATATTGAGGAATATAGCTGTGCATGCTTTTTTGAATGCAGTCACAAAGTGACAAAAACGCTCTACTCCACACAGCTGGGCAGTCACAACCTGACGTGTGGGTGTATGCTGGATTGAGATTTTGGAGAGATCCTAGATGCCGATTACAAAAAGGTGAGGAGGAACATTGTCTCTGATGCAGTCTGATAATGTTTTTGTTCTGTTGTATCGGGGCTTATACTGGTAAATAAAGATGAGATTTAATTTATTTGAACAAGGATGTGCAAGGAAATGAAATGTAGGCTTGAGTGAATAAAACAGGGCTGAGGTGATTAAGCCAAAGACTTTAATATAAGTGCATGTATAAAGATATTTAGTTATGGTGTATCAGTGAATCTGTGTTATGTGTGTGTGCGGTGGAGAGCTGGGGAAAGCAGGGCTTATCTGTTGTCATTTTGTGTCTCTCCCTCAGGATCAGACTTGTGTCTTATTAATGAAAAACTCATCAGATATCAGAACAGCTCCCCGAGGAACCGAGCACGGTTATGAGACACATGTCAGACCTCGTTTAAATACTGCAAGTGTGTGTGTGTGAGAGAGAGTGTGAGTCAAGAGGAGAGACTGCAGAGTGGTATTTAATTTTCCAAGATGAAGGATTATCACTAGCAGAATTTGATCATTCTGCTCTGATCTCAGGATATTCAATCACAGCTTATCCCAAATATTAAACTCTGTCTTTTGTCCCCTTTCCTCTCAATCCCTGCCACACACACACAGACACACGCGCACACACACACGCACACACATGCATGCACTACTCCAACTGCCAAGCCTCTCATTGAGTAAAGTGGCCCACTGAGCCTACTTTCAGGATGGTGCGGGTTATGTGATTTTTCAGCCACCTGCTGACCTCAGGGAATGAGTGAGTCAAGGGGAGGAAGGGAGTGAGGGAGGCAGAGAGGGAAGGAAGGTTTTGAAGCCAGGCTTTAGTATCTTATGGAGGCGGCTAAAGAGAGTAAATTAAAAAAAAACAAAAAAAACTGTTACATCTAATCCGAAGTGCTGAGAACAAGTGGCACACACTCCTAAGTCTGATCCCTCATGTTTACATGGATCTGCATGAGCTTAAACACACGCAACATACACATGCCCCTCCCCAAATAATACACACACATGCAAATGTTCTGTGATTGTGTCCCAGGCAAGAGGGAGGGAGGGAGCGAGGGAGGGGAGGTTCAAGGTCCCGATCTCCACTCTCATTTTCAGCCAGGGGATCTGCACCCAGGACATCTGGGTCACATCATTACTGCAATCTTCTGCTTGTTCATTCCCAGCTTTACGGGGGCTTAGAGCAGCAGACCTGCTGAGAAACACATGCACGTAAACACACAAGGATGGAGACGTGTGCACAGTGTGTGACAGTTGTGAACAGTGAAATAAAACAACGTCTTAAAAGGGATTAAGGTGATTGGGGTTGTGTTTGGTAACACGCAGATTTCAGGATGCGGTGAAAAGATTGATCAGCACACATAAACACATAAATATGTGTCAGTCAATATGTTTGTAAATACAAATTATGAGAAGAATTAACACAAGATTACGCTGCTGCTTTCAGTACTTTCATTTATTTATTTATTTCACTTTAAAAAAAATGTTTAGAGCCGCATTAGAGCAGGGCCGTTTAGTGCAGCAATATCGCCCTCTACCGGTGGGCAATGGTTTCACAGCAAACAGCACCTCCACGTGATAATCGACAGGAGGCAGTGTTGAACAATATTGCTGGGAGAACGGTAGGCTGAAGTTGCTTTTAGCTCCCTGGTCAAAAACATGTTTTACTTTGTTGTGGTTGTTTTCTGTGGCATGCAGATATTACATGTTGATTATTATTGGGTTAAAATAGGAGGTTAACTTATGCAGTAACAGCATACACATTTTTAACTTTTTACCAGTGATAGCCAGTGCTTATTTTGGTGTGGTTGTGTTGTATCATTTGCAACATATTTGCAGCGTTCATAAAGAAATCAAACAAAACAAAAATAACAGAAACTAGAAAAGCATCTAAAGCAAGCATAATAACTGTGCCTTTTCATTTTTTTCATGTCTTTATGTGTTATGTAAATCACTTTGAATTGCCTAGTTATATAATCTGCTTTGCTTTCCGTTTGTGCAACACTTCTATTATTATTAGAGACTCTAAATAGAAAAGATGGATGTCTGCTCATGTTTTAATTATTTATTTATGTAAGCTTCCAGTTCAGTTTTGTATTGAGTGCTGTCCAATCTATACGGCAAGTATATGATATAGAAATAGCAAGGATATGCTCAATTCTAGCTATTTCTAGCAGGAAATTGAAATGCTAAATGTTATGCTCATACTGGGTTCCAGTTAAAAATACACTTCTTAATCACATTCATCCCGAGGGAAATTCTTTTGTCATACACATGCTCAATGCAGCAAGAGAGACAGAGGAACAGAGGAATAAGATATACAATAGAATACTAGTATACAGTAATATACAGTAGTGCAAAATATAATATCAAATAACTTTAACAAGTAACAATATAACTATATCCTGAAAAATAAATAGTTTAGCTATCAGTGCAGGTGATTCTAAAAGTGTCATAGTATTGTGCAAATGAATAAAAGAGAGTAGCAGCATATGTTGGGGAGATGAAACAAACATTCCATGAAAAACTGTTGGGTGACATTGCACGGCCTGAATGGAAACAGAATAACTTTGTTATTAATCCTCAGGAAAATCACCCACAGAGGGAGGAAGAGTCTTACTGCCACCGGCACAAAGGATTTTCTGTGGCGGTCAGTTCTGCATTTCGGGGAGGCGTGCATGGGGTGGGACGGGTTGTCCATGATACAAAGAAGCTTTTTTAGCATTCTCCTTTCAGATGACACTGGTGGTCTTCATTAGCTAAGACCGCAGCAGTTGCATTTAATCGCGAGGCAGGAAGTAATAAAGCTGCACTTTTAAAGCAAAGAAAGTGAAGATAAACGTGTAAAGAACAGCTGGAGGGTCGTCGTGTCGACAGATAATCTCCAAATATCAGGCTGCAACTCCCGTCTACAGATGAGGCTGAGACTAAAAACTCTGCTCCAGGTGAGGCTCGAACTCACAACCTCGGCATTGCTCTGCTGTATACTGTCATATAAGTACCGCGCGCTAACCGATTGCGCCACTGGAGCTTCGGCGGAAGGCCGCCAGGAAATCGGTTTAAGAAGGCGCAACTTCCCGGAAGCGGTGAAGAAACAGGACTTTTGGTTAATTACGTTTTGTTTATCAAATAGTGCAAGCGCACAATGTATGCAGACTGTATCAAAAGTTCATGGGACCCCGGTTGTCCGAGTCTAGAAGCGAAAATATCCCAAATAGCCGACTCACGTGCTGCGTTCAGGGACCTGACACAAAGCTCGAAAAACCTGTGGTAAACCTAAAAACAAGACAAGCAACAAAACGTGAGCAGTGGCACGCAGGCATGCGGTGACTTTTGAAGAAAGGTATGCAGACACACACACACACACACACACACACACTTTCCTCCACTATTTAACAGTTTAACAAGCAAATGCCCATACTGTACCGTACACAAGCATGGATGTTTGCAGTTTTCAGTTTTATTTGTCATATGCAAGTTAGCACAGGGTCAACGTCGCAATGAAATGTATTTGAAGAGCAGAAGACAGTCACTCAGCAGAATGGTACAGTAGAAAAAATAATAAAAAATAAAAAATAAATAGAAAAATAGTAAGAGCAAAATATTAATAAGATGTAGTAAAAGAAAAAAGAGAACCCCTATCCTTTCTGAGAAACTGTAATTTATGTTTTACTATCTACTGTGTGAACTATGAAAACACCTCACTACACATAAAAACGCATTAATGGAAAATTGTGCATTACAGTACAACAACTGTTGTACAGCACAAAAAGTAAAATTACATTTTGTGTAGAAAAATGTTCCATATCAGTTTTACATAGATTAATAATACTGCTCCATATGTTTAATGCTGAGCTCATATTAAATGCTTTATGTTCTGTTTAATATCCAGCATCATATTCTTTAAATCACATTTGTAGTGGATGTGCTGTGAGGGCCACATATCTATGAAAACAAAACAAAGCAATAAAGGAAAACATGTTGGAAGGAAAAGCTCTCCTTAAATAACACCAACAGCTTAAATAAATACATGAAAGACCAAGAAAAGAAAAAACTTCTTCCTGGAAAAAACTGCAAAGGAAATGGAGAGGAGGATCGAGATCCCTCAGACAGATCAAGACCACAGCATGCTGTCACAATCTTTTCAAAGAGTCAAAGAATACTAAGTATAGTGATGAAGGAAATGTTTCAGTCAGGACTCATTAGCTAATGTTAAAGTATATGTATACACTGGTTTGATACGAATATATAAATATGACAGTGCTTCGCATGCTGGCCACGTATTCACACCACAAAACAAAAATCTGCTCGCCCTCTCAGCATAGCTCACGTTATTGTTAATGGGAGACAGACACATCTGTAGAATGAAGACAGCTGTCGTTTCCTATGAGTAAGAAACAAGCAGAGCTTTCAGTGACAATAGCTAACTGTGGCCACAAGATGACAGTAATACAAAGGATGACTCTTTATGAGATGAAAGAAGCTTTACTTTGTTATGGTTCATCTATTTTTAGACTTGCCAAGGAAAGCACTACCTTTCTTGCTTCATGTTAGTGTTTTAGAAAACCAGAAGTATTAGTAAGTATCTATTAACACCTAAAAGCTTTACACTTTATTCTTTGAAAGTAAAAACACAGATAATTGTTTTAATCAATGTGTTGGCAAGGTTTTGAAAGCACAGCTGCACTTATATGCTTAAAAAGCAAACCATAAATACATTTAATTAGCATGCTCCATTTTAATGAGTGAAAAGGGAAATCTGCAATTTCATTGTAGTCTGGAGCAGCATAAAGGAAATCATTCCCCTCTTATAATTATACCAAACAAGCTGCAGCACTATAAAAATGCAAAGCAAAATGTGAGGCTAAAAGAAAAACCAAGAGCAATTTGAGAAATATGAATAATGAGGAAAAACTCTTCAGGGCACTGTGTAGGAGTACGCCGATTACTTGATGCATTTAAAAAAAAAAAAAAAAAAATTAATGAGCTCACTGTGTACAGAATTTCCTACTGTTGACATTGTAGCTTAAGAAGGCACACACAAAATTAAATCATTCCAGTTTGGATAATACTAGAGTGAAGAAAAACTTGCGCCACTGTGAAAGCGATCTTTGCTCAAGTAGTCAATGCCCAGAGAAGTTTTTGCTTGCTGCACTAAAACAGATTAAACTATAAAAAGAACCAGTGTGAAGATAAATGCAAAAAGGGCAGTAGATCATCCACAAGGAAATTGAATCTTTTAATGTGAGAGCAGTCTTCTGTCTGTACGATAGAGTTTAAAGTCTAGTTATCAAAATCCAAATTTCAGGCAATAAATAAAATTGAAACACTACAAATGAGTAAAAGTCTTTTATTTTGTTGCAGACGCAACAATAGTCAGAGTAATATATTAAGGTCAATTTGTTGCATTTGTTTGTCTCATTCTATAAATCCGCAGCCTGCACGTGTAATGGCTAGTAACATTTGAGCATATTGCCTCAAGCAAAGAATACATTTTAAGACCAAGACATTACATGGACCCACTCCATTGTCAGACCCCGGCCTTGGACTGGCTGTTGGCTGGCAGTGGCTTGCCCATGTGGATCCCCACTGTGAGGCCAGACTCTTTGCTGGCATATTTCTCTTTGACCTCAGGCTTCAGCAGGAAACCCTTCTCCTTGTCAAAGTAGTCCATGGGAGCAAAGTACACAGTGGCTTCCCCACAGAGGTTTTGCAGCCGTGTGCGCCAGCCCTCCAGCATGGAGCTGCGAGATTCAGGAGAACCAGTAGCAGGATCCCAGAAGATCTGAGGGGCAAAAACCTGGAAGCCACAGTAGTTCAGGATCCCGTTCTGCACACAGGGAGGAGCAGCTGTTACCACATGACAGATCATTTCATGCTTGGCTCCGTTTATAGTGAGACCTCACCTGCAGTGGCCACAGTGTGACATTGATGTCACCATTGATGCCAGTGTCACTGTACACAGATTCAGGACAGTCAGTGGTGAAGGACAGCATGGCTTTCTTGTCCTGTACAGAGAGCAAGGAGTGAGCAAAGAGGGAGAGGACACAGCCTGAACACAGACATGTTGGTGGAGCTCTCACCTTGAAGATCCCCTCACTGTACCGCTTCTCCTGTGCGTAGGCAAAGCCCAACACACGATCCATCCACCCCTTCATGATTGCCGAAACAGATGACCAGTACATGGGGAACTGGGAACACAGGTTTAATGGTCATTTTGATGTGGACACCTGTTAGCTGACCACAAAGACACTTCCAGTCAGACACTACCTGAAAGATGACAAGGTCTGCCTCCTTGAGCTTCTCCTGCTCTTTTTTTGATGTCATCTGCAAGTCTGCCCTCCTCTGATGCCAATTTGATCTCCTTTGCGTAGCAGAAGTTCTCAGCATCCTTCAATCCACCTGTGACAAAAATCCAGTGTTTGTATCTGAAAAGCAATCAGAGCTAAAGCATTGCTATACCTGCAGAATATTTGTATACCAGTGATGTCCTCAGTAGTAGCAGCAGCTTTGAACTTCATGGCGTACAGGTCAGACACCTCTACAGTGCAGCCTTGAGCAGTCAAAGATGCCACAGCAGCATCTTTGGCAGCAGCATTGAAAGAGGCAGGGCTTTCATGGGCATACACAATCAGCACTTTCTTGGCTGCAAAACCAAAGAATAAAAAAAACAATACATAAAGTTCCATTCAACACACAAAGCTTTCCAGAAGCTTTACCAGGAAGAAAAAGTCTTACCAATTCTCAAAACACACCTGCTGCTTTTATACACACTTCAAGCACTACTTCACACAGGTGCTGTCAATCAGCAATAAACCTCAAGAGTCAGCCAGCTGGTACTGCGGCATTTTCTCTCAGACCAGTTGGTGGCGGTAATGCTCTATTTTGCTGTTTGCCAACTGCCAATAAACCGTATAAAGAAGTAGAAGAAGAATTTCTCTCAGGTTTCCCATTTTGTATGGAAACTGGTGGAAGTAACTCTGAGATTAACCTAAACCTTCAGCCCAGTTTAAACACAACATGAATATATACTTCATATAATCATAATCATCTTAGTTTCACACACATCATTTTCTCATGGTGATTGTTGCCCAACTTGGCGAACCAATGATTTGCCTTACGCCCTGCGGTCTGAGGACAAAAAAGGTACACACACACACACACACACACAGCCAGAAATCTGACTTTGAAGGAAAAGCTATATCTCGATGGTTAATAGCTTGCATTGGTCGACAAAAAAGAAGCAGAACAAACACAGAGAGGTATAATTCTGGGTTTGTTAATCTCTATTTTGAATGCTGCTCGTTTTTAAAGATGCAATGAAGTCTGTTGGCATTTTCAGTGTGCTCAGCATTTATCCCTGACATTAGCTCAAAGTTTATGCTCCAGGTGAGGCTTGAACTCACAACCTCGGCATAGCTGAGCCTAATACTGCCATATAAGTACCGCGCACTAACTGATTGCACCACTGGAGTACATGCTCAAAGGTTTTATTCCTTTCTCCCTTCATTCAACTGGTCTAAGGGAAAAAGCAGGGGGACAGAAACAGCTTAGTCAGTAACTCATAGGACAAACGCTTTACACTATACTATATTGCCACAAATTTCACGCTCGTAGTCTATGTACTATATATAAGATTAATCGATAGATGCATTGTAACAGCAGTCTGGCGAGGGAGGAGCGGCTAGCAGGTCCAGCGGGCATGTGGTGTGGAGGTTAGCCGGATAACTCAGAGCCAGTTAGTTAAACAGACCTTTATTTGATGTTAGCAACATAAGACCATACAAGCCAGGTCCCACGGCTCTACCCTGTCCGTACATACATGTGCGGGGATCGGTAGTCGCCGGCGCCAGCCAAGTTACAGCGATAAGGTTTCTCTGAACAGCAATGCGATCAGCATGTAACGGCCACCACTATACTCCCACACCCACTAGGGGACTCCCCCAACTACAATAATAGTAGGGCAGTGGTGCTATAATACAATAAGGGTTGTCACAGCATGCATTAATATATGTGGGGAATCAGGTTTGTTTTTTCTATACATCTATGTTACAAATGGTTTTTTTTTCAGTCTGTGCACATTTGTTTCAGATCATTTCTGTTTCACTTTTTTCATATTTCACTTTTATTCTTTAATTTTCGTAGGTTTTAGTGTAGTTTACTAAGAGATATTGAACTAATTGATAAAGAATTCAAGCATGTGGCAACCAAGTCTTTGTATCCCTGTATTCTACCACTATACCATAAACTTCCATTTAGCAAAACTAAAATGAACGAAAGTGTAAGTCTGTGTCGACTTCTTTTCATATAAATGAGCTTTGCCTCAAATAAAATTTGCCTCTCTGTTATACTATTTCCCAGTAATGTTTTAGAAGCAGTTAACTGTACTATTTGATTGACTTTCACGCATTTAAATAAGCTATTCTGACATCCTTGGCTCTTACTTTTTAAAAAGCAGCTAAGTGAACTACATATAAATGTTGATTAGTCTTCAGTACAGTTTGCTTGCTGCCACTGCAGCAAGAGGTGATTGGCTTCTACAGTTCTTGGTAGTGGAGGAGCGCATGACTGGCTAAATCTTGGTTGAATTTGGTACACAAAACTATTGCCTCTCACATGATGGATTTGCTTGACCAACCGGTGGCAGGTGAATAGAAATGCTTAAAAGCCTTCAGTACAAATATTAGGAAAAGGATTTAACACAATCTTTAAATATTAAACATGCTTTGCTCTTCCTGTGCACTCACACCACAGTCAGCGGATTTCAGTTCATGTGTGGGAGGAGCAAAATTGTGGAAAAGCCCACAGTGGCAATAGACATTTTTACCTCACAAAAATGTCAAGAGTGCAATGGTAAAGTGTAAAGTGCATCTAGGACAGCAAGAACACATACTGCTGAAAGTGGGATATTAAAGCTGCTTTCATGCCAAGTCCAGCCAAAGCCTGTAGTATAGATATTGAGGCGCAATAGGGCTTGCAGTCACCTGATCTAAAGCAGCGATCAGGTGTCATTCTTGCTTTCAACCTTGGTGTACGGTCACCCCCCCCACCTGTGTGTTCTTATTAGAACAGGGATTTGCATGAGCATGTGGAACCATAGCCAGCCACCCCCATCACATTTAAAGCCATACATGACTGGATCCTATACGGACTCAGAACAATCATTACATTGTGGTAGTATACATCATGTTCTAGAGCAGGGGTGCTCAATCCCAGTCCTCGAGAGCTACTGTCCTGCAGCTTTTAGATGCATCCCTACTCCAACACAGCTGAATCAAATGTTTGATTACCTCTTCAGCATGCCATCAAGTTTGGAAAAGGCCTGATAACAAGCCATTCATTTGATTCAGCTGTGTCGGAACAAGGATGCATCTAAAAGCTGCAGGACAGTAGCTCTCGAGGACTGGGATTGAGCACCCCTGTTCTAGAGGGATAACATGTATGAAACCCAAGTGGTGCATTTATAACTCATTGCTCAAAGTTTGAATAAAGCAGGCTTTATTTTAAGATCAAGACATTACATGGACCCACTCCATCATCAGACCCTGGCCTTGGTCTGGCTGTTGGCTGGCAGTGGCTTGCCCATGTGGATCCCCACTGTGAGGCCACATTCTTTGCTGGCATATTTCTCTTTGACCTCAGGCTTCAGCAGGAAACCCTTCTCCTTGTCAAAGTAGTCCAAGGGAGCAAAGTACACACTGGCTTCCCCACAGAGGTTTTGCAGTCGTGTGCGCCAGCCCTCCAGCATGGAGCTGCGAGATTCAGGAGAACCAGTAGCAGGATCCCAGAAGATCTGAGGGGCAAAAACCTGGAAGCCACAGTAGTTCAGGATCCCGTTCTGCACACAGGGAGGAGCAGCTGTTACCACATGACAGATCATTTAATGCTTGGCTCCGTTTATAGTGAGACCTCACCTGCAGTGGCCACAGTGTGACATTGATGTCTCCATTGATGCCAGTGTCACTGTACACAGATTCAGGACAGTCAGTGGTGAAGGACAGCATGGCTTTCTTGTCCTGTACAGAGAGCAAGGAGTGAGCAGAGAGGGAGAGGACACAGCCTGAACACAGACATGTTGGTGGAGCTCTCACCTTGAAGATCCCCTCACTGTACCGCTTCTCCTGTGCGTAGGCAAAGCCCAACACACGATCCATCCACCCCTTCATGATGGCAGGAACAGATGACCAGTACATGGGGAACTGGGAACACAGGTTTAATGGTCATTTTGATGTCAACACCTGTTGCTGACTACAAAGACACTCCCAGTCAGACACTACCTGAAAGATGACAAGGTCTGCCTCCTTGAGCTTCTCCTGCTCTTTTTTGATGTCATCTGCAAGTCTGCCCTCCTCTGATGCCAATTTGATCTCCTTTGCGTAGCAGAAGTTCTCAGCATCCTTCACTCCACCTGCAAATAAAGCTAATATTTACAACTGAAGCACAAAGCATTGCTATACCTGCAGAATATTTGTATACCAGTGATGTCCTCAGTAGTAGCAGCAGCTTTGAACTTCATGGCGTACAGGTCAGACACCTCTACAGTGCAGCCTTGAGCAGTCAAGGCTGCAACAGCAGCATCTTTGGCAGCAGCATTGAAAGAGGCAGGGCTTTCATGGGCATACACAATCAGCACTTTCTTTGCTACACCCCCCAAAAAAAGAAGTTGTGATAAAATTCCAGTCAGATCACAAACCTTTCACTCTTCTTGTCAAAGATTATCAGCTTTGGCCAAACAGATTTCAGCAGTTACCAGGAAGAACAAGGCTTACCCATTCTCAAAACTGGCACACAACCGTAAGCAATGAGTTTTCTGACTAGCTGCTGTAGTAACAGAAAAACCACTCATATTGAAGCAACACACACCTGCTGCTTTTATACACACTTTGAGCACTACTTCACACAGGTGCTGTCAATCAGCATTCAGCCTCATGAGTCAGCCAGCTGCTACTGCTGGATTTTTTCTCAGGTTTCCCATTTTGTCTGGAAACTGGTGGGAGTAACTCTGAGATTAACTTAAACCTTCAGCCCAGTTTAAACACAACATGAATATTTACTTCATATAATCATAATCATCTTAGTTTCACACACATCATTTTCTCATGGTGATTGTTGCCCAACTTGGCGAACCAATGATTTGCCTTACGCCCTGCGGTCTGAGAGCCTTTGGTATAAACTATACATAAGAACATAAAAGGCACACACACACACACACACAGCCAAAATTCTTTAACTTTGGAAGAACGTCTATATCTCAATGTTTAATAGCTCGCATTGAAAATAAACGGAAACAAAAATAACAGAACAAACATACAGAGAGTTTCTTAATCTTTATTTTCAATGTTGTTCATTTTAAAAGATGATATAAAGTCTGTTGGCATTTTCAGTGTGCTCAGCATTTATCTGTTCTCATCAGATAAGTATTAGCTCAAAGTTGATGCTCCAGGTGAGGCTTGAACTCACAACCTCGGCATAGCTCAGCCCAATACTGTCATATAAGTACCGCGCACTAACCGATTGCGCCACTGGAGCACATGCACAATGACTTTATTCCTTTCTCCCTTCATTCAACTGGTCTAATGGAAAAAAGGGACAGTAACCACTCGCTCAGTCATTCATAGAAAGAATACTTTACACTATACTATATTGCCACAAATCTCACGCTTGTAGTCTATGTACTATATAGAGGATTAATCGATAGATCCATGCATTAATATATGTGGGAAATCAGTCTTTTTTTCTATACATCTATCTTACAAATGTTTTTTCAGTCTGTACACGTTTGTTTCAGATCATTTCTGTTTCCTTTTTTCATATTTCCCTATTATTCTTTAATTTTTGTAGTTTTTAGTGTATTTTACCTAATAGATATGGAACTAATGGATAAAGAATTTAACCATGTGGCAATAAAGGCTTTGCATCCCTGTATTTTACCACTGTATCCTGAACTCTTATTTTACAAAACTAAAATAGATTAAAGAAAACTGAAGTCTGTGTGTACTTCTTTTCATGTAAATGAAATGTGCTTCTCTGTTATACTGTTTTCCTAATAACGTGTTAGCAGCAATTAACTATACTAATGGACCTAACTGTACTGTGCTATTCTCACTTCCTTGGCTCTAACTTTTTAAACAGTAGCTAAGTGAACGACACAAATGTTGATTAGCTCGCTACCACGGCAAGAAAAGACCATCATATCAATACTTGTGTTTTTAACACTAACCTTTGACAGATTTAATTACAGTATTGATGCAAGTCAAGCAGAACCTTGGTAGTCATAACAATGAATGGTCAATGCTTCTCTATTTCTCGGTAGTGGAAAAGCATATGATTACCTATTTACCAAGAATTAGCCAAAGATACTGATTTAATTCATTTCCCTCCACAATTCCAGCAGTGGTGCTGCCGGAATTGAGAGACAGTACAGGAAAGCAGCAGTCAAGTGTTCCCAAGTAAACCATAATAATAATAATAATAATACATTTTATTTAAAAATAGCGCCTTTCAAAGCACCCAAGGACACTGTACAACAGATAAAAACACAGAAACTGGAAATATACACAATAATAAGAATAACAGATAAAAGTTAGAGCATACCGAGGTTTAAACATAAGCAATTTTAAACAGATGAGTTTTGAGGGTGGACTTAAAAAGAGGGAATGAACTAATATTTCTGAGGTCAGGGGGTAAGGAATTCCAAAGTCGAGGGGCAGAGCAACTAAAAGCCCTGCCCCCCATTGTAATCAGACAAGCGGAAAGAACAGAGAGAGAAGGAGAAGATGAAGATCTGAGGCACCGGGATGGGAAGTTCATCTGTACTAAATCGGAGAGGTGTGGTGGAGAGAGAGAATGAATAGCCTTAAATGTATAGAGGATTATTTTAAAATGGATGCAAAATTTAACCGGGAGCCAGTGAAGCTGCTTCAAGATTGGGGAGATGTGGTGGGTAGAGGAAGTCCTAGTAATAATACGGGCAGAGTTCTGGACACGTTGGAGCTTGTTAATAGATTTTTGTGTAAGGCCACATAGTGAGTTACAGTAGTCAATTCGAGAGATAAGATTATGGACGAGAATGGCAGTGGCATGAGGAGTGAGGAAAGGGCGGAGGCGATTGATATTACGGAGTTGGAAATATGCTGCACGTGTGACATTATTGATATGTGAATTAAAGGATAATGTGCTACCATCACGTTATAGATGGTGTAGTGAGCTGGATGGATCAAGCTGTTACTCAGCAGGATAATGTAGAGAAGCTAACCAAATGCACCATGCATTGCATCAGTTTGTGTGCAGTTCCAAGTTACCATTGCCAGCTCACATTTCTAGCGGGCAACAAAGCCCCAAGCAGCAATTTGGTCAGTGTTGGATAATGACACCAGTCTTGAAAGCCTACAGAGACAGCTTTGTGTATCCTGTTATGTATATGTACCATTTTCTAGATGGCTGAACTGTATGAAACCAAGTGGTGCATTTGAAACTCATTGCTCAAACTTAAGTTACAATAAAGCAGCTTTTTTATTGCAGCACACATTTTAAGACATTACATGGACCCACTCCATTGTCAGACCCCGGCCTTGGTCTGGCTGTTGGCTGGCAGTGGCTTGCCCATGTGGATCCCCACTGTGAGGCCAGATTCTTTGCTGGCATATTTCTCTTTGACCTCAGGCTTCAGCAGGAAACCCTTCTCCTTGTCAAAGTAGTCCAGGGGAGCAAAGTACACACTGGCTTCCCCACAGAGGTTTTGCAGTCGTGTGCGCCAGCCCTCCAGCATGGAGCTGCGAGATTCAGGAGAACCAGTAGCAGGATCCCAGAAGATCTGAGGGGCAAAAACCTGGAAGCCACAGTAGTTCAGGATCCCGTTCTGCACACAGGGAGGAGCAGCTGTTACCACATGACAGATCATTTCATGCTTGGCTCTGTTTATAGTGAGACCTCACCTGCAGTGGCCACAGTGTGACATTGATGTCACCATTGATGCCAGTGTCACTGTACACAGATTCAGGACAGTCAGTGGTGAAGGACAGCATGGCTTTCTTGTCCTGTACAGAGAGCAAGGAGTGAGCAAAGAGGGAGAGGACACAGCCTGAACACAGACATGTTGGTGGAGCTCTCACCTTGAAGATCCCCTCACTGTACCGCTTCTCCTGTGCGTAGGCAAAGCCCAACACACGATCCATCCACCCCTTCATGATTGCAGGAACAGATGACCAGTACATGGGGAACTGGGAACACAGGTTTAATGGTCATTTTGATGTTGACACCTATTAGGTGACCACAAAGACACTTCCAGTCAGACACTACCTGAAAGATGACAAGGTCTGCCTCCTTGAGCTTCTCCTGCTCTTTTTTGATGTCTTCTGCAAGTCTGCCCTCCTCTGATGCCAATTTGATCTCTTTTGCGTAGCAGAAGTTCTCAGCATCCTTCACTCCACCTGTGACAAAAATACAGTGTTTGTATCTGAAAAGCAATCAGAGCTAAAGCATTGCTATACTTGCAGAATATTTGTATACCAGTGATGTCCTCAGTAGTAGCAGCAGCTTTGAACTTCATGGCGTACAGGTCAGACACCTCTACAGTGCAGCCTTGAGCAGTCAGAGCTGCCACAGCAGCATCTTTGGCAGCAGCATTGAAAGAGGCAGGGCTCTCATGGGCATACACAATCAGCACTTTCTTGGCTGCAAAGCCAAAGAATAAATTTTAAAACAATACAAGTTTTGGTAAAGTTTAAGTCAGCACAGAAACCTTTCACTCCTTTGGCCAAACAAGTTGCAGCAATTACTAGGAAGAAGAAGTCTTACCCATTCTCAAAAGTGCTGCGCAACAGTAAATGCTGAGTTTTCTGCCAAGCTGGTATAACAACAGAAAAGGTGCCCATACTGAAGCAAAACACACCTGCTGCTTTTATACACACTTCAAGCACTACTTCACACAGGTGCTGTCAATCAGCAATAAACCTCAAGAGTCAGTCAGCTGCTACTGGGGTAATATCTCTCAGACTGGTTGGTGGCAGTAATGCACCATTTTGCTGTTTACCAATCAATCAATATCAATCAATACTTTATTTATATAGCACATTTAAAACCAGAGGTACACCAAAGTGCTTCTCAATAGTAAAATATGAAATAAAATTAAATACATATGGGTACGATAATAGAGTAGAAATATATTTCCATACAAAACAAAGCACTAATCAACCTGTGAGTACTATGTTGAAAGAAATATTGCACACCTAGGCCCTATTTCAGGAAGCGGGTTTAGAAAACTCAGAGTAAAAAACGATACTCAGGGTTGAGTAACCCCGAACTGTCCAACTCGGAATATTCGGTTTCAGAAAGGCTGATAACAATTAGTTCAGTCAACGCGGAGTTGCTTTAACCCCAAGTTAAGCGCGCGCACGAGGATACATAAAGCCCTGATTAGTGGAGCACAGATTAAGCGAGTCACCATGGAGACGGAGGGAAAGAAGGCGCGGTCAATGTATTTTACAGCGCTTGAGTCCGAAATTCTGATGGCAGCATATGCCAATAACATGCAAATTCCGCGGAAAAAAAGTAACACAGCCTCAGCTGTAAACAAAGGGTGCATGCATGGCAAAACAAAGCCGACAGAGTCAATGCGTGAGTGTTAATTTAAACATTGATCTAGGGATTTCCACCCATTTAACACGTTATTTTATTATATTTTATTTTATTTTTTATTTTATACATTTGATTTTGTGATGTGATTTAAGCGCAGGTGCAACCCAACAGGCCCCAAACGTTCCTGGCAGCAAGTAAAAATGAAATATAAAAATATAGTCCAAACAGGTAAGGTGTAATTGTATTATGAGCCATAGTGCTTGGTCTGTTTGTCCGATGTAAATCAATTGCAGTTAGAGGCTACATTAATTTCCCCTCTGTAAGCACTTATTGAAATTATCTGAGCACATTACAAGTACATATTTGCTTACTCTGTATGCTCAAATGTGACCCGTTATAGCCAACAGAAAAAAAAGCGGAGGCCCGAAAAACAGGTGGAGGTCGTCCACCACCACCACCACTCACAGAGGCTGAGCAGTTGGCTTCCATATTTGTGATAATGTTGGCAGCATCACATATGATCTTCACAGTGCAGAGAACACAAATTAGCATCCATTACTATAATGAAATAATTTGTTAGTTTGAAATGCTACAGGGAACTATGTACCTGTACATTAATGCTGTGGAAAGACTTCCTGTTCACATAGTCTCCTTCATTTACTGAAGGAGCAATGATTGGAATGTGAGTGCCATCTATACAGCCAATCACGCCTGGGAACCGTGAGAATAAATGTAAAATTTAAGTAGTAGTTCAAGTATCACCACATCATGAATTAAGTTTCGTTCATCCTGATACCTGCAATTTTGTGGCATCCCTCTTTGATAAATCTTGTGGGTCTATGACCGGGGAACACCACAAACGAGTACAGGAGACGTTTCAGTGCAACTGTAACATTCCTGACTGCCCGACAGACGGTAGCCTTGGAAACGTGCTCAGCGTAACCAATATTATACAGAAAGCTCCCGTTTGCAAAAAACCGAAGTGCAATACAAATAATATGTACAGAACTGAGAGAATGTCCGCGATGTGTCACATGAGCAATATTAGGCCTGAGGATGTTATTCAAATAAATTATAGATTGTGCTGAAAAACGGTAACGTTCACACAGGAAATCATCAGGAAATGATAAAATGTCCGAACGCGCTCTAATCACTCTCCCCCGGCGGAGAGCTCTGCGGAGAATTTGGGCTTCAACATCTACTGGCTCTTCAAGGAAGGGGCATGCCATGTCTGACACTTCCTACAGTCAGGTTTCTGACAAAGAGGCGGAGAAGGTCAGGGTTAGTTGAAGTAAACCTGCTAGGGGGCAGGTTAGCTTCACGGAGTGTGTCGTCATAGTAACTCACTCAGAATTAATCTAAACTCGCTTTGTGAAACCGAAAACCCAGAGTTTTCGTTAACTTAGGGTATACTTACTCAGAGTTTGCACTAAACCGGCTTCCTGAAATAGGGCCCTAGTGTTAAAGTTAGGTAAAATCAACACAGAAATATCAGCTGGAAAAACCCAGTAACACAATAGGTTAAAATTACATACAAATGCAATAAAAGTACAAAGTGTACATCTGATAACTGACTAACTAATCTAAAATGCAAGATCAAATAAATAAGTTTTCAATCGTGTTTTAAAAGATTAAAACAATTCAGACGTGTGAAGTTTAGCTGGAAGATTGTTCCAGAGGTTAGGTGCAGCAATGGCAAAGGCACAATCACCTCTGGTTTTCAGCCGGGACCTAGGTTGCACCAAGAGCATTTGACTCAATGATTGAAGTGCTCTCCTAGGAGTATACAGGCGGAGAGGTTCAGTTAAATAGCAAGGCACAATATTATTTACGATTTTGAATGTAAGAAATAAAATCTTAAAATCAATCCGATATTTGATGGGCAGCCAATGTAGGTCAGCAAGGATCGGGGTAATAGAATCAAACCTTCTAGTACCAGTTAAAAGGCGTGCCGCTGCATTTTGGACAAGTTGTAGTTTATGAAGACGGGCAGATTGGAGGCCCAGGTAAAGGGGGTTGCAGTAGTCTAATCTTGAAGTAACAAATGCATGTGTAAGTTTTTCAAGATCCATCCGTGGTATGTAATGCTTAGCCTTAGAGATTTGTCATATTTGGTAAAAGCTAGACTGTACTACAGAAGACACTTGTTTATCAAGTGTAAAGGAGCTGTCCAAAAGAACGCCTAAGTTACGTACTGTATCAGAGAGGGAGGTAGCAAAGGGCCCAAATATATTGGCTAATTGTCGCCGAGGGATGTGGCTATCAAAGACAATAATTTACGTTTTCTTTTCATTTAGAAAAAGGGAGTTACTCGTTAACCACCCTTTGATCTCCTTCATACAATCAAGAAAGCAGCGTAGTGAAGATGGGGTATCGTCAGTCAGACAAAAATAGATTTGAATATCATCAGCATAAAAATGAAAAGAAATGTTACATTTGTGAGATATAGAGCCCAAGGGAAGCATGTACAATGAGAACAACATCCAACTGCCAATAAACCCTATAAGAAGTAGAAGAAGAATTTCTCTCAGGTTTCCCATTTTGTATGGAAACTGGTGGAAGTAACTCTTGAGATTAACCTAAACCTTCAGCCCAGTTTAAACACAACATGAATATATACTTCATATAATCATAATCATCTCAGTTTCACACACATCATTTTCCCATGGTGATTGTTGCCCAACATGACGAACCAATGATTTGCCTTACGCCCTGCGGTCTGAGAACCTTTGGTATAAACTATACATAAGGATATAAAAGGCGGCCTACATGGATGAAGTGAACAATCTGGCATCATGGTGCCAGGACAACCACCTCCACCTGAACATCGGCAAGACCAATGAGCTGGTGGTGGACTTCAGAAGGAGTCAGCACAGAGACTACAAGCCCATTATCATCAATGGAGCTCCAGTGGAGAGGGTGCAGTCCTTCAAGTATCTTGGTGTCCACATCTCCTCAGACCTGACATGGGCTGCCCACATTCAGGTCCAGACCAAAAAGGCTAGGTGTTAGGTTTTGTATTGTTGATTGTCATTTATGCTTAGAAATATTTACTCATATATGCTTAGAAGTATATAATCATTTGTAGATTGAAAGATTGTCTCATCCTAGGAGGTCTGTAACAACTCTGTGTAGCATGAAGAGGGGAGTGTGAAGGACCAAAAAGCTCTCCAGAGAGTGATCCGTACAGCAGAACGCTGCTGCAGGATTGCTCTCCCCCCGCTTCAGGACACCTACACCAGGAGATGCCGGACTAGAGCAGCGCAGATACTGAAGGACCCGTCCCATCCTGGCAACAAACTGTTCCAACTTCTGCAATCTGGTAGAAGGTTCCGCATCTTCCGGGCAAGGACAGAGAGACTCAAGTGGAGCTTCTATCCCCAAGCCATCCGTGCCCTAAACACACACACCCGCCCTCTCACATCATCTATAATTGACTGAGTCAGGACTCTTCCAGACACTAAACCAAGGCACAATGTACATTTCAATTCCTTTAATTTTAAATATGTTTATATTGTCTATCCTGTAAAATAGTCAGATGTCTATTCATATCAGAATTCACCTGCTTGCTGCTACTACTGCACATTCACCCAATGTATATACTAAATATATATATATATATATATATATATATATATATATATAATGTTCTTCCTCTACACCCCCCCCCCAATTTTTTTGCACATGTCAAGGAGCGTGTCAGGCTACATTTCACTGTGTGTTATACTTGTATAACTATGCATGTGACAAATAAAGAACCTTGAACCTTGAACCTTGAAAAGGTACACACACACAAACAGCCAAAATTCTCTGACTTTGGAAGAACGTCTATATCAAGGTGGTTAATAGCTCACATTGAAAATAAACAGAAACAAAAAATAGCAGAACAAACACAGAGAGGTATAAGTCTGGATTTCTTAATCTTTATTTTGAATGTTGTTCATTTTAAAGATGTCATAAAGTCTGTTGACATTTTCAGTGAGCTCAGCATTTATCTTTTTCATTAGCTAAGCATTAGCTCAAAGTTTATGCTCCAGGTGAGGCTTGAACTCACAACCTCGGCATAGCTCAGCCCAATACTGTCATATAAGTACCGCGCGCTAACCAATTGCGCCACTGGAGCACATGCTCAAAGGTTTTATTCCTTTCTCCCTTCATTCAACTGGTCTAAGGGAAAAAGCAGGAGGACAGAAACAGCTTAGTCAGTAACTCATAGGACAAACGCTTTACACTATACTATATTGCCACAAATCTCACGCTTGTAGTCTATGTACTATATATAGGATTCATCGATAGATGCATCGTAACAGCAGTCTGGCGAGGGAGGAGCGGCTAGCAGGTCCAGCGGGCATGTGGTGTGGAGGATAGCCGGATAACTCAGAGCCAGTGAGTTAAACAGACCTTTATTTGACGTTAGCAACATAAGACCATACAAGCCAGGTCCCACGGCTCTACCCTGTCCATACATACATGTGCGGGGATCGGTAGTCGCCGGCGCCAGCCAAGTTACAACGGTAAGGTTTCTCTGAACAGCAACGCGATCAGCATGTAACGGCCACCACTATACTCCCACACCCACTAGCAGGGATGGGTACCGGTATCCGGTGCCATGATGGCACTGGTTCTGACATAAACAGTAGTAACCAGACCGAAAAGCAGTGCACATTTCGGTGCTTTTTTTCGGTGCTTTTTTTTCCTGAGATGTCATACACTTTGGATTCTAGCCAATCATTTTACCTTTGCAAGCATAGTAGGCGGGCCCAGGTACGTACGTTCTTTTAGAGCAGAGCTACAGATTAAAAATGCCCAAGGCGAAGCGGTCAAAAGTCTGGCTGTACTTCACAGCAAAAGATGCAAACTCAGCAGCCTGCAACAAGTGCTTTAAGCTGATACTGTGCAAAGAAGGTAACACCTCGAATCTGATGAAACACCTGGCGACGTATAACATTTTGTTAAAAGCCGAGAAATGCACCATATTTGATAGCTTGCTGCGAGACCTCACACCGTGCACATCTACTGCGGGTGTGGTGCCTGCTATCGGACCCGGAGCAACATCCCCCAAAAATCCAAAGAGGGGAGTCCTGGCCCGTAGCCCTGCCAGTGTAGCAGAAATGATGACGGATGATGATGGCAGCAGCAGCCGTTCTTCTCTGCGTGAGTAGCTTAATGTTGTTTGTGTGTAATTTACGTTGAGTGGACTAACCACATTATTACATTAATGCATGTAAGGTGAGCTAGCAAACACCATCGTAGTTACATGCAGCTGTCTTCTTGTTTGATGGCAGACACTCCCTTCACCCTGGCTAAAAAGGCTAAATGACCAAAGAAAAAGTGGAAAACGGCTAAATATGAAAGGTTTTTGGACAAAGTTTGTGTTTTTCTCCATTGTTTAAGCACTGCTTCCAGCCAAGAGTGATACCATATACGCCCTATAGCTGCAGAAAAGTCTAACGTTGTTATCGTTTTACAAAAAAACAGCAGAACATGAGAGGTTTTTGGACAAAGTTTGTGTTCTCCATTCTTTAAGGACCAGTTCAAGCACCAGCACCATTTCAAAAGTACCGGTTTGGTAGTGGTATCAGATAAAACCTAAACGATACCCATCCCTACCCATTAGGGGACTCCCTCAACTACAATAATAGTAGGGCAACACCCCCACCCCCCAGTGGTGCTATAATACAATAAGGGTTGTCACAGCATGCATTAATATATGTGGGGAATCAATTTTTTTTCTATACATCTATGTTACAAATGCTTTTGTTACAGTCTGTGCACATTTGTTTCAGATCATTTCTGTACCCTTTTTTCATATTTCACTTTTATTCTTTAATTTTCGTAGGTTTTAGTGTAGTTTACTAAGAGATATTGAACTAATTGATAAAGAATTCAAGCATGCGGCAACAAAGTCTTTGTATCCCTGTATTCTACCACTATACCATGAACTTCCATTTAGCAAAACTAAATTAAATGAACGAAAGTGTAAGTCTGTGTCGACTTCTTTTCATATAAATGAGCTTTGCCTCAAGTAAAATTTGCTTCTCTGTTATACTATTTCCCAGTAATGTTTTAGAAGCAGTTAACTGTACTATTTGATTGACTTTCACGCATTTAAATGAGCTATTCTGACATCCTTGGCTCTTACTTTTTAAAAAGCAGCTAAGTGAACTACATATAAATGTTATTTAGCCTTCAGTACAGTTAGTGTGCTTCCACTGCAGCAAGAGGTGATTGGCTTCTACAGTTCTTGGTAGTGGAGGAGCACATGACTGGCTAAATCTTGGTTGAATTTGGTACAAAAAAACTATAGCCGCTCACATGATGGATTTGCTTGACCAACCGGTGGCAGGGGAATAGAAATGCTTAAAAGCCTTCAGTACAAATATTAGAAAAAGGACAAACACAATCTTTAAATATTAAACATGCTTTACTCTTCTTGTGCACTGGCATCACAGTCAGCTGATTTCAGTTCATGTGTGGGAGGAGGGAAATGGTGGAAGATCCCACAGTGGCAATAGACATTTTTACCTCACAAAAATGTCAAGAGTGCAATGGTAAACTCAACTGCATCTAGGACAGAAAGAACACATACTGCTGAAAGTGTGATTAAGAAGGAGATTTTAATGCAGGTTGAACACCATCTTGACCCCTTCCAGTTCACCTATAGCGCAGGGAGAGGTGTGGAGGACGCTGTTGTCACACTCCTGCATCTCTTGTATAAGCATCTTGAGTCCCCCCACACCCATGCAAGATTATTATTTGCTGACTTTTCATCTGCATTTAATACAATTCAACCCTTCTTACTTGCTGACAGGCTTTACAATCATTTCAAGCTTGACACTAGTCTGGTCGGCTGGGTGACAGACTTTCTGATCAATAGGTCACAATGTGTTAGGGTGAATCATGTATTTTCTGATGTGCTTTATTCCTCCACTGGATCACCCCACCCAACAGACACATCCTGAAGTTTGCTGACGACACAGTAATCGTCAGTCTTCTAGTGGAGGATGACTCAGGCCATGGACAGGTTGTAAATGATTTTGTGAATTGGTGTGATGAGTCCTTCCTTTCACTTAATGTGTCAAAAACTAAAGACATGATTATTGATTTTAGGAAGTCCTCTTATAGCTCATCACCCACTATCATTAAAACTACCGATATTGGGATCGTTGAGAGTTATAAATATCTAGGTGTGGTACTTGACCATAAACTGTGTTTTGAATCTCATGCTGATGCCACTACTAAAAAAGTTCAACAAAGACTGTTCTTTTTAAAGAAAATGGGATCTTTTAATGTCTCATCTGAGATGTTGTCTTTGTTTTATAGAAGTTTTATCGAATCTGTGATGTCTTTTTTATATTGCTGCCTGGTTTGGTAACCTGACGGTGAAGAATAAGAATCGGTTGGGACTTGTGGTAAAAACTGCTAGCAAAATTTCAGGGCGCTGGCAAGATGGACTTTTGGCCATTTACAATAGAAATGTGCTTAGAAAGGCTCATTCTATTATTAATTGTGTGAACCATCCACTTCACAGTGAATTTAAGTTGTTGCCTTCTGGCCACCGTTTTAGAGTAACTCCGAGGAGGACCAAAAGACTCCAGGTCTCTTTTATCCCTACTGCGTCTTGTCTCCTTAATGGCAAATAATTGTTCTTCAACTTTCTATTATTATTTCATAGTATTGTTCTGTTTATTTTTATCCTCCTGCTGCTAAACTAATTTCCCCTTGTGGGACAAAAAATGAAATTGAAAGCTGCTTTCACGCCAAACCCTGTAGTATAGGCAGTGAGGCGCAATAGGGCTTGCAGTCACCTGATCTACAGCAGTGGTCAGGTGTCAGTCTTGCTTTCAACCTTGGTGTACGGTCACCCCCCCTCCCCAAACACCTGTGTGTTCTTATTAGAACAGGGATTTGCATGAGCATGTGGAACCATAGCCAGCCCCCCCCCCAATCACATTTAAAGCCATACATGACTGGATCCTATATGGACTAAGAACCATCATTACATTGTGGTAGTATACATCATGTTCTAGAGGGATAACATGTATGAAACCCAAGTGGTGCATTTATAACTCATTGCTCAAAGTTTGAATAAAGCAGGCTTTATTTTAAGATCAAGACATTACATGGACCCACTCCATCATCAGACCCTGGCCTTGGTCTGGCTGTTGGCTGGCAGTGGCTTGCCCATGTGGATCCCCACTGTGAGGCCAGACTCGTTGCTGGCATATTTCTCTTTGACCTCAGGCTTCAGCAGGAAACCCTTCTCCTTGTCAAAGTAGTCCAAGGGAGCAAAGTACACAGTGGCTTCCCCACAGAGGTTTTGCAGCCGTGTGCGCCAGCCCTCCAGCATGGAGCTGCGAGATTCAGGAGAACCAGTAGCAGGATCCCAGAAGATCTGAGGGGCAAAAACCTGGAAGCCACAGTAGTTCAGGATCCCGTTCTGCACACAGGGAGGAGCAGCTGTTACCACATGACAGATCATTTCATGCTTGGCTCTGTTTATAGTGAGACCTCACCTGCAGTGGCCACAGTGTGACATTGATGTCACCATTGATGCCAGTGTCACTGTACACAGATTCAGGACAGTCAGTGGTGAAGGACAGCATGGCTTTCTTGTCCTGTACAGAGAGCAAGGAGTGAGCAAAGAGGGAGAGGACACAGCCTGAACACAGACATGTTGGTGGAGTTCTCACCTTGAAGATCCCCTCACTGTACCGCTTCTCCTGTGCGTAGGCAAAGCCCAACACACGATCCATCCACCCCTTCATGATTGCAGGAACAGATGACCAGTACATGGGGAACTGGGAACACAGGTTTAATGGTCATTTTGATGTTGACACCTATTAGGTGACCACAAAGACACTTCCAGTGAGACACTACCTGAAAGATGACAAGGTCTGCCTCCTTGAGCTTCTCCTGCTCTTTTTTGAGGTCTTCTGCAAGTCTGCCCTCCTCTGATGCCAATTTGATCTCTTTTGCGTAGCAGAAGTTCTCAGCATCCTTCACTCCACCTGCAAATAAAGCTAATGTTTACACCTGAAGTACAATCAAAGCATTGCTATACTTGCAGAATATTTGTATACCAGTGATGTCCTCAGTAGTAGCAGCAGCTTTGAACTTCATGGCGTACAGGTCAGACACCTCTACAGTGCAGCCTTGAGCAGTCAGAGCTGCCACAGCAGCATCTTTGGCAGCAGCATTGAAGGAGGCAGGGCTCTCATGGGCATACACAATCAGCACTTTCTTGGCTGCAAAACCAAAGAATAAAAAAACAATACATAAAGTTCCATTCAACACACAAAGCTTTCCAGAAGCTTTACCAGGAAGAAAAAGTCTTACCCATTCTCAAAACACACCTGCTGCTTTTATACACACTTCAAGCACTACTTCACACAGGTGCTGTCAATCAGCAATAAACCTCAAGAGTCAGCCAGCTGGTACTGCGGCATTTTCTCTCAGACCAGTTGGTGGCGGTAATGCTCTATTTTGCTGTTTGCCAACTGCCAATAAACCGTATAAAGAAGTAGAAGAAGAATTTCTCTCAGCTTTCCCATTTTGTATGGAAACTGGTGGAAGTAACCCTGAGATTAACCTAAACCTTCAGCCCAGTTTAAACACAAGATGAATATATACTTCATATAATCATAATCATCTTAGTTTCACACACATCATTTTCTCATGGTGATTGTTGCCCAACTTGGCAAACCAATGATTTGCCTTACGCCCTGCGGTCTGAGGACAAAAAAGGTACACACACACACACACACACACACACATACTTCCAGAAATCTGACTTTGAAGGAAAACCTATATCTCGATGGTTAATAGCTTGCATTGGTCGACAAAAAAGAAGCAGAACAAACACAGAGAGGTATAATTCTGGGTTTGTTAATCTCTATTTTGAATGTTGCTCATTTTTAAACATGCGATGAAGTCTGTTGGCATTTTCAGTGTGCTCAGCATTTATCCCTTTCATTAGCTCAAAGTTTATGCTCCAGGTGAGGCTTGAACTCACAACCTCAGCATAGCTCAGCCTAATACTGCCATATAAGTACCGCGCGCTAACCGATTGCGCCACTGGAGCACATGCTCAAAGAGTTTATTCCTTTCTCCCTTCATTCAACTGGTCTAAGGGAAAAAACAGGGAGACAGAAACAGCTTAGTCAGTAACTCATAGGACAAACGCTTTACACTATACTATATTGCCACAAATCTCACGCTCGTAGTCTATGTACTATATATAGGATTAATCAATAGATGTATTGTAACAGCAGTCTGGCGAGGGAGGAGCGGTTAGCAGGTCCAGTGGGCATGTGGTGTGGAGGTTAGCCGGATAACTCAGAGCCAGTCAGTTGTCCTTTGTGTCTTCCCTGGGACACTGTTTGCCTTTCCTGGACTGCGCCGTGCACATTGAAGAGAACGGCAAACTCAACATCGAAGTTTACCGGAAGCCCACACACACGGACCAGTACCTCCTCTTTGACTCCCATCACCCTTTGGAACACAAACTTGGAGTAATTAGGACCCTACACCACCGGGCAGAACATGTTCCCTCTAAGCCTGAAGGAAAAAAGAAGGAACACACACATGTAAAGGAAGCACTCAAAATGTGCGGCTATCCTAAATGGGCGTTCTTAAAGTCAGCAAAGAGGCACAGAAAAGAAGACCAGACACCAGCGAGGGAGGATAAGAAGGACAGACGCAACAACATTGTCATCCCCTATGTAGCCGGTGTATCAGAGAAACTCAGGAGAGTTTTCTCCAAGCATGACATCCCAGTGTACTTCAGACCCAGCAACACGCTCAGACAGAAACTGGTTCACCCGAAAGACAAAACGCCAAGACACAAACTTAACAATGTGGTGTATGCTGTACAGTGCAGCGAGGAATGCTCAAACCTCTACATTGGAGAGACCAAACAGCCACTTCACAAGCGCATGGCACAACACAGAAGAGCCACCTCCACAGGACAAGACTCAGCAGTCCATCTGCATCTTAAGGATAAAGGACACTCTTTCGAGGATGCCAATGTTCACATTTTGGACAGAGAGGACAGATGGTTTGAAAGAGGAGTGAAAGAAGCCATCTATGTCCACTGTGAGCGACCATCTTTGAACAGAGGCGGGGGTTTACGACACCAACTCTCTGCCATCTATAATCCAGTTTTGAGATCCCTTCCCAGACGCCTTAACGCCCACTCACATCCTGGGCCATCTGATCTCAGGAATTCGCATGATAAGGTGGGGCCAGGTTTCACAATGAACACACCCGAAACTCTGGCTGATTGGGACCCACGCTCAGTTTCACACCTTGGCTCAGGCGATTAGAGGGTCATCAGGGGGTCCTTTTGTCCCTCTGTGGGGGGTTACTCCCACTAGGTTTATATCTGGGACTCTCCACCATTTGACCTTAGAACTGAAGAAGCTTCTCGGATGAGAGGTGAAACGTCTTCAAGCAACTTAAAGAAGTCCAGACGCTTTTCTTTGCAAGCTCCTTTGACTACAATGACCTGGATGACTGAGAACCTTCACAGACATATTGTATGCTGTAATCGTACTGGGCAATTAGTGATACAAAAAAAACTGTTTTATCCTGTGAATAAAAGTATATGTTTTTGTCAATGTACCATAATAACAGAAGCGAAACGCAATATTGTGTCAGGACAATTCACTATTTATGCACAATAAACAAAGGAGCATAGCGCGACCATTTCTGTTCAGCGCCAGACTTGCTTGTAACCTATATCACCAATTATGTTATGAAAATGACGCATTAACTACAACAGCAGACTGACCTTTGTGTAAATGCTTGGAGCAGACTAACATGTGAGCTGGAGTGTTCTGGGACGTTATATTTGATCTTTGAATGGCTGCAATCCAGGCCACCCGTCGCCTCTTTGTTACTTCGGAAACATGGCTCGAACAATTTCTCTTCAACGACGTAATCCGATAACAACCGATCTCTTTACCCGTCGGCTTCCCATGGCTGTCATGCGACCGGCTATTGCAGTTAATTATACAACAGCTTCTTGCCATTTTTTGTGTTTCTTTTTATCGCTGTGTGACTGATTTCAATTAAAAGCCTGCGTGCGCTAGTACCTCTTGCCACGAGTTCCCAGAATCCTTTGTGGTTCTACCCGTGAATGACGTCACATTTTCAATCTCTATATAATATGCATGTTAAATTTTATATTTGGGGTGAAATATCAAGTCTTTTCAAGTAAACCGGTTCAAGTCCAATTCAAGTCCCAGGTCATTGGTGTAAAAGTCTAAGTCAAGTCACAAGTCTTAGAACATTTTTTCAAGTCAAGTCTAAAGTCATAAAATTAATGACTCGAGTCTGACTCGAGTCCAAGTCATGTGACTCGAGTCCACACCTCTGAGTAGGGCAGTGGTGCTATAATACAATAAGGGTTGTCACAGCATGCATTAACACACACACACATACAGCCAAAAATCTGACTTTGAAGGAAAAACTATATCTTGATGGTTAATAGCTCACATTGGTCGACAAAAAAGAAGCAGAACAAACAAAGGTACAATTCTGGGTTTCTTAATCTCTATTTTGAATGTTGCTTGTTTTTAAAGATGCTGTAAAGTCTGTTGGCATTTTCAGTGTGCTCAGCATTTATCTGTTCTCATCAGATAAGTATTAGCTCAAAGTTTATGCTCCAGGTGAGGCTTGAACTCACAACCTCGGCACAGCTCAGCCCAATACTGTCATATAAGTAGCGCGCACTAACCAATTGCGCCACTGGAGCACATGAGTAACGATTTTATTCCTTTCTCCCTTCATTCAACTGGTCTAATGGAAAAACGAGGGGACAGTAACCACTCGCTCAGTCATTCATAGAAAGAATACTTTACACTATACTATATTGCCACAAATCTCACGCTTGTAGTCTATGTACTATATATAGGATTAATCGATAGATTCATTGTAACAGCAGTCTGGCGAGGAAGGAGCAGCTAGCAGGTCCAGCGGGCATGTGGTGTGGAGGTTAGCCGGTGTTCTGACAAACCATCCTACTTTGGCAAAACGTCCTACCGTAAGTAGTTTATGCACATTTCTGCTGTCACAGAGTAATTCCAGACGTTTCACCTCTCATCCAAGAAGCTTCTTCAGTTCTCTCAACTTACTCGGCGTTGCTTAGCGTGTAATATCAGCCTCGAATCCCGCCGATCGTCATTCATCGAGGAGAAAAGACAGACAGTTAATCCACAGGAACTTCCTGGCTGACGTCAGTCTTTCAGCGTGCCTCTTCTCCCCTCGGTGAATGCCGACTCCAGGGATCCGACATCGAAGGACCAATTAATGATAGGTTTGTAGCTTGAACCTATTCGCTGGAACGTTGAAGACAATATAATTACATATAATTTCAATTATAATTACAAGCAAGACACAAAGTAGGCAAAGTTCTTCATGTTTCTCGTGCACGGGAGAGAACCGGACAAACGCCGTTCCTTCGCTTGACCCCAGTTGCTCTCGTCCGTTCCCCCGTAACACTGCTCTTTTATTGAGGTTACATGAATATGCATAGGTTCATTAACATATGACGTCTACATACACACAAAGAGTACCTTGCCTTTGTGTGTGTGTGTGTGTGTGTGTGTGTGTGTGTGTGTGTGTGTGAGGTCAAGATGTGACCCCGTGAAGACCCTCCCCAAAGCTGGTGCCAGGAGTCCAGCGGGTCCATCTGAACAAAAGGCTCTTATACTTAAAGAGATATATACGTGTGTTTGCTATGCCATATATCAGCAAGAGAAGATACGACCTCTCCTAGGTGTGTGATCTATGCCAGAACACTCTGTAGAGGAGTGAACGCACTCCCCTCTTCATGCTACACAGAGTTGTTACAGACCTCCTAGGATGAGACAATCTTTCAATCTACAAATGATTATATACTTCTAAGCATATATGAGTAAATATTTCTAAGCATAAATGACAATCAACAATACAAAACCTAACACCTAGCCTTTTTGGTCTGGACCTGAATGTGGGCAGACCATGTCAGGTCTGAGGAGATGTGGACACCAAGATGTCCACAGGACTGCACCCTCTCCACTGGAGCTCCATTGATGATAATGGGCTTGTAGTCTCTGTGCTGACCCCTTCTGAAGTCCACCACCAGCTCCTTGGTCTTGCCGATGTTCAGGTGGAGGTGGTTGTCCTGGCACCGTGATGCCAGATTCTTCACTTCATCCATGTAGGCCGCCTCATCGTTGTTGGAGATGGCACCCAACACCACTGTGTCATCAGCAAACTTCACAATGGTGTTGGAGCCGTGGGTGGCCACACAGTCTGAAGTGTAGAGGGAGTAGAGCAGTGGCGAGAGGACACATCCCTGAGGTGCTCCTGTGTTGATGGTGATGCTGTTAGAGACGCATCTACCCACCCTCACCACCTGAGTTCTGCCAGTGAGGAAGTCCAACACCCATGCACACAGACGGCTGTTAAGTCCCAGATCTGAGCTGAGCTTTGTGAACAGTCTGCAGGGCACTATTGTGTTAAACGCTGAACTGTAATCAACAAACAGCATTCGCACATAGTTACCCTGTTTCTTGTCCACGTGGATGAGAGTGGTGTGTAGGACGTGGGCGATGGCACCTGCTCCTTGTCGTTTCTATCTCTGACTTTACTCTACAAGAGTTTCTGGGGTTTTTTTGCTAGCTCTTCAAATGTTCAATAAAAACATGTATGCTAATTCATAACGAAGAAAGCTTTGTAACTATCCCTACCAGTGAAGACTCATTTCCAGAACCCCCCCATGGTCCGCAGCGCTGTTGAAAAGGTTGTGGAAGTCCCTGTATTAAGCATGTAAACCTGTGACACAAAAATCACCAAACTCAGACCACCACAGACTGTTTTCCTTCGTGGTGATGAAGGAAAAGGGGCATGTAAAAGGGCATTTATTCCCTTCAAGGACCTGAAGCTCCATAAAGCACCCTCTCCAATAGCCAAACCGATCTGTTCTCTCACATGATGGATTTGCTTGACCAACCGGTGGCAGGGGAATAGAAATGCTTAAAAGCCTTCAGTACAAATATTAGAAAAAGGACAAACACAATCTTTAAATATTAAACATGCTTTACTCTTCCTGTGCACTGGCATCACAGTCAGCTGATTTCAGTTCATGTGTGGGAGGAGGGAAATGGTGGAAGATCCCACAGTGGCAATAGACATTTTTACCTCATAAAAATGTCAAGAGTGCAATGGTAAAGTGTAAACTGCATCTAGGACAGAAAGAACACATACTGCTGAAAGTGGGATATTAAAGCTGCGTTCATGCGAAACCCAGCAAAAGCCTGTAGTATAAGCAGTTAGGCGCAATAGGGCTAAAGTAGCAATCGGGTGTCAGGCTTGCTTTCAACCTTGGTGTACGGTCACCCCCCCCCACCTGTGTGTTCTTATTAGAATAGGGATTTGCATTAGCATGTGGAACCATAACCAGCCCCCCCAAACTCAGTTCCCCATCACATTTAAAGCCATACATGACTGGATCCTATACGGACTTAGAACAATTACATTGTGGTAGTATACATCATGTTCTAGAGGGATAACATGTATGAAACCCAAGTGGTGCATTTATAACTCATTGCTCAAAGTTTGAATAAAGCAGGCTTTATTTTAAGATCAAGACATTACATGGACCCACTACATTGTCAGACCCCGGCCTTGGTCTGACTGTTGGCTGGCAGTGGCTTGCCCATGTGGATCCCCACTGTGAGGCCAGATTCTTTGCTGGCATATTTCTCTTTGACCTCAGGCTTCAGCAGGAAACCCTTCTCCTTGTCAAAGTAGTCCAAGGGAGCAAAGTACACACTGGCTTCCCCACAGAGGTTTTGCAGTCGTGTGCGCCAGCCCTCCAGCATGGAGCTGCGAGATTCAGGAGAACCAGTAGCAGGATCCCAGAAGATCTGAGGGGCAAAAACCTGGAAGCCACAGTAGTTCAGGATCCCGTTCTGCACACAGGGAGGAGCAGCTGTTACCACATGACAGATCATTTCATGCTTGGCTCTGTTTATAGTGAGACCTCACCTGCAGTGGCCACAGTGTGACATTGATGTCTCCATTGATGCCAGTGTCACTGTACACAGATTCAGGACAGTCAGTGGTGAAGGACAGCATGGCTTTCTTGTCCTGTACAGAGGAAGGAGTGAGCAAAGAGGGAGAGGACACAGCCTGAACACAGACACGTTGGTGGAGTTCTCACCTTGAAGATCCCCTCACTGTACCGCTTCTCCTGTGCGTAGGCAAAGCCCAACACACGATCCATCCACCCCTTCATGATTGCAGGAACAGATGACCAGTACATGGGGAACTGGGAACACAGGTTTAATGGTCATTTTGATGTCAACACCTGTTAGCTGACCACAAAGACACTCCCAGTCAGACACTACCTGAAAGATGACAAGGTCTGCCTCCTTGAGCTTCTCCTGCTCTTTTTTGATGTCTTCTGCAAGTCTGCCCTCCTCTGATGCCAGTTTGATCTCCTTTGCGTAGCAGAAGTTCTCAGCATCCTTCACTCCACCTGCAAATAAAGCTAATATTTACAACTGAAGCACAAAGCATTGCTGTACCTGCAGAATATTTGTATACCAGTGATGTCCTCAGTAGTAGCAGCAGCTTTGAACTTCATGGCGTACAGGTCAGACACCTCTACAGTGCAGCCTTGAGCAGTCAAAGATGCCACAGCAGCATCTTTGGCAGCAGCATTGAAAGAGGCAGGGCTTTCATGGGCATACACAATCAGCACTTTCTTTGCTACACCCCCCCAAAAAAGAAGTTGTGATAAAATTCCAGTCAGATCACAAACCTTTCACTCTTCTTGTCAAAGATTATCAGCTTTGGCCAAACAGATTTCAGCAATTACCAGGAAGAACAAGTCTTACCCATTCTCAAAACTGGCACACAACCGTAAGCGATGAGTTTTCTGACTAGCTGATGTAGTAACAGAAAAACCACTCATATTGAAGCAACACACACCTGCTGCTTTTATACACACTTTGAGCACTACTTCACACAGGTGCTGTCAATCAGCATTCAGCCTCATGAGTCAGCCAGCTGCTACTGCTGGATTTTTTCTCAGGTTTCCCATTTTGTCTGGCAACTGGTGGGAGTAACTCTGAGATTAACTTAAACCTTCAGCCCAGTTTAAACACAACATGAATATTTACATCACATAATCGTAATCATCTTAGTTTCACACACATCATTTTCTCATGGTGATTGTTGCCCAACTTGGCGAACCAATGATTTGCCTTACGCCCTGCGGTTTGAGAGCCTTTGGTATAAACTATACATAAGAACATAAAAGGCACACACACACACACACACACACAGCCAAAATTCTTTAACTTTGGAAGAACGTCTATATCTCGATGTTTAATAGCTCGCATTGAAAATAAACGGAAACAAAAATAACAGAACAAACATACAGAGAGTTTCTTAATCTTTATTTTCAATGTTGTTCATTTTAAAAGATGATATAAAGTCTGTTGGCATTTTCAGTGTGCTCAGCATTTATCTGTTCTCATCAGATAAGTATTAGCTCAAAGTTGATGCTCCAGGTGAGGCTTGAACTCACAACCTCGGCATAGCTCAGCCCAATACTGTCATATAAGTACCGCGCGCTAACCGATTGCGCCACTGGAGCACATGCACAATGACTTTATTCCTTTCTCCCTTCATTCAACTGGTCTAATGGAAAAAAGGGACAGTAACCGCTCGCTCAGTCATTCATAGAAAGAATACTTTACACTATACTATATTGCCACAAATCTCACGCTTGTAGTCTATGTACTATATATAGGATTCATGGATAGATCCATGCATTAATATATGTGGGAAATCAGTCTTTTTTTCTATACATCTTACAAATGTTTTTTCAGTATGTACACGTTTGTTTCAGATCATTTCTGTTTCCTTTTTTCATATTTCCCTTTTATTCTTTAATTTTTGTAGTTTTTAGTGTATTTTACCTAATAGATATGGAACTAATGGATAAAGAATTTAACCATGTGACAATAAAGGCTTTGTATCCCTGTATTTTACCACTGTATCCTGAACTCTTATTTTACAAAACAAATAGATTAAAGAAAACTGAAGTCTGTGTGTACTTCTTTTCATGTAAATGAAATGTGCTTCTCTGTTATACTGTTTTCTAATAACGTGTTAGCAGCAATTAACTATACTAATGGAACTAACTGTACGCATGTCATTGCTATTCTCACTTCCTTGGCTCTAACTTTTTAAACAGTAGCTAAGTGAACGACACAAATGTTGATTAGCTCGCTACCATGGCAAGAAACGACCATCATATCAATACTTGTTTTCAACACTAACCTTTGACAGATTTAATTGCAGTATTGATGCAAGTCAAGCAGAACCTTGGTAGTCATAACAATGAATGGTCAATGCTTCTCTATTTCTTGGTAGTGGAAAAGCGTATGATTACCCATTTACCAAGAATTAGCCAAAGATACTGATATAATTCATTTCCCACCACAATTCCAGCAGTGGTGCTGCTGGAATAGAGAGACAGTACAGGAAAGCAGCAGTCAAGTGTTCCCAAGTAAACCATTAAGCGGAGAACACCATCACGTTATAGATGGTGTAGTGAGCTGGATGGATCAAGCTGTTACTCAGCAGGATAATGTAGAGAAGCTAACCAAATGCACCATGCATTGCATCAGTTTGTGTGCAGTTCCAAGTTACCATTGCCAGCTCACATTTCTAGCAGGCAACAAAGCCCCAAGCAGCAATTTGGTCAGTGTTGGATAATGACACCAGTCTTGAAAGCCTACAGAGACAGCTTTGTGTATCCTGTTATGTATATGTACCATTTTCTAGATGGCTGAACTGTATGAAACCAAGTGGTGCATTTGAAACTCATTGCTCAAACTGAAGTTCCAATAAAGCAGCTTTTTTTATTGCAGCACACATTTTAAGACATTACATGGACCCACTCCATTGTCAGACCCCGGCCTTGGTCTGGCTGTTGGCTGGCAGTGGCTTGCCCATGTGGATCCCCACTGTGAGGCCAGATTCTTTGCTGGCATATTTCTCTTTGACCTCAGGCTTCAGCAGGAAACCCTTCTCCTTGTCAAAGTAGTCCAAGGGAGCAAAGTACACACTGGCTTCCCCACAGAGGTTTTGCAGTCGTGTGCGCCAGCCCTCCAGCATGGAGCTGCGAGATTCAGGAGAACCAGTAGCAGGATCCCAGAAGATCTGAGGGGCAAAAACCTGGAAGCCACAGTAGTTCAGGATCCCGTTCTGCACACAGGGAGGAGCAGCTGTTACCACATGACAGATCATTTCATGCTTGGCTCTGTTTATAGTGAGACCTCACCTGCAGTGGCCACAGTGTGACATTGATGTCACCATTGATGCCAGTGTCACTGTACACAGATTCAGGACAGTCAGTGGTGAAGGACAGCATGGCTTTCTTGTCCTGTACAGAGAGCAAGGAGTGAGCAGAGAGTGAGAGGACACAGCCTGAACACAGACACGTTGGTGGAGCACTCACCTTGAAGATCCCCTCACTGTACCGCTTCTCCTGTGCGTAGGTAAAGCCCAACACACGATCCATCCACCCCTTCATGATTGCAGGAACATATGACCAGTACATGGGGAACTGGGAACACAGGTTTAATGGTCATTTTGATGTGGATACCTGTCAGCCGACCATACACATTTCCAGTCAGGCACTACCTGAAAGATGACAAGGTCTGCCTCCTTGAGCTTCTCCTGCTCTTTTTTGATGTCTTCTGCAAGTCTGCCCTCCTCTGATGCCAATTTGATCTCCTTTGCGTAGCAGAAGTTCTCAGCATCCTTCACTCCATCTGTGACAAAAATCCAGTGTTTGCATCTGAAGAGCAATCAAAGCATTCCTATACCTGCAGAATATTTATATACCAGTGATGTCCTCAGTAGTAGCAGCAGCTTTGAACTTCATGGCGTACAGGTCAGACACCTCTACAGTGCAGCCTTGAGCAGTCAAGGCTGCCACAGCAGCATCTTTGGCAGCAGCATTGAAGGAGGCAGGGCTCTCATGGGCATACACAATCAGCACTTTCTTGGCTACAAAGCCAAAGAATAAAACAAAACAAAACATAAAGCTCCATTCAGCACAGAAACCTTACACTCCTTTGACCAAACAAGTTGCAGCAATTACCAGGAAGAAAAAGTCTTACCCATTCTCGAAACTGGTGCACAACCGTAAATGATGAGTTTTCTGTCTAACTGGTATAACAACAGAAAATGTGTCCATACTGGAGCAAAATACACCTGCTGCTTTTATACACACTTCGAGCACTACTTCACACAGGTGCTGTCAATCAGCAATAAACCTCAAGAGTCAGCCAGCTGGTACTGCAGCATTTTCTCTCAGACCAGTTGGTGGCGGTAATGCTCTATTTTGCTGTTTGCCAACTGCCAATAAACCGTATAAAGAAGTAGAAGAAGAATTTCTCTCAGGTTTCCCATTTTGTATGGAAACTGGTGGAAGTAACTCTGAGATTAACCTAAACCTTCAGCCCAGTTTAAACACAACATGAATATATACTTCATATAATCATAATCATCTTAGTTTCACACACATTTTCTCATGGTGATTGGTGCCCAACTTGGCGAACCAATGATATGCCTTACGCCCTGCGGTCTGAGGACAAAAAAGGTACACACACACACACATACAGCCAAAAATCTGACTTTGAAGGAAAAACTATATCTTGATGGTTAATAGCTCACATTGGTCAACAAAAAAGAAGCAGAACAAACAAAGAGTGGTACAATTCTGGGTTTCTTAATCTCTATTTTGAATGCTGCTTGTTTTTAAAGATGCAATGAAGTCTGTTGGCATTTTCAGTGTGCTCAGCATTTATCTGTTCTCATCAGATAAGTATTAGCTCAAAGTTTATGCTCCAGGTGAGGCTTGAACTCACAATCTCAGCATAGCTTAGCCCAATGCTTTCATATAAGTACCGCGTGCTAACCGATTGCGCCACTGGAACACATACATAAAGATTTTATTCCTTTCTCCCTTCATTCAACTGGTCTAATGGAAAAAACGAGGGGACAGTAACCACTTGCTCAGTCATTCATAGAAAGAATACTTTACACTATACTATATTGCCACAAATCTCACGCTTGTAGTCTATGTACTATATATAGGATTAATCGATAGATTCATTGTAATAGCAGTCTGGAGCGGAAGGAGCAGCTAGCAGGTCCAGCGGGCATGTGGTGTGGAGGTTAGCCGGTGTTCTGACAAACCATCCTACTTTGGCAAAACATCCTACCGTAAGTAGTTTATGCACATTTCTGCTGTCACAGAGTAATTCCAGCACAAAATTAAGTAGGTATGACAGTTTGCCACTTATGTTTGCCCATCACAGTATGCTTTTAGCTCATATTGATAAAGCCAGGATGGTTTGTCACTTCATTTTACCAGTTAAAGTATGCTTGTAGGTAACATTCACAAAGGTAGCATGGTTTGGCACTTTATTTTACCCGTCAGAGTATGTTTCTAGCTCTTATTAACAAAGGTAGAATGGTTCGCCACTGAATTTTAGCTATTAAAGTATGCTTCTAACTCAGATTAACAAAGATAGGACGATTTGTATGGGCTCAAATTGTGGTCATAAATATTTTGCACTTGTAAATCAGTTTTGTATTTGTAAACTGGGATTTGTATGTGTAAAAAGAATTTGTTTGTGCGTAAAAAAGATTTGTGTTTGGACTTAGCCAAAAAATGCCTGTGAAACTCTCGCACTCAAGTTTCAACTTACAAGTACGAATTTTGACCCTATTTTTCTTCCTTTCATCTGATTGGTCAATGTCATGTCAATCACAAATTTAACTATCCAATCAGAGAACACATGGGTTTGGCTGTCAGAGGGGCGCTTTTTTCAACTGCAGGTCCTTAAAGGGTAATACAGTTTGAAGCTGAAGGATCTCTATATAAATATCCGATAGAAGCTAGGTCCCGTAACGTTCAGCAGTGGTTGAAAGGATAAATCTGTGGTATATCAGTGGTTAGAAATACCATTATTACTTTAGGATTAGTTTAACACAAAGTAAGGGCTGACCCAGGACCATTGCTGTGAGTCACAGTGCTCAGCATAAAGGTCCTTTCACATCGGACGCAGGATGTGCTGTTAATGCTAACTAAAAGCCAAGGATCCAGAATTTGTTGGACTGGCTGCTGAGCTCTGTGGGTTTTTGCAGCAGCTCTACCTGTACTAGAGGCACCTGCTCCTTGTCGTTTCTATCTCAGACTTTATGTGCTCTGCAAGAGTTTCTGATTTTTTTTTTGCTAGCTCTTCAAATGTTCAATAAAAACATGCATGCTAATTCGTAACGAAGAAAGCTTTGTAACTATCCCCACCAGTGAAGACTGTAATTTCCAGAACTGTCATTCCCCCCCATGGTCCGCAGCGCTGTTGAAAAGGTTGTGGAAGTCCCTGTATTAAGCACGTAAACCTGTGACACAAAAATCACCAAACTCGGACCACCACAGACTGTTTTCCTTCATGGTGATGAAGGAAAAAGGGCATGTAAAAGGGCATTTATTCCCTTCAAGGACCTGAAGCTCCATAAAGCACCCCTCCAATAGCCAAACCCATCTGTTCTCTGATTGGATAGTTAAATTTGTGATTGACATGACATTGGCCAATCAGATGAAAGGAAGAAAAGTAGGGTCAAAATTCATACTTGTAACTTGCAGAGTTTCACACGTATTTTTTGGCTAAGTTCACACACAAACATTTTTTACACACACACACACACACACAAATTCTTTTTACACATACAAATCCTGATTTACAAGTACAAAATATTTATGACCACAATTTGAGCCCATAGAGTTGCCACTGAATTTTAGCTGTTAAAGTAAACAGAAACAAACAATAGCAGAACAAACACAGAGAGGTATAAGTCTGGATTTCTTAATCTTTATTTTGAATGTTGTTCATTTTAACAATGTTATAAAGTCTGTTGACATTTTCAGTGAGCTCAGCATTTATCTTTTTCATTAACTAAGCATTAGCTTAAAGTTCATGCTCCAGGTGAGGCTTGAACTCACAACCTCGGCATAGCTCAGCCCAATACTGTCATATAAGCACCGCGCGCTAACCGATTGCGCCACTGGAGCACATGCTCAAAGGTTTTATTCCTTTCTCCCTTCATTCAACTGGTCGATTGGAAAAAACGGGGACAGAAGCAGCTTAGTCAGTCACTCAAAGGACAAACGCTTTACACTACACTATATTGCCACAAATCTCACGCTCGTAGTCTATGTACTATATATAAGATTAATCGATAGATGCATTGTAACAGCAGTCTGGCAAGGGAGGAGCGGTTAGCAGGTTCAGCAGGCACCTGTGGTGTGGAGGTTAGCCGGATAACTCAGAGCCAGTGAGTTAAACAGACCTTTATTTGACGTTAGCAACATAAGACCATACAAGCCAGGTCCCACGGCTCTACCCTGTCCATACATACATGTGCGGGTATCGGTAGTCGCCGGCGCCAGCCAAGTTACAACGGTAAGGTTTCTTTGAACAGCGACACGATCAGCATGTAACGGCCACCACTATACTCCCACACCCACTAGGGGACTCCCCCAACTACAATAATAGTAGGGCAACACCCCCCCCCTCCCCCCAGTGGTGCTATAATACAATAAGGGTTGTCACAGCATGCATTAATATATGTGGGGAATCAATTTTTTTTCCTATACATCTATGTTACAAATGCTTTTTTTTCCCAGTCTGTGCACATTTGTTTCAGATCATTTCTGTACCCTTTTTTCATATTTCACTTTTATTCTTTAATTTTCGTAGGTTTTAGTGTAGTTTACTAAGAGATATTGAACTAATTGATAAAGAATTCAAGCATGTGGCAACCAGTGTTGGTCAAGTTACTTGAAAAAAGTAATCAGTAACTAATTACTGATTACTTCCCCAAAAAAGTAATCCCGTTACTTTACTGATTACTTATTTTCAAAAGTAATTAATTACTTAGTTACTTAGTTACTTTTTAAAAACACGATTTACAACCTGAATAGGTGATAAAGAAATAGATCTTTCAGCCCAATTCTACTTTTTCTGCATAATCCATCATACAAAATGTAATCAAATGGAAAAGTCCCTTTTTAAAACTTGTTTTATTAGTTTTAATCTTTTAACTTTATGCATCAAGGAAATTTTTAATTATATGCAACATTCTCTGACTGGAAGAATTTTGTTTAATATTTAAACCTATTTTCTGCATATTCCAGCTCATAAAATATATATTTTTTTGTGTGTTTACACTCAGTCTTTCAAATAGATGCAAGTAAAACACAGCAGAAAATAAATAAAGTCAAAGACTAGCAGTCCTTTTGCTCTATTTTTACCTGTAAAGCAGGAGTAGGGTAGGCGGAGGTTTACCCTGGTGCAGGTGTGCCGCAGCGGTCAGTGGAAGAATCCGAGAGTTTCTCTATGAATTTCCCATTACATCGTAGCGCACTCGGTGCTTGCTTGGAAGTTTAGGGGGTTTTTTTCGCTGTAAAAAGAAGTTTTCTTCCCACGCACGATGGACACTAATGTTTTTGTCACTTTTTATGGAATCAAACTCAAAGTAAGGTCAGTACTTCCACGCTTTAAACGCTGCACGCTCATACTCTCTCCCGTACTCGATATATGATGCACTGTTGATCTGCACACAGCTGTTGTCACGAACGTTGCACTCGCTTACGTCACTGTCATGAGACACTCTCGCAAGAAAATCACGGTTTTAGTAACGCAGCGTTCCTACGGGAAAGTAACAGTAATCTAATTACCATTTTTGCAATAGTAATCCCTTACTTTGCTCGTTACTTGAATCAAGTAATCGGATTACAGTAACATGTTACAAGTAACGCGTTACTGCCCATCTCTGGTGGCAACAAAGTCTTTGTATCCCTGTATTCTACCACTATACCATGAACTTCCATTTAGCAAAACTAAATTAAATGAAAGGAAGTTGAAGTCTGTGTCTACTTTTCATATGAGCTTTGCCTCAAATAAAATTTGCCTCTCTGTCAGGGACGTGCAGAGGGGGGGGGGCTAGAGGGGCTTGAGCACCCGCCCCTTTCCTGATGAGTGCCCAAAGTGCCCTTTTGTTGAGGCAACTTTTAAATTTTTTTTATTTATTTATTTATTTATTTTATGTGTGTGTGCGTGCGGAGTCCTGTCTGTGCCCCTCAACAATAATATTTAACTATTAATCATAGTTTTGCTAAATAAAAGGATCTGGCTTGCATCAGTCACATGATCACATTTAACCAATGATCGCCCTCGACGGCAGAACGCGCTGGTTACGAGCCGGGAACGAGCTCACAAAGAGCACGCGCATTTGTTGCGGTCCGGAGCTGTAGGAGAAACACAAGTTAACTCAGAGACACAGACTGATGCGACAAACCCAGTAAGTAGGTGTACAGCGCACACTGTAGTGTGTAGCACACAGGAGTATTAGCTTATTACATACACGTTGGTAAGCTGTCTTGTTGCAACTGACGAACTGAAACAAACGAGCGTGCTGTGTGTGCAACAGCGTGACAAACATTACCTGTCCTTTTATTAACTGCACAAGTAGTGCTGGTCATAGCTGCTGGCTACCTGTGTAAGGCTGTCATGGGTCTGTAGCTCTGTCACCGTTTTAGGGAACATATTTAGTTTTAAAGTAAGTTTCTGGGCATTTCCTGCCTTTCTGGAGGGATTATATTTCACTAAAAAACGATCTAATATGCATGTCCACATAATAATTATTATAATTATAATATATTAAAAAACACACGCTGTATTTTAAAGAACATACATTAAGAAGCAGATTATATTAGATTTATATTTTAAATAAGACAAAAGTTGGATTTTACAGCAGTAAAATGATTGTATCTCTACAGTTTAAAAATGTAATAAGCTTTGCCCTGCACAGAGTGGATAGTGAAACAAATGGAATCATCATAAATACATTATTTCATATTTATTACTTCCCCCTCCTCATTGCTTTATTATTGTAGCTCTAGTAATAAATAATAATGTAAGGATGCCCATAGTATAAACAGTATTCTGAAGAAGGTCTAAAATGTCACTGTGTGTGCATGTGTGTGTTTTATTTAGCTGGATTTAAAAAAATATTACTCATGATATAACATTGTGCAGACATGGCTGGTAAGGACATGAGGAGGAAACAGTAGGCGCTGTATGAGGCTACTAAAGGCAGGGCTATAACATTTTGCTGTCATCATTTTATTATAGATTAAGTGCAAGAGTTGTTAGGTGTGGATAATTAGATTATAGTTTATTGCAATAGCAAGTTGTGCCTTGTTCTCAGATAGACAGCAAGTGGAGAGTGATATATGAAATGATGGGAAGGAAGGAAGAAGAGAAGCAAAGAGTGATTCACAGGCAGAGCCGAGTTTATGTCACAGTTTTTCGTTGCCTTATGGTTCCAAGCGCTGTCACCAATCTTTGCATTTTGTTATTATCTCATGAAACTTGTTTAATCAGCTACCATCTCTCCTGTGGACTTTTTAATGTCTACAGTCTCAGATCAACACAGCCCTGCCCTTCCCATATTAGATTCTTGATGAATGTGTGTTGTTGTTATTCAGCATGGTTCAATGTGCCCCTTTTTAACTTTGAGCACCCGCCCCTTTAAACCTCTCTGCACGTCCCTGATAGAGACAGGTTTTAAAGACTAGAAATGAAAACATGTGAGTCCTGTCTTTAAATAAAAATATATAATTCCCTATATTCCTATCTATTCTTGACATTGAAGCTTTACTCTTCTTGATATTGTGACAAAATACTCTTGGGTTAACCACGAGCTTTCTAAAAACTTGCATATAACAATTGTGCACCATTCATTCCTCATCTTTGCTGCCCATCATTACAACTTTGCTAATGATGGGCAGCAGGTTAGTGTCATGATGTCACCTCAGACATAGTTAAAAGCCCTGTTAACGTAGCTGCTTCTCGCCGGGTGCGGTGGCGCGTGCCTGTAATCCAAGCTACCGGGAGGCTGAGGTTGGAGGATCGTTTGAGCTCATGAGCTCTGAGCTGCAGCAGGCTATGTCGATTAACACAAAATAATTATCCTCATTCAAAAGTCATGTAAGAACCTCATTGGCTTACGGAATGTTGATGTTATTTAAAAAATTCATACAAAAACATGACCTCATTCTAGAATGTCATGTGACAACCTCATTGGCTTATGGAATTGTGATGTCACAGGCTTCTGAATCCATAAATAGGGGTGAGGAGGTACAACTTTCAGTCCGTTATTTGCAGCACTTATGTTAGCAGCATTCAAACGTTCACCAGTAAAGCATTTTCAAACATCTGGATACTTTTCGTACTCACGGTATACAGACTCCAACATGTCTCAGAAAGAGCAAGAAAGACAAGAAGCTGACCCCAGCTCTATTCCATGGTATGAGTCCCTAGACCCTTACATCAGCTCTCTTCCTTGGGATGAACAGGTGGAATTAGAGGAAAAGCGATTGGAAGAAATGGAGAAGGAAAATCTCATGAACAGAGAAAAGATTAAGATCCTGACAGAAGAAAATGAGAGAAAGAGCGCTGAATTAGAAAAATTATCCTACCAGCTTCAGGAAAGGGAAGGTATTATTGAGGAGAAACAATGGGCTCTCCAAGATAAGAAGAATCACGAGCTCCAAGAAAAGCTTGATGAAGCTCTAGAAAAAATTAAAGATCTGCTCCAAAATGAGAAAAAAGAGAGCATTAAAGGGGATAAAATGCTCAAGAAGAATCAGGAGCTCCAAGAAAAGCTTGATGGAGCTCTGGAAAAAAATAAAGATCTGCTCCAAAAGGAGAAAAAAGAGAGCATAAAACAGGAAAACATGGTCAAGAAGAATCAGGAGCTCCAAGAGAAGCTTGACGAAGCTCTGGAAAAACTGAAGGAAATCCACCAAGAAGAGAAGCAACAGTCCACACAGCAGAGAGACCTGCAGAGCAAACTCCAAGCCATGGAGGAAAAATACAAAGCGCTGCAGGTGAAACATGACAAAACTCTGCACAAAAGTCAACAGTTGCTTCAACACAAGAAGCAAATGGAAATGAAACAGAAGGAAATTGACTCCAAGCTTGACGAGATGGAGGAAAAACACAGATCGCTCCAAATCAAGCTTGAGAAAACAGTGCACAGAAATAAAGAGTTCATTCAAGAGAGAGAGCAACAAGAAATGCTGGAGAAAGAAACAGACTCCCAGCTTGAAGTCTTGGAGGAAAAACTGAAAATGCTGCAACTAACTCTTGAGGAAACACTGCTCAAAAATAAAGAGCTGCTTCAAGAAAAAGACCAACAGAAAATGCATCAGGAAGAAATGGATTGCAAGCTGAGGAACATCGAGAAACAAAATGAAGGCTTGCAAGTGATGCTTGATGAAGCTCTGGAGAGAAATAAAGAGTTTCTGCACGAGAAAGACCAACAGAAAATAAAAAAGGAAGAAATGGATTGCAAGCTGAGGCACATCAAGAAACAGAATGAAGGCTTGCAAGTGATGCTTGATGAAGCTCTGGAGAGAAATAAAGAGTTTCTTCACAAGATAGACCAACAGAAAATAAAAAAGGAAGAAATGGATTGCAAGCTGAGGAACATTGAGAAACAAAATGAAGGCTTGCGAGTAATGCTTGATGAAGCTCTGGAGAGAAATAAGGAGAACCTCCAAGAAAAGAAACAAGAGCCCGTAGAGCAGAGAGACCTGCAGAGCAAACTCCAAGCCATGGAGGAAAAATACAAAGCGCTGCAGGTGAAACATGACAAAACTCTGCACAAAAGTCAACAGTTGCTTCAAGACAAGAAGAAACTGGAAATGAAACAGAAAGAAATGGACTCCAAGCTTGACGAGATGGAGGAAAAACACAGATCGCTCCAAATCAGGCTTGATAAAAAAGTGCACGGAAATAAAGAGCTTCTTCAAGAAAAAGACCAACAGAAAATACAACAGGAAGAAGAAAAACTTCATCTCCAAAGGAAAAATCAAGCACTCCAAGAATTGTATAACGAAACAAAGTACAAATCAACTGTACTGGAAGAAGAAAAGAAAAAGCTGGAAAAACAATGCTCAGCGATGCAGAGTAGCATCAATGAGATGCTGAGAAAAAATACCGAACTTGAGGAACTTTCTAAGACCTTGAAGTACAAAAACACTGAAATCCAGGCGCAAAAGCAACAACAACAGAAAACACATAAAGACCTGCAGTGTAGACTTCAAGAAATCCAGAAGAGAAACCAGCAGCTGGAAGACATGCACACAGATGTGCACAAGGCAAAGCGAATAGAGGAGGCAACAGTTAAAGAACTGAAAGACAAGCTTAAAGAAAAACAAGAACAATTAGAAGACATGGTGAAAAGATGCAACAAACTTGAGAAAGAAAACGCAGAAACAATCGATGAGCTGAAAACCCTCATCATTGAGAAAAAAGTGCTGGTGGAAGAGTATCTGAAAAAGAAGAAAAAACGCTTCCACTGGTTCTGGAGGAGGGGCACTGCTGCTTCTCACCTGATGTAACCTCGTCTTCCTCCACCTCTATTCCATCTTCATTTCCCCCCTTCCCCTCCCTCCTTTTTCTTTTTTCACCCTCACCCCCCGACCAGTCCCGGCAGTTGACTGCCCCCTCCTGAGCCTGGTTCTGCCATAGGTTTCTCCTTTAGGTGTCTTTCACTTTAAAAGGAGTTTTTCCTATCCACTGTCGCCTGCTGCTTGCTCAGAGGGGATTGTTGGGGTTTTCTCTCATCTCTCTCTTTCATTCTTTCTATCCTTTCCCCCCCTTCTGCCTTTTCCTTTACCCAATAAACACAATTGCCCACATTTTACATTTGTTTGAAAAATGTCTTCATTCAACAATAATTCATCTTAGGTATAAAAACAAGAAATAGGTAATAGCTGCATGTGTGTTTGTGTGTGTGCATAATATACATACTTGTTTCCCAGAAAGATTTAATACTAGATGGATAGAGACCAGGGACGTGCAGAGGGGGGGCTAGAGGGGCTTGAGCACCCGCCCCTTTCCTGATGAGTGCCCAAAGTGCCCTTTTGTTGAGGCAACTTTTAAATTTTTTTTATTTATTTATTTATTTATTTTATGTGTGTGTGCGTGCGGAGTCCTGTCTGTGCCCCTCAACAATAATATTTAACTATTAATCATAGTTTTGCTAAATAAAAGGATCTGGCTTGCATCAGTCACATGATCACATTTAACCAATGATCGCCCTCGACGGCAGAACGCGCTGGTTACGAGCCGGGAACGAGCTCACAAAGAGCACGCGCATTTGTTGCGGTCCGGAGCTGTAGGAGAAACACAAGTTAACTCAGAGACACAGACTGATGCGACAAACCCAGTAAGTAGGTGTACAGCGCACACTGTAGTGTGTAGCACACAGGAGTATTAGCTTATTACGTACACGTTGGTAAGCTGTCTTGTTGCAACTGACGAACTGAAACAAACGAGCGTGCTGTGTGTGCAACAGCGTGACAAACATTACCTGTCCTTTTATTAACTGCACAAGTAGTGCTGGTCATAGCTGCTGGCTACCTGTGTAAGGCTGTCATGGGTCTGTAGCTCTGTCACCGTTTTAGGGAACATATTTAGTTTTAAAGTAAGTTTCTGGGCATTTCCTGCCTTTCTGGAGGGATTATATTTCACTAAAAAACGATCTAATATGCATGTCCACATAATAATTATTATAATTATAATATATTAAAAAACACACGCTGTATTTTAAAGAACATACATTAAGAAGCAGATTATATTAGATTTATATTTTAAATAAGACAAAAGTTGGATTTTACAGCAGTAAAATGATTGTATCTCTACAGTTTAAAAATGTAATAAGCTTTGCCCCTGCACAGAGTGGATAGTGAAACAAATGGAATCATCATAAATACATTATTTCATATTTATTACTTCCCCCTCCTCATTGCTTTATTATTGTAGCTCTAGTAATAAATAATAATGTAAGGATGCCCATAGTATATACAGTATTCTGAAGAAGGTCTAAAATGTCACTGTGTGTGCATGTGTGTGTTTTATTTAGCTGGATTTAAAAAAATATTACTCATGATATAACATTGTGCAGACATGGCTGGTAAGGACATGAGGAGGAAACAGTAGGAGCTGTATGAGGCTACTAAAGGCAGGGCTATAACATTTTGCTGTCATCATTTTATTATAGATTAAGTGCAAGAGTTGTTAGGTGTGGATAATTAGATTATAGTTTATTGCAATAGCAAGTTGTGCCTTGTTCTCAGATAGACAGCAAGTGGAGAGTGATATATGAAATGATGGGAAGGAAGGAAGAAGAGAAGCAAAGAGTGATTCACAGGCAGAGCCGAGTTTATGTCACAGTTTTTCGTTGCCTTATGGTTCCAAGCGCTGTCACCAATCTTTGCATTTTGTTATTATCTCATGAAACTTGTTTAATCAGCTACCATCTCTCCTGTGGACTTTTTAATGTCTACAGTCTCAGATCAACACAGCCCTGCCCTTCCCATATTAGATTCTTGATGAATGTGTGTTGTTGTTATTCAGCATGGTTCAATGTGCCCCTTTTTAACTTTGAGCACCCGCCCCTTTAAACCTCTCTGCACGTCCCTGCTCTCTGTTATACTATTTCCCAGTAATGTTTTAGAAGCAGTTAACTGTACTATTTGATCGACTTTCACGCATTTAAATGAGCTATTCTGACATCCTTGGCTCTTACTTTTTAAAAAGCAGCTAAGTGAACTACATATAAATGTTGATTAGTCTTCAGTACAGTTAGTGTGCTTCCACTGCAGCGAGAGCTGATTGGCTTCTACAGTTCTTGGTAGTGGAGGAGCACATGACTGGCTAAATCTTGGTTGAATTTGGTACAAAAAAAAAAAAACTATAGCCGCTCACATGGATTTGCTTGACCAACCGGTGGCAGGGGAATAGAAATGCTTAAAAGCCACCAGTACAAATATTAGAAAAAGGACAAACACAATCTTTAAATATTAAACATGCTTTACTCTTCCTGTGCACTGGCATCACAGTCAGCTGATTTCAGTTCATGTGTGGGAGGAGCAAAATCGTGGAAGATCCCACAGTGGCAATAGACATTTTTACCTCACAGAAATTGCAAGAGTGCAACTGCATGTAGGACAGAAGGAACACATACTGCTGAAAGTGTGATCCATGAAGCACCTTTAGATGACTTTTGTGATTTGGCGCTATATAAATAAAATTGAATTAAAGCTGCATTCATGCTAAACCCAGCCAAAGCCTGTAGTATAGGCAGTGAGGCGCAATAGGGCTTGCAGTCACCTGATCTACAGCAGCGGTCAGGTGTCAGGCTTGCTTTCAACCTTTGTGTACGGTCACCCCCCAAAAAAAAAAAAAAAAAAAAAAAGAAAAACCCTAAACACCTGTGTTCCTATTAGAACAGGGATTTTCATTAGCATGTGGAACGATAACCAGCCCCCCCCCATCACATTTAAAGCCATACATGACTGGATCCTATATGGACTAAGAACCATCATTACATTGTGGTAGTATACATCATGTTCTAGAGGGATAACATGTATGAAACCCAAGTGGTGCATTTATAACTCATTGCTCAAAGTTTGAATAAAGCAGGCTTTATTTTAAGATCAAGACATTACATGGACCCACTCCATCATCAGACCCCGGCCTTGGTCTGGCTGTTGGCTGGCAGTGGCTTGCCCATGTGGATCCCCACTGTGAGGCCAGACTCTTTGCTGGCATATTTCTCTTTGACCTCAGGCTTCAGCAGGAAACCCTTCTCCTTGTCAAAGTAGTCCAAGGGAGCAAAGTACACAGTGGCTTCCCCACAGAGGTTTTGCAGCCGTGTGCGCCAGCCCTCCAGCATGGAGCTGCGAGATTCAGGAGAACCAGTAGCAGGATCCCAGAAGATCTGAGGGGCAAAAACCTGGAAGCCACAGTAGTTCAGGATCCCGTTCTGCACACAGGGAGGAGCAGCTGTTACCACATGACAGATCATTTCATGCTTGGCTCCGTTTATAGTGAGACCTCACCTGCAGTGGCCACAGTGTGACATTGATGTCACCATTGATGCCAGTGTCACTGTACACAGATTCAGGACAGTCAGTGGTGAAGGACAGCATGGCTTTCTTGTCCTGTATAGAGAGCAAGGAGTGAGCAAAGAGGGAGAGGACACAGCCTGAACACAGACATGTTGGTGGAGCGCTCACCTTGAAGATCCCCTCACTGTACCGCTTCTCCTGTGCGTAGGCAAAGCCCAACACACGATCCATCCACCCCTTCATGATTGCAGGAACAGATGACCAGTACATGGGGAACTGGGAACACAGGTTTAATGGTCATTTTAATGTGATGAGAGCCTTTATTGCAAGAGAATGTGAAATTCACTTTGTTGCAGCAGTAAAGTACACACAGAAGAAATAAAATAAGCAGTTTACTTAACCATACTACGTGAAGATATTTCTACATTGTATAGTGTATCCAATTTAGATATACGTACATCCATATGCAAATTACAGAACTACAGTATTTTGGTAGCACCAGAACCTTTCACAGTGCAGTGGCTGATGTTAATAGAATAAAATATGTGCAGGTCTGTTTTGAAATGTACATTCACTGCTGATGTGGACACCCTTCATCCTATCACAAAGACATTTCCAGTCAGACACTACCTGAAAGATGACAAGGTCTGCCTCCTTGAGCTTCTCCTGCTCTTTTTTGATGTCTTCTGCAAGTCTGCCCTCCTCTGATGCCAATTTGATCTCCTTTGCGTAGCAGAAGTTCTCAGCATCCTTCACTCCACCTGCAAATAAAGCTAATATTTACAACTGAAGCACAAAGCATTGCTATACCTGCAGAATATTTGTATACCAGTGATGTCCTCAGTAGTAGCAGCAGCTTTGAACTTCATGGCGTACAGGTCAGACACCTCTACAGTGCAGCCTTGAGCAGTCAGAGCTGCAACAGCAGCATCTTTGGCAGCAGCATTGAAAGAGGCAGGGCTTTCATGGGCATACACAATCAGCACTTTCTTGGCTGCAAAGCCAAAAATAAAGATTTGACAGAGTTCCAGTCACATACAAATATTTCACATTAATTGCCAAAGGAAACAGCCAAAACAAAAACCAAACACTTTCACAATTAGAAACCAAACACGTTTCAGCAGTTACCAGGAAGAAAACCTCTTACCCATTCTCAAAACTGGTGCACAACTGTAACTGATGAGTTTTCTGACTAGCTGACGTAGGAACAGGAGAAAAAAAAAATACTCATACTGAAACAAAACACAGTCTGCTGCTTTTATACACACTTCGAGCACTACTTCACACAGGTGCTGTCAATCAGCAATCAGGGTCATGAGTCAGCCAGCTGCTGGGATTTTCACTCAGGTTTCCTATTCATTACTAAAACTGGAAAATATTTTAGTGGGAGTAACACTCAGACTAAATTGAATGTTCATCCCAGTTGAAACACAGCATAAATGTATAACAGTTCATTATATTCATTCTGTTTTTTAATTTTCTCTTATAAATAATATTCACCTCAGTTTTTCTCCATCATCTCCTGTGATGATTGGTGTTCAACTTGGACCAATGTTGGATGTTTGACCAAGTCCTGCAGTCTCAGAACCACTGATATAAACTATACAAGAGGACACACACACACACACACACAATAATGCTTTATTTTTAAATCATTATTAGGAACGTTTACAATAATTTCTTAAGGTGTTCTACAGTGCCATCATGTGGTCGTGGTTTAAGTCATCATAATGCTTATGAAGCCAGACAGTGTTTTATATCTCTGAAAACAAAGAGGTGGGTTTTAAGAAAGAAGTTTTTATATAATAAATAGATGGCAAAATTTCTATAAAATAATCAGAATCAGAATCAGGATACTTTATTGATCCCTAGGGGAAATTATTTTTCGTTACAGTGCTCCATTATAAACAAACATTAACAAAGACAGACAATACACTAACTAAGATGCTTCCCCAGCATGCAACAGCATAGAGGATCGCACTGGCCACAACAGACTCATAGAAAATCCTGAGCATTTTCTGGCAGATGTTGAAGGACCTCAGTCGCCTCAAAAAATAGAGACGACTCTGGCCCTTTCTGTAAAATGCTGTGGTGTTTGTAGCCCAGTCCAGTTTATTGTCAGTGTGTACTCCAAGGTATTTATAGTCCTCCACAATGTCAACACTGACCCCCTGGATTGAAACAGGGGTCAAGTGTTTCCTGGTCTTCCTGAAGTTCACTATCAATTCCTGGGTCTTTGCCACATTGAGCTGCAGATGATTCTGCTCACACCACGTAACAAAGGAGTCGACCACAGTCCGGTACTCTGTCACATCATCCCTGCTGACGCATCCAACCACCGCGGAGTCATCAGAAAACTTCTGAAGATGGCAGGTCTCTGTGCAGTGGCTGAAGTCTGTGGTGTAGAGGGTGAAGAGGAAGGGGGAAAGGACAGTCCCCTGTGGTGCCCCTATGTTGCTGATTACCTTGTCAGACACACACTGTGGGAGACGTACATATTGTGATCTTCCTGTCAGGTAATCAACAATCCAGGACACCAGAGAAGCATCCACCTGCATTGCTGTTAACTTATCACCCAGGAGGGTCAGCCTGATGGTGTTGAAAGCACTGGAAAAGTCAAAAAACATGACCCTCACAGTGCTGGTCCAGATGGGTGTAGACTCGATTGAGCAGGTAGATGATGGCGTCCTCTGTTCCGAGACGAAGCTGATAAGCAAATTGAAGGGGATCCAGATGTGGTCTGACAATGGGTCGCAGCTGGTCCAGGATGAGCCTTTCCAGGGTCTTCATGATGTGGGAGGTCAGTGCCTGTAATCCTGGGGGCCACTGGGACGTGGCGTCTTTGGAATAGGGATGAGGCATGATGTCTTCCACATCACTGGTACCCTCTGCAGACTCAAACTCAGCATAAACAGTTTATGAAAGACTCCACACAGCTGGGGGGCACAGGCCTTGAGGACGAGGGGACTCACTCCGTCTGGTCCAGCAGACTTGCCTGAGTGAAGTCTCCTCATTTGCATCTCAACCTGGTATTGAGTGAAGGTGATGGGTGGGGGAGGGGTGTCAGGAATCTCACAGGAGGCAACAGCGCCATGTGAAGAGAGAGGCTGGCACAGTCCTTAGTCACCCACGGCTTGTTATTTGGGTAACAATGAACAGTCTGAGCTGGAACAACGGAGTTGGTGCAGAAAGTTATGTAGTCTGTGATACACTCAGTAAGCCCATTGATGTCCTCGGCGTGAGGCTCACAAAAGATACTTTCTTTGAAGAAAGTACACAAATTCACTTTCTAATAGGCATACATGACATTTGTTGTCTCTTAAAGAAAACAGGTTAAGGAGATACTTCTTTCCCCTTTAGGTAAACATTGACTTCAAGAATCTGCTCCAGGTGAGGTTTGAACTCACAACCTCAGCATAGCTCATCCCAATACTGCCATATAAGTACCACGCGCTACCCAATTGCACCACTGGAGCACATGCACAAAGCTTTGATTCCTTTCTCCCTTCATTCAATTGGAAGCCAATGTAGTGAAGCCAGAATCGGAGTGATGCGATCAAATTTCCTTCTACCAGTTAAAAAACGTGCTGCCGCATTTTGCACTAATTGCAAGCGTGACAGGGTGCCCAACCCAACCCAAATTATAAGGGAACTGCAATAGTCCAAACGTGACGTGATAAAAGCATGAATAACAGTTTCCAAATTGTGTTTGGAAAGGAAAGGCTTGACCTTCGATAGGCATCTGAGGTGATAAAAAGACGAGTTTACCACCCTATTTAAATGATCATCAAAGGAATTTTTAGTATTATATAAAACACGGGGGTTGTGTGAGTTGGCCGAAATAAGTTGAGAAAGACAGGCAAGTTTATCGGCTTTAACCGCCTTAGGATAACTTTTCCAACTACTTTTTATGGTTTCCAGACAGAAATGCAGCCTGTCTTTCTTCCGCTGTCTTTCACATCTCCCACATTGTTTTCTAATTTCTCGGGTGAAATCAGTTAGCCAAAACCTTGTCTTGGATTTACATTGTCTTAGTGTCAATGGGGCAACAACATCCAGCGCAGATTTACAAGCAAAATCAAAATACAGAAGTAAGTCATTTGAGGTAGGCAACTCCGAAGAATATGACATGAGATTGTCAAACAATATAAAACTGTTCGGCAGTATCAGAACGAAAGGCACAATAATATCGAACAGGCACAGCCCAATTTGCAATGGCGTTAAGAGAAGCAATATCAAATAAAATAGGCATATGGTCGGAAAAAAACGCATCTTTAACACATACATTGTTAAAGATCATAAGATAAAACCAAGTCTAGCATGTGTCCACATTCTTAAGTGGCACCATTTACAGATTGGACGAAATCAAAAGACTTTACTAAGTCCAGGTATTATTAAACACCGTGAATTAACAGTTTGGAGCACTAGAAGAAAGGGTGTACCCTGCCTCTTTTTTCATCTTGTTTAAGTCATCACAATTAAAACGCCTTGTAGTTGAGAAAAATACTAAAAACACAGGAGTTTTAATAAAGAAAGATTTTAGGTAATATGTGAATGGCAAAATGTCTATTTTGTATTACTTATATTGAGTATACTTGATGTAATCAGTCTCTATTATTTGATAGTTTATTTATATTCTGTATATGTTTTTCCTATTTCACAATAGAGTGCTACCTAACACAACCTTTGTAGCAGTGAGTGCAAGATCGCAGCACTGTAGCGCCAAAAGAGTTCCATTTATGAGCCTATAATAAATTACGGGGAAATAAATTTCAGGCCATTTAAGATATAAAATTGCCTCTGCAACAGGCTGGTTACCTACAGAGGTGGGAAAAGTATAATCGTTCTGTACTTACGTAGAGGCACAGATACTAGTGCCAAACCCTCAGAAACACGGGGAGAATATGCAAATTCCACACAGAAAAACCCAAGGACGATGGTGGAATTGAACTCAGGTCCTTCTTAATGTAAGGCAACAATGCTAACCAACGTGCTGCTTCAAACTGCTTACTCAAAGAAAAAATTAGCCTCTGAAATATACTCAAAATCAAAAGTCAAAGCTCTTTGGAGAACATTACTAGCAGCTATTTTTGTGCAAAGCTAAGTGAACACTGTGCTGTATGTATTATATTATTAATAACAGTAAATGTGAATAAAGACTTTATTTCAGTGTAAGGTTGAGTCCTAATACATTGGGTGTACCTTGCCTGTTGTCCTATAGGTACTGGGAAAGGTTCAAGTCCCAAGTCCCCATGCAGATGTGAGTTATCAATGTATATATGGAAAATAAAACCAGAAAATGAACTGCAGAACAATTCTCTTTCCATACCAAAAGATTAGATAGATATAATGGTTACTCAATGAGAGTAACGTATTCTGAATACTTTGGATTACTTAATATATTATCATGGTGTTTACAACTACATGAATGTGACTTATTACTATTACTGAAGGTCCGCGGCTCCGAACCATAGTAAAGGGACCTCTGGCTAATACGTCGGGTCCGTGTTGGGCTTGTAGCCGAAAAATATCTTTACTTTGTTGTCTGGGTCAAATTTGCTAGCGAGAGACAGAGAGAGGCGTTGAAAGGCTGCTCCAATGGAATTTATTGTTTCGGAAGAAAACACGAACAGGGTGTACAGTCGAGTCTTAATAGCTTACTTACAACTGGGCTCGTCAGGCACTCTTCTTCGCTGCAGTGGTTATTATATTTACATGCTTCCAGCTCCCGTTTCTGCTCGATGACAACTCGTATTTTTCCACTTTCCTTTTTCTCCCTCCTTGCACTCACAGAAACATAACGGGTATGGTAGTCCATTCTCCCTGCAGCACGGACTACACTACCCATGAGGCTACATTCTTTAGGGCTATGTCTCTAGCATTCTGCCTATTAGCTTAGCACAACAAGAACAACAAGGCGCTCTGTCACCCAGGAAACAGACATTCGCAGAGAGAGCGTTGCCCTGTAACCATGGCAACCGTAACGCTGCCGCCTGGAACAACAGAACATAGCTGTCAAACAAAACCCAAACAATCCTACGACATGAAACAGAAAAATACCACCGTGTAATCCATTTCTTTCAACAAAGTATCTTTTCTCATAATACCACCTTTTTAAACCGTAACGGAATACAGTCACTCATACTTTGCATTTTAAATACCTAACGGTGGTACATGTATTCCGTTACTCCCCAACACTGCCAACTTGTAGAACAGGGAGACTGAAGTAAGCAATAGCTGAGAACAGCTATTTCTAGTCCTGTCACAGACATCTGAGTTGTATGAATTTTGTACATATGTAATGCTCAGTTTTAAAAAGAAATTGATAATAATAATTTAGTTGTGCAATTTTTGAAATGACTATTCTATTTAATACAGGGATCTGTCTTTTGACCATGACTAAAAAGAAAGTCACATTTCCTGTCCTCCCACATGCACATGCTAAGGTTTTTAAACATGGCAATCAGAATTCATCCAGTCTTGAAAGCTTGCCGAGTATCCTGTTATGTACATAGACCATTTTCTAGGTGGTTGAACTGTATGAAAGCAAGTGGTGAATTTAAAAATCACTTCTCAAACTGAAGTTACAATAAAGCAGCCTTTTTATTGCAGTAGACATTTTAAGACCAAGACATTACATGGACCCACTACATTGTCAGACCCCGGCCTTGGTCTGGCTGTTGGCTGGCAGTGGCTTGCCCATGTGGATCCCCACTGTGAGGCCAGACTCGTTGCTGGCATATTTCTCTTTGACCTCAGGCTTCAGCAGGAAACCCTTCTCCTTGTCAAAGTAGTCCAAGGGAGCAAAGTACACAGTGGCTTCCCCACAGAGGTTTTGCAGTCGTGTGCGCCAGCCCTCCAGCATGGAGCTGCGAGATTCAGGAGAACCAGTAGCAGGATCCCAGAAGATCTGAGGGGCAAAAACCTGGAAGCCACAGTAGTTCAGGATCCCGTTCTGCACACAGGGAGGAGCAGCTGTTACTACATGACAGATCATTTCATGCTTGGCTCTGTTTATAGTGAGACCTCACCTGCAGTGGCCACAGTGTGACATTGATGTCTCCATTGATGCCAGTGTCACTGTACACAGATTCAGGACAGTCAGTGGTGAAGGACAGCATGGCTTTCTTGTCCTGTACAGAGAGCAAGGAGTGAGCAGAGAGGGAGAGGACACAGCCTGAACACAGACACGTTGGTGGAGCTCTCACCTTGAAGATCCCCTCACTGTACCGCTTCTCCTGTGCGTAGGCACAGCCCAACACCCGATCCATCCACCCCTTCATGATGGCAGGAACAGATGACCAGTACATGGGGAACTGGGAACACAGGTTTAATGGTCATTTTGATGTGGACACCTGTTAGTTGACCACAAAGACACTTCCAGTCAGACACTACCTGAAAGATGACAAGGTCTGCCTCCTTGAGCTTCTCCTGCTCTTTTTTTATGTTATCTGCAATTCTGCCCTCCTCCCATGCCAATTTAATCTGATCTGCATAGCGGTCTGCTGCAGTCTTCACACCACCTGCAACAAAAATTTAGTGTTCACATCTGAAGAGCAATCAAAGCATTGCTATACCTGCAGAATATTTGTATACCAGTGATGTCCTCAGTAGTAGCAGCAGCTTTGAACTTCATGGCGTACAGGTCAGACACGTCTACAGTGCAGCCTTGAGCAGTCAAAGCTGCCACAGCAGCATCTTTGGCAGCAGCATTGAAAGAGGCAGGGCTCTCATGGGCATACACAATCAGCACTTTCTTGGCTGCAAAGCCAAAAAAAATAAAAAGAGAGTTCCAGTCAGATCACAAACATACAAATATTTCACATTGTTCAAAATAAGAGACCAAACAAGTTTCAGCAGTTACCAGGAAGAAAAAGTCTTACCCATTCTCAAAACAACAGTAAATGATGAGCGTTCTCTCTAGCTGGTATAATAAGAGGAAAAAGGTGCCCATACTGAAGAAAAACACACCTGTTGCTTTTATACACACTTCGAGCACTACTTCACACAGATGCTGTCAATCAGCAATCAGCCTCATGGGTCAGCCAGCTGCTACTGCGGGATTTTCTCTCAGGTTTCCCATTTTGTACAGAAACTTGGGCATAACTCTGAGATTAACCTAAACCTTCAGCCCAGTTCAAACACAAGATTCATTTATAAGTCATAGTCATCTTAGCTTCACTCGTTCTACAGTGCCGTCATGTGGTCAAAGTGTCCTTTCAGTGTAGGAGCTATGGTACATGGTTTAAGTCACCATAACGTACCTTCTTCTAGAAAGTTGGTTCTGTTCATCTGGATGGTTTGTTTATAGTGGAAGGAACCTTTTGTCAGTCGTCCATGTGAGCTTATTGGTCAGAATCGGCTGATTTGAGGTTTTTCCAACATTAGAAACGCACCTTTGCACAATGTCTGAACGTTCCATCACTTACTTGCAATGGCCATGAGGTCAGTCAGTACGTATGAATATGCAAATTGTCATGACCATAGACCAAGAGCATATTCGCAGCGAGATAGTATCTGCAACCACAGCACCATTCCTCGGTTCCCATTTCAGATCAGTTCAATTCAATTCAATTCAATTCAATTCAATTCAATTCAATTCAATTCAATTTTATTTATACAGTGCAGTTTTAAATATTCTGGGAGACACAAGTCAGCCTGCAGTCTCAGAGAAAATAGCTCTAATAGGGTGATATGGTACTAGAAAGTCACTGAGTTAAGATGGGGCCTGATTATTGAAGACCTTGTATATAAGGAGCCAGATTTTGAATTTGGTTCTGGATTTAACAGGTAGCCAGTTAAGGGAAGCCAATATAGGAGAAATATGCTCTCTCTGTCTACTCCCTGTCAGTGCTCTTGCTGCAGCATTTTGGATCAGCTGAAGGCTTTTCAGGGCGTTTTTAGGACAACTTTTCAAACTCTTCAAACTCTTCTTTTATCTCAAGAATTCTTGAGATAAAAGAAAGGTTGGAGAGTGACCTGTAACTAGCTAAGTAAGAGAGTAAGAGATTACTTTTTAGGTAATAGTTTAACTACCGCTAGCTTGAAGGCCTGCGGTATAGAGCCGATTATGAGAGATGGGTTGATCATATTTAAGATTGAAGCATAAATTAATGGCAGGATTCTTGGAGCAGTCTTGTAGGAATGGGGTCTAAAAGACACATTGATGGTTTGGAGGAATTAATTACTGAAGTTAACTCAGAAAGATTAATTGGAGAAAAAGACTAAATGAATACAAATTGCACTGAAATTCGATGGATATAATATTACGTCTGTGAGATGATTAAAGTTTTGTTTGTAAAGAAATTCATGAAATCATTTCTAGTTATCATTAAAGGAATGGTTGGCTTAACAGAGCTCTGAATTTTTGTCAGTCTGGCTACAGTGCTGAAGAGAAACCTTGACTCCGTGCTCAAACCAGCGTTCCTCCCTGTCCAGGATGTGTACATCCTCATCACTGAAAGAGTGTCCACTGGCCTGTAGGTGTAAATAGACTGCAGAGTCCTGGCTTGACGAGGTAGCCTTCTGTGTTGTGCCATCTGCTTCGTCGGAGGTTGTTTGGTTTCTCTGATGTATAAATCCTGGCAATCCTCCTTGCACTTAACAGCGTACAGTATATTACTCTGTTTGTGTCGAGGGACCCGATCCTTGGGGTGGACCAATTTTTGGTGCAGCGTGTTTTGGGGATAAAAAGTAACCGAGACGCGGCGTTTAAGAGGAAATGTGTCTCAACTGTTCTGATACTCCTGACACATACGAGATCACTAAGGGTTTTTGCTTAGGCAGCAGTTGTCCTTCTCTCCTGGATTGGTTGGAGCTTTCTTTAGGCCCCTGGTTTGAGCGGGGAGTCAAGGAGGCCATTTACGTGAAAAGGGAAAGACCATCTCTGAATCGAGGAGGGGGCCTAAGGGTACATCTTTTGCCATCTTACAATGCTGTGATTGCAGCCATTCCCCAACTGTCTGTGAATGATACTCATGGCCATTGATCAGTGGGCTTTGATCAGTAAGCTTTTATCAGTGGTTACTGATCAATCGTCATGACAATTTGCATATTAATGATCAAGGAACTGACCTCTGTGCAAATGTACTGTTTATAAGCTGGGGAAACCTGCAGTCAGCTGAGACTGAAGAAGTCACTTGGAAGAGTGACGAAATGTTTCTCCCATTGAAAACACTACGTTCAGATGAACAGAATCAACCTTTTGGGATTTACTTACCTGGATCATTGAGCGTGCATCAAGAGATTTCTAGTTTGTTGTTTAGGAGCTGACACAGTCTCTAAGGGGATGGGGTTTGGAGGATAACAGGAAAAGAGAAGCTGCAGAGAGGCATGTAAGACTGCAACTCTGCTTCCTGGTCCCAGTGCTGGATAGTCACATTTTGGGGGTTTAATCAACTTGGCCAGATTTCTAGAAATGAGAGCTGCTCCATCCAAAGTGGGATGGATGCTGTCTTTCCAAACAAGACCAGGTTTCCTCCAGAAAGTTTCCCAGTTATCTATAAAGCCCACATCATTTTTTGGACACCACTCAGACAGCCAGCAATTTAAGGAGAACATGTGGCTAAACATGTCACTGCTGGTTGGGGAGGGGAATAGAGAAAACTACATAATCCAACATCATTTTGGCAAAGTTACACACCGATTCAGTATTGATTTTAGTGACTTCCTATTGATGTAACCGAGTATATCATTATGGGATATGGCATATATCTATAAGTTTTTAATTAAATTTTCTGACAAGCTACACAAAAACTCCACCGTATGTTGCAACAAGAACAGGAAGCTCTGCCACAAAGAGAGCACCACCCTTTCAACCTGGCACCAGCTTTTCCCTTCAATGGCCCCTCAACTCCTCTTGAAGCTGAGTCAAGCGGTTCTCTTTTTGAAGAAAGCAGACAGTAGTGCTGTCAGTAGCATTTGCCTACATGAGATTTGTTATTTTCTCAAGAAACAAGGACACATTTTTTTTCCTTGAGCATTTATCTATTGGCATTGGGTAAAAAAATTAGCTTGAACATTATGCTCCAGGTGAGGCTTGAACTCACAACCTCGGCATTGCTCTGCCCAATACTGTCATATAAGTACCGCGCGCTAACCAATTGCGCCACTGGAGCGCTGAAAAAAAAAAGCCATTCATGGACCTATAATAAATCAAAGAAAAATTAATGAACAAATGAGTACTAGGCTTGAGATAGGCTGGCAGCCTGTCTAGGGTGTGTACCGCCTCTTCTTCTTTGTTGTGTATTTTTGTCATTCAAGGACCATGGACATAGAGCCACAACATTGGCTCTGATACTATCATACATGCACTGATTGGAGCACCACAAGAAAGGGTGTACCCCGCCTCATTTTAACACTTAAAGTACAAGATACTTGTTTATAACTCAGCATACAAATAGGCTGAATTATTCAACAGTCTGTTCATTTGGTATATATTGCATATTTTCCTATTTCATATATGGGTGTTAGCCAACACAACCTTTGTAGCAGTAACCTACAAGAGTTTTTCTATCATAAATGTGGAGAAGCATGAAGCCACTGCTCCAGGTGAGGCTTCAACTCAGCATTGCTCAGCCAAATACTGTCATATAAGTACCGCGCGCTAACCGATTGTGCCACTGGAGCTGCATTCAAATCTGGAGCATTCATGTACCTCTTTACAAAATTAAGGAGAAATAAGAAATTTCACACTATAGGATATAAAATGGACTGTACAACAGGCCAGTTTCGTATTTAGGATGTACCCTACCTCTTGCCCAATGGGAGTTGGGATAGGTTCCAGCCCTGAATCGGTATCAGTTGGTGGATGGAACAAAACCAGAAAATGTATTGCAGAAAAATGAAATTTTGGATGTAATTGGACCCAGTGTTTTTAGGCTGCCAGCTTCAGGACAACTATTTCTAATTCTCTCAAAGAAATCTTATGTTGGAATTTTGTACATACGAAAGTTAAAATGTTTTTAGATGTGTCATTTTTGGCCTTCTTTCGACCACTACTGAAAGGTAATGGCTGACCACACCTTCATATTTTAAAGTGCCACATTTCCCCTCTGCTCACATGCTGAAAATTACTTGGTAATCTGAGCTCCTCCCTCCCCTTGATGAAAAGCACCAACATTCCCCACAATTCCAGCAGTGGTGCTACTGGTAGAGAGACAGTACCTGTACAGGAAAGAGGCGATGAAGTAGTGTCAAGTGAACCATGAAGGTGACGACACCATCACATTCTAGATGGTGTAGTGAGCTGGATGGATTAAGCCATCACTCAGCATGCTAATGCCACACATTGCATCAGTTCTTTGTGTACCATTGCCAGCTCACATTTCTGGTATACAGCCCCAAGTGTCAATTTGGTCAGTGTTGGAAAATGACACCAGTCTTGAAAGCCTACAGAGACAGCTTTGTGTATCCTGTTATGTATATGTACCATTTTCTAGATGGCTGAACTGTATGAAACCAAGTGGTGCATTTGAAACTCATTGCTCAAACTGAAGTTCCAATAAAGCAGCCTTTTTATTGCAGCACACATTTTAAGACCAAGACATTACATGGACCCACTCCATTGTCAGACCCCGGCCTTGGTCTGGCTGTTGGCTGGCAGTGGCTTGCCCATGTGGATCCCCACTGTGAGGCCACATTCTTTGCTGGCATATTTCTCTTTGACCTCAGGCTTCAGCAGGAAACCCTTCTCCTTGTCAAAGTAGTCCAGGGGAGCAAAGTACACAGTGGCTTCCCCACAGAGGTTTTGCAGTCGTGTGCGCCAGCCCTCCAGCATGGAGCTGCGAGATTCAGGAGAACCAGTAGCAGGATCCCAGAAGATCTGAGGGGCAAAAACCTGGAAGCCACAGTAGTTCAGGATCCCGTTCTGCACACAGGGAGGAGCAGCTGTTACCACATGACAGATCATTTCATGCTTGGCTCTGTTTATAGTGAGACCTCACCTGCAGTGGCCACAGTGTGACATTGATGTCTCCATTGATGCCAGTGTCACTGTACACAGATTCAGGACAGTCAGTGGTGAAGGACAGCATGGCTTTCTTGTCCTGTACAGAGAGCAAGGAGTGAGCAAAGAGGGAGAGGACACAGCCTGAACACAGACATGTTGGTGGAGCTCTCACCTTGAAGATCCCCTCACTGTACCGCTTCTCCTGTGCGTAGGCACAGCCCAACACCCGATCCATCCACCCCTTCATGATGGCAGGAACAGATGACCAGTACATGGGGAACTGGGAACACAGGTTTAATGGTCATTTTGATGTGGATACCTGTCAGCCGACCATACACATTTCCAGTCAGGCACTACCTGAAAGATGACAAGGTCTGCCTCCTTGAGCTTCTCCTGCTCTTTTTTTATGTCTTCTGCAAGTCTGCCCTCCTCCCATGCCAATTTAATCTGACCTACATAGCAGTCCTCTGCAGTCTTCACACCACCTGCAACAAAAATTTAGTGTTCACATCTGAAGAGCAATCAAAGCATTGCTATACCTGCAGAATATTTGTATACCAGTGATGTCCTCAGTAGTAGCAGCAGCTTTGAACTTCATGGCGTACAGGTCAGACACGTCTACAGTGCAGCCTTGAGCAGTCAAAGCTGCCACAGCAGCATCTTTGGCAGCAGCATTGAAAGAGGCAGGGCTCTCATGGGCATACACAATCAGCACTTTCTTGGCTGCAAAGCCAAAAAAATAAAAAGAGAGTTCCAGTCAGATCACAAACATACAAATATTTCACATTGTTCAAAATAAGAGACCAAACAAGTTTCAGCAGTTACCAGGAAGAAAAAGTCTTACCCATTCTCAAAACAACAGTAAATGATGAGCGTTCTCTCTAGCTGGTATAATAAGAGGAAAAAGGTGCCCATACTGAAGAAAAACACACCTGTTGCTTTTATACACACTTCGAGCACTACTTCACACAGATGCTGTCAATCAGCAATCAGCCTCATGGGTCAGCCAGCTGCTACTGCGGGATTTTCTCTCAGGTTTCCCATTTTGTACAGAAACTTGGGCATAACTCTGAGATTAACCTAAACCTTCAGCCCAGTTCAAACACAAGATTCATTTATAAGTCATAGTCATCTTAGCTTCACTCATTCTACAGTGCCATCATGTGGTCAAAGTGTCCTTTCAGTGTAGGAGCTATGGTACATGGTTTAAGTCACCATAACGTACCTTCTTCTAGAAAGTTGGTTCTGTTCATCTGGATGGTTTGTTTATAGTGGAAGGAACCTTTTGTCAGTCGTCCATGTGAGCTTATTGGTGAGAATCGGCTGATTTGAGGTTTTTCCAACATTAGAAACGCACCTTTGCACAATGTCTGAACGTTCCATCACTTACTTGCAATGGCCATGAGGTCAGTCAGTACGTATGAATATGCAAATTGTCATGACCATAGACCAAGAGCATATTCGCAGCGAGATAGTATCTGCAACCACAGCACCATTCCTCGGTTCCCATTTCAGATCAGTTCAATTCAATTCAATTCAATTCAATTCAATTCAATTCAATTCAATTCAATTCAATTTTATTTATACAGTGCAGTTTTAAATATTCTGGGAGACACAAGTCAGCCTGCAGTCTCAGAGAAAAGAGCTCTAATAGGGTGATATGGTACTAGAAAGTCACTGAGTTAAGATGGGGCCTGATTATTGAAGACCTTGTATATAAGGAGCCAGATTTTGAATTTGGTTCTGGATTTAACAGGTAGCCAGTTAAGGGAAGCCAATATAGGAGAAATATGCTCTCTCTGTCTACTCCCTGTCAGTGCTCTTGCTGCAGCATTTTGGATCAGCTGAAGGCTTTTCAGGGCGTTTTTAGGACAACTTTTCAAACTCTTCAAACTCTTCTTTTATCTCAAGAATTCTTGAGATAAAAGAAAGGTTGGAGATTGACCTGTAACTAGCTAAGTAAGAGAGTAAGAGATTACTTTTTAGGTAATAGTTTAACTACCGCTAGCTTGAAGGCCTGCGGCATAGAGCCGATTATGAGAGATGGGTTGATCATATTTAAGATTGAAGCATAAATTAATGGCAGGATTCTTGGAGCAGTCTTGTAGGAATAGGGTCAAAAAGACACATTGATGGTTTGGAGGAATTAATTACTGAAGTTAACTCAGAAAGATTAATTGGAGAAAAAGACTAAATGAATACAAATTGCACTGAAATTCGATGGATATAATATTACGTCTGTGAGATGATTAAAGTTTTGTTTGTAAAGAAATTCATGAAATCATTTCTAGTTATCATTAAAGGAATGGTTGGCTTAACAGAGCTCTGAATTTTTGTCAGTCTGGCTACAGTGCTGAAGAGAAACCTTGACTCCGTGCTCAAACCAGCGTTCCTCCCTGTCCAGGATGTGTACATCCTCATCACTGAAAGAGTGTCCACTGGCCTGTAGGTGTAAATAGACTGCAGAGTCCTGGCTTGACGAGGTAGCCTTCTGTGTTGTGCCATCTGCTTCGTCGGAGGTTGTTTGGTTTCTCTGATGTATAAATCCTGGCAATCCTCCTTGCACTTAACAGCGTACAGTATATTACTCTGTTTGTGTCGAGGGACCCGATCCTTGGGGTGGACCAATTTTTGGTGCAGCGTGTTTTGGGGATAAAAAGTAACCGAGACGCGGCGTTTAAGAGGAAATGTGTCTCAACTGTTCTGATACTCCTGACACATACGAGATCACTAAGGGTTTTTGCTTAGGCAACAGTTGTCCTTCTCTCCTGGATTGGTTGGAGCTTTCTTTAGGCCCCTGGTTTGAGCGGGGAGTCAAGGAGGCCATTTACGTGAAAAGGGAAAGACCATCTCTGAATCGAGGAGGGGGCCTAAGGGTACATCTTTTGCCATCTTACAATGCTGTGATTGCAGCCATTCCCCAACTGTCTGTGAATGGTACTCATGGCCACTGATCAGTGGGCTTTGATCAATAGGCTTTAATCAATAAGCTTTGATCAGTGGTTGCTGATCAATTGCTGATCAATCGTCATGACAATTTGCATATTTCTGCCAGAAACTGCTCAGGATTTTCTATGAGTCTGTTGTGGCCAGTGCGATCCTCTATGCTGTTGCATGCTGGGGGAGTAGGCTGAGGGTAGCAGATGCCAACAGACTCAATAAACTAATCCGTAAGGCCAGTAATGTTGTGGGGATGGAGCTGGACTCCCTCAAGGTGGTGTCGGAGAGGCGGATGCTGTCCAAGATAAAGACAATGTTGGATAACACCTCCCACCCACTCCATGACATGCTGGTCAGTCACAGGAGCACGTTCAGTGAGAGACTGAGATTACCGAAAAGCACCACTGAACGACACAGGAAATCTTTCCTGCCTGTGGCCATCTCCCTGTACAACGCATCCACTTAACACACTGGTTACTGCTACAACTACACATGTTTCTTTTCCAGCTATTTATTAATGAGTGACTTATGTATATATATATATATATATAAACACCCAGCACGCCCCTGCGGGCGGTTTATCCTTCAAGCTCGGGTCCTCTACCAGAGGCCTGGGAGCTTGAGGGTCCTGCGCAGTATCTTAGCTGTTCCCAGGACTGCGCTCTTCTGGACAGAGATCTCCGATGTTGTTCCCGGGATCTGCTGGAGCCACTCGCCTAGCTTGGGAGTCACCGCACCTAGTGCTCCGATTACCACGGGGACCACCGTTACCTTCACCCTCCACATCCTCTCGAGCTCTTCTCTGAGCCCTTGGTATTTCTCCAGCTTCTCGTGTTCCTTCTTCCTGATATTGCTGTCATTCGGAACCGCTACATCGATCACTACGGCCGTCTTCTTCTGTTTGTCTACCACCACTATGGTTGGTTAGCCACGACCATTTTGTCCGTCTGTATCTGGAAGTCCCACAGGATCTTAGCTCGGTCATTCTCCACCACCCTTGGGGGCATCTCCCATTTTGACCTCGGGACTTCCAGGTTATACTCGGCACAGATGTTCCTGTACACTATGCCGGCCACTTGGTTATGGCGTTCCATGTATGCCTTGCCTGCTAGCATCTTGCACCCTGCTGTTATGTGCTGGATTGTCTCTGGGGCATCTTTACACAGCCTGCACCTGGGGTCTTGCCTGGTGTGATAGACCCCAGCCTCTATGGATCTTGTACTCAGAGCTTGTTCTTGTGCTGCCATGATTAGTGCCTCTGTGCTGTCTTTCAGTCCAGCTTTGTCCAGCCACTGGTAGGATTTCTGGATATCAGCCACCTCCTCTATCTGCCGGTGGTACATACCGTGCAGGGGCCTGTCCTTCCATGATGGTTCCTCGTCTCCCTCCTCTTTCTTGGGTTTCTGCTGCCTGAGGTATATATATATATATATATATATATATATATATATATATATATATATATATATATATATATATATATATATATATATATATATAAATATATAAATATATATATATACATTGTACTATTGTTAGTTAGTGAATTGTCTGTCTTGTTAATGTTGGTTTATGTTGGTTTATAATGGAGCACTGTAACAAAAAACTAATTTCCCCCAGGGATCAATAAAGTATTCTGATTCTGATTAATGATCAAGGAACTGACCTCTGTGCAAATGTACTGTTTATAAGCTGGGGAAACCTGCAGTCAGCTGAGAGTGAAGAAGTCACTTGGAAGCGTGACGAAACGTTTCTCCCTTTGAAAACACTACATTCAGATGAACAGAATCAACCTTTTGGGATTTACTTACCTGGATCATTGAGCGTGCATCAAGAGATTTTTAGTTTGTTGTTTAGGAGCTGACACAGTCTCTAAGAGGATGGGGTTTGGAGGATAACCGGAAAAGAGAAGCTGCAGAGAGGCATGTAAGACTGCAACTCTGCTTCCTGGTCCCAGTGCTGGATAGTCACATTTTGGGGGTTTAATCAACTTGGCCAGATTTCTAGAAATGAGAGCTGCTCCATCCAAAGTGGGATGGATGCTGTCTTTCTAAACAAGACCAGGTTTCCTTCAGAAAGTTTCCCAGTTATCTATAAAGCCCACATCATTTTTTGGACACCACTCAGACAGCCAGCAATTTAAGGAGAACATGTGGCTAAACATGTCACTGCTGGTTGGGGAGGGGAACAGAGAAAACTACACAATCCAACATTGTTTTGGCAAAGTTACACACCGATTCAGTATTGATTTTAGTGACTTCCTATTGATGTAACCGAGTATATCATTATGGGATATGGCATATATCTATAAGTTTTTAATTACATTTTTTGACAAGTTACACAAAAACACCACCGTATGTTGCAACAAGAACAGGAAGCTCTGCCACAAAGAGAGCACCACCCTTTCAACCTGGCCAATGGCCCCCTCAACTCCTCTTCAAGGTGAGTAAAGCAGTTCTCTTTTTAGTTAGTTAGTTTTACTGGATCTCAGTGCTGCATTTGACACAGTTGACCACAACATATTACTCAAACGACTGGAGAACTGGACAGGTCTTTCAGGAACTGTACTAAACTGGTTCAAAACATACTTAGAAAACAGGAAATACTTTGTATCAATAGGTAACTTCACATCTGAGCAGACAAGTATCACATGTGGAGTTCCCCAAGGTTCCATCTTGGAACCCCCTCTGTTTAACATTTACATGCTCCCACTGGCACAGATTATAAAGAACAACAAAATAAACTACCACAGCTATGCAGATGACACACAAATATACATCACAATGTCACCAGGAGACCAAGGCCCTGTACAGGCTCTTGGTAAATGCATTGAGGAAATTAATGACTGGTTGTGCCACAATTTTCTCCAGCTAAACAAAAACAAAACTGAAGTAATAGTCTTTGGTGCCAAAGAAAAACGATCACAGGTCACCAGAGAACTTCAATCTATACACCTAAAAACCACAAACCAGGCGAGAAATTTGGGTGTAGTGATGGATGCAGACCTAAACTTAGAAAAACACATTAAGACAATAACAAAAATCAGCTTACTATCACCTCAAGAATATTTCAAGGATAAAAGATCTGATGTCTCAACAGGACCTGGAAAAACTAGTCTATGCATTCATCTTTAGTAGGCTTGATTACTGTAACAGCATCTTTACAGGTCTACCTAAAAAATCAGTCAGACAACTACAGCTCATTCAGAACTCTGCTGCTCGAGTCCTCACTAAGACCAAAAAAGTGGACCACATCAGTCCAGCTCTGAGGTCTTTAAACTGGCTGCCTGTCCGTCAGAGGATAGACTTTAAAGTTCTGATGCTGGTCTATAAAGCTCTGAATGGTTTAGGACCAAAATACATCAGTGACCTCCTGACCCAGTATGAACCTTCCAGATCCCTCAGGTCATCTGGATCCGGTCTTTTATCAGTTCCCAGAGTCAGAACCAGACACGGAGAAGCTGCATTCAGCTTTTATGCTCCTTATATCTGGAACAAACTCCCAGAAAGCCTCAGATCAGCTGAAACACTCAGTTTATTTAAATCCAGGTTGAAGACTCACCTGTTCTCAGCTGCATTTGAATAAAGCACCAAATCCACACTTTTAAGCTTAAATTTCAAAACTAACATTTTAACTACTGATTTTATCTATTGTTCTGATTTTATCTGTTTTGATTTTATATACTGTTTTGTTTGTTTGTTTGTTTGTTAATTAGTTTGTTTGTTTGTTTGTTTGCTTGTTTTAATCAATTTTAAATCATGCTTTTTTTATTTGTTTTTGTTTCTAATGTCTCTGTAAAGCACTTTGAATCACCTTGTTGTTAAATTGTGCTATACAAATAAACTTGCCTTGCCTTGCCTTGAAGAAAGCAGACAGTAGTGCTGTCAGTAGCATTTGCCTACATGAGATTTGTTATTTTCTCAAGAAACAAGGACACGTTTTTTTTTTTCCTTGAGCATTTATCTATTGGCATTAGGTAAAACAATAGCCTGAACACTCTGCTCCAGGTGAGGCTTGAACTCACAACCTCGGCATTGCTCTGCCCAATACTGTCATATAAGTACCGCGCGCTAACCAATTGCGCCACTGGAACTCTGAAATAAAACACAATTCATGGACCTATAATAAATCAAAGAAAAATTAATGAACAAATGAGTACTAGGCTTGAGATAGGCTGGCAGCCTGGGGCCCGTTCTTCGTACGTCGCTTACTACATCCAAGATCAAATGACACATCCAAGATCAAATCATCGCGCTAACCGTGAGCTCGCTAATCCGGTTCCCCGAACACACCTGCTGTTGACGATTACTACAGCTGGACGCAGGAATGTGACATCACTGGGTGTCGTAAAAGGGGCTACGCATCGATAGTAGAAACATTGATCGGCAACCCGCTGATTGGTCGGCGAAAATGTCGAAGGGGCGTGCTCGGTATTTTCCGGCAGCAGAGCAAGAACTCATGAGTGAGGGATTACAGGAGTTTCAGAGTTTAATTAAAACGCAAGAGAACACTGCAAAGGCTGCAAAAGCAAGGAGAGAGGGCTGGCAGAAAGTTGCTGACAAATCAAACTCGTAGGTAATTTAATAATAATAATAATAATGGAGTGGGTTTATATAGCGCTTTCCAAGGCACCCAAAGCGCTTTACGATACCACTATTCATTCACTCCCACATTCACACACTGGTGGAGGCAGCTACGGTTGTAGCCAGGCTGCCATATCGCGCCATCGGCCCCTCTGGCCAACACCAGTAGGCGGTAGGGTAGATCTATCATATGACACTATATTGTCCAATATCATATGGCATTATATTATATTATAATATGTTATATTATATCCCCTTTCACATTAGAGCCACAACAGGACCCACAAGAACATGGGAACAAGTAAAAGTGGAATACAGGAGTATTCTACAGAATGGTAATATTTATCTCTTAGATTGCTTTGCGTCTCTTGGCAAGGTAATACTGGCCTGTAATACTCTGTTAGTTTGTTCATAACAGCAACCAAGAAAAGGGCAGAGCAAAAAAAAAGACAGGTGGTGGTCCTGCACCCCCTCGTCAACAAGTTGGTTAAGTGAATAATACCCTCACGGGAAAATCGATATCTCTCTATGAGCACACTGTCGCGCTGAGCTAAAGGATCCTGTCTATCCCGCAATATACGCTGAATTCTGAGGACTCTCCTTATCAATCTTGCACCTTCCGCAATGGGTTGGTCGCGTATACGGACAGGACATGGCTGCAACAGGCTTCCCAAATCCACCTTCGCTTTTATAGCCGTGGTCTCTCATCTTGATTACACGAAGTAATTTACAATTGCTACTCTGAAATATGAATTACATCTGTAATAATCACATACATGTAATAGAATGTTAATAGTACATTTCCCTTTTTTAGGAAATGACCTGTATGTATCTGTGTGACATTAATACAAGGATCAAGTGCTGCATTATCTTTAGTTACATTGATAATATTTATTTATGGTGAAACAGTGGAAAAATATCGCTGTTGCTTTCGTATAAATGAAGCGGACATACCTGCGTGGCCGCGATCTAATCCTGTTTACATAAAGTAAACCTGCTCCCGAGCAGGTTTACGCTTACGGCTCTGTTGCTATGACAGCAAGTCCCGGATGAGCTTCGGGGAACCGACTGATCCAGGATCACGCGAAATCGTCAACAATCTAATCCGGCTAACCTACTTAGCGAGGTACGAAGAACGGGCCCCTGTCTAGGGTGTGTACCGCCTCTTTTTGTTTGTTGTGTATTTTTGTCATTCAAGGACCATGGACATAGAGCCACAACATTGGCTCTGATACTATCATACATGCACTGATTGGAGCACCACAAGAAAGGGTGTACCCCGCCTCATCTTAACGCTTAAAGTACAAGATACTTGTTTATAACTCAGCATACAAATAGGCTGAATTATTCAACAGTCTGTTCATTTGGTATATATTGCATATTTTCCTATTTCATATATGGGTGTTAGCCAACACAACCTTTGTAGCAGTAGCCTACAAGAGGTTTTCTATCATAAATGTGGAGAAGCATGAAGCCACTGCTCCAGGTGAGGCTTCAACTCAGCATTGCTCAGCCAAATACTGTCATATAAGTACCGCGCGCTAACCGATTGTGCCACTGGAGCCTCATTCAAATCTGGAGCATTCATGTACCTCTTTACAAAATTAAGGAGAAATGAGAAATTTCACACTACTGGATATAAAATGGACTGTACAACAGGCCAGTTTCGTATTTAGGATGTACCCTACCTCTTGCCCAATGGGAGTTGGGATAGGTTCCAGCCCTGAATCGGTATCAGTTGGTGAATGGACCAAAACCAGAAAATGTATTGCAGAAAAATGAAATTTTGGATGTAATTAGACCCAGTGTTTTTAGGCTGCCAGCTTCAGGACAACTATTTCTAATTCTCTCAAAGACATCTTATGTTGGAATTTTGTACATACGAAATTCTAAATAGCTAATGAGTTAAAATATATTTAGGTGTGTCATTTTTGGCCTTCTTTCGACCACTACTGAAAGGTAATGGCTGACCACACCTTCATATTTTAAAGTGCCACATTTCCCCTCTGCTCACATGCTGAAAATTACTTGGTAATCTGAGCTCCTCCCTCCCCTTGATGAAAAGGGCCAACATTCCCCACAATTCCAGCAGTGGTGCTACCGGTAGAGAGACAGTACCTGTACAGGAAAGTAGTGCCAAGTGAACCATGAAGGTGACGACACCATCATGTTCTAGATGGTGTAGTGAGCTGGATGGATCAAGCCATCACTCAGCATTAGCATGCCGAGTGACGGCTTGTGACGTTGTGTACCATTGCCAGCTCACATTTCTGGTATACAACAAAGCCCCAAGTGTCAATTTGGTCAGTGTTGGAAAATGACACCAGTCTTGAAAGCCTACAGAGACAGCTTTGTGTATCCTGTTATGTATATGTACCATTTTCTAGATGGCTGAACTGTATGAAACCAAGTGGTGCATTTGAAACTCATTGCTCAAACTGAAGTTCCAATAAAGCAGCCTTTTTATTGCAGCACACATTTTAAGACCAAGACATTACATGGACCCACTCCATTGTCAGACCCCGGCCTTGGTCTGGCTGTTGGCTGGCAGTGGCTTGCCCATGTGGATCCCCACTGTGAGGCCACATTCTTTGCTGGCATATTTCTCTTTGACCTCAGGCTTCAGCAGGAAACCCTTCTCCTTGTCAAAGTAGTCCAAAGGAGCAAAGTACACAGTGGCTTCCCCACAGAGGTTTTGCAGTCGTGTGCGCCAGCCCTCCAGCATGGAGCTGCGAGATTCAGGAGAACCAGTAGCAGGATCCCAGAAGATCTGAGGAGCAAAAACCTGGAAGCCACAGTAGTTCAGGATCCCATTCTGCACACAGGGAGGAGCAGCTGTTACCACATGACAGATCATTTAATGCTTGGCTCTGTTTATAGTGAGACCTCACCTGCAGTGGCCACAGTGTGACATTGATGTCACCATTGATGCCAGTGTCACTGTACACAGATTCAGGACAGTCAGTGGTGAAGGACAGCATGGCTTTCTTGTCCTGTACAGAGAGCAAGGAGTGAGCAAAGAGGGAGAGGACACAGCCTGAACACAGACACGTTGGTGGAGCTCTCACCTTGAAGATCCCCTCACTGTACCGCTTCTCCTGTGCGTAGGCACAGCCCAACACCCGATCCATCCACCCCTTCATGATTGCAGGAACAGATGACCAGTACATGGGGAACTGGGAACACAGGTTTAATGGTCATTTTGATGAGGACACCTGACCGCAACGACATTCCCAGTCAAACACTACCTGAAAGATGACAAGGTCTGCCTCCTTGAGCTTCTCCTGCTCTTTTTTGATGTCTTCTGCAAGTCTGCCCTCCTCCCATGCCAATTTGATCTCCTTTGCGTAGCAGAAGCTCTCAGCATCCTTCACACCACCTGCAACAAAAATTTAGTGTTTGCATCTGAAGAGCAATCAAAGCATTGCTATACCTGCAGAATATTTGTATACCAGTGATGTCCTCAGTAGTAGCAGCAGCTTTGAACTTCATGGCGTACAGGTCAGACACCTCTACAGTGCAGCCTTGAGCAGTCAAAGATGCCACAGCAGCATCTTTGGCAGCAGCATTGAAAGAGGTAGGGCTCTCATGGGCATACACAATCAGCACTTTCTTGGCTGCAAAGACAAGGAGAATAGATTAATTTCCTACTCTGTCAAGAATATTTTAATCACACACACTATGAAAAAAAAAAAAATTTACAACCACCAATGTTTAATTTAAGTAACAATAACAGCAATCATGACCACAGAGAAGAATGGGGAGGGATAAAAGAGATACTTACCCATTTCACAGCAAGCACCTGACTATGCCTGATCAGCCTTGCAAGTGGCAAGTAGGTTGTTGAGAAAGCTGCTACTAGTGGAAGGCTTGGCATGGTAGTTTTATATACCTTCTAGCTCTCGTTACTTCAGGTGCTGTCCATCAGCAATCAGGGTCATCAATCAGACAGTTGGCTGATTGATGTCTGGCTCTGAGTATCACTGAATTGGCTTGATAACAGCTAATAGTATTATTAGTATAGTATTAGTATTAGTATTTCAAGAGGTGTCTTACCTTGAGAAATGCAAATATATAAATTAAAATACTATTTCGGTATCTAAGGCAGATAACCTAAGCAAGAAGTATGCTTACATGATGTACATACTGTGAATGCCTGCTTTTGAAACCTTAATAAAAATAAATAAATTAATTAAAAATAAAAAAAAAGAGAAATGCAAATATACAATTACCTAGCAGAACACAGGAACTGGACTGTACTTCATAGTTGGCAAAAGGTGCAATTAAAAAAAAAATCATGTTAAATGCAAAGTAAAATGATCAAAGTCAGAAGTGAAAAGTATTGTATAGAAACAGATAAAAACACAGTGACAACTTAATTGGGAAAACAGTACAAGGGGAAGGCATTTGTATTCATTACTAAATAAAACTGGCACCCTACTCTATCAAAGGACCAGTAGAAGGAAGCATAGTCTTAAACAGAAGCCCCAGTTACACCACCAACCTGTTCATGTGTCTAACCGTTTTTCCCCACTCGGCGACACACCCGCCGGGGGTCAAACTCTGGTAATTGGTGATTCTGTTCTCAGACATGTGAAGCTAGAGACAACCATAGTCTATTGTCTTCCAGAGGCCAGAGCAGGCGACATTGAAGGAAATTTAAAACTGCTGGCTAAGGGTAAACGTAAATTCAGTAAAATCATAATTCACGTCGGCAGTAATGACACCCGGTTACGCCAATCGGAGGTCACTAAAATCAATATTGAATCGGTGTGTAACTTTGGCAAAACAATGTGGGACTCTGTAGTTTTCTCTGGTCCCCTCCCCAATCAGACCAGGAGTGACATGTTTAGCCACATGTTCTCCTTAAATTGCTGGCTGTCTGAGTGGTGTCCCAGAAACAATGTGGGCTTCATAGATAATTGGCAAACCTTCTGGAGGAAACCTGGTCTTGTTAGGAGAGACGGCATCCATCCCACTTTGGATGGAGCAGCTCTCATTTCTAGAAATATGGACAAATTTATTAAACCCCCCAAAATGTGACTATCCAGAGTTGGGACCAGGAAGCAGAGTTGCAGTCTTACACGCATCTCTGCAGCTTCTCTCCTCCTGCTACCCCCCCCCCCCCCCCCCCCCCCAAAAAAAGCCCATCTCCATAGAGACTGTGTCAGCTTCCAAAAAGACAAAAAAACAAACTAAAAACCAGCAACAAACCACTTAAACATAAACAATCACAAAGAAAGAACAATACAGTATCCACATCTGAACCAAAAAGTAAAACAGTAAAATGTGGATTATTATATATTAGGTCTCTCTCCTCCAAGTCTCTGTTAGTACATGACTTAATAATTGAGCGAAATCGATTTACTTTGCCTTACAGAAACCTGGTTGCAGCAGGATGATTATGTTAGTTTAAATGAATCAACACCCCCGAGTCATTCTAACTACCAGAAATCTCGAAGCACAGGCCGAGGGGGCGGTGTGGCAGCAATTTTTCCCACCAGCCTATTAATTAATGAAAGACAAAGACAGACTTTTAATTCATTTGAAAGCCTGATGCTTAGCTTTGTCCACCCCAGCTGTAAAACTCAGAAACCAGTCTTACTTGTTATCATCTGTCGTCCACCTGGGCCTTACACAGAGTTTCTCTCTGATTTCTCAGACTTTTTATCTGATTTAGTGCTCAGCTCAGATAAAATAATTATTGTGGGTGATTTTAACATCCATGTAGATGCTAAAAATGACAGCCTCAACATGACATTTAATCTGTTATTAGACTCAATTTGGCTTCTCTCAAACTTTAAAAGAACCCACCCACCACTTTAATCACACTCTAGATCTTGTTTTAACATATGGCATAGAAACTGAATATTTAACAGTGTTTCCTGAAAACCCTCTCCTGTCTGATCATTTCCTGATAACATTTACATTTACAATAATTGATTACACAGCGGTGGAGAGTAGACTTTATCACAGTAGATGTCTTTCTGAAAGCCTTGTAACTAAGTTTAAGAATATAATCCACCCACTGTTATCATCTTCAATGCCCTGTACCAACACAGAGCAGAGCAGCTATCTGAACGCTACTCCAACAGAGGTCGGTTATCTTGTTAATAATTTTACCTCCTCACTGCGTACGACTCTGGATATAGCTCCGATGAAAACTAAGGCCTCAAATCAGAAGTACCTGACTCCGTGGTATAATTCTCAAACACGTACCCTAAAGCAGATGACTCGTAATCTGGAGAGGAAATGGCGTGTCACAAATTTAAAAGATCATCATTTAGCCTGGAGAAATAGTTTGCTGCTTTATAAGAAAGCCCTCCGCAAAGCCAGAACATCTTACTATTCATCACTGATTGAAGAAAATAAGAACAACCCCAGGTTTCTCCTCAGCACTGTAGCCAGGCTGACAAAAAGTCAGAGCTCTTTTGAGCCAACCATCCCTTTAAAGTTAACTAGTAATGACTTCATGAACTTCTTCACAAATAAAATTTTTATCATTAGAGAAAAAATTACCAATAATTATCCCACCGATGTAATATTATCTACAGCTAATTTTAGTACCATTGATATTCATTTAGACTCTTTTTCTCCAATTGATCTTTCTGAGTTAACTTCAATAATTAATTCCTCCAAACCATCAACGTGTCTTTTAGACCCCATTCCTACAAAACTGCTCAAAGAAGTCCTGACATTAATTTATGCTTCAATCTTAAATATGATCAACCTATCTCTAATAATCGGCTATGTACCACAGGCCTTCAAGCTAGCGGTAGTTAAACTATTACCTAAAAAGTAATCTCTTGGCCCAGCTGTCTTAGCTAGTTACAGGTCAATCTCCAACCTTTCTTTTATCTCAAGAATTCTTGAAAGTTGTCAAACAGCTAACAGATCATCTGCAGAGGAAAGGCTTATTTGAAGAGTTTCAGTCAGGTTCCAGAGCTCATGACAGCACAGAAACAGCTTTAGTGAAGGTTACAAATGATCTTCTTATGGCCTCTGACAGTGGACTCATCTCTGTGTTTGTCCTGCTAGACCTTAGTGCAGCGTTCGATACTGTCAGTAGAACATGCTGTAGGTATTACATGTACTGCGCTGCAGTGGTTTGTATCATATCTATCTACTAGACTCCAATTTGTACAAGTAAATGGAGAGTCCTCTTCACCCACTTAGGTCAATTATGGAGTTCCACAGGGTTCAGTGCTAGGACCAATTCTGTTTACATTATACATGCTTCCTCTCTGCAGCATCATTAGAAGACATAGCATACATTTTCACTGCTATGCAGATGACACCCAGCTCTATCTATCCATGAAGCCAGGTAACACACACCAATTAGTTAAACTGCAGGAATGTCTTAAGGACATAAAGACCTGGATGGCTGCTAACTTTCTGCTTCTTAATTCAGATAAAACTGAGGTTATTGTACTCGGCCCTGAAAAGCTTAGAAATATGGTATCTAACCAGATTCTTACTCTGGATGGCATTACCTTGGCCTCCAGTAATGCTGTGAGGAACCTTGGAGTCATTTTTGACCAGGACATGTCCTTCAACGCACACATTAAACAAATATGTAAGACTGCTTTCTTCCATTTGCGCAACATCTCTAAAGTTAGAAATATCCTGTCTCAGAGTGACGCTGAAAAACTAGTTCATGCATTCATTACTTCCAGGCTGGACTACTGCAATATTATCAGGATGTCCAAAAAACTCTCTGAAAAGTCTACAGTTAATCCAAAATGCTGCAGCAAGAGTACTGACAGGGACTAGAAAGAGAGAGTAGATTTCTCCTGTTTTGGCTTCCCTTCATTGGCTTCTTGTTAAATCCAGAATTGAATTCAAAATCCTGCTCCTCACATACAAGGTCTTAAATAATCAGGGCCCATCTTATCTTAATGACCTTGTAGTACCATATCACCCTGTTAGAGCACTTCGCTCTCACACTGCAGGCCTACTTGTTGTTCCTAGAGGCCTAAACGCCATACACGTCGACCAAGCCGGTTTGAGGACTTTGATGTTAACTATACAGGCCACCTCTTTAGGGAAATGCTGCAGTGGGATACCCCACAGCCTCACACAAGAAGCGACAGAGTTCAGCCTCAGTATAGTCATACGCCACCCCTCTACAGCGACAGGGATGGGGCCTATTACAATACACCCCCTCCACTGGGAAGAAGTGAACAAGATGTGGACCTTAATAGGAGCCTCTCACCTGAATTTGCACCTTCTAATTTGCTAGGGTCTTCAATACACACATTTCATACAGAATTCAGAGCCTTGCAGGCCGAAAGAGAGCAGCTACTCCAATCACAGCAAGTTTTACAGGAGGGCCTCAAAGAACTGAAGGAAGCAAAGAGTGACCTCAGAGAGCTGATTGAAGTGGCTCACCTGCTGAGGAAGGATATGGCTCACCTGACTGCCTCACAGCCTAGCACCAATCATCCCCCCAAACGCGGTTCAGGAGAGGTATACACCACCCCTGAGACAATGCCACAGGAGGAGGATGAGGAGGTGTGGCCCGACCCACCGCCATGGCCTGAACCGATGGAAGAGTTGCACATGGGATTCTCCCAAATGAAGGTTGACGAACACTACTCCGATGATGGTGTACAGTACCACCCTCTACCCCGCACACCATATTTCGCTGGTGAGCCTTCGCTGCCTAGTCATCGCTGCACCCTATATCAGGACCCTGTGGTTAAGGATGGAAACACGTTTCATGCCCCTCCACAACACTCTGTGCCACCCCCCTGCTGGGCACCAAGTAAGACAGGTTTGCTCCCAACCAAGCCTGTTCCAGCCAGTTCCCCCTCTCTTGTCACTGGAGTAACCAGTGGGCACGGCAGCAACCCATCTGCTCCTCTTTCGGCTGAGCTAGTGTACAGGGGGCCCAAACCAACCATTCCAAGGTTCATTCATTCTGATCCCTCTGAGTTTGCTAGGCTCCGCATGGCTTTAGAGAACCTACTCCCTCCTAATGCTACTGAGCTCTTCAAGTATCAGATACTTGTGGACCACCTCAAACTAGATGAAGCTCGACTTATTGCCGATGCTTACCTGAACTCACCCAAGCCTTATACTGACACCATGGCAGCCCTCCACGACAAATTTGGACAACCTCATCAGCTCGCCTTGAGAAAGATAGCAAGTGTCCTGGATGGTCCTGAAATAAGGCGAGGTGACACAGTAGCCTTCCAAAGGTTCTCCCTTCAGGTGCAGTCACTAGTTGGGCTGTTACAAACATTAGGACTGGAAGGAGAAGCGGAGTTGAACTGTGGGTCCCACGTTGCCCGACTAATAAGTAAGCTTCCTGCCGAACAGAGAGCTGATTTTCGTCAACACCAGTTTAAACAGCCCGGGAGCACCTACACTCTGTACGACCTATCTGCATGGCTTCGTCAGGAGTCCTGGTGTCAAGGATTTGACGGCCAAGCAGGTGTAAGAAGCAGTAGAGAAAGGACCAGTGTAAAGGCTGAGGCCCGTCCAGGCCGACAAACCGTGACAGTCCTACATAACCTAAAGGGGCCATCAGAACACACTTTTTCACCAGTGAAGGAGAGTCGAGCTAGAGGGAAGGTTAAGAACAAAGCCTACTGTGCCTACTGTGAGAGCACAGAACACTATTTCAGCCAATGTGATGATGTAGCCAAGCTCTCCAAAGAGGAAATAAAGGACTGGATACAGGTCAACAAACGATGCTGGCGTTGTGCCCGAACTCATTTAGCTGCTCAGTGCACACTAAAGAAACCCTGCAGCCGCTGCCAGGGTAAACATCTGCTGGCTCTTCACGAGGTAAATGCCAGGACAGAAGGAAACAACGCTGGCATGGCTGCAAAGGAGGAAAGCTGCCTAACCAGTTCGGCTTCGGGCTCACTCTACCTTGATCGCCATGGGGCTGGCAATCGTGTCATGCTGAAGATTGTACCTGTGCTTTTGAGCCATGGAGAGCGGACTCTAGACACCTATGCTATACTTGATGATGGTTCAGAGAGGACCATGCTGCTCCCTGCTGCTGCAAAGACTCTTGGTCTGGCAGGCATCCCGGAGGACCTGCCATTACGAACCGTCCGCCAAGATATTCAGATGCTTCATGGACATACCGTATCCTTCAGCGTCTCTGCTGCTACCAACCCCGGATCCTACTACAAGGTTGATGGAGCGTTTACAGCTGATCGTCTCAACTTAGCTCACCATACTTATCCTATCGACCAGCTGAGAAGGAAGTACAAATACCTGCATGGGATCCCGGTCCCTGCCCTGAAGGAAGCCAAGCCTCTGCTTCTCATTGGTTCAGACCAGCCACACCTGATCACCCCCATAGAACCAGTCCGCCTCGGCCCACCTGGAGGCCCAGCAGCAGTCCACACCCGGCTTGGCTGGACCCTTCAAGGGCCAAGTCTTTTCATGGGGCGGCAGACCCAGCCTGTCCTATCCCTGTATACATCCGCCCAATCAGACGAGTTGCTCAAACATGTGGAGCGGCTCTGGCAGGTGGACGTGGTGCCTTACCGATCCGAGAAAGAGGTCACTCGGTCGAAACAGGATCAGCAGGCTGTGGCCCTGCTCGAGGCAAGAACAACTCGCAGGATGGTCGATGGAGTCTTCAGGTATGCTACACCTCTACTCCGTCACCCACAGATGCCGCCACTGAATGCACCAAAGGAATCAGTCATGCCCATGCTTCGAAGCACAGAAAGGCGCCTGTTAAAGGATCCCAGTCAGGCTGATGCCTACAGGGCAGAAATGCAGAAGCTGATCCAATCAGGAGCCGTGAAGGAAGTTACGCATGAGACTTCGCCCAAGGAGAACTGGTACATACCGCATCATCTTGTCAGTCATAACGGGAAGAATCGCCTGGTGTTTAACTGTTCCCATAAATACCTTGGACAGTCCCTGAACCAGTTCCTGTTGCCTGGCCCTACTCTTGGAGCTTCCCTGCTGGGGGTGCTGGTCAGGTTTCGTGAACACCCCATAGCTGTGAGTGGAGACATCAAGGGGATGTTCCATCAGGTACTGCTCCTCCCTGAAGACCGGCCCCTGTTGAAGTTCCTTTGGCGAGACTTAAAGGTGAATGAACCCCCTAAAATCTTCGAGTGGCAGGTCCTGCCATTTGGGACAACTTCAAGCCCCTGCTGCGCCACCTTCGCCCTGCAGCATCACGTGATGGAGCACACACAGCCTGACGACAGCCTGAGATTCTCCATCGAGAGGTGTTTCTACGTAGACAACTGCCTACAGAGTGTTGGCTCACCGGAAGAAGCGAGAGATCTGGTGGATCGGCTAAGAGAGTTGCTGAAATCAGCTGGCTTCGAGCTACGTCAGTGGGCTTGTAATGATCCAAGTGTCCTGAGCCATTTGCCTCCAGAAGCTAGATCACAGAGTCTGGATCTGTGGCTAGCCGAGGACAAATCCAACCCGCTAGAGACCACGCTCGGGCTCAGCTGGGACTGGAATACCGACTCCTTGGGTTATAAGCACAGGCCCGTGTCCTATGAGGTGCCAACCCTCAGAAACATCTATAGAGTCCTAGCCTCACAGTACGACCCTTTGGGCTATCTGTTACCCTTCACCACTCGGGCCAAGCTCCTTCTCAGGCAGTTATGGGATAAGAAGCATGGTTGGGACGACTCGAATCTTCCCTCCACCCTCCTGCAAGCTTGGTCTGACTGGGAGGTGGAGCTTCAGTTTTTACCTCACCTTACCTTCCCACGTGCCTATGTTCCTGTCAGTGCTAACTTAAAGGGGGCCATTCGTGAGGTGCACATTTTTGGGAATGCTTCTGAGAAAGCTTATGGAGCGGTGTCCTATATGAGGACTGTAGAACAGGATGGGCAAGTTCACCTCACCTTCATACTAGCTCACTCCCGGGTAGCCCCCAAACGAGCTCTCTCTATTCCCCGCCTCGAGCTCTGTGGAGCTTTGCTGGCAGCGCAGCTGGCCAGTACCCTGAATAAGGAACTCACCTCAGCGATTGAAAGAACAGTCCTGTGGTCTGATTCGACCACTGTTCTTACCTGGTTGAGCTCACAGTCCTGCCGCTACAAGGTTTTTGTAGGAGCCAGGGTAGCTGAGATACAGGAGTTGACGGAACACTGTACCTGGCGCTACATAGACTCAGAGAGTAATCCAGCGGATGACCTGACGAGAGGGAAGGCTCTGGCCGAGCTCAAAGTGCCTAATCGGTGGTCGAATGGACCCCCCTTTCTGCTCAACAGTCCTGACACATGGCCAGAGAACCCGAGCTCCGAGCCCAGTAATGACGAACTTGAGCTCCGGAAAACAGTCTTCTGTGGAACCTCTATCACCTCCACACCTACCTGTCAGGATGGAATGGCATGCAAGACTTGGCAGGAGCTCTTGGATGTTACTGTTAAAGAGCTTTGTGGTCAGGGACTCTCGACTGCGCCATTTAGTGCCGAGGACTATCAGAATGCTGAACAGGCCATCCTCCGGCAGGCTCAACAGGAGTCATTTCCTGAGGAGTGCAGATTGCTTTCAGAAAGGAAACCTGTCTCATCCAGAAGCCGCTTGCTTACCCTGGCACCTGAACTGGATACCTCAGTGGGCCTCATCAGAGTAGGGGGTCGGTTGCGACACCTAGAAGGTCTTGACGGACCTATATTGCATCCGATTGTCTTGGATCCTTCACACCCTTTCACACGCCTGCTTATCCAGAAATATGATGTTGATCTGCATCATCCAGGCCCCGAACGGGTCTTCGCAGAGCTGCGGAGGTCTTACTGGATACTGCGTGGAAGAGAGGCAATTCGCAAGCACCAGCGAACCTGTCCTGAGTGTCAGCGTTGGAGGGCACAACCCTCTGTTCCCAAGATGGCTGACCTTCCAGCTGCTCGGCTTAGACTGTACAAACCAGCCTTTTACTCAACCGGTGTTGACTGTTTCGGGCCTATGTTTGTGAAGGTAGGAAGACGTCATGAGAAACGCTGGGGAATCATTTTCAAGTGTATGACGACGAGGGCGGTACATCTTGATCTCCTAAGTAGCTTAGACGCGGATGCGTTCCTCATGGCCCTGAGGCGATTCATAGCCAGAAGAGGGACACCGGCAGAGTTATGGTCTGACTGTGGGACCAATTTCAAAGGGGGAGAACGAGAACTCAGAGAAGCCTTTGCCAACATGTCAGAGACATTGCAAGGGAGGCTCGCCCGTCAGAAGATCAGATTCCAGTTCAACCCCCCGGCAGCCCCACATTTCGGAGGTGTATGGGAGAGGGAAATCCGTTCAGTGAAGACAGCTCTGCGCACCTGTGTGGGTTCCCAACCTCTTCACGAGGAGGTACTCCGTACAGTTCTGCTGGAGGTTGAATTGATCCTTAACGCAAAGCCCTTAGGCTACGTTTCCACCGACGTAGCCGATGTGGACCCTGTGACACCCAATAGTCTCCTCATGGGGCGGCCTGATGGATCACTACCCCAGGTGGTCTACTCTGAGACAGAGAACCTCAGTCGGCGACGTTGGAGGCACTCACAGATGCTTGCTGATCAGTTCTGGGCAAGATTCATCAGGGAATACTTGCCTGGCTTACAGGCAAGGCAGAAGTGGCAGTCAACTCCTCCTGAACTTCTGGAAAAGGCAGTTATTATGGTTGCAGATCCACAGCTGCCTCGAGCCTTGTGGCCAATAGGCCATGTGATTAAGGTTCATCGTAGTGATGATGGACTTGTCCGATCTGCTGATGTGAAAGTTAATGGACGTGTTTACACCAGACCAGTTGCTCGGTTGGTAGTTTTACCTGCCGTGCCATCGGAAGACAGCGATACTAAGCAGAATAGCAAGTCGCCTCCCTCAACTGATTAGGGAGCCTTTTTTCGGGGAGCAAATGTGTAACCACATTTGGGGGCGGCTGTATAAAAGGCTCTGGGATTTTATGTCTATGTTCTGCAATATTGTGTGGGGTGGAGTCGTAGGAAATGACGTAGGCAGAAGTTGGGGGTATCGCGATGCTACTCGAGAAGAGGAGATTTTTCTGTGTTAGTTCTGTTACCTCGTAAGCTGTGTTCCTGGTTGCCATCCTTCACGTGATGCTCCGAGTGTTAAGTTCATGACTGGAAACTGCTGGCAACACTGAGCATCTAGGTGGCAATAAAACAGCTGGCGGTGACAATCCAGCAAAGTGGAAGCCTGTTGTCCTCCTTCCTGTATCCTGACCGATACACCATCTTGTTAGCTGCTGAACCTAAAAGAACTAGCCCTCACCAAGTACTCCTCAACATTGTGTCTACACATAATGGACAACTTGGCAAAGAAACAACATTAAATTGTATATTTAGGCACTTTGTTACTAGCAGCCAGTTGCCCAAACACATAATTGGTTCCATTTTCTTCATCTGCATCTATTAAAAATGCCAAAGATAACAGAGTTTGACAGCTAAAAATTTTACTTTTTACCAAAAAGGTGATTCTCAAATAGCTTCTAGCCAAGAACGTATCTTAGTCATATCTTAGTAAGTGTCCTTAAAAATGAGGGAAACTGGAAAAGTGGAGAACAAAAGAAGAAGTGGAGGAAGTAGTGAAAAGCAGATGGAAAGTATCTGAAATCCCTAAGAAATAGGGGGGAAAGCAAAGACCTGATACAGAACCTGAGAGATGCATCAGGCCCTTTAGCTGAACCATCTACTGTTCACTGAAGGCTCATCAGAAATGTTCTCAGTGGATGGTTGGCTGTCAAGAAGCCATTCTTACGGAAGGGAAATGGGGAGAAAAGGCTGAGGTATGCCAAATTACACAGAAACTGAAGTGAAACATCAGTGGTATTGGGTCTCATGGAGTGATGAATCCAAATGTGAACATTTTATTCACGTTATTGTCAATATAAGGTCAGGAGAATGATGAACAGTGAGTATCCATGGCCACCTGTAAAACGTGGTGGATGCCACATCAGTGTCATGGTCTGGGGCTGCTTTTCTGACAGTGATGTTTGGATCCACAATGATATAACATCTGGAAACTTCAGACTGGCAACATTTTTCACCATAACAATCATGCCAAACACATTGCCAATGAAGCAACGCAGACCTGGATAGAAAAACACACACTGGGACACTATCAGTCACTGATTGGCATCCCCAGAGCCCAAAACTCAATATTACTGAAGCAGTGTGGGATCATCATCAAAGAGAAAAGAAAAAAAGGCAGAAAACATGAAAAGAAAAGCTTTGGTGTGACCTCCAAGAGACCGGGAGAATTATTCCCAAAACTATTATGGAAATCACAAGAAAGCTTTCCAAAGAGAGTTCAGAATAAAGGTGTCATACAAATATTGCCAAGTTTGTTAAAATTGTACATGTACTGTATTTCCATGTAAGTTTGCACACATTTCAGTAAGTAGCTCCACCGATTTCCTATTTTCCTAACCACCCCTTATATAAATAAAAAAGGGTGGTTCAATATGTTCCAAACTCTTTCAAATATCTGCTCTAGCTACCATAAATAAAGCCATTTACAAAAGTATTCCTGCATAAAATTGCACACTTTGAATGTTATCAGCCCCAACCACCACTCGGTTGTTTTAGTCACTAAATTAGGTTGAGAGTCAGTGGAGTCAATGCTCTGAAAAGAAAAAAAAAAAAAAAAAAAAAAAAAAACCCACTTTGGAGGATTATGTATAAGACATAAGAGAAAATATACTGTATGCCAATGTTTAAGGTCTGGTTTCCTAGACATGTAATTAAAACTTTAAACTTTACTGTTGATGCTGGGAGTGACTCAGCTAAGGAGAATATTAGCATGGCCATGTTAGCTGCTAGCAGTGACAGAGCTAGAAATATCTCAACGTTGGTTTTAGTTGAAAAGAAAAGTCACGTGCTAAATTACTGGCACAGGTGGCAGGACTTAAGAGTCCTGTGAGGCCGCTGGCAGCTCTCATTTCTTGACCTCAGCATGGTGATTAGCTCGCCAACTATAACCCGGTATTCAGATTGTGCTGCAAATAGCATATTGTAGAAAATTAATGAAGTCCGTTTGACAAAGCCAGAAAAAGTCACTTGACTGCACTTTTAAACACTTGGGTGGTTGCACTGTACAATTGCACCAACCTGCTCAGTTGCGTAGATTGGTCAGCACAATTACACGCGTTTGGTGGCAACTTGTGTCAAGTGATTACTATAAATCAATGACGCATCAGACTAATCAGGCCAGCCTGAATAAGAACAGGCATCTCCATATAGAAGTAGTCGCTATACAAACTTGCTATGTAGGGTTGTCAGTGAGTACTTGTAGGTGGCAAGTTTCTTTAAGTCATTGTGCAGTAGTAGTGTCCAAATTACTGAACTCACAACCACTTTACACACATTATCCAGTTACAACTTGAGAGCTTTGATTCATTAATAGACTCGATGCTCAAAAATCAGAATAAAGCAGCCTTTTTATTGCAGCACATATTTCAAGACATTACATGGACCCACTCCATTGTCAGACCCCGGCCTTGGTCTGGCTGTTGGCTGGCAGTGGCTTGCCCATGTGGATCCCCACTGTGAGGCCACATTCTTTGCTGGCATATTTCTCTTTGACCTCAGGCTTCAGCAGGAAACCCTTCTCCTTGTCAAAGTATTCCAAGGGAGCAAAGTACACAGTGGCTTCCCCACAGAGGTTTTGCAGTCGTGTGCGCCAGCCCTCCAGCATGGAGCTGCGAGATTCAGGAGAACCAGTAGCAGGATCCCAGAAGATCTGAGGGGCAAAAACCTGGAAGCCACAGTAGTTCAGGATCCCGTTCTGCACACAGGGAGGAGCAGCTGTTACTACATGACAGATCATTTCATGCTTGGCTCGGTTTATAGTGAGACCTCACCTGCAGCGGCCACAGTGTGACATTGATGTCACCATTGATGCCAGTGTCACTGCACACAGATTCAGGACAGTCAGTGGTGAAGGACAGCATGGCTTTCTTGTCCTGTACAGAGGAAGGAGTGAGCAAAGAGGGAGAGGACACAGCCTGAACACAGACACGTTGGTGGAGCTCTCACCTTGAAGATCCCCTCACTGTACCGCTTCTCCTGTGCGTAGACAAAGCCCAACACCCGATCCATCCACCCCTTCATGATTGCAGGAACAGATGACCAGTACATGGGGAACTGGGAACACAGGTTTAATGGTCATTTTGATGAGGACACCTGATCACAAAGACATTCCCAGTCAGACACTACCTGAAAGATGACAAGGTCTGCCTCCTTGAGCTTCTCCTGCTCTTTTTTGATGTCATCTGCAAGTCTGCCCTCCTCTGATGCCAGTTTGATCTCTTTTGCGTAGCAGAAGTTCTCAGCATCCTTCACTCCACCTGCAACAAAAATCTAGTGTTTGTATCTGATGAACAGAGCAAAGATGTTTTAATACCTGTAGGATACTGGTATACCAGTGATGTCCTCAGTTGTAGCAGCAGCTTTGAACTTCATGGCGTACAGGTCAGACACCTCTACAGTGCAGCCTTGAGCAGTCAAAGCTGCCACAGCAGCATCTTTGGCAGCAGCATTGAAAGAGGCAGGGCTCTCATGGGCATACACAATCAGCACTTTCTTGACTGCAAAGTCAAAGAGAATAGATAACACAAAGTGCCCATTAGAGCAGAACCAGTTCATTAAAGCACTGAAAATAAAAACAACCATCAAAAATACTTACACATTCTGACACAAGTGCTCCGCGGTGACTGTTGATGCTCACAAGTCACTAGTACTCCAATGGGGGGGAAAACTGCTACTGGTGTAAAGCTCAGTATCCAGGATTTATACACCCAATGGGCTCTGCTTCAACCAGGTGCAGTCAATCAGCAATCAGAGTCATCACTCTGCCAGCTGGAAGTGGGGGATTTTCTCTAAGGCCTCTCATCTTCAGATCTTTTTGTCTTTTAACTGCATGGACACCAAGCATGCGTCACTCCTACAAGATGATTAAAATTAGTTTTTCAATGTCTGTCATTTAAAAGACATGAAAATGAATCATCTTTCAGAGAAACTGATGTCGTCACCATGACATGAATGTTATCTAAGGGTTAATTAATTCTATTAGATGTTGAAACGAGGAGCTAAGCAATTAAACAGGGGAATGATCTTCATTAATCTATATACTTATGCAAAATTAGCGCCAAGATAAAAAGATATTACAGATATTATGAAAGCAGCCGTGAAATATTATTACTAAATCCTTCATGCCTGTAGCTGGAAAAGCAAATTATAACATGTCAAGTTCAATCTGCTACAGATCGCATAGAAAACATCGGTTGAGAAAGCATCAAAACAATCGCAACAGTTAACTGTGGTCATTCTTCTCTAGCTGCAGGCTGTGGGGGGGAGCATAAGCTGCAGGTTAAAAACCTTTTTAAACAGAACAACGGGGGTGCAACAAAGCGTGCACATGTACACACAGTGAAGTCACTCAAAGAAAGCTGCGTGCTCCCACTAACATGATTTATATTCTGAAAACACTCCTCATTCTTCACCTCTGTGTCAAATTGCCATATTTTGTGGGGGTATATTATGGCAACCTCATGCAGGCCACAGTGCGTATGAGGCCCCATCTATCATATACAACCCACCCTCTCGAGAACAACACAAACAGACACACAGAGGCAGAGAGATGGAGTAGGCGGCTGGTAGACAAGGCAGAATGTGAGTGTATAACACCACCAAATGACTCTCTCTGACAATGGACACCATTATCTAGCACTGCGTTGTTTTTCTCTTTTATTGGTCTCAGCATATTCATAATTCAACACATGACATACAGGAAACACTAACATAAACATTCTGACTGAAAGAAGAAATCAAGTGACCCATCGGTCAGCTGAGGCTCTCACCTCAAAGACATGCGGCGGCAATGCCAGTTCTAAAACTCAGAATAAACACACCCGGATGCGCTGGCAGGCAGCTTTTTGAGGCAATTTGGCGGTACAGCAGGGGGAGAGAGGTTTGAAATCAGTAAAAATGCAAGCGTCAACTTTAAAGAACAAAAAGCAGAGGATGTTAGCTCATAGCAAACAGCTGCTGGCAAAGCCGCATGTATTTTTATGCCTCAAAAAGTTGCCGGGACATCACAGCCTTGAGGGAAATGTGACGGATCCATGCCCTTTTCTGCTGCAAAGGAAGTGCTTTAGTACCCATGTTTGGGATAGGTAGGTAGAACTGGCCATAGAAAGAAGATGAGTTCAATTTACAGTGATGTAATGACATATACAATATATTATACAGCGGTTTATGTGGGAGGTTTATGTTGTTTGATGTAAGCTGGCTCTTAATTTCTCTGCCTCGTTATACTTCAAGCAGATTCATCATGAGTAACATAGTTTCTTAGGTAGAATTATACACGTTTTGTTGTTTTTATTGTTGTTTTTAAGAGGGCCTGTTATGCATTTTCTTATGTTATGACATATATATTTATATATATATATAGAGAGAGAGAGAAATTACAAGTTTCATGTCCATATTAAAGAGGATCTGTTCTATTCATTTATAGTCCATATTTCTATTCCTGGGCACTACTAAAGTACCTTTTAATAAAAGCAGCTCAAAATAATCCTTATTTATATTTATTTGATCCTTTTTGCAGCCCTTGCTCCGTCCTCTGAGTGAAACAAGTTGTTCAACTGTGTCGCCGCTCCATGTAAGCTATCTTATTCTAATTGGATATCCCTCGTAAACAAAAGGTTTGAACAACAGGTGGGCGGGACTTCTGTTGTCACAGTAAGAGAAGGAAAAACTGTGTGAAACTGAGCATTTGGCTCACAGGCGTTACTTATTAAACTTTTAATATCAGCAACACTGATAATACAACCCCTTTAAACATGCCAAAAGTGTGTGTGTATGAAACAAAAGCTTATGCTTGAGACAGTTTTTTCCATTCTTAACTCTGAATTCCTTTTAGGATGTTCTGTTTGCAAGAAGCTGCCAATCAGTTAAAAGTTGGCTTGAACAGGAGAGGAGATAAAAATGCTTTACTTTGCTTGTGAGAATCTGCACCAAAGCCCAGCATAAGATATACAAGGCTCATTTTGAGCCTGAGTGAATGATGCAAAACCACTTCAGTATAGTCCAAGAATAGAAATATGGAGCCAGAAACAGACCCCACTTAAATATCTCATCTCTCTTCAACACTGATTCCAGCTCATTTATTTAGATTTCAAGAGGTGTGTGAATGACTGAAACTAAAACACAGTTTATAGCATTCGTGTCTTAAATGGCCAATCTCAGTATAGTGCATTTTCTTTTTTAATGTTAGCAGTGGACTCGTGTCTTGATACCCATATTAAAAGAACCCCATTCCCCCTTAAATGCAGCGCCACCCCTTCCCCACACTAATTCAAGCCCCCATGCCCCCACCCAATATAACTTTATACAAACTGATAAAACTTCACGAAAATTCACCATCAACACAAAGGTCACACAAAGTCCTGTGGTTACATCCATCCTGTAAAAACTAAAAACAGCGGACATCAACATCCGCTCGGACCGCTCCCTCATGTGTTGGTTGATAGGGTCACATATATATAAGCACGCTCTCTACGTGCACCCAGATACAGTATATACATATACAAATGTAATCCCCAGGGGAGTAAAGACAGGCAGCACTTGCAGTCAGGTCAGGCTTATGTTTCTATTGCATTGCAGCTCATTGCATCCTTCTGTTGCCAAACAGTTAGACAGGTTGTTTAAGTGTTGTCAGGGGATACAATGGTATTTTTAGGACTAAAAGTAAAGGGGGAGTTTGAGGATTTAATGGCAGAACAGGTGGTGAGAATTCATTAGTGTGTACGCAGAAGTGCAGGTGGAGTGGAGGTCGGAGAGTCCATATCCGATCAATCGTGGATAACAATGGGGCCTCGCATTCTCAGGCTGGGGTGAGGGTGTGGAGGGGCGAGGACAAGCCCCTGCGGTGGACCCTGGGAGACCCTGCGCAGGGTGATTTGCTCACAAGGTTGCCGGCAAGCGTGCCTCAGCTGGGAGCGAGACAACATCCGTCGAGCCCGCCTAGATGGATGGAGACAACATGGGACAAGATGAGTGAAGAAAAAAAACAGGGATGCAGAGATAAACAGCATTAATAAAACTAAAAGGATGTTCCTGATCTTAGGCGTTTGGTACTTGTTTTATGCTTCCTCTCTGCCATATTTCAGGGGCTTATATTATGTTTTTCATTCAACTCCAGGTCTGAAGCAAACTTCTAAGTGCCTCAGTTCTACAAAAGACTACCAGAGACTGGCTTCATAGTTGGTTAGTCTGGTTGCCATAAACTCATGTGTTAAAATGCACAACTTTGCAGCTGAAATTAACATGTTTACACCTGGGCAGTAGTTCAACTACCGGTATGCTTGTAAGATTTTGAAATTTTTTTAATGCAGTAATCTGAAAAAATGGCATACTGTGTGGTGCAGTTTGTGCATCAGACTGGCTATGTCCATACTATATATTCATCTTTTATTTTTCCAACCTTTTCTAACAATCGACACTACTGACTTTGCAAATTCAGATTAATAATACAAAGATTTGGTAAATTTTATAGGTAAGACTTTATCGATCCCCTAGGAAATTCCCTAGCAAGCCAAGCTGCAATGTCAGCAGTTATAACCCATTAGACTACATTTTACAGAAATGGTATTATAAGTAAATTTACCTTTGGTACTTTAACTGTATTTCACTGCTTAAAAATGCAAATATCAGCAGCTAATCCAACTATTGCCTCGAGGGTCAGGGAAACAATAATCACTCAACATGAGTCGAAAATCCTTAAATAAATAAAACAAAACAACAACAAAAAATGTTTTTACTAATACTTTAGCACTGAATTGCTGTCATGTGACTGACTGATTGTACAGTAACAAGCAGATGAGTAGGTGTACTTAATAAAGTGGCTTCTGAATGTATTTCTTAGCCTGCAAATAATGCTTGTCTGAGACGATTACTCATGTTGACTGCATCAACACATAGAGCCCAAATATACAAATTATGAAACTGACTTCATGAGACAGCTGATTTATCACCGTGGGCTTGCCATACTGCGCTACTGGTTGTTAATCATCTGGTTGTTTGGTTGGAAAAAATGTAATCATCAGTCAACATCTGATTCTGGTTTTAGAATCAGTGTCTCTTAAATATGAGCAAGAAAATGGCTTCTGATTTCTCTGATCAGTGCAATTTAAGCAGAAAAGTGCAAACAGCCAGAGAACGGCGAGTTCAAGACATGAAGATGAAAAATCTCATAAAAAGAGAAAGCTGTGAAGTTTAGGGTAGTTTGAATGATTTAATATGAGCACAGTTCAGCTGGAGGGCAATACATTGCGGATCCAGGCTGTTGAGAAGGTAATTAGATACAACTAGATTCTTCTCATCTCGAGAGATTTACTATAGGAGAGTGCAGCGCGTTCCGAGCACCAGAACAAATACACGTATCTGTTATGAAGTAATAGAGGAGAACATTTTTGCAGGATTTTCTGGCTCGTTGAGGGTTTTGTAGGTAATTTCCAGACTGCAGTGGGCTTTGCGGCGTGACAGGAAAGCACTTTTTACAACCCACAGGCACTAAAGAATCCCAGATTCTTGGGACACACTCACAAGTCTTGGACAGAGCGCTAATTGAATCCAAATGGAGACAAATGCAAGGTGCATAACCACAATGTATAGGTGATTATTCATGGTTCCCTTAGAGCAGTCTGAGACTTAATGCACAGCAAACCTCTTTGTGCAATCTCATTTTCTTCCCCTTTCCTATTGCTGTAAATGTTGTCTCGTATTGTGAATGCAAAACACACCGGCTGCCTCCAAATCCCCGCTGCACTGCACAACTATAATGTGCCGAACCACGGGGATCTCCTACCGAGCAGATTACAGTACATTATGTGCCAGTACATCCAACACCACCACATGTGTCTGAATGTGCATGTAAGAGTCTCCACACAAATCTCTCAAGTACAGTATACCCTGACACTGAGCACCGCATGCGTGTGCTATGGCTCAAAGTTAGAGGACACGCAGTTATAACACGGAGGGAAAACAGAACGGATTTATCTCTGCTGGTTGTCTGTTCATCTGGTTGTTGGGAGGAAGAAAGCAAACATGTAAATCTATCCTCAAACATATCAGCCTGTCTCATTTATATTCTGCTTTGCTCTGCTTCTGTATCCTAATGTTCCCCATTTCTGACGCTTTGCTATAGACAATCATTCGATATATGATATTATAACACTGTTAATACTGAGGCATTGTTAAGCACTTTAAGCACCATTTTGCTGTTTTAGCTGTGAAGCTTGTGTATCCATTTTATTTACAGTTTGATTGCTTAGTTCAGAAGTTCGGAGCCTCTCCAAATGCAAATCCATAAAATCTGAAGGATAATGTGACAAATTTGGGGAAGAAATGAGACGTGCTCATTTTCCAGCTCCATATTTAGCGCTTTGAGTGCTCCGGAAGAGTAGAAAAGCGCAATATAAGAATCAGTCCATTTACCATTTGCCATTTATTTTTAATCGTGGATTCTACTATAGTAGCTTATCATGATTCATAGTTTAAAGTAAGCTCCTTAGTTTTAGCTTTTCTATCCTTAATCTAGTTTTCTTCTGACTGGCTGCAAAAGATTTAATCACCAGCTGGGTGGAGCTTCCTTGCCTCGGATGACCAATCTAGGGATAACCAGTTTGTCTAAGACATCATGAAGACCAAAGCCCTAGCCTTTGGTTCACAAGGATTACCTTTACATACACTTATTATTTAAAACATTAGCCGTGTTAATGTAGAGCTCATTTTAGTATAACTTGGTTGTTGAGTGTTTATCCAAGTTACATTCTATGTAAATCCTAGATATGGTTGTGTGTGAAAATCTCTGTGAAACTGAAGTTTTGGAAAAATCCAGATCAGCCAATCTGGCACAAGAGCCCGACCACATTCAAAGTCACTTGAATCCCATTTCTTCCTAATTCTCATGCTCGATTTGAACTTCAGAAAGTTGTGCTGCGAGTTACTGTCATGCGACTGGCTGATTAGAGATTTACAAGCGATTAAACAGGTGTATCTACAAAAGTATTTGGTAAGGATATATGAGAGAAAATAAGGAAAACATGTTAGGTCCAATTTATAGCAATTTCTCTTTGCAAACATCTGATTTTTGTGATATCTTGGGAGTATTCGATTTCAGGAATTAAACAAGCTGCCATTCATTTACTCACCAAAATGCAATGGGGGGTTTTCCAATTAAATAAGGGGGAAAAAGTCACTGGAGTGCTATTTTTTATCAGCAATGAAAGAAATGAGGAACAGTGGTGTAATAGTTTTGTATTTACTGGTTATTTATGGACTGCTGTCACCTCAAGGGAGGAAAACATTAAAAGGTAGGAAAAGTGGGCTCTTTATACCTGGTTTATACTTTGAGTGTAAAATGCAATTTACATGCGAACAAAATATTTTAACATAGTCTTTACATGAAAGCCATGAAAGATTGCTAAAGATTATTATAGTTCCCAGAGGATGTTCTCGCTTACTTTCTTGTACTTTCTTTAAGTAGTCTTCAGGAATAGTTCTCCGGGCTACATGAAAGACATGCTTTGGATGTTGGCTGCCTTTTGTTCCATTTACAGTTGAGTTCATCCACCTCTGCCTCAACAATGTTGAGGTCCAGGCCCTGGGGGTGCCAGTCTTTGACTGATGGTGTTCCATTCTCTGTTTTTCTATCCAGGTATGTTTTTATTGCACTGGCAGTGATTTTGGATTCATTGTCCTGCTGAAAAATTAAGTAATGCCAAGTAGATCCTTTCCAGATGGCATTGCACGGTGGATGAAAATCTGACGGTACTTTCTGCATCTACAATGCCATCAAGTTTGACAAGATGCCCAACACCACTGGCTGAAATGCAGCCCTAAACCATGACATAGCCTCCAGCATGTTTTACAAATAGCTGTAGACACTCCATGTTTTGCTTTTTTCCTGACCTCCTCTAGACACAATGATGGCAATTCAAATAAAAAGTCTTTCATTTGGATTGATCTCTCTGTAACACCTGCTGCCGCTGTTTTTAAGTCCAGTTCTTGTGTGATTATTGTACAATATTTTAAAAAGTTTAAATTTTCCTGTCCATAGTTTCAAATTTTTTATTGCCTAACTAGTAGAATTGTTTTAATGACGCTCCACTGCGTCACCTAAAATGAAACACATTTTGTCATCTCTACTTTCATTTCTATTTATCTCTCTCCCATCTCCGAATTAGTGGGAGACATCTCCAACCCCTTGTCTATACTCTGTGTTTTCATCATACTCAGAGAAAAGGAGAAGCAAAGAAAGGGAGTTGATGAAACCTCTGATCATTTCTCATTAGCACCAACTTTTCAGGGCACATCTATTAATGCATTTTGTTCAGAAAGGCATTAATTGTCTCTACTAGGAGAGAATTAAACAAAGGGTGCAGAATTCAGATCGATGCTGTCCCACTCACACGGCCATGTTGCCTTGGTGGTAACTGAGTGATTCATGCAAGTGCAGCCATGGTTAATGTGGTAATGATATTTCCACTCAGGGCACAACGGTGCCAGGCTCCATCTGCACCAGTTAGCCTCCTCTAATTTTAGCCCCAGCGGTCCGAGGGCGGCTGTGAGAGCCGAGCGCTATGGCTCATTTAGACACAGGCTTAATGGAGGAACATCTTTCTCTTGCACATGGGAACACATACGTACGTGTATGAGTCCATGCGGGAAAGTGCATGTGTACATTTAAAGAAAAAGTAAATGGATGTAAATTCAGTCACATAGAAAAAAGTATATTAATGGCTAAAGCAACGCAAAAAGAAACAGACCATGAAGGTGAATACACTTGAATGAAGAGGTTTTTTATTAAAAATGTATACGCGTATTTGTTTATAATGCAGAAAAAAAAACCAACAGCAACAAAATCAATGGCAGGCTGTTTCAGCTGAAAAGCTGGAGGATGATGAAACAGCATGTTTTGAACAGCTGTTTATGGCACAGTTAATCGCATTTATTAAATGTTTTATTAAATTACCTGAATGCACCATGAAATCTTACATTTCAGCTGGACTTTGGTTAAATCTTCAGAAAGTATACCATCTTTCACCCGTGCCTTCAAAGACATGCTTGTGCTTATGAGAGGATTCATCATAAGTGGGATATGATATTCACATTCACCCCTTGGGAACCTGAATGTCTGCACCACCTAACCCTCAGACCCACAGGGCTAATGTAGCTAAAAGGTAACTGAACTGAATCAGACAGCAATAAATAAATAACTAGAAATCTGACCAAGACAAATCCTTAAGCGCCTTGAGGCAACTATTGTTGTGACTTGGCTCTATATAAATAAAACTGAATTGAATTCACAGTGAAGCACAAGATTAATGTCTATATGGGAAAAAAATGCATCCACATCCTTGACTGAATCCAAGTGTGGGACTAGTCTCAAAGGTTTGAACTGGACTTGTTGTTCTCTGCTTGTTTCTTTGCTCTCTTTACTGTTAGTTTTGATTTTCTGTGAGTCTTCAGTTCTGGATACATGTTAGCTCTAGTTTGTTTGTGTGTCTGCGTTTCACTGTTTCCAGTTAAAAACTATGTCATTTTTTAGTTATCAGGCTCTTATGTCTTCCATCTTTGCTCTTTAGCTCTACTTCCCTTCCTCATTGTCAGTGATTGTCCTCACCTTCACTTGTGTTTCATTACCACACTGTGTTCATGGGGTAATCCCCTGATTATCCCATGTGTACATAAAATAGTCCAATTCTTCTCCTTAGTCTCTGTTTGCTTACCTGCATGTTCTCTTGTGGTGTCTGAATAACATCTGTTTAATATTTGGGCTTTTATCAGTGAATATACAGCTTGTTAATTGGTCTGTTGCACTTTGGCTCTTATGCACTGCACACTCCCCACAGTCTGCAAACTTTAACAAACTGTGACAGGGGGCCAAATTTAGATATAGTGAGCCTAAAAACACAAATCAATCATGAAATTTGTACTATTTATAGATCCATTAATTTTCTTCCATGTATCTAATTCGAAGGAGGGGTTTTGAGTCTATCTCAGTGGCCATAGGGCAAGAAGCGGGGTACAGCGGGGACTTTGGACTGTGGGAGGAAGCCATAGTACCCCAAGAGAAACCACGCAGACACAGGGAGAACATCTGCACAGAAAGGACCTTCAAATCCAGGACCTTCTTGCTGTGAGGCAACAGTGCTAACTATCACACCACTGTGCTGCCCAAGCTTCTTACTGATTTAAAATCCTTTAAAGTTGTCAAAACCCCTTAACCCCCCCCCAAAAAAATAGTACAATATGACATGAGTGTGTTAATCAGTTTCCAAATTTTCCATCCAGTTGGTCAAAACAGTGTTGAATGATGCGCTGATGTGTTTGCACTCTTAGGGCATTGTGTTGTATCCTTTTGAGCTGATGTGCATTGTGCATCTGTCTCAAGGTCACCATGAGACAAAAATAACTCGCTGTCCATTTCTGTCCCAGACTATTTCCTGTCATCTGCTTTCGCTCAGCTGTCAGCATCTTCCTTCAGACACACACACACACAACAAGCCTATCAGAATTCAAGAAAGGGTCACCTTTGCTTACCTGGTCTCCCGTGTGACAAGGAAGAAGCTGTCATCGGGAGCATCAATCCAATTAGGGCGCCTCTTGCGAATCATCACTCCTCCTCTGGTATTTCCACTGCTGCTGCTGCGGCCGTTATGCTGCAAGACATACATCCGAACGTTAGAGAGCAGTCGATGCAGCTGTAGAGGAAGTGTAAAGCAAATAGAAAATAAGCCTACCATGAGAGGTCCACCTGTTGTACCTGGGTTCTCTGCAAAAACAAACCCACAGCAGTGAGAGAAAGAGGCAAAGTACACATGAGGGAATCTGCCAGTTGCGAGTAGTATTGATTGGTTTTATTTCTTGTCCTAGTTACAAGTTGTGCAACAAATAACTGTGTTTCAATTTCAGTAAAAAAAAGTGAAGTTACCAATAAAAAACAAAGTGTCAAACTGAAGTTGAACCATCCAAATTATCCAAATGACCCCCATCTGCTGATTCGTTTTCATTAGAATTAGTTGTCATTCTCTCCAACGAGCTAGTTTAGATAAGAAATGGCAGAAAAGGTTATCAACTCCAGATGTATTCCTACTAATTGGATTTTTTATTAAGCATAAGGATAACAAAACATTGGATATCAACACTATTTATTCCCCAGACTTAATTCACATTACGAGTAACTTAAAAAAAAGAAAGAAGGGATGCATTTTCTTTTTTCTTTTGAATGTGGGGGGCTTTAAACAGAATGGACTTTCTGCTTTTGAGCAGGATTAAATTAAGCAAATCTGAAAATAATTACCTTTGTGGGATTAAATCAGATCTCTTTTTCTTTTTACTGATTAATAAGAGTCTGTGATGTACCTGTGCGCCTGTCTGGGTCAGCCCTGCTGTGGTGATGATAGCTGCGTTTTCCCAGCATGCCGTGAGGCCCATGTGGTAGAGAGGAGAGTAGGCGTCTAGGGGGAGGCGTCTGAAGGCCCGGGGTGCGGTGGGAGCGAGGGGCGTGGGTTGCTGGACGGGACTCTGGAAAAGACACACCGGAGGTGCATGAAGTGGCTCCTATAGACCATCTGAGTTATTTCTGCTCATGTTTTATTGGCTTAATGGGTTAGACTCCTACTGCTCAAACACTGACTGTGTGTTCATTTACCTAGAAACTGCAGGACACTAGTCAGAGTGCTCCTTTGGGCGGCTCTGGTTTTAGGTAGGCGAGTCCCCTGCCCTTCCGACACCCTTAACATGTCTAAACCAAACACACATACACAGAAATTTTTGTTAATCCCCTCTTCTCCCCGTATTTAAATTTAAAAACAAAAAAAAAAAAAAAACCCTATTTATCCGTTTATCAACATGAACATCTCATGCAGATGAAAATGGCCTCTTCTCAGGTACATGATTATGGATAAAGACCACAAGATGCAGGATTTGATGCAAAGGAGCAAATGACTGAGGTATTTTGCAGCGACTTGCTCTAAGGGAGGAGAAATCTCCCCCCCTCTCACATGCGCATACAGATGTCAGCACATGCTTACATGCATGAAAACATATCGTAGACACATACATTCAATTATGAAGACGGCATGACAGCAGGCACTGGAGGTTGAGTCCATGCTGAGGAGCGGGGGAGGCGGGGGTGCCGCTGTGCTTCCTCTGAGTGTGGTGGAGTTGATGGACAGAGAACACAGACACATGAAGCACAAGGACTCGGAAAAGATGCTTTCAGGTGTGACTTTATTGCAGGTCTACTCCACATTCACACAGCAATGAAAGAAAAGAGCAAAAAAAAAAAGTAGAGGTAGAAGATGAGATGAGAATATTGCAACAGTCGTTAGAGAATGAAAGATGAGGGAGGGGAAATCGAAGGCGAGGAATGAGTCTGAGTGGCAAATCCTGTCCACAGGATATACGAGACAGGGTGGATTCATATGAATATTGCATGATTTGAAACACAGGAAATTAGCTGAGTGAATAATATGGCAAAAGGTCCATCCCCAAATGGGATCTGGACTCCTTATGATTGGGCCTGATCTACTAGGGGCGATGCAGCCAGCAGCTATACCCAAGTCTTCTCTTCACCTTCCTTCCTTCAGGGTTCCAAATCTGTCTGAAGCTCACAATCAATCCAAACAGTTCACTTTGTCTTGTACACAGATACACACATGATCAATAGGAGGGAAAAACGCATGTGCAAAAAAAAAAAAAAAAAAGTTTAAATTAAAAAAATATTTAAAAATGGTGATGGCAAAGACAGTGAAGCTGAGGTTCAGTATTTACAATGAACATATGTGGCTGAGACAACTCACTCAGTCATAACAGCACAGACTGGACGCACCTTTACCAGGAGCGCCGTGCAAAATAGAGCTTTTCTTAATAAAATACATTTCCTCTACCAGCAACTTCAGCAAATATATACGGCTCAGACTAGACTTCTACTGGATGCTGTTACAATCTATTCATTATGACAGGAGCGACTTCAGTCACAGTGTGTGTGTGTGTGTGTGTGTGTGTGTGTGTATCCCTGTTTAACCACTCGAACAATGGCTTTTGGTTCAAAGTGACTCAGAAACATAACAACAGGCAAAAGAATAAAAAAAATAATAAAGAAAAAAAAACACGAATGAAAAGATGATCAAAACTCAGTTATGAGGACAGGCAGTCTTTATTGGAAACGGGGGGGAGAATACAAAAAACAAAATAACAATAATTATAATAAAACAGAAAGAGACAGACGGAGGGGGTGGGTGGGGCAGAGGCGAGCAGAGATGTCGGGGGCTGATGGTGGGGCAGTCGGGGTGAGGGGAGGTGTGTGTTGGTGTGTGTCTCTGTATGTTGTGTTCTGTCTGGAGATGTGTATGTGTATCCATGTGGCAGAAGTTAGGAGGAATTGAAAGAGCTCTTACACTCTGCCTTTATGGCCCCACAGTTAATGGGGACAAAGGGCCGGCGCGCAGCACGGCGCAGCCTGATGATGTCACGGCACATGTGCCGGGCCAGCTTGGTGAGGCGGGTGGCCTGCAGCAGGAAAGCCTGCTTGGTCTTCATGGAGGATTTGGGGCTGTTGCTGTTTCGCATCGGCACCATGTGGTTGGACTGGCGGGGAGCGTGACCCCTTGAGCGAGACTCCTGAGATCGAGGGAGGGACAGAAAGGAAGGAAAAAACAAACAAACAAAACACAAAAGAAAATTTAATCAGTTTGACATCCGGCAGAAAATGTAAAAGTCAGAGATGGTTCAACAAATCCAATGGTTTTTAAACTCTTGGGCTGGGAATGGGAACTTCAGTTGAATGGTTATATTTTTGCAGGGGGGAAAACTCATCTTCATTTAAATGCAGCCTTAGTGCATATGTGCACATCAAAGAGCTGCACTGAGCATAAAAACTCAAAAATAGACAATTTTGTTCAAAAAACCCCCAAAAGTGTATCATGTTAAAATTTCCAATAAAAAGGGATTAAAAAGGTTAAGTATATATATCATGCTGACCTTTATGTCACCAAAATTTAACTTGGATTTGGTTTTATTAACAAAGGCTATTAGTTTAAAATGTAGAATGGTGGCTTTCTTGGAGAGGGGGGGGGGGGGTCATGCCAGAAAAGGTTTGATAACCACTACACTAGCTTCTGTATTATTGGATTTTATTTTGAAAAACCATTATCAAAAGATTTACATTGGCTGGTTTGAAGGCTTTAACAAAAAATCTGAAAAACAAATTAGATTTTACTGTTATTTATTATTAAAAACATGCATGTTTAACACAAAACTGTTTTGTGGTTCAAACTGTTGTAGAGGGGAGTCTAATTCACTCTGTCGTCACTGTGGAGGCTACTGTTCGTGGTGCTGTTGAACTGTATTGTGTAATACAGTGAGGAGAATCTAATCATTTGCCCGCCCCGTTTATCCCAGCGCATAATTACAGCCTCTAAAACGGCCATAAAGTTGAATCAGCACCCTTCTGAAAACAGTTTAGATAAAAATCAAGCATTACAACCTTCCTGAGGGAAGGATTTATTGCAGGGCCGCTGCATTAGATAACTGGCAATCGAGCTTGTTTTGTGAAACAGAAGCAAAGCCACTGTTTTCAGATGAAGACTGATATTAGTAAAAGCTTCTATTATGGTTTCCATCAGCCACTTTCTTGGACTACTATTATTTTTATGTCTGGATATTTTGATATTTTGTCACTGCATCCATAAAATTTACATCAAGATGGTAAACGGGTTAAACTACTGAGTGCCTGATGGTCCCTTAAAAATATTTTTACCGCAGCACAATCAGCAACCTCTCCGGTGAGTCATCATGCAGCTAAACTCCAACTCCTTCGTCTTAGACTGCAGCTAGTAATGGTAACCCTTGTTCTGCTCTGCACCAACGAGGGGCTTAGCATAGAGCACGGCTGGGTAATTAATCTTCCCAAGAGGCCACGAGAAACTGGGATTGCTATGAAGGGCTGCACCAATAGCTTATAAAGAGATAAAAATGAATACTGAGCAGAATGGAGATCAGCTCATCGCTACAGCCCTCCACAACAGATCAAGATTCTTGTGTTCTCAGTTTCTCCTTGAGAAAACCGATTGCCCACCTCTGATACAGAGGCACATGAACCAGTTCTCCATCTGCTCCAAGCTTCTGGTTATGATAACCTTCAGCTAGCAGAGGATCACCAAAATAACCCACACTTCCATCACCAGCTGTATTCCAGTTGAAGAACATTTTTACCACAGCTTAAGATTATCTTTTTGGGATTGCCTCATCAGTGATGTGAAAGGGCCAGGAGCTAGCTGGTTTCTAGTGTCTGAACTTAAAATAAAGGCAAATTGTGGCCAAAAGAACAGCTTAAAATGTGTCACCAAATTTAAAGTGTCAGGAACGCTGCATCACACAGGAGGTACAGATTTTTACAAGTTTGTTTCAAAGGCTTTGTTTTTGTCTAACTCTAATATGAACATGTTTTAAGGACCTGCAGAAACCCTTCTCTGTACCCTCCACTGAGCTTACATTGCTTGCTGGAGTGGGTGAGGTCCTCTCCTCTGGACCCTCAGCTCTGCTTGGCATCTTCAGACCACCGTACTTCTTCCAGTACATCCAGCAGGAGACGCACAGACGACACTGCATGTTTGGAGGCCCCCATGAATACCACTGGGCTGACTGCATGGCTGTTAATGTATGGAATCCATTAACACTTGTTAGAGAGATGGCAGAAAAGACTGGTCTCAAGACACTAAGAATATTGATCTCCATCTTTTCCTGTGTGATTTTATCAATATTCATACTACACAAGACGTCACTATATGCTTGCTACTGACTTTAAGTGCTTACAAACATGAAACAGTGCACGAGGCCGTTGTACTGCAAAGTGAGCAGATATTAGGCATTTAGATTTATCATTTCCATCAAATAATTTTAGTTGTCAGCTTTTTTAAATATTCTACATTTTACAGTAGATTTTAAGGGGAATGTTAGGATGTGTTCAAGAACTAATAAGCAGAACTCAGGTTATAATTTTTACAATTCTCCCAGTTCTCAGTGCAATTGAGTCCCACCAAGGGACACAAAAATGAATATCATCATAATAAAACGTGACATCAGCAGAAGTCTGCCGCAGACAGATTTTTATGTCCAGCAGAATTATTATTACTGAAAAGTCAAATATCCAGAGAATCTTGCAACTTGTGTTATAGTGGATTGTTAAAATTCAGAAACAGTTATGTTGAAGGCATTTTATGCTACTTAGATTTTTGTTGACAAGGGGCAAAAAATGTGTATCCTCCAACAGGTTGATTTAAGGTGAAACTGGTCACAAAGAGTTAAACACTGCTGCACCAAAAGCCTTGGGGCAATGGGTTTGTTTTGGTTGCTAGCAGACTGCCACAGTTGCCTGCAGTTTGCACGCAAGATTTAGATTTACCTACAAATATATGCCAGCCCTTCCCTGAGCAGCAGCAAAACTGCATGGCACTACACAACCAGAAGCAGAGTCTGTACACCTTCACTCTGTTTGGGAAATACTTTTTTTTTCCCCCTTCTTTGTGATCGGTGGTTGCAGTGGGTCATCAAAAGCTCTCTGGGCCTTTGTTCCAGGTTATTTATCAAAATCATTGCACCCATGCTTAAAAATGGCTCTCCTCGTAAGGGTGAAAGTAAAAGTAATAATAGAAGAGATAAGAAAGAAAGCAAAGTAGTTAAAATTATCTTGGTTTTGTTCTAGGAATGTGTGACTTGGGCTGTAGCTAACCACCCTGCTTGCTAATCCTCTCACAAAGTGAAATCTAATATTTTTAGGCAGCTAGAGGCACTCTGTTAACACTCTGGGTTGCATACTGTGGGACAACGATTTCCCCTTTCAGTCTGTGAAGCTGTTAATAATAAGCAAAGACTGAAAATAAAAGGAAAGCATTTCTTCTTTAAGTAAGAGAAGCGACAGCTGTCTAAGGCTTCATTTGTTTCCATTAGATTTCTAATTGACTTTTGTTCACTGCCCTCACCACTTAATTTCACACTTGCCATGGCTAATCACACACTCACTCTCACACGCACACACTAACTCACTGTAGCAGCTTTCGCAGGCTCTGCCCCCCCCTGCTGCGTGGTAGGCCCCGGGGCCCGCTCCGTTCACCGTCGCCATCTTGCCATTGGTCATCGAGATCTGGTTGGGGTTGGGTTTGTTACTGTCAGAGGACAGACAAAGTGATTTAGGAAGCAGAATGACAGCAGCTATACTGCATAAAATCATCATCTGTCCACCACAAGCAGAGTAACAGACAAAAGACATCCAATGTCATCTGCAAACACTGAAATATGAAATAAAGAAACTTACTATGTGGGGATATAAACCTGCTTCAGCTTGCTTTCTGCCTCTGCTGCCTTCAGTCTCTTCTGTTCAAAGAGGGAAAAAAATGGATTTCTTCATTAATCCCAAAATAAAAAAAACTGTTGCCTTTAACAAGCATTGCTTCAAATAAAACTCAGCCCTGCATCCTGAAAGTTGGAGTGTGGAATTACAGTGGTAATAATTAAATCTGTCGATGTAATTCAAAGGAGTTGTTTTCTCCCTCTATGCTTTTTAGGGGCACATAAACACAATTTATATCTGAGCACATGAAATCCTTGGAGAGCAAAGGCTATCCCCCTTTGTGCATGCTATACAGTTGGTTGCTCTTCTCAAACACAAGGACCTTTTTAACCAGATTTTTTGCTTCTTTGGTTGTAAACATGTTCTGCACCACCACGCCTATCTTAAGGGGAACTACCCCGTTTCTACACAGAGGGCAGTTTTATCATAAGACGTAACACTTAGTCTGTGAATAGCTATATAAAGTTTTCGATAGCTCTAGAAAAAGAAAAAGTTTAGTAGGCCGTGCAGCAAGCATTTTTCAAATTTATTAAGCAATGGAGGTCCAAGGAATGGTGCAACTGAATTAGACGTAAAAGTATCCTACATTTTTTTAAGCTGCACTCGTACAGACTGCCACTTCAGAATTAATCACTGCAAATACATTTATATCGGTATAATAAAAACATAACGAGGACCATTTTACTATGTGTGGCAGCTCAGAAAAAATTAAATAAAGTAAAAAGAATAAAAAAAGACATTTCAAAAGTGGTCAGAGCTGTGGGTGAGAACTTTATTTCAATAGAAAGCCTGATTCTAGCCACTTCTACTTATTTTGTATCCCTAGGGATACGGTTATAATTTTAAAAACTGAACAAGCATGAAAACGTCACTTTTTGTGGGGACTAATTTTGAACTGTGTGAAACCTTTTGATTTTACAGAAAGACAGTTGGAATAGTTGTTGTGAACTGCTTTGGTTTTGTTGTGCCTTTCTAATGAATCAATGAGTTTTTGCACATTTTTAAAAGGAAACAAAATCTTGAGCTTAAGCTATTCAGCTCCTTTGAGAAGTCTTTTTTGAAGATGTTGACTGCCTGATACGCTTTTCCTTTTCTTTTTTTTTCTTTTTTTAATTCTTGCAGCTTCAAATAAACATAAAAACTGGAGTATCCTTTTCAGATTAAAGTCCCATGTAGTAGTCAATAAAAAAACAAAAATAAACAAAGCTAGGACAAAGTTGCTTTATTTATTTATGCAGGAGGAGTTTTTGCCCACTAGAAGCGCGATGCAGTTGTTAGGGATGGCATCGTTTAGTTTAATCTTGTGTAAATGTAAGAAAAACACACACTAATTACAAAAAAAGATGCATGTAGCATAGCAGCTACATGGTTTTCTCACCTGTTGCACATATCTGTCTGTAGTCTTCCACATGTAGTAATACTCTATGATACTGGTCAGAGACTTCCACGGCAGCTTCACAAGAAGAACGGTTGAGCACGGGGAGAGAAAGAAAGACAGACACAGAGCAAATTAATGATATTAATATCTCATGTTCTTGCCATCTGGGTGCGAAGCCTTCATGTATATTCATGAGCAAGAGGCATCGTGACCACAGAGGCTCAGAGTTACTGGCTTTGCTTGGTTCTGGGCCTCAGACGGAAACACAGAGAAATTCACACATTTAATAAGTATTCATGAGCACCTGGTGCCACCGCATACACCCATACCCTGGCTTTATTGTACAGTAGAAGTAGATGGTGGGAAGGAGAGTTCAAAAGAACCAAACAGTCATCCCTCACCCCCACAGGCTTGAAAGGCGAGTGCTAAAATTGGTAATTTTGTGCTTCACAGAACAGCAGCTTCAATTTATGCAGATTACAATGGATTTCCATTGTGACAGATTTTCACTGATGAGGGAGGACGACTCTTTGGAAACTTCTCAAAGCCTCAAAGTCGAACCTCTCAACTGTCCATCGGCATGCTGTGAATACATTTCACCACATGAAGACTTTAACTGCACAGTGAGCAGTCTCTCACAGTAACGGGTAACAACCAATCAAATGCTACATAAAAACAAAATATCTTAAAAGCACCATAAATAATGTAATATTCTTTTGAATAACTTCTACGTCAACAGGATTACCAGGCAGAATGATAACAAAACACTTACAAAGTCTTGTCGGATGTCATTGAAGTCTTTTCCATATTTCTCTAATGCCTCTTCAAACATGGCAGCTTCCGAGGCGCTCCACTCCTCCATCTCATCCCTGCAAAGCACCGGGCCCCCCGCTGGGACCAGTACGCTCAGCGCACTGGACAAATCGTAATTATGGCGGTGCAATGTGTCCATCGCATGGAACTGTAATCAATGCACGCAGAAAAAAAGCTTACAAAACCATCAATTAAATCCCAGCAAGGTGCTGCAGGGTTTGACTGTGTGTGTCCCACTGACCAGTGTGATATCTCGTGAGGCTGCAGCTGCACTCATGTGTAAGCTTGGCTGTCTAACAGAGCTGCTGCAGTCCAGCGCTCGGGCAAAGGTCCCGACCGCCCTGAAAATTACCCACAGTCAGTCAATACATGATACATATATGCACAGCTTACTGCATGGTCTGACATATTAATGTGCAGGGCATGTCTGCAAAGAAAACACTAACAGCCTCACAGCTCAAAATATGCACTGGGTGGTATGGAGCAAAAATATATGGCAAACACAGATGAGTCGTTCATCAGAAACAGTAAACAGTCGTTTGTTAACCAAAAAGCGATTTAAATCTCTGCGTGATTCATTTTTAATTCATTTTCATCCTCCCTTATAAATAAAAACCCATGACAAATTCACATATTGAATGAATAAAAATGAAAATAATGAGCCAAACTTATGAGCCATGGCTCATAACAGTGTGCATTTATATTATCTCACACACTAAATATTTCAGCCAATCCTTCACAGCACCACGGGCTATTAAAGTGCTAAAACTCAGAATTATTACATCTGTGAAACTGCCTATCCAGTGCATGCGATCGAGAAGTTGTTGCTGTAGATGTGAGGGCGACCTACCGTGCCACCACTAAGAATTGGTCTATCTGTTTGTTGGTGAGTGGGCACTCTGGATCCCACAGTTTCTCTTCTAGTTTGGCCTGATCTCTCTCATCTGCCTCACCTGCAAAGCCCAGAGACAACAGCTCACACACACAGTAGGATAACAATGGATTTGCCTTCCACGCTTATTTGCTTATTAGTGATGGTTTTAATTATAAACTAATTACATTTTGTTTATGCTTTAGAAAAAGGGTTAGGAAAGAAATAAAGGTGAAATCTGCGATTCACCTTCTTGTAGCATTTCAGGTACATCTGCCTGAAAACGCGGTCCCACTCTGATCTCTCCTTTGTCAGCCAACAGGGTTTTCTGTGTTGGGTCATAAACCAGCGAATAGAAGAAGGTATCCTAAGGAAAACATCACATCCATTAATGTGGAGCTTCCCAGATTTTGGCAGGGCTGGGATTCCTGTGATCTCCAGGTGTTATAACAGATATAATTATACTTATGTGACAGACAACATGCAAAATATAATAAAGAGTTTTAGTAAAAATCTAATATAATCAGTCAACTGAGAAGAAAATATTACTCAACTGTTTACTGATTATTTGTTTAGGTCATTTTTAAGCCATACATGTTTTGACCGTTTAAATAAACAATAAAAAAAACTGTTAAAAAAGGAAGGTAAAAGGAACGTAGCATCAGCCACACGGACCTAGCGACGTCCACCACCCCCAGGCACCCTGTGGTTGCAGGGGGAAAATATTTATTTCCCCAACTGGTTGTTGCTAGGTGAAATTGTTGCAAACAGTGTGACGTTTTTTTTGGTGCAGCACCGTATAGCTGTGTTACTAATTTCACCTACCAACTGCCGGCAACCTCCAGCAATCACTCAGCCAGAAAGTGGGAGAATACAAACTTCCTAGCAACAAGTTGCCGACAGGTCCAGGCTTGCATTACCTCAGCTTTTTGATAATATTGTCAAGATTCTTCCCACAAATGGCAAACTTTTTTTGTGCATTCCCCAATTTTTATTCATCATTACCAATATAAATGCATCACAAGTCACTAGTTCACCTGGCCGTTCACTCCCCACCAGTCAGGCCTTACTCTAAGACAATAAAAAATTCCCGCTTTCTGTGCTAATCAAGCCTAATTCTTTGCAATGGTATTTCTGTCGTGTAACAGCTAGCTTCTAGGCCTTATCCAGTGAGCTACAGACACTGTGGATTCTTTATGTATTCCACTTTATGTCTACCCCAACAGCACCCTGTATTTTCCTGATGAACGAAATGAATCACTACGTTTTTCTCTATTGGTTAACAATAGGGCTGAAGGATATATCGCATTTGCGATAATATCGCGACATGATCAAGTGCAATTTTCTAACCGCAAAGGCTGCGATTATACTCTGGACATGTCCAAATTCATGGGCTGCATCCTCCTGAGGCCGCATTTGTAGACCGCTTACGTCACAGCGACGCGCCGAAGGCTGTCCAAATTACTACCATATCCCAGAATTCATAGCGCGGCCCAGCCAAACTCCAGTTTCCAACAATGGCGGCCGCTACTAAGTTTTAAAATTACTCATACTAATCTTTCTGGGTCACAAAATAAACTTTTAAAATATTTTCAGGCGAGAAAGTAGTTGTGTAAACATCAAATATCTGCTCGGTTTATCAAGATATCCCATATTTGCAAAAGTGCTTCGACGTTTTCAGAGGCGTCTGCTACCCACCAGCTCGACAGCTAGCCGGGAGCTCGAGGGTTACTGATGCGGCCGAGAACGGCACAACTCCCGGCACATCATTTTCAGATCACCACGGAGTTTCGCTGCTCGGGTTAAACGTAATATATAAGTCACTTAGACAACCTAAAAATGTTATTGTTGGGCTTTTTTCAGTGTTTTGTTTGTTCGTGAGTAAATCGGTTTGGCTGAGATTAAAGTTATTAGATTAGATAAAATAAAACTTTATTAATCCCCCGGGTGGGTTCCTCCTTGGTTTTCACACAGCTGACTAAACGTCAAACAGAAAACTTATTAAACAGAAGTATGAGACAGTCGAGAATTTACGCCAGTGTCTGGTTATATTTTAGATAGCAAGAAGCAGACGGCCGAGTTTATTAAACTCCACCGAGACAGCGGTGACGCTAATCAGAACTAGCCTTCTGATTAGCTAATCAGAAGGCTAGACCGTCCAATTTCACGCCTTTAAATTTTAAAGGCGTGTTTGTGTGTGTGTTTATACAATTGCTATTATGTTTGCACTTTATGTGTAATGTTACTGACTGCAGAGATCAGTAAGATGTGTGTATTTTTTATTTATTAGTTTTATTTATTTAATATTATTTTTTAATTGAATGACTGTCTAGTAGTTCACAGATGTCGAAAAACTGAGTGTGGTAAAGCCACTGATTTTGTTTATGTATATTTCTGCAATCTGCACATTGTACTGACTTTCATTTTAATGTTTACACCAGGGTTCCTTGTCAGCACTTTATGCTCAGATGTTTGTAAGCTAAAAATAAACTATTGTGTATGTTCAAATATACTGTTGTGATTGAAGAAGTTAAATAAAAATGTCAGTCATCAATTCATGCATCACCTCATGTCATCATAACAGAGGTCTGTCTTCCAGGAAAGAACAGTTTAAAATTAATGTAATATAGTATTGGCCATACTATATGATGTATTGCTTGTCTTTGTTTAATAATACAGAAGACAAAGACCTTAAAAAAATAATCGCATATCGCATCGCAATCGCAATATTGGGGCAAAAAATCGCAATTAGATTATTTTCCATAATCGTTCAGCCCTAGTTAACAAACCCATTTTATATCAATGTGAACCAGCGCTGCGTCTGCCTCCATGTACCAGAGGAACTTGTGCGCATGATGTCTTGATGCATACTCAATCATCCAGGTAAGTAAATCCCCAAAAGTTGATTCTGTTCATCTGGATGATTCTGTTCATCCAGATGAACAGAATCATCCAGATGAACAGAATCAACTTTTGGGGAGTTGTGCACATGATGTTACAAATGAAGAAGAGTGGGCCAAGGTGCAGGCACTAATTTGGATCTTCATAGATTTGCTCATGGTAAATGAAGCAACGGTGTACGCAGCTGCATCTAAACCCTTTAAGACACAAATTGATTATTTGTATTGAAACAGATTTCTAATGTGAGAGTCTTTTTTTAGGAGTTTAATAACTGGCAGGGACATATCTGAAAAGCCTGAATACTTCCTGAAGCAACAGAATTTAACAACAACAACAAAAAGAAGAAAAGGAAAGAAAAAGCATGTAAATTATGACCGGACTTTCTATGATGCAGCTTGAGGTAACAAAAACCAGAAAGAGACATCAATTTGTTCCCCCCTCTCAGGCTTACCTCTTTGTCAAGGTATGAAAGAACGGCTTCGGTCTCATTCAATAATGCGACACTGCACTTCCCCCTAATGGAGAGAGAGAGGGGAGGAAGCACACACCATATAAAAACACAAACAAAGGAAGTGCGCACTGTGTGATGGATGGATTCATGGCTGAATGAGTGACTATCCATGGGCACTGCCTTTAGTTGGCGAGCTGTACAGTCCATTTTCTGTATGTATTTGTATGCCTCTGTGCACTGTACCTGATGTGTGTCGCAGGTAGACTCTCATACTGCCGGGAGAGGAAGAGCTCTCTGTGGCGGAGCTGGTGTTTCTGTTTTTCTGTTAGCTCTGTCTCTGTTGGGTTCTCCTTCTCCTCCTCGAGCTCCTCTGCAAAGGAAAAGACAAAACAAATGAATCCATTTCATGAGACACTTTTGTCATCAATATATCCCAGAGACAAAAAAAAAAAAAACAGTGACTGATAAATGTGAAAATAAATAAATAAATAACATCAAAACTCACAGATTCTTCAATTTATCCCTCAGACTGTAATTTCACATTTGTTAGCAGTGCTTTCTCAAATGAGGAGGCCCATGCTTTTATGACTCTGGATTTGCTGGTTGGCACATAATACTAGGCAGTATATAAACATATTAAATCACTGGTAAACAGTGCAGGCACTGCATACACTTTGAATAAATATAATTCTATAAGTGGATTTTCAATATACTAGAACTTATATAGTGTCACATTTATATGAGGGAAATGCATGCATTTGTCAGTTTCAGAGAGAAATAGAATTATTTTGTACAGTCAGTGAGGTAAGACAAAGATCTTAATTAATAGGTTTGACATTTACAGGGGAATTACTTCAGCAGCTTTCACACCATATACAGTGAAAGATCCCAAGTGATGCTGAAAGAGGAAGCAGCGAAAAGCAGCCTTCATTTGAAAGTGAAATTTTTCAACTGCCATGAACATTATTTTATTCATCTGCAATGTGCTGGGGAAACAGCAAAAATTGCTTTGCTCAATTGATTAAAACCCAGTCTGCCAATCATGCGTCAATGGCTAAACTCTGAAAACATGACAGTATTGTTTGCTGAAGACAACATGTGGGTGGAACAGCAGCAGCAGCGAAAAATACACCAACATTAGAGTCTGGAAAATGTTGGCATTTCAGTTAATGTTACATTAAGAAGTGAAACAAATGTAATATCCTGAAAAGAGTTACTGTTAAAAATGTATAAACTGCAACAGATAGCATTTGTTGCAGAAAATACTCTGCACATCATCTGCAAAGGCTCATGTTTTTGTAAAATACTATTATATATAATCCCCCTCTCACCCTGTGGGCAGTCTTTATTTGTTCTTCCAGCTCAGGTCCTCTACCAGGGGCCTGGGAGCTTGAGGGTCCTGTGCAGTATCTTAGCTGTTCCTAGGACTGCGCTCTTCTGAGCAGAGATCTCAGATGTCGTTGCTGGAATTTGCTGGAGCCACTCTCCCAGATTGGGGGGGTCGTCACTGCTCCGAGTGTTACCATGGGGACCAAAGTTGACTTTACTCTCCATCTTGTCTAGCTGCTCTCTCAGCCCTTGGTTTTTCTCCAGCTTTGTGTTTCTCCTTACTGATGTTGCCATCATTTGGTATAGCTACATCCATCACTATGGCCTTTTTCCTCTGCTTGTCCACCACTGGTTAACCATCTGTATCCCACAGGATTTTAGCACGGTCATCTTTGGAGACGTGTCCCATTGCGACCTCAAAGCCATACCTGCGTTCCTGTATACTATGCTAGGCACATTGTTATGGCGTTGCCTGTATGCCCTGCCTGTTAGCATCTTGCACACTGCTGTTATGCGCTGGATTTATTCAGGGCCTTAACCCTTATTGATCTTGTGCTACCATGATTAGTGTCTCTGTACTGTCTTTCATTCCAGCCAATGGTAGGATTTTTTTTTTAATTTAACACAGAAACATCTCATTACTAAAGTTAAGTGATGTCATAAGCTTAGTTAATGTTAAAACAGATGTGCCTGATTGCACCATATCCAGTACAGAAGAGTAGGAATGCAGTCTGCTGAGATTTTAAAGCATCTAAATGCTGTGTGTTTACAGTGGTCCACAGGCTTAATAAAATATAAAGTTTGATACACGCAGACTGTACAGTGCCTGCTGAATTGAGGCAAAAATGTACAGCTGTTATTTCTCTTTCGCTTCTTTCAATGCAACATCCCCCTTGGCTCAGTCTTAACAGCTGGAGGACACTTCATACAAACCATTACTCAACTAGACTAAACACAAAGTTTTTCTTCTATTTTGTTTGAGTTTGTTTTTGTCCTCCCACATGTTCTGCTGTCATGTTGATCAGAAGATCATTTCTACCTGCGCTCCTGACTCCTGGCTGGTTAGTAGACAGTTATACCGGCAGTTACTGAGAAATGGACATCTTAAGTTTATAAGAATCTTAGGTTGGAAGAGCATTCGAGATACTTCTAACCATCTCTTACTGTGTGATCACCGCTCTGGAGACTCAGTTCCTTCCTTTGTTGGTTATCTTTTATCTGGGGCTGCCCAAAATTGCACAGCATACCCGGCTTCACACAAAAAGACAGAGCCACACATCTGTATCTTTCTACCTTCAACTAAAAAGTTTTCAGCTATGACTCTTACATAAACTTTCGTCCTGTAAAAATCAAATTTAGTTGCTGTTCTTTTGTTTTCCCTCTGAAATAATGTCAAACATAAATTAACTGGGGTTTTTTACGCTGCACTAGGCTGCCATAAATTTTATTGTTGTTTCTCGATTTTCTTCTGACCAGCTGGCAGACGAAGGACACCAAACACCTTGCAGAACTGGCACAGCACTTTGATCAATGCTCTATCTCTGCATACTGCAAGTTTTATCTTTTTGTTCTTGCTTTATGTCTATAAAGTCTACCTCAATCAGGATAACTGGTTTTTACCAGCAGTTCTATGACACATACACAGGGAACAGTATTTTTCCAGTCAGTGCTGAATGACGTGAATGCAGTAAACATGTTGTTCACTGGGTCTCCTGCTGCTCTTCATTGCAATCACCCACATCTAAACTGGAAATCTGCTTTGGTGGAAAGCATGTTTTTTACTTCGAGAAACTAACTATTAATGTGTTTTATTCTGGCCATTAGCCTTCTGGAATCAGGTAGTCTGCTTCCCACACTGAATAGGTGTTGCTGTGATGACACTTTCTTTTCCTTTTCACTTCACACATCCACACTCAAATTCTGTAAAATGCAGTAACAAGCAATTGAGAAATTACTGTGAAATACAAACATGAATCCCCCAAGTTGGAGTACAAATTTAAGTTTCAACGTCTCCATCTCTGGCATTAAAAACCTCTTATTTCTAGTTAAATGTGCAATTTACAAAGTTGCCAAGAGAAATCACTATTGGAAATGTCATTCTGATTGACAGAAAGCTTAATTACATTTTTTTCTGAAAAAAGAAAATCCAAAGTGTCATGTCTCAAGTTTAAAGTCTTTAAAAATTTTCGATAATTAAGTCATCCTGATATCATCTGTCTGTTGAAATTTAGCCATCACATTACATCCTCAAAACAAGAAGGTTCTGGGTTCAAATCAAGACTTGGGCCCTTTTCTGTGGTGCTTGCTTGTTCTTTCCCATAGGGGTGGGCGATATAAACGATATACGATAGAAACAATATAAATTTGGCCAACGATAGAGATTTTGACTATACCGCTCTATCGCGATAGCGCATGTTGATGTCATCAAGCTGCGCCTGTTTTGGTCGTCTGGTCATCTGCAAATTATGCCGAGAGTCATAGCAAAGAGATGAAGCACTTTTGAAATATGGGGAAAGCCAAAAACGGTGCTTCCTCCACTTCCGTAACATTGATTCATTAATGTTGAATTCTCTCGCAGCTGTTGTATTCCCATGTTGTTGCAGTATATTAATAACTAACCTCGTATTGTGGATGAATAATCTCAGTTGTTCTCCTGACTGAAGTTTGGCCCGTGTATAGCATCCTGCTATGCGATTGCATTTGTCCCTAACCACCAGAATCCCTCACGTTAACTTTTATCAAGTGGAAAAAAAGTTGGCGTTCATCCTCCAGCTTCACTGTGCTAATGTTATGCTAACATAGCTGTGTTGCTAGCAATCACGTAGCACAACATTATATACCAGGTAGTCCAACTTCAGTAACCCTGCAAACGCCACTGCTGTTTAGTTTTCTGTCTTCATTTATGTTGGAAGTGGTAGCAGAGCTGTACGTTTTAAATAGTTTCAAAAATCTCTCAGAACATGGTATGCCATGTTTAGGTGGAAACTAGCGAGCTAACTTCCTGTTAATTTCTAACTCCATTAAATTTAATAACTTCTGTTTTCATGGATGCCTGGATGTTAAACTTAATTGTTACACCTGGTAAAGCAGCAACGCTGATGATTTTATTAAAGATGAAAGAATTTAGACCGTTTTAACTCTCAGTGTTCGTTTGACTTTGGGACCTGAGGGGACGGAGTTTTGGACCCAGATTACTCAGGACCCAGAAGCTCCTCACTACGGCAGCCGTAATGCTCTGACAATCCATCAAGCAGTGCGGCTTACCAAAGTTGTACTAAAACATTTAACAGATTTCTGCACGCCAAAATCAGTTCAAGGTCAGTAAGCACAACCAGAATTCATACATAAGGCGCACTCTCGATTTTTGAGAAAATTAAAGGATTTTAAGTGTGCCTTATAGTGTGGAAAATACATTATACAGAAGAAAAGAATATATCGCGATATATATCGTTACCGCACATGCTTCAAATTATATCACAATATGAATTTTAGGCCATATCGCCCAGCCCTACTTTCCCAGTACTCCAGCCTCCTCCCACCATCTAAACCATGCGTGGGCTGCGTTGATTGGTAATACTAAACTGGCCCCAAGTGTGAATGGTTTCCTGTCTCTCTGTGTCAGCCCTGTGACAGACTGATGACCAGTTCAGTCCAGGGTGTACCCTGCCTCTCAGCCTATGACAGCTGGAATCAGCTCCAGCCACTTGTGATCCTAAACTGCATAAGTGAAAGAAAATGGATGGATGGCTTAATCTTCACCACTGGTTACACTTCTGTCACATAATTGACTAGTCTAAAATATCACAACTCTCCTTAAAGGAAAAAATACAATTTAGAATACAATATTTCATAGAGTCCAAGGTGACACTGCTTGATTTGTCCAACCAACAAAGACAAGTCACTCTAAAGTTTAGCAAAACAGAAAGAACCCATCCACCCAGTTTCTTCTGCTTATCTAAATCAGGGTCACAGTTGAGCTGGAGCACATCCCCACTGCCATAAAGCAAAAGGTGAGGTCGCCAGTCACCGGGCCAACACAGAAAAACAGAAACCATTCACACTTACCCAAAAAGTTTATTCTGTTCATCTGAACATAGCGTTTTCAGTGGGAGAAACATTTCGTCACTCATCCAAGTGACTTCTTCAGTCTCCAACTTTTTGGGTTTTCCTTACCTGGATGATTGAGCATGCATCAAGACATTTACACTTACATTCCGACATAGAAGCAGTTTAGTCTCACCAATTAACCTAACCCCACTAACTGCATGTCTTTGGGCTGTGGAAGGAAGCCGGAGTACCCACATAGAACCACATGGTGAATTAGAGCACAGAACCCTCTAATGTAAATACAACAGTTTAATGTGTATTAATGCAAACACAATCTAAAGAAACTGTACTGTTTTACACAGATGATGCGTCACAACTGCTACTCACTTGCATGTTTATCTGCAAGCTGGATGAGGCTGTGGGAGATGTCTCTCCTTCTGTAGAAACAAACTACCTTGGCCTCCACGTTCCCACTGGCAGTCTAAAAGAGAGGAGAGACATCCAGGTTGACTCAAATAAGTGGCAACACCTACCTGTGCAACCCTGTAATTTCCCAAGAGACCTGGCTCCTTTGTGTACCTATCAAGCTGTGCTCAAACTCAGCCAGTATTAAATGTCGTGACTGATGACTAGATGTGGGGGTAAAAGGTTTGAAAAAGGTTTGAAGAAGAAGAAGAAAAAAAAAGAAACAACTTATACTCCCCACCTACCTGCTTCCAAGTTTGTGTACAAAAGCAAATGTATCTATATAAAAAGGGATCTGGAGTAAATAACAGGAACAACGATGTGCATATCGATGCACTAGCTAAAGCCACAAAAATGTCCATCGTGCTTGATCAAGCACTCCATTTCACCTTTACCAACACGATAAGCTTCATACAGCTTGTATTTGCAACAGCAGAGGTTTATTAAATCGTATCATGCTGCAGGGACTTCCTGTTACATCATTTATGATAATTACGATGTCTCCTGTCTTTAGATTATAACATTGAGCCTCAGTACACTCTTTCAGGATGATAATGTGATCTAGCATTATTCCACCCACACAATCCGATAATGACCTGCATTTAACTGAACATCTCAGTGCAAGCATGACACAGGAAAAGCTTTTACACACCTATTAACAATGCTTGTGAAGGATTTCGAACAAAATAAAACAGGAATTACGGTAAAATGCCGAGAGAAAAAAGAGAGAGCAACAACACTGCTGTTCAAGGTTGGTATCAGCTTATAATTAAAATAAATCTGCATCTTTAGCCCAAAGCTACATGAGCTTGTGAAATGTTGATAATAGTCACCCCGCCTACACACACACAGGTGTGTCAAGTCATACTAATGACAGTTGGTAGATCAGGGAACACCTGTCTTTTCAAGCCATATTACAAACAAGGTCACAAAATCCACACAAACAATGGGAAAGTGATAGGGTGGGGACAGGAGCACAGAGGAATTCAAGGAATTCTCTAACATATTCTCACACTCATGAAAATGAAAAACGCACACATCAGTACCTTATTGAGTTCTTCTATCCGACGGATCAGGTAAGGGTTACTGGAGGAGTTCTCAAAGAATACATAGTCTGCAACAGGAAACACGCATATCATATATTTAAATATATAGACCACATGAACTTTAAAAAAAAAAAAAAAAAAGGGGGGGGGGGGGGCAGGGATAGCTCAGTAGGTAGAGTGGTGGCCCCATGATCGGAAGGTCAGGGGTTCGATTCCCCTGAACAGCTACCCTGAGGTACCCCTGAGCAAGGTACCGTCCCTACACACTGCTCCCCGGGCGCCCAGTGGCTGCCCACTGCTTCACTGAGTGAATGGGTTAAATGCAGAGAGGGATTTTCCCCACGGGGACCAATAAAGTACACTTTCTTCTTCTAATACATTGGCGCTACAGTAGGTCAAATCAAAGAATATGCATGTCCTTTAATCAATAAATATGTGCAAAGTTGTGACTTTCAGAAAGTGTTGCACCAGAAAAGTTAAAAGGAAAAATCTCTAGTCAACAACCACCAAGTTATGGGTGAATAAAAGTGCAAAATTATCAGTCTTTCAACCTGTTGCCATATGTTACCACACTGTTTCAGTTTGTATGAAAAAATAAATTAAAGACAATAAAAACTTCAATATGCCATTAAAAAAAAAAAAAAAGATTGCCCATGCATATAAATAACATCACCAGATGCCAGTATAGCTCTCTGGGTTTGAATAGATGACCCATATGCCGTAAGCCTAATGCAGAAGCACTGGTTTGAATCCCCATCTTTCTTCCAGCTTATGTGTCTTCTAGACACTGCCAGTTCCCAACAAATGGGACAAATAAAATAAATGTAACAATATCTCTTTTTTTTTTTTATTAAACTTTACACAACTTTAGGTTGTGGCAAAGGCAGCATTGACACAAAGTCTGATATATTTCATTCCACATGTTCCAGACTTTTAAACGGTGAAGCGGCATATTTGTCAGAGTTGTGCATGTCATTAAAGTCTATGTATCATCATGCTAATGTGTATGATAACCCTCAGCCTCTGGGATGGGAATGTACTGCACATCAGTGTTGGAATGCTGTAAAAAGTCAAAACCAAAACAAACCTTAAATAAATGAATAAACTACAGATCCCATCTTTTTTTTTGTTTGCAATGTAGCAGCAAAATATTGACTACATTTGTTAAGACTTGTTCCATACAGGGAGAAAAACTGTACCTGAATGTACCTGGAAGTTTGTGTGTCCTATCGACAAGTTCACGGAGTTTACAATGAGCACCTAAAAGCAGCAGAAGTTAGCCTAAAGGTGACGTGAGGGGACAATAAGCTGATGCACCTCGAAAATACCGGTTATAAAGTGCTGCAAGATATGTCATTAGACGCCTATAGTTTGCGTGGCATGTCAAGCATTAATGCAATTAGGCTACGTGGCCGTCTGTGTATGGATTTAAAGCTCAAGTATTCCTGAATAAATGTGTAAAAGCAGACGCAGCGACGCCATGCGCGGAGACAATAATTTGATGTTGAATTCCAGTAGACTGCTAAGGAGCTAGCTAGCAAATCAGCCAGCCTGCATCCCTGTTTGATAATTAATTGCCCTTGTGGTTACTGTAGGTGGTCACTTTGGCAAAACAGTTTGGCACCTGATGTTACCGAGATGGTTAAATACGATCATTAAATGCAGCAAACGAGCGCTGAGACGGCATTAATGGTAATCAGTGAAGCCATCGCTGGTGCTAACGTTAGCTAAATAAGGTCTCGTACTAATGGCTGCATGCCAGGAGTGGCAAATACAAAGGCAGCTTCAGACTGTCCGTGGTAGCATGTTAACAACCTTTGAAACACACGTCTAGTCGTGAGGTCTATCCGTGTAGAAGCCCCCTGTATCCCCTGGTCTAAGAATTCAGAAACCCGGGGAGCAGCAAACAAGTGAAAAATGTTTACATTGCCAGCTAACCATTTAGCAAGCTGGCGGCTAGCTGCTGTGGCCACGACAGACGCGAGGCCTGACCCATTTTGAATCTCAAATATACACCAACTCTCACCTTCCTGCTTCAACTTAACGCGTCCACGTTGCTGTAGCACATCCGCATCTCCACCATTAAATGCAAACAGCTCAAAATAACACAAAATAACGCCCAGAAGGTGCAAAACTGTAACGGTTTCTCTTTGATAAAAAGATCCACATTGACATACATACCTCCGACCCGGTACATGTTGGCCGCCATTTCTGCCCTCCCAGTGTGCAAACCATAAACTAAGAGAAATGGAATAAATTAATAAAAACAATAAAAGTTACTCTCTTTGAAGGGAAAAGGAGCGACAAATTAAGATGGTCGGGACTCCGGATGTGTAACCTATCGGGAGAATTATGGCAATTCAACCCCCCCTCCTCCTTCGAGTCACAGCACCCTTTATGATACAGTTAACTCACGGCAGCCAAAAGAAGTCGGATCAACCCGAAAAACCACTGCTGACGCTGGAGGGGGCCCGCGCACGCGCAGCACAACCACACGCGGCCCACACGCGCAGACACCAGCCCACCTCAGAAAACATAAGAAAGCAGTATGTACATTATTTTTTAGGACATTTTTATATCTGTAAAGCCAGAAGTTTAAACTCGAATCTAATCATTGAAACTGAGTCTCTCTAAAATTCCTAACAAATCAGAAAGGGCTCTAAAACTTAAAAGGAACTGTTTACATGAAGAAGTCTCTGTGTTGTTGTTGTTGTTGTTGTTGTTGTTGTTGTTGTTGTTATCTTTTACGCATCGTTACATGATCCACCTTGACCAGAGTGGACAGAATTAGAAATGAGTATGTAATTTATAATTCTAATAACTTTAGAGAAGCGAGGTTTAGATAGCTTGGAGGGATATACTGTGATATATTAGAAAAAGGATGTTAAAGATTTACCTTCCAGGCAGTAGTAAAAGTAGAAGACTTCGGAGAAGATTTATGGCTGTATTGAAGAAAGATATGCAGATGGTTGATGTAACAGTGACATAGTGAGATGAAGGCAGATGATGCTGTGGCAAAGAAGAAGAAGATTCAATATATGATTATGTTTTGTATACTTGATGTAGACATCCATCCATCCATCCATTCCCTTATCAGGCAGGCAGAGGCAGGGTACACCCTGGACAGGTCGCCAGTTTGTCGCACGGCTAAAATATTGATGTAGATATTATTATTATTATTTGATTTTGCTATCAAATGAGCTGGTATAGAATATTTGCATTGCTAAGTTAAAACAATTACTATTTTCTTTATGTTTGTTCAAAACAAATACATAAATAAATAAAGCTGCACATATCTGCATAAATCAAAATAATAGTAAAAAAACATTATTTGTATAATAATAATACTAGCAATAATAACAATAATAAATTATTCATGTGTGCATATATTTCTCTTGCTATTTTTTTCTATTATACTTACCTCAACATAATGTATCTTTTGTTTCACAAGTCATATATAAGTATCTCTATCTATCTTAATCAAATGATATAAAATGGTCAAAATTTTAATAATGGTGCAAGCATATCAAATACAAGCTTCACATCTATTTTTTTGTCAGTGTAACAGGGAATATTACAGTGAGACATAACTAAGCTTTCTTAAACAAGAATTTTCCTCCCGGTTTTCATCATGTTTGACGATAATTTCTCATCTGCTTCCAGGAGAATCTAAACAGTATTTTATAGGAAGCAGCAGTCTCCACTGTGGACTTAAATCACATATTACGCTCTATACTCCTGTTGCTTATGGATTTTTCTCTGCGTGTGTCCGCGCGCGCGCTTGTGACATCACTGATGGGATTGGCTGGAGCTGACTGGGGGGATGAGTCTCTTCTTCAGGCTACAGAGGGAGACGGAGAATAGAGTCAATGACAGAGGGAAGAGTTAACAGTTAGCAGCCACGGACCTCAGCGCAGGGCCACCTTCACTCAAAGCGAGTTCCCCAAGTGCCCAAACTCCTGCGATGGAAGGAAGAATGGACTGTGAAGAGTTCTTTTAGGCTTTCATGATTTAAGTTGTCAAAATGAAGTTCGGGAAGAGCATCTGCGTGCTTAACGTCGGGGGAACCCGGTACGCCTTCACCCGTGAGGTGATCAGGGATTTCCCTCTTCGACGCGTCAGCCGCCTGATTGCCTGCGCAACCGAGAAAGAGGTCCTCGAACTCTGCGATGACTACGATCGGGACCGGAATGAGTTTTTCTTCGACCGCCACGCTCAGGCTTTCGTGTTTATTATGTTGTACGTGCGCTCCGGCAAACTCCGATTTGTTCCCGGAGTGTGTGAGCTGTCTTTCTACACAGAGATGCTCTACTGGGGACTGGAGAGCGCGCACTTGGACTCCTGCTGCCAGAAACGCCTGGACGATAGGATGTCCGACATCGGACTGGACACACTCTCTGAGGGGGACATCGAGGATGAGCCCCAGAGCACAGGGGAGTCAGTGCAAGAGGCTGAGCTCACATGTCGCGCTAGGTGGCTCGAGAAAATGCGCAAGGCTTTTGAGGAGCCCAACTCTTCCCTTGTAGCGCAGCTTTTGGCTTCAGTGTCCGTGATCTTTGTTATCGTTTCTATGATCATGCTGTGCGCTAGCACCCTGCCGGATTGGGATACAGCCAAGAGAACTACTGTGGAGGAACACAGGTAGGCGATTGTCAAGGGTCAGTTAACTTGAAGGAATAGAAGCCCCCTCATGAAAATGCTGCCAAATGTTTCGGCGCAATGTGTGCGGATATCCTACAACTGAGACAGTCTTGTGTAAAAGTGAGCTGAACAGATGAAATCGTGTCAAATATTTGATTTTGTCATTACAAGTAGCATAAATAAATAAATATACCTCTTAACATTTGATCATGCATGAGTTCAAGGCAACGGCCAAAGTCATTGCGCACTAATATTAACCACGAGGTGGATGCATTGAGATGTTTTCTACCTCAGCTTTTTGAGTGTTTTCTAGGATGTTTGGTATAATAACATAAAAATAAGAATGACAGCAAAGCAAGATATTTAAAACATCCATGTATTACGTTGCCTGCAGGGGATTTGTTCTTGTGCTTTAGTGAATTGATGCCCCTGAACTCAATATGCCCGCTGACAAGTTTCAGGCAGCACATTACACCTTAGGCTCCTCACATGACAGCCGGACAGGCCCCCGAGGAAGCAAATCAATAGCCAATCCATAGCTTTCCCCTCTTATTTCTCCCACCCTCTTCACAGTTAGTCTGAATATGTTTACTGTCCTGCTTAGTTTACACTGCATTGCGCACATGAAGGGCAAACATCAGGTAATCATAGATTCATAATATTTGAGTGGGCAATGAGATAAAAGTAGAATGTGTACTGAGGGGATTATATAATAGTGCAAGCAAACAAAGAAATTAGGCCACTTACAGGAATCATCATAAGTCAGAGTTTTGTTTCTCTAACTTAAGCATGTAGGCGCGAAAACGTGTATCTCCATGTCTGCGTGATTTTGGCCTGTACTTTCCTGGAAGCCTGAGCTGCCCATTCTCTATATAAGGTTAGGTTATGCTCCCTCAGGCTGGACATAGTTTTGAGTTTTGGATCAGCTACAGTGGTTAAGTAGCCAATACAAGTGGCTTGTATACTTTGAGGGCAAAAGGATTCCAATTTAGTTTCATGTCATTAGATGATGCAGTTCTCTCAGTTGCTACATAATTTGGGTTGGTGCAACTATTCTGATAGTTGCTTTGCAGGTATTTTTGTCATTTCTGGGCTTCACTGCATTTATATCTAATGCAAGAATCATCATTCTCTAATTCATTTTGACTGGCCTTGCTCTGCTTGTCAATGGGGTAATTATGTGACCGTCTTTGACACAGTCTTTCTTTGAAGGGTTTAAACCCTCCCTCTGTGCAGTTTGCCAGAAATTTACTAGCCCATGTATCTGTCCTGCTGTCTTTGTTTACTTGTGCCAGGCCTGAACTGTGACAGCTTTGTTCCTTATTTCCCATCATTTAACTCCCCTTGCTTTGCTTCCTCCTTCCTCACATTTACTGACTGCCAGGCAGTATTTCCTATTTCATGCCATCCATATCTCACTGTACCTCCTCTGTCATTTCCTGTTTACAGTGTGTGCAACTAATTTTTCTTCTATCTTCTCTGTAGGATAGTGGAGGCAGTGTGTATTGGCTGGTTCACGGCAGAGTGCATAGTGCGCTTTCTGGTGGCTAAAGACAAGTGGGACTTCCTCCGCAGGCCACTCAACATCATCGACGTGATTGCCATTACCCCTTACTATGTCACTATGGCGATGGCCCGGGCAGGGATGCCGGGTGCTGGGCTCGGGGTTGCTGGAGTCATACTCCGAGTCCTGAGGATGATGAGAGTGTTCTGGCTCATGAAGCTGGCCAGACACTTCCTGGGACTGCAGACTCTAGGGTTGACTCTCAGGCGCTGCTACCGAGAGATGGTCATGTTGATGGTGTTTGTCTGCGTTGCCATGGCTATATACAGTGCCCTGGCCCAGCTACTGGAACACGGCTTGGATCTCGAGACCCAGAACAGTGATTATGCCAGCATCCCTGCTGCTGCCTGGTGGGTTATTATTTCAATGACAACAGTGGGTTACGGGGATGTGTACCCGGTAACAATCGGAGGACGGGTGCTTGGGGGAATGTGTGTAGTGAGCGGCATTGTGCTCCTGGCGCTGCCCATCACATTCATCTACCACAGTTTTGTTCAGTGCTACCATGAACTCAAACTGCGCTCTGCCAGATATGCACGCAACCTGTCGGCAGAAATGCTGCGATGAACATGTCCTATCCTGCCTACCATCCTGCCGACAAAAAAAAGAAACTCTAATGACCAGAAGACCATCAAATGTTCGATGTGCCCTTTTTTCCTTCCAGATTTTATTTTGTCCAGTCTACATCCAGGTACAATAAATTTCCTAGAAAAACCCTTTAAACATTCATATATCAAACAGAAAAAAGAAGACTAAGAAAACATAACATTTAACAATTGTGAAATTCTGCAATATCTTCATGTGTTTCAGTTTATTTTGTTTTTGAAGTTATTTTTTATTTCCCCTAAGCATCAGGAAAACAAATTGTCATTATAAAAACAACTATCTGTGAACATTTAGTCAGTGCAAAATATATAAATGTCAGTGAAGGACATTGGTAAATGGCATCTTGTTTACCAGTAGAACAACATCAGTCAACAAGGCTGATACAGACAGCAAGGCAGATATGTTGGAGTATACCTACCAAAAAAAAAAAGGACAGAAAATAACATAAACCAGACATACAAAGATGGACTATACAAATATATTAACTTAATAGTAAAACAATAAATTAATGTTTGCTTATGTTTTCAATAATTTATTCTACTCTGAGTTGACAAAACAAGATATTTTCAAGTCAGTGAAAAAATAACACAGAGCTCATATTTAAAGGTACTAAGCTTATTTTAGTCAAACACAAAATGAAACATAAATGCTGTTGTTTTAATTCCTTAACACTATTAGAATAGCTTTGCATGAATTATTGTTCAATAGGGCCTTGTGCAACCCCTCAGTTCACCCACTGTCTGAAATAAGCTGTTATAGCTTTCTCCCTTTAAAGGCACCCTCCCTTTAATCCAACTTTCTTCTGATTCGCTGTCCCTTGCAGACAGAAGCTCTGAAAGGCTGATGGCTGGGGCTTTTGCACTCATAGACAAAGCTGTGTGCTTGAGATGATCATGTTAAGTATATCTGCTGTTTTTGGTATCTCACAGATTTAAGTGTGAGCATCAGAGCAGACTAAAGGCTACTTGTACATATACACATACATATCACTATTTTTTAAACTTTGTTTAATATGAGATTTCACCAGTGCAACATTATATATGACAGAACATAAGTAAAAGAATAAAATCTATTTTAAAACGGGTTTAGATCAAAGCTTCTAATACATGATGTAGAAGTTTAAAAAAGTGTGACTATAATCAAAATAATGCATTAAAAACACTACAAATAAAAATTATATCATGTATTTACTAAGTCACATTATGTTAGAAAAAGAAAGTGCAGCCAATTGTAAATCATAGTATGTACCATTGAGATGAAGAAGATCAGGGTTAAAGCACTTCAATAGGCTGTAAAAAGAAAAAAAAAGTGTGGAACAATGCAGAGCACCAGCACCAAAGCTTACCTTCACGAAATGATCGATGTGTGGTTGGAAGGTAAGTTCAGAGTCAACCCACACACATAAATATTTCATTTTTTCCCCCGTTTTCTGAAGAGCTCCAGCATCATTATGGGTTAAATGCAGCAAATTAGATTTAAGTTGATGTTCTGTCTCAGGCCAAAGAGCATAAAGCAGGTTTTTATTGAGCAGTAATTTGTTATCTGACAGCCAAGTTTGTAGGTTATTAAAGTCTGATCGCAGAGCCTTTTGTATGTGTAGAATAGAAGCTTTTGTTTTCATTGTCTTGAACCAACATGTTGTGCGACTCTCTTCTTAACTGCACCATACGTAACAATAGGAATACACAGATATTTATTAATTAAACGCAGACAGGTGCAGTCAATCCAGATCTGACAGCGGCTGCTGTTTACTCATATTCCCCTGGTTACAACACTGGCAGAGACGGCTGCGTCAAGTGCAACGTGTGTGTATGTTTGTGTTTGTTTGTCTGGCCATCAGCCTTTCACTTTGTCTAAGCTTTGCACACAGATGGTACAAGTTACACAAGATTGATGTGTGACCTAGATGCATCCTGTTAAACCTGTGAAATAAAGAGAAGGAGTGAACAGGGGACTGCAAAGTGGGGATGGAGGAGTTAAACAGAGGGCTTAGTTTGGGGGTCTGTGGGGGGGAGTTAAGCCGATGATAATGAAATATGGAGACAGGTCACCGAGGACTGCAAGGTGGCAGACAATAACACTGAGATAGATATGACAGAGCAGATGGAGTGTGAAAGTGAGCATAAAAGATTCTGGGCAAAAATGTTGGAATGTGGTTCAAACCCGAGCACGAAGAATTCGCTTCTCTGTTTGCCAGTGAATGTAAGGCATTTTGTATTTCTGTGTCTCCAAGGCAACATCATCCTCCAGCATGTCAATCATAATTGTGGTTTGATTTGTGTGCACGCAAATAGGCTACATCCACGCACACCTCCTGGCTGGCACGCAGCTTTTTTGTCCTAGGATTATCTGGAATATCACAGCATCAGAGCGATTATTTAAAATTACCAAAAACAAACGTACAGGGGGAAAAAAATCAAGTGTAGAGGGAAAAAAAAAAAAAGAACAATGGAGGCTGTCAATGTCATGGTTCTGACATTCATGATTCAGACATGTTTGCACGGTTTGCCAAGATGATACGATTTGTTGAAGAGACACATGATCCAAACAAACAAGTCAACACCTCTCCCACACAACAGTCTTTCTCTGCATCTCCTCTCCTCTTCCTCCTGTTGCCATCAACAATCCTCTTTTTACACACACGCATCAAAATCCTGCTCTTCTTCTTCTTGCAAAGGAAATTTAAACAATGTTCACTGTGTCTTTGTACTGATAGTAGTCTACATATGTTAAATCCTCATAATCTGTGCAGCCCTGTATGTATTTAATGTGTACTGTAGACACCTCCGTATCCTCGTAGCTGCTATTGATGTGCTTTTTAAGTAGTTGCACAATTGAATTAAACACAATCAATATTTTATTACCTACCTTCCAATGCATTATTCATGTAGCATAGCTTTTTACCAGTGAAGTTTGGCCAGGCCTGATTGAAACCATCAATCAAAACATTTTCATCAGTACACTCTGGAGTTGTAATTAATGTGATCAATGTACAAGCTTTTGTAATAAAATTACTCTTTGCAAAATGCCTCTGACTGTCTAATAGTGTATTAGAAATCAGATTGAGCCAGAAAAATAGTCTGATCTCAGTGTCATGTTCTGAAAATTATCAGTCTCAATCATCAGCTCTCACAATATTCAAACTCATGATATTCTTAATTAAATTAGCAGAACTAAAAATTGACCTCAGGACGTGATCAGTGAAGGTGCGATTTTGAAATATTCATGCAATGATCGCAATACCATTTAAACCCTTCTCCCATTACTTTGTGGAGGCAGTGGGAATGTAACATTTAACCCGAGGAACATCTGAGCCTGTTGGCAAGGTCATTTAGTGCACTCATTGGATTCACACTGGAGCGATCATTGCACTGCAGTCTGGTTCACAAAGTACTGCCATGAGGGTAAAAATATCTAATCAGCCAATCACTTGGCAGCAACCCAGTGCATTTAGGCATGTAGATATGGTCAAGATGACCTGCTGAGGTTTAAACCGAGCATCAGAATTTAGAGGAAAGGTGTTTTAAGAGAGTTTGAATGTGGCACAGTTGTTGATGCCAGATAGGCTGGTCTGAGCGTTGCAGAAGACTGTTGATCTACTGGGATTTACAGCCATCTCTAGGATTTACAGAGAATTGTCTAAAACAAAAAGGGGGGGGGGGGGATATCCAGTGAGCAGCGGTTCTCTGAGTGTAAATTTCTTGTTGATGCCAGAGGTCAGAAGAGAATGGTTAGACTTCTTTGAGTTGACTGGAAGGCAACAGCAGTTCAGATAACTGCTTATTATTACCTGATAAATCTGTAGGAACTGTGCGATGCTATCATGTCAATATGGACCAAAATGTCTAAAGAATGTTTCCAACACTGTATTGAATCTATGCCACAAAAAATTAAGATAGTTGTGAAGGCAAAAGGTGGACTTCCAATTATAAGTCACAACTGGTGCTAACAGGGTTAAAGGTCAACAGAGAATAAGACCCACATACAGACACCTGAGGCAGAGCGAATATAGCAGAAGTAAAGGTTGAAGCAGGCTAGGGTCCAAAACCAGAAAGGGCAATCCAACCAGACAAACTAAAATGGGAATTCACAGGCAGGCATCCAATGTCCAATAAACAGACAAAAGGTCAAAATGCAAGCAGGCAGAACCTGGGAACCAAGCTGCACTTGGCAGCGGTTGGCTGCTGACACTGAGAAAAAAAAGAAACTTTGAAGTGTAAAAAGACAAATTCTGCTTTCAGCCAAAGTAAGACGACAAACTCAGGAATCTTCTTCAGGGACGATTTTAATTGCAATCTCAGCAGAAACTAGCACAAATCATGAAAGGCTCGTGTTTCTTTTATTACTAATGTCGACTTGCAAACAAAAACCATAATGTTATGTGACCTTCATGCATGCAGGTGCTCTATACACCTCTGGAAACCGTTAAAGAGGGTCCGTGTGTCACTTTGTTATAATGGGCCACTTTGTTATAATGGGCCTTTCTATGTTCTAAGCTACAAAAACAGCTCCTGGAAGGACGAATTAAAAAACATGACACAGAAGACAAAGCACACACATATGAAGCCGGTGGGGTGAACATATTATGTAACTGCAAGGCTTTTAGGGAGTTACATACACATATAGCTAATGTTACAACTAGTACCACTTTTCTATAATAGTTTTGTCCTGAACAATTGCACAACCACTGATAAGAACTGCAATTCTCTTAAAAGAATGATCAACAATTAAAAAATATTCAAGACATTTTTTTAACAATTACGTAAGAAGGCTTGTTATAAATGCATCCTTATGGTGTACTTCTTTATAGCACTCCATTTGAATAATGTGTGAGCAGAAAATGTTCTATTTTAGAGTTATTTCCAACAACACTTTATGCCTTTAGACCTTGATGACACCAGAGGAAAGATTCTCAAATCGCCAAAGTTACTGAACTTCATTATGATGGCAGTGTGAGTGCTTAATAAATATAAAATGATCAGACATTTTTGAGTTAATTCACTCAAAACCACAAAAATCTTGACCTGCTGGTGGCACAGAAGAAATATTTTGCGACTCATAGATTTCATTCTCTGGGGACTATGCATGTCACTTAACATTTTCAATTTGTTTGTTGGTTTTAACACATTTTTGCTACTTGAACATTCAGAAATTGTAGATTTGTAGAAAATGTAGGGTTTTATTTTTTATTTTTTAGGAGATCAAGGATTCTCAGCTATTTCAAACTCAAATTAATTGAAAACTTGAATTAATCACGAGTGTAACTATCCAAAGTATATTGCCAAGGTTACCCTAACTGTGTGACTGAAAGAGCCTTTTGATACAAGGGAGAATCCAGCTGATAGTTAGAGATTTTAAAATACATCACATATCGAGCTGCCAGTTAAAAAGTCCAAAGATCAGAGACGCCCTGCCAACAGAAATTAAAAACAAAAACATTATGACTTTAAAACTTTTAATGGCAAAGAAGAATTATCACTAAATAAAGGCACCACTATGGTGGTTGGTTGTATTTTTGTGCCTGTTAATTCCTATTTTATTTTGTAAATTCCCAGGCTCTTTACAATTTTGACTTCCTTTCCTTATTAGTTTTCCGTGTTTGTAATTATTTACCCGCCCTCATTACATTTGTTTAATCAGTCACGTGTTCAGTCAGTTAATCTCAAACCCGTCCTGTTTTTTACTTTCCACACTGAATAATTTGAACCTAAATATGAGGTATATAACCAAATCCGTGACGCTAGCAGTGTTTATGTATTGCCATTCCCATTTAACACTTTTCACTGTATTATTGTGACATTTGTCTCTATTAAATAAGATCTCTCACAAAACAAATGAACTTCAAAGAAGTTCAGTGTTTGAGTTAATACTTGACTCAGTTTAGCTTTTCACCAAACTCTTTAAATGTACGTTTATTTATGTATGTGTCTGTGTAAAGCTGTTTCGGCTGATTTTTATTCTGTCATATTATTTTAGTTTCTTTTGAAAAGCATGACAGAAGTTTAAAAAGTTTATTATCAGAAAAGGTACTTAATAATTTTATTATTCTATCTGAAGTTTGAATCAGTAAGTCGAAATAGAAATAGAAATTGAGATTGGCTTCCACCCCCCTTTCGTGTACTATTTTCATTTTTTTTTTTCCGTTGTTTGAACTCCTGGTGACATTTTGTTGTCCACACTTTGCATTTAACTGTACGCGTACGCTTCCGGTCGCCCTCCGTTTTGGTTCGACTTTTAAACAGGCAGTGTTGGGTCAGCTAACTGTTGCGTCACTTTCCCTCGAAGGTCCCAACAGGACGGTCCTTACCGGTGGATTTCTTTAGTACATAACACCTCGTCCCGGTCCTCCTTCAGAAGAAAAATGTACTACAAGTTCAGTGGTTTCACCCAGAAACTAACGGGCTCTGCTCCTGCAACCGCCTACAACCCTCAGGTGAGTGCCGGAAGCGGGATGGCTGTAAGAGAGCGTGTGGATAACCGCCGGGGTTGACCTTGATGTAGCACTCGACTGTAGTAACGAGGGCTTAAAGCTCAGCTGGAGAGCTTTAGAGTCGGTGAAGCCAAACATATGCCCGCTTTAAAGCCTAAACACCAGTTTCCTGTTTGATCACACGATAGTTAGACGCGTAGTCTTGATCTGGATTTCATTTTAAAGGTCTTGGAAGCTCTTTAGACAAATATCAAAAAGGTTGTGGCCTTTCTTTTCCATTTCTTTGCACAATGTAATTCGCTTCCCCCGCCTCATCACGTCCTTATTAACCTTTAGCCTGAACGGTCAATTCCAATCTGTGGATCTGGCCTTGGTGTGACTCTACAGGCAATTTCGAAATTGAATGGCCTCGGTGGCAGGTGTGCTTGATGTGACCTTTATTATGGCTCCCCCGTGGGTCCCTTACACGGTGGTGGTGCTCTGATAGGGGGTTAAATTACCTCGAAGCTCCTTTGTCTCTGTTTAAAAGTCATGTCGTCGTTTGCTAGGAGAAAATTGAGCTTTAATTTAAATATGTACTTACTGAAAAGCTTGTTTACCTCCAGTCCACCGGTGTGTTATTATCCCTCTCACCGTCACATGTGCTTGTAAAACTTGGTGTAGTTTTTAATGTTCAGAAAGGAGCTTAAAATCTTAATTTACCTCCTTCACTATATCCATGAATCCTTTGTGGTCTTCCCCTCTGATAGCTTGACAGCTCCACCTTCAACATCCTTGGTCCAATACATTGTCTCTACACATCTCCAAACCACTTCAGCCTTGCCTCTCCAACTTTCTTCAGATCTGAGCATTTCTAATCCCGTCTATGATGGTCACAACCAGTGAATATCTTAGTATTTCCAGCACTGCCCCGTCTTTTTGTCAGTGCCACAGTCTCCAACCCCTACATCACAGAAGGTCTCACTACAATCTCGTAGACCTTCCCTTTTCACTCTTGCTGCCTGTCTTTCTGTCCCGATACTCCTCTCCACCCACTCTTCCCTGCCTGCAACCTCTTCTTTAGTTCTCTTATGCACTGTCTGTTTCTTTGAATGGTTGACCCCATGTGTTTAAACTCATCTGCCACCACCTCCTCTGCTTACATGTTTACTGTTACTGGGGATTTATGCTTTAGTGGGAAGTTTACGCCCTAACCTACGTCATACTCCGACGTGCACGTCTGCTACTTTTTTCTCTTCGGGTTTTTAATTTATCAAGATAATAACAATCATTATCTCACTATAGGGAGTAATAATTATAAGAGGCTGGGATCTGATATAAAACACTGGTACAGGATCACTTGGTAATTAACACATAATTAACCGGCACAAGCTTAAAGGCTGGCAGTGACACTGACCACTCGTGTGGGCTATGTTTTACAAAGCAGAAGTCTAAATTGGGGTTACACTTGCCTCCCTCTTATCACGCACACACGTCCCCCCTATAAATTCAGCTTTTGCATCCCAGTGACCATTCAAATGAATTTTAATTTAGATGATGCTTAAAAATAACCCAGCAATATAGGAAATAGTTTCAAAACAAATACCACACAGAGTTTGCTAAATTACATCAAGAAAGTACATTCACGCAAAGCTCCATTTGGCCATCCCAGCATGCCACCTATTATGTGCCAGCAAGGGCACCGAACCCTGCAGAGCGCAGGCAGCATACGAGGCGTCAGATACAACACTCGCTTTCTATGAGCTGATAATCAACAGCAGCAGGTGGTAGAGATTTTCTGATGAACTTTAATTTCATCTTTTTACAGCATAATTGTATTTGCAGACACCAAATATTACAGTGGCTTTTCCATTTTCATACAGCCAAATGTGATATTAAAAAAATATGTTTGCCAGTGTTGTTTTTACACCCAGTATTCACACGCAGGCACAGTTGTGCTGGTGATGGGTGTTTCTATTATGTCCCACCGATTTGTGAGGCTAAATAATAAAAACACATCTGTTAAATAATGCACATCGTATGCTACGTCCAAAAATGACATTACAGCTGAATCAACACCTTTCAAGCACAGAGTATTACAGCCTTCAGTCTGGAGTGTGCTCATAAAAGTGCTTTCACTTTTTATTGCATCAGTATTAATAAGCCTGTACACTTCTTGAGTTTACTTTAAATTACTTCTGTAATAAATTACTTCTGCTTTGTTCATATGGATCAAATGCACACTTACAGCTAACAGTGAAGGAGTGTCTGGGGTGCACCTGAAACGCAATTTATGGTTCAGTGTGGGTGGCACGTTCGCAGTCTGTCTGCCTGCAGCAGATTCTGTTGTCAGATGGTGTGTGTGTGTGTGTGTGTGTGTGTGTGTGTGTGTGTGTGTGTGTGTGTGTGTGTGTGTGTGTGTGTGTGTGTGTGTGTGTGTGTGTGTGTGTGTGTGTGTGTGTGTGTGTGTGTGTGTGTGTGTGTGTGCGCGCCACTGTTGCTATCAGTCAACCAGCCGCAGAGAGGAGCAAAGTTAAAACATAAAAAAAGAGCTGAAGTGAAACGCTGTTAAAAACAATCAAGTGTCCACAGCAGCCACTGTCTTTGCTCTTTATTATGTATAAGTTAAGTCAGAACTTTTCTTTTTAGTAGTTCTCCTAGTGGCAAATAAGCAGGTCTGTGGTGCCCCTCCCCTGTGTGTACACACACTGATACAAATCAAATCAAAAGCCACATACAGCAGTATACACTGGCTTATTCTTCAAATCTGGACCAAAAGTAAATTGCCTTCACTTCTAGCAAAAGCTTAACTTCCTCTTTCACTGTTAAAATCAAATCAAAATGTTTTTTATTTAGCTAATTTGAGCCAAATTGATTTCTGTTTTCAATTACAAATGAAAGAGGTGGTTAAAACAATAAACAATCAAACAGTTCTTCGCAGAAAAACAAAAATCCATCTCATATTCTCTAGATCTGTTTTTCTTGGCTAACCTGGGAACACTTCAATAACTCCGGGATGTGCTTCGAATTAGTTCAGCAGTGATGATTAAAATTTTAAAAGGCGACGAGTCAGTTTCGCTTTCAGTCTCGTCCATTTTGTTTCTCTCAAACGACTGCAAACCGTAGTGAGCATAGGGTAAGATTATCGTTTTATCAGATAGAAAGCCTTCCTAATCCCTTATCAAACCTTTGTCAGTGTGTTGTTCAACCCGATGAAGCGAATCCACACATTTAATTGAAGGTGTTCATTCTGTTTGTCTCATTAATGGTGTTTCTAGCACCATCGTCATTTTTTTCTTCTTCTTCTTTATCCAGATACCTGTAGTGTCAGAAGATTGGTGAATACAAAATAGTGGGAGATTACTTAAAGATTTCTAAGGAGCTTATTGGTTGTTTCTTACTAAATCCAGGCGTTTTATATACTTTAATTGTACACTGGAGAAGTCACTTGTTACAGCAGCACAAGACACAGGAAGCAAAAGTAAACTCGAGATCTATTAGGGAAAAAATAAGAAAAACGGTGTTTAAAAAAACAAAAAGATGCCAAAAATGTCCTTTTTCTAGTCAAATCTTAGCCTTTACTAATGAGAAAACTCTAAACTAGAACAACTCAAACAGAAAAAGGTTTAGACTACTTAATGTTGTAATAAACAAGCCCGAAAATGTCATATAACATTTAAAGTCTTTCAGCATAGCAGTGTAAAGATTGATCGACAGCATAAAAACGTGAATTGTGGAGTACAGATCCCTCTGTTAGAGATGTGTTGACAGCAGTAAAAGTTTCCCTCCACACAAATCATAAATAAACTAAATCATGTTTAAACACAGCAACAAGTGTTCAAGAACATTTGGCCCTACTGCGTTTCCCTGCTTTTTATGTTTACGGAGTCTTAATTTCCCAGCCTCTTATGTTGGTTAGCAAATGTTAACATTTAAAATTTGAAATTCATGTGGCTTGCACAAATGCTTAGTGATATGTACTATTACTAAAACAAAACTGATGACCGTTGTACTAAGGCATTGTGATATAACCGGTATATGAAGTATATGTATTTCTGGTATAATCCATAAACATGACTTCCTGCTGTGAACACATTTAGTAATGACCTCTGTTTAAAAGTTAAAGTAAAAATAATCATCTTTCACTGCCTCTGCATTTTTATATGTCAGATTTAATTTACCCACTCCTACACCATCTGCCTCCACACACTCTTAACAAGCTAATGGGTGTCCCACTAACTTTGAACAACCAAGAGAAGCTTCTTCCAAATGAGAGGATACTGAGGTGTATTTTTTAAAATGTATATGTGCACAGCAATGTTCCTGTGGTTTATTTATTTACAGTGTGTACTGTCGGGGAAAAATAGGACAGCTTGAGGTTTGAGTCTAAGAATTTTGAGATTAGTTTTGAAAACACTCGACCTTTACACTGGTCTAAACATGCTGTTTATAGCTGGGTATCTTCTTTTTCCTGCTCTAGGTCGATGCGATGTTATTGACAGTTGATAATATAATATGGTCATGAGGTAAACGGCTCTGATTGTTTTCAGAGGGCAGCTGATTTAAAGATAAGGAGAAAAGAGTCAAACAGATTATTTTAGTTCAGGGCAGATAAACATGTGGGCTGGGGGTCAGAGCTGGACCACCAAAGTCCAAAGTGTCCCCTTTGACCCCCAGAATAGCTGGAAATTGATGACATGCACAGTATTTCTAGGTTTTGTTTTCTTTCCACTGTGATCTGTAAATTATAGCAAACATGAAAGGATAATTGAGTGACATCTCAGGTTATTCATATTCTTTTTTGCATATTGATTGTGCTTTAAATAAGAAAGATAATTGAATAGTTACACTTTGTTTATAAAAAATGAGGTAAAAGGTGTGTTTCATCTGAGCTTCCAGGTTCAGCGTTTTTAAAATCTTGGCTAATCAGAAGTTTTTATGCATCTCGGGGTTTAGATCGAGGATGGTTTTGAAGCTACTCTCTTTTATGAGACAGTTTAGAATCTCTAGGTTCAAAATATCCATAAATGATAAGGCTGTTGTTATTTGAAGATATAACAATGAACTGTTTTATACAGAAATAAGCTTAAATGCCTTTTGTTTATAAAGCTGAACCGCTGCTGGAAATGATCTGTATTAATCTAAAGGGGCACTTAAAGCGTCTCACATGAGGAGATACAATTTGCAGAATGAAATCGATCATGCACTCATTTAATCTGCTGTATTTATGTAGGAGCACTCTGCTCAGTCAAGTGTCTACAAAAGACTGTGGACTATTTTTACTTAATATACAGAAGATCGATATGAAGAGGTGTCCTGGTTTATTGTTGTTAATATTAAAAGACATCCCAGTGTGTCATTAGTCTTGTAGCTAGCCAGTCCCCTAATATTTGAACAGTTCAGAAAACCTTCTGATTTATACTAAGTTAGTTTCTTGTACATTAAGCTGTGTTCAAATGCCATTTAACATTCATGCTAGCTGGGCCAAACCTGTAAAATAAATAACAATAAATAAGCTTTTGCAGGATGCAAAGACGCTAATGTCTTGAGACTGTAGGTTCAGAGATTTGATCGAAGAGTGCTGGACTGCATCAAACTGGAGGAAACAAGATTGTTCTCTCACATAAAAAATAAAATTGCCTCTGGTGCCTGATGATGCTGAGGTTGGCTGATTGCCTCTCATCCCTTTCTCTCCCTGGTGATTTCCTTTTAATTGATTTATTTGTCTATTTTTATTTTTATTTTACATTCTGTTCTTGGTTTTTGTTTTTTGTTTTTTTTAAGTCTGTCAAGGTCTTGTACCCTCAGGATTGGATTGGGTGGCGGGGAAGTAGAGATGGTTATGCAAGGGGTAAATGTTAAAAATGAAGTTTCTGTTTAAAATCTTAGTTGATAGATAGATAGGCAGGAGAGAGGATGTTACATTCACTCTGACACTTTCATTAGATTTTTATTTCGTGCATTATTGTGACCAGCATGTTGTTTCTCTTCATCTTTTCAGGGACTGAGATCCGGTTTGCCAGCTGAGTCTCCAACCATGATCTTTGCTACACCCACAAAGGTGGTGTCAGAAGCAGGGGCCACAGCGGAGTACATGGGAGCAAACAAGGTTCCCGACCTCCAGAAATTTTTCCAGGTAACGCAGAGCTCAGACTGAATAAGGCGCCAGTTTGACCAAGAAGCAGCGAGGGTTCACGACCTGCTAGCTTCATCAGTCGAAGCAGTGAAGGCTGATTAGTAGAAGTTAATAAGTGATATTTATTTCACAATTCTTAATGGCCCTTTGCCACTTCCAACCCCACCACCACCAGTAGCAACCACACAAGTTGCATTAATAGGAATAAGAGAGGCGAACTCTGAACAGAGCAATCACTCAAATAAGTGGAAATCACAGTATTGGCTGCTGAACGTGTTTTCTCTTTTAGATTAATTAACGAAATTGTTTAAGAGCGACACTAGTACAAAAGAGAAGAATAAAAAAATTAATCACCTTTCAAAGGAAGCTGATTAAATATTGATTGGAACTAAAACAACCATTTTAATTACAGCTTTAAATACATTATTTTTGCAGTCAAAAGTCTTCAGCGGTGAATTTTCAAAGTTTATACAAAAATACATTCAGTTAACTTGATATTTTAAGCTAGTATCAGACTACACAGTGTGTATATATAATATATATTAGTTTGTGTCATATTAGAGTCTCAAAAGAACACGTTTCACAACAATCAAACATGAAAAATGTAATTGGGATGTAAACTCTCATTGTCTTCAGGAAAAGGATGTAAATGGCTAATGGCAAAGGAAGCAACGGATCACAGTGGCGGTCTTGTTACTTAGTTTATAAGCTCCACCTAACTACACCATCAGCATCAGGCCTTCTTTATATTTGTACATGGCTAAAATAGCTGTGCGCATTTTGATCAAATTCAGAGGCAATAAATCCAAGTCTAACAGGCTTGTCTTTCAGATGCAGCTCCATTTTTCATCAGTGGCACGCATGATAAAATCAAATGTCAGGCTGCGATGGTGGCTGTAGCTCAGGAGGAAGAGCAGGTCGATTGATATTTGATATACATCTCCTCTGTCCAAAGTGTCCTCAAATCCCAGATTGCAACTGTGTTACAGTAATGCATAGAATAAAGTGCTGTATGGATGATTGGTTTAAAGGGGCTTATAGTGTAAAGCACTTTGAGTGCTCAACAAGCATAGAAAGTGCTATTTAAATACCAGTCCATTTGCAGTTCACCATCCATTTCTGTTCCCAACCTAAAGCACCCAAACCCGATGCACTGCATTGTCCGGGCTGAACCGTGATTGAGGTCATGTGTTTGCAGTTACATGCAATCTGTTTGCGATACTGCAGTGATGAACTGCAATCAATTTCCAATCTTCTGCTGTTTGCATGCACAGACATTCACATTAAGTATTTATATTCGGAGTCCAGACCGAATCTTATAGACTTGAAACAGAAATTCCTTCACAAATGGTGTCAAGAGTCAAGTCCTCTATCGCTAATAGATGCATTAGACAAGCTGCGTTCATCAGAGCAGGCTGATTCTGACTCGTTGGCAGTCTTTATAAATTAGCAGTGTTTTTTGCAAACCTTTGCCAATCTGTCTGTGAGTAATTGCAGTCAGACTGCAACTATTTGGAGACAGGCTGCCTGTAACCAGGTGACCTGTACCTTGCAGTGGAGAGTTTCTCTGAACTACCTGAGTCATAGGGAGGTTATGTACTACTTTTACTCTGATGTAATTGAGTCATGTGACTGTAAAGATGATGACGACGCTCTGTATTTGCTGCGATTAACATCATAAATTAATTCAGATTTTCTTTTTTTCTTGCCCCTCCCTGTTTCCTCTTATTTCAGACGTCAGACGGTATCCCCGTTCATTTGAAGCGCGGTTATCCCGACAGGCTACTGTACCGCACCACTATGGCTCTCACTATAGGAGGCGTTGCCTACTGTCTGGTGGCGCTCTACATCGCAGCCCAGCCCAACAGAAAGTGACCAACACAACTGCCATCTTCCTTTCGCTGCTCCCGTTAACTACCATTCACAGCATTCATTTATCGGCCCTCGCTATACCAACTCTTGGGACTCTTCTTAGATGATCTTCATCAAGCCACTGAAAACTATTTTAATGTCTTTCTTCTTTGAAAGAAAAAAAAAGATGTCTGATTTAATAAAATTTCAGGAAGAAAGAAGTTAAAAGATGCCATACTTGAAGTCTTTTTTTTCCATTAATCCTGTATCAGCTGGTGTCTCACTGGAACGTAAAGCCATCTATAGGCTAACAGGTCCGTCTTCTCTTTCAGAGAAAAAGCAAAGCTCTTTCTCACAGCTTTCAAATGGCTTGCCGTAGTGCGGCGATGTATGTGCGAGAGCGAGTGAGCACGATGGAGACACCCTGTGTGGAGCATAGCTGCTGCTCACTTGGCTTAAGTTCTGTCTCATACAGAATTTGTATGTGTGGGCCCTGGTGTGATGTCAGATGCTCCTCGCCAGCTCATCTGACAATCATCTCAGTGTCTGCCTTTTCTCTCTTGTCTTGATGTGTAGCGTATGTCTGGTTTTCTTTTACAGATACTTTTATTCAAGTTTTCAGAATCAAAGAGAGGAAAAGGTCTGATTTTTGACAGTAATGTGACATGCCATCTTATGCACCACCTCTGTTTTATCGCAGTTTCTTTCTTTACTCTGGTTATCATATGTTGATCTGACAAAAAAAACGATTTGCTGCTTGGGTACTGAAGTTATTTCCTTAGTATATCTCACATTATCAGCCTAAACAATGACCTAAGAATCTTAAAAAGAAAGGCCCCCTAACTCAAGGAATGAAACATTGTTTTGTTATAACTTGGCAAATACCCAATTTTAAATTGTCCTTAGATACTTTATTAGCAGCCTGTTGCAAAAACACATTTATTCCCATGTCTTTAGTTGAATCCAGCATAAAATGGTGTGCTTGCATCAATGAGTTAAAAGGGCTGTGAGCTGAAAAGAAATATCCGATTATATCTCAGCCTCGTGTGCAATGTGTCATTTAAAAAAAAAAACAAAAAAAAAACAGAAGAAGCTGAACAAGTGGAGGTCAAGACCCTTGAAAATAGAAGGAAAAAAAATCCTGCAAAGATGTGACACAGGACCTGAGAAATGTACCTGGTCCATCTACTGTTCACTGAATCCTTGTCTGAAATGGTGTTAAGGATGAGAAATGGGGAGAAAAGGCTGAAACATGCCAAATTACACAAGAACTGAACTGAAACTCAGTGGTAGCAGCTCTTATGGAGTGATAAATCCATTTGACATTTTTGGTTCAAATTATCAGTATGAATAGAGGAGGCCAGGAAAGGGTTAAAACGGCAACTATTTCCCATTTTACTAGCAAAAACTTGAATAAAACAATGGGTGGCTCAGGACTTTTGCACGGTACTGTATTTTAAAAATATTGGTGATTTTAAAAAAAATGTGGGGGGGGGGGAAGCAGAACTAGCATGATCATCTCTGGATGCCACCATAGAAGCCCCACCCATCTGTTATTCAAACCTTGTGTTTACAAAGGACGGCCAATCAGAAGAAAGCTGCCTTAAACAGAGAGAGAGTGTTTGTTTCAGACAGGATGAACTGAAGGGCTGCATCAAGTATAAGAAAAATGAGGATTATTTTGTATTGTAACTCACGAAAAGCTATTCTACCAAAGCAGCATATTTGTTTCCTTTTAAACAATCAAACGGTCTACTACAGTGCTTCAGTAAATGTATTGGATTTCTGTACAGGTGTGCACACACAAGCTGGTTAATTATCCCAAACACCAGAACGAGAGGAAATGAGTTGTCACTGACGGTGCTGGTAGTGCCAGATGGTTTGAGTTTCTCTGAAACTACCAATCTCCCAGGATTTGCTGGCATGGGTTTTACTTCTTTTTTTTTTTTTTCTTCTTTTTTTTTTGTTAAATGCTGTCCCTTGATGACCAATTGGAGCTGACAGAAAGTAGACGCTAACTTTGGTGAGCAGAAAAGTATCTCAAAATGAAAATTGTGTTCAGCGGCAGAAGGCCGTGCTGGGCTCCCCTCCTGTCGGCCGCAAAGACAAATGTGAGGCTGCAGTGGGCACAGGCTCACCAAAAGTGGCCAGCTGAAGACTGGGAAAATGTAGTCTGGTCCGATGAAGCTCAACTTCTGCTGAGGAACACAGATGGTGAGGCCAGAATTTTGCACTGGCTGTATGAATCCACAGACCCAACCTGCCTCATGTCAAAAGTTTAAACTAGCTGTGGTGTGGGGATAGTTTTCTTGGCACGGATTAAGCCTCTTAATATGAATCGAACTGACTATTCCTCCTTACCATCTGCACCCCTTTTATGGCTAAAATGTTTCTAATGGCTGCTTGAAGCGTGGTAACCAAAGCATTAGACATCTCAGAGAAATGATGTGGTAGAGTGAAGCAATATCTCCTCTTAATCCATGCCACCAAGAAGTGAAGCAGCTCGAATTGCAATGGAAGGCACGGTGTGTTCCTAATAAGGTGCTCAGTTACTGTGCATATAAGATTTTATATACAGATCCTATTTTGCTCTTGAGATGAATACAGTTTTTCCATTATATTTTTTTATAATTGAAGTTGCAGTTCAGTAGTTTTTAGGAGTGTTTGTCTGCAGCCATATCTATGTGATGGCTTTTCCCACTGGCAGGCAAAAGCAATTTAAAGTTTATCGAAACTTATTTCTCTAGCAGTCTTTGTCATTGTGAATAAAATCAAGAAATAAAATCAAGCCAAAAATCTGGGAAAAAATCCTCCATCCTTTTGGATTCCAGCAGACTTTTGCTTCTTGTTTCCGAAAACCAATATCATTTGGCATTATTAGCCTGTCTGTTTTTATATATTTTATACCAAATAAAAATTTCCATCAGAATTATATTCCTTTCCAGTCTCAATGATGTAATCCCTGATCTTGAGACATCAGAGGAAGTCTTTCTCTTCCAAGAATGTAAGTGCAGTGAAAGTGTTTAAAAACCGCAAGCCATTATCATCCGCTATAGTGCAGTAAGCTGTTATGACTTGATGTGCCTTTTCCCTCTGATTGTGTAGCAAGAGTTGGGGTTCACATTATGCTTGTGAGGCTGCACTCCCACAGCTTGTAGCCTCCTCCAGATTTTTTTTCCTCTGCTTTTAAAGAAAACGTGGCTATTTCAGCCCAGAGTGATCAAGGCCACCTGACCTCAATCTGTTCAGTTTTTGTGGTTTGTCACTGCCGAAGAGAAAAGCAGAATCAGATTGAAGTGAATATATCTGATATCCAGACCATCGCCGAAGATAACGGGATACCAAGTGTAAGCTAATGTCTGATTGCAACTAGTGATTAAAGTAGACTTAATTGGCTCATTTCCAGCTTCAAATTTTTAATTTTTGGACCCAGCAGCTTTGCATAATTTACAGCATTAAATGTGCTTTAGTGAAGGTCCTCAGTTCATGCTCTGCTCTTTTCCTTTTAACGCCACCTTCACTTTAAGCCAAATTTCTTCTGGCAGGCAGCTCCTCACAACTCACAAACAGGTTTTAACAGTTCTCGCTGACCTCATCAAGAGCCAAGGACTTAAAAAAAATATTCTGAAACAGCATTTATAACCATTGAAAGTTTGATGTTTTAGCTCCCATGCACTTGTACATGAGCTCTTTTTGTTTTTCTTTATACCTCTCCCATGTTTGATATGAGCACCCAGTATTGTAACAGTATATATATACAGGGCTTGACAAATTTATTAGACCAGCACTCAATGTAGGGTTGTGTAGTGGTCTAATATTGTGTAAATACATCATCATCATGTTCACAGGAGCATTAATTTAGTAGTAAATTTAAAAAAAAAATTATGTTTCTTTGAGGTTTAAGTTACCAGAATGCACAAGCTCTTTAATCAGAATGCAGAATGTCAGATATAGTTATTGTTGTTTTTCATGAGTTTTAAAATTCACTGTTTGGCAAAAAAGTAGAAATAAAATAGTGAAGCATGTTATTATTTTAGTGATTAAGATGCGAAATTACAGTTATTTACTTGCAATCCTGGACAGAAAAAATTGTTATAGTGGTTGAATGTTATGCTTGATTAATTTCTGGCTTTTTGTGGAAGTCAAGTGCGCTGGCTCTAATTTGTGTATAAAAATGTGAATTCAATTTAAAAATCCCTCCCTCCTGTTCAAAAAGGAACTCGCTAAAAAGGAAAGAATCCCTAAGACACAAAATGTTCTCACAGTGTGATCAAGTATGCCTTGTAGTCATCCACCGACACGGGTAATTACAAAATGTGCCGAAGAAGAGGCAAAAAATAAAAGCTGATCGTAACAGATGTGAGGAATCTCAAGATTTTAGGTACTAGAAACAGAAAGAAGGCCGCTGGGGATTGTCATGCAGAGATAACATGCTTCTAGATCTGTCTGAGAAGTTATCCAGAATGAAAACAAGGAGACGATCGAACGAGCAAGACTTAAAGGAAAAAAAGCTGCTAAAAAGCCCTTATTGAGGACTGCAGAAATCCTGGGAGTGCAAACACTGAACTGGAAAAAGTTCAAATGAGTCCAAGATTGAACTCTTCAGCATTGTTGCGCTTATGTCAGCAGAACAGCTGGAGACCGATTTGATGCTACATCCATTACACCCACAATGCAACAAAGTGGAGATCCCATTATGGCATGGAGTTCCATTTGTGGAGATGGTGTGGGCAAGTGAAAATCAACAGTATGATGAACAGGAAGGTGTACCAGAACAATCAGGACTGACACTGACTGGTTATGTGCTCATATAACAAGTAAGTAAAATGTATTTATAGAGCATTTTTCATAGATAAAAATCACCAAGTGCTTAACAATAAAACCAGAAATATAAATAAACTAAAATTATAAAACAATGAAAAAAATAATTAAAAGCTCATTTTTATAGAAATGTCTTCAGCTGCTTTTTAAAAGAGTCAGTGTAGTCTACACAACGTAAACACAACGGAAGAGAAATCCACAGCCTTGGTGCCAGTGCCTGAAAAGCGTGATCCCCACGTGTTTTGAACATAGTACATGGGACCAACAGTAACTTCTGACCTGAAGACCTAAGTGCTCGGGAAGAAGCCTGAGGTTTCAACAGGTCAGAGATATACTGGGGAGCTTTACCATGTAGAGCTCTAAAAGTTAAAACTAAAATGTTAAAATGAAACCAATGAAGAGAAGCCAAAACTGGAGTAATAAGTGACGTCTTGTTAGTGCCAGTTAAAAGTCTTGCCCCAGCATCCTGTACAGTATGAAGGCGATCCAAAGCTGATTTGTTGAAACAAGTAAAAAGACCATTACAATAATCCAAACCAGGAGAAATAAAAGCATGAATAATCATCTCAAGTTCTGCCTTTGACACCAGTAGTCTGAGTTTAGAAATGTTTCTTAGATGATAAAACCAGTTGGCAATGATGCCGAACATCCTTCAAAATGTGCAGAGACTCTGACCAAGAAAGAGGATTCTGGAGTACTAATGGAGTGGCCAAGTCAAAGTCCAGACTTGAATCCTATTGAACAAATTTGACATTTAGTGGGTTTAAAGATAGAGCGCACAAAAGTTTCATCCAAAGCTATTTCAAGAACTTTAACAAACAACATTTAACATTGAAAAGCAAGAATTTAAAGTCTCACAAATAACAATAAGAATATAATTTTATTCTCCTGGGTGAGATGTTCAGGGCATGCCCCACCGGCACCAAGGGCACGCCCTATAGTTATAATTTTTAGTTTTAAAGTAGTTTTTGGCAGATTTCTAAAATATTTCTGTTAACAGGTGGTCAGATAAATTTGTTAAGCACCCTGCATGTTAGAAAATAAGGAAAAGGATGATTTATCCCCCATTTAATTATACTATGCAATCTTCTGGATGGCTGGCTTCAGACTGGGTGATGTTTAACAGGAAGGCTCTCCAAAAACAGCGCTGCCTATTTTTTTGGCTTGCCACCATTTAAAGCAATTAGAGACCTGAAGTGGGTGTATGAGTAAGACTCTCAATAAAAACAAATGAGAAAAAAAGTTTTTCACTGGTTATAAATGCCAAATTTAAACAGCGAAATTAGATGAGGTCATTAGGATACATCCTCGGGGTACCAAAAAGTATCTCAAACTAAATTTCATGGAAATGCATCGAATAGCTGTTGAGATCAAATCTAAACCAAAACAGTGGACTAACCATTAAGTCAGCAGAGAGCCTAACATGGCTAACAAATCTAATAAAAAATAAATCTCCTGCTCAGGCATCCTCTTTCCGGCCACTTTCTTTTAGTCACTATCATCCCCTTGTTCCTCTAAAAGCATATTCATCATGCGGAGCTCTTTTTAAGAGAGTCATCTCACGTCTTGTTTTGATTTGTACCTGCTTTTTATCAAGGAATCCTTCAGCATCCCCTCTTGCATCATGATAGCCCACTTGAACTCTCCTCAGTAACAACAGACCCTTTGTTGTCGCCCTTGGAGTAGATAGAAGAGACACAAGAGCTCTGCAATAACATATGTGCGACACACCGCTCTAACTGTTAATGAAGAGCACACCGGAGTGTGAATAGAAGAAATTGGGGGAAAACGAGAAACAAAACGCAGGAAGAAAGTGGGACGTGAGGAGCAAGAGACTGAGTGTAAGAAGAAGGGTGTTAAATGACGCGTGGGTGTGACTCATCGGGAGAAAATTGAAATCTGAATCCCTCTTTGAAGGAGCTGTTTACATGTGGAACTTGACTATCATGTCATGCTATCTTTTTATTTTATCAGGAGTTAAGTAGGCATAAAATTCTCTGTGATTAATAAGCCTTTTTTTTCTTCTGACGGGGTATATTTCAAAACATCAATCCGCCAGCCTACTTTAAACCAAGCCATCAATCACAGCAGAGCATCCCTGCGGCTGATCCAGTCTAGAACTGATCCATTATTACCTCTCAAGAGCTGCATCGCCAGGATGGATAAAATCAAATTTTCTTTTAAATAAAGGTAAATAATTTCTACTGCATGAGAAAGAAAACACTAGCCTTTTTATTATTTAATTGCATTACTTGTCTTACTACCGTGTTTGTAAATTCCCGGCACATCAGGCAGTAACACTCAGCTGGTACACTTTGCCAGTACTGGGTTTGTACCCCCTTTGCCTTCAGATCTACCTTAACTCTTTGTGGCACTGATTCAACAAGGTGCTGAAAACATTCCTTGGAGGTTTTGGTCCATATTGGGATGATACTATCAAACAGACCAGGCAATATTTTTAGTCTTCTGTTGTCTAATTTTGGTGAGCCAGCGTGAATTGTTGCGTCAGTTTCCTGTTCTTAGCTAACAGAAGTGGCACCTGCCGTGGTCTCCTGCTTCTAGTTTCAATGTGTTATGCATTCAGAGATGCTTTTCTGTGTACCTTGTTTGCAACAAGTGGTTGTTATTTGAGTTACTGTGGCCTTCCTGTCAGGTTGAAGTAGTCTGGGCATTCTCCTCTGATCTCTCAATATGGCATTTTTACCCAGATACCTGTCACTCGCTGGATATTTGCTCTTTTTGGAATATTTGTGTAAAATCGTGAGATGGTTGTGTGGGAAAATCCCAGTAAACAGCCACTAACATGGCAATAACAACCATACCACATTCAAACGCTTAAATCACGTCTTGTCTAGATGCCTAAATGCAGTGAGTTTCTGCCATGCGACTAGTTTATTAAATATTTATAATAATGAGAAGTTAATACACATTCTTAAATTTGGTATAATTTATGAATCCAATATTCACTCGGCTGTGAATACTGGTGTTTGAGTGGTATCCACCATCTCCTGAGAAAAATCTCCCTTTCATTAATAAGATGTTTGACTTTCTTGCTGAAGCAGGTGAAAAAGAGACAAATTGAGGGGCACTTTAAGAGCAATCTCCTCTTTAAAGGCCAGTGGCTTACTTCACAATTTTAAACACAGTGATCCAGATCAGCACCCAAATTTAATGTATTCTTCCTTAGCCTGTTTAAGAGTCATCTCAGCTCCTAGCTTGGCAGAGAGTTATGAGACACAGCCTTACATTTAATGTGCAGGCTGTCAAACCAAGATGATCTAAAAAAAAAAAAATGTTCAAAGGCTGCACAGAACGGCATGTAGAGATGTGTTTTAATTCGGTGTGCTGTCAGCAGCATGAGGAATCTTAAAAATACTCATTCTGGCAGGCTGGATTTGGGGTAACACCAGAGAGAGAGAGCAGAGGACCCGGCTGGTTTCAGTCTGCTACTCTCTTTCAACAAAGCAGAAACATAACAGTTCTGCAAATACATGCATACCACAGCCGCCGTGGAGAAAAAGGCTGAGGAGAGAGGACGGGCAGAGAGGACAAATTACCTCTCCTCACAATGCCCCGCTACAATAGAGCTGCCTGAGAACAAATAATGAATAAATAAAGTTCTCTGAGATTGAATGTGGGGAACAATTTGTGAAGCAGCAGCTTTTGTGTGTGTGTGTGTGTGCGTGAATGAAGGGCCTTGTGCTTGTCTCACAGATTGAAAAGGCCACAGATGACTGAGCACACGAACAAAGCAACTTCAACCAGATTTCAGTCCTCAGAGTAAATAGACTACACCTGCAAAATAACCCTCAAAGGACTCAAAAACATATCTAATCGTAGCTTTTTTTAAAGACTTAGCGTTTTAATACAATGCACAAGGTCAGCGTGATACCTGTTTGATCATACCTTATGCTCTTCCAAAGCCCTCCTCTCCAACTCCCCTGCTCTCCACATGTAATGACGCATCAGAAGTGAAGTGTAAAATTTAAAAAAACAGAAAAGAAAAGAAAAGCATGGAGCACAAAGGGTAATAGAGTTAACAGCATGAGGTCAGATTGAGTTTCATCAAAGAGAGAAAGGGAAAGATTGATGCTGTAAGCATATGTAGACTTTCAAAGACTTTCCTCTGCTCCATCTTTCATCTGTTTCCTTCAGGCTGTTTTTTCCCTGGCAACAAGGAAGGAGTTCAAGCACAGGGCTATTGGGCAGCTTTGCTTCTGATTTTTTTACTGAAACTTTCCAGCACAAAATGCTCAAACAGCAAAGATAACCGACAATTTCTTCCGCTTTTTTTATTTTAAATCTTGGCCATAATTACTTGTGTATACCAATCGTTCGGACAATTTGCAAGGAACATCACTCATTTACCTTTCAGTTTCACATTCCGTTCTGGAAAATGTACATTTCATTGCGGTGACTGGGTGCAAGGGAGGACTAAGAGATGTGGTGCGGCGTGAAAGGAGGGAAACTAATGTCCTCGAAATGAAAGTGAATCAATATGGTTGCCCAAGGATGTGAAAAAGGTGGAATGGGAGCTGGGGAGGCGGAGAGGGTGTTGAAATAGAGTTGGAGCGAGATTAATGGTCGTTTAAAAAGGAACAGTATTCATCAGCAGTTGGCTTCAGGTGCAGAATAGCGTCTGTGTGTGTGTGAGAGAGAGAATGGAAGCCAACTCTGCAGCAGGTTTACATTTTCTCTTTAATTTTCTAACTTCCTCTCATGACTCTCTCAACAAATGGCCATCCAACCATAATACTGATTACTTTGCATTTCACTGCAAATGAGCCTCAGTCTGTTGCTTTCATTAAAACTCTCCTCACCTTCACATAAACACACGCACACAGGTGGCGAACCAACAGCACCACCTGCAGGTTTTTCAGAAACACACATACTGACGTCAAGGAGCTTTAATCGCCCAATTTCACAAGTAAATACACATTGTTAACGAAGAAAATATTTTATTACGTTTAAAAATGTTCCGTTTCAGCCATCACGTGTACAAAATAATACCTCTGAGCTTTTACAAAACTGCCTCACAACCCTACAGGCTGCAAAGGGGGTGAATGCTCCCAAATAAATAATAAAAAGTGAGAGAAATTCAGCAGGATCAGGAGTCACGCCATCGTGGATACATTTGCACAAGCACAGGCATAATACACGTGTGTCTGACTATCACTTGCACTTGTATGTGAGCTGTTTGCGGTGATAATGGATCCACGCTGGAGCTGCAACCAGCCCGGTCAGGTAGCCAAACAAAGAGCCCAAACTGCAGGAAACAGGCCAGACCTACAAAAAAAGAAGTAGTAGAGAAGTGAGCATGATTGTTGACTAAAAGCTTGACACTGGTCCGATACATCAAAGAGAAGCTGAACTATTAGTCTGTCAATTTGAGTTACACCCCAATTACCTCTGCATTTTCCCTCAGTCATTTTACACAGAATTCCCTGTGCAATTATAACTTTAATGTGTTCCATTTTCCATTAAACAAAACAAAACAATCTAATTCATTATTCATTGGCTGATTACTCTGTCCAGTGCTTAGAAAAATCATCGTGGAGAATTTGGAAGTTAAGAACTTAAATCAGCTACAAAAAAAATGTGTAATTTACACCAGTTTTTTTTTCACTCTGACAGCTACCACACCAGCTTCATGCAGGTTAGTGCCCTGTGGCACACTTGTGTTATATCACCATAGCAACCTATCACTTCATTCATGCTTTTGAAAGACAATCTTCACTTCTGTCGCTACAGAGCATCAGCCTGATGTTGCTGCTATTAATACATGTGTATTCCAATTTTTTCCTGTTGTTTTCTCTTCCTTGTTTCCCTTCTACAACACTTTTGCTACTCACCAACTAACAAAGCAGAAAAGTACCCATTTAAGGTCATTTTAAAGGTACTTTTAATGGAATAATGAAATCACAAGGACATCCACCTCCTCCATTCATCAAAATGAAACCAGTAATTTACTTTAATTTAAGTCCGTGCAGTTAAGAGGCCTTTGTGAATCCAATAGTAATTTGAGAAAACCTCAAAAAAAAAAAATCTAAGAGAGGCTTTGCGGGTAATATGGTTTAAATGGTCGTGTTAGTTCCCTGGTCTTAAGAGCAAAAACTGCACTGTGGATAGAGAATATTTCCACATACAGTAGATTAGAGGTTTAGTCAGACTCTCTCTTCCAAAGTAAGGAACATAAAAAAGTCACATGCTACAGGTCATATTTAATTGATATGGGTGCTGACTGAGGCTCCCAAGCAATGATGTCTGATTATGGCAAAATGCCTTGACTCCTTTCTCTTAGTGCCTCTTCTTTGTTTCCTACACTGATATCTCTGGTTGGAGAGACAAGAACATACAAACTGACAAAGGACCAGTGAGATATAAAATACTCTTCGGAGTAAAGGTAACAATTAAAGTCTCTCTTTTGGTATCTTTCATAAAAGTTATAAAAGCACACAAACGTGCATTTGCTATAAAATCGAAGCAGTGTTCAAGAACTACACGTCCATCAGAAGGCAATGTCAGCACAACTTTTAATTGCTGAAAAATTTTTGAACCAGGTTTAAACGTGGACTATAAGCCGACCGAGTACTCAAAGTCAAAATGTTTGCTGGGTTAGGTCACAGACTGTATAAGACCTAATGTGAGGATACAAATCCATGAGTATACGCTTTGTCCATGCATAGAATTACCTGCCAGGGCCTATCCCAGTCCAGAGGTATGGGGAATGCTCCAACCCAGGCTCCAACAAGTGTGCAGGCCACAGTGATCTGCAGGCAGGTGTCCCACACAGACATAGCTCTGGAGCCGGAGACAAAGAAAAAGCAAGAACAGTTACTATCTTCGACACAGAGACATGTGAAAAGCCAGGAGGAAAGAAAGAGAAGGAAAATGATTTCAGCCTTACCCATGGCGACTGAAGACTCGTATCCAGGCCTGGACGTTGGGGCCGAGGACACAAAGACACCTCAGCGTGGTTAACGAAGTCAGCAACACAGCAAGGGAGAATGTTTCTAAGGCAGATCTGTAAGAAATGATAGGTTCACGGTATCAACGACAACTGCAATAAGAGAGTTATTGACAGTTTTGTAGAAAAAGAATTTTTAAAACGCACATAAAAAGCAAGCAGAGACAAAGTAAAACACTTGACTTTGTATAAGTGACAGAATCCTTTCAGGGTTTGAAGATTTCTGTAGTTGCCAGCTGTTTTCATTCATTTATGTGTGATCCTTCCATGGATCCTCAGTTTATTGTGTATTACTGTCGTGATCGCTACTCTCTGCGTCTCTCTTTATCAACCTCTGTTTCACAAAACAATAACTCACTCGATCAGTGGAGCTCCATATAAAACGACAACAGTGTGGAAGAACAGGCATGACAGGAAGAAGTACAGGCAGGAGCGAAGCAACCTCGACAGCTGCAGAAAAAAAAAACAGCGAGAAAACAGTCAAACTTTTAAGATCCAGATATAAAAAGATCACTTCCTGGGGAAAAAAATATATTGGTTTGATGAACATGCAAGAGTCAAGTATTCACATTAATTTATATACAAATAAGTCAAGATGTTTTTCTTTTTTTTGGAAAGGCAACTTCAATTTTACTTGCCATACCCTGTCCTGATTACTGCCAGACCTGTTGAATTAAAACATCACTTGAACAGAGCCTGTTGACAAAGTGAAGTAGTCTAAGAGGAACACATTACACCACAATCCACAAACAAAGACTGGGCAATAATAGCATCCATGGAAGAGATCCGAGGACAAAACCACTGCTGGTCTCATATTTGCCAAACAGCATCTTATTCATCCCCTAAGAATTTTGGGGAAATATTCTGTGGGCTAGCAAGACAAAATTTGAATGGGGCAATTAGTGTTTCACACAGTGCCAGGTCGGTTTGGAAAGCTTTTCCCCCTTAACAAATGAAACCCTCATTTAAAAACTGCATTTATTGTACTTTAAAAAAAATAAAATAAAACAGCCCATGTGGCACTGCGGGCATTAATCCATCGTTATTAAAGCGTTATCAGCACCTTGTATCCCAGCGTGTGCTTCTTGGCGGGCGGTGTGATCCCGAGCAGCCAGAACACGGCCACGCTGACCGCGGTGACCGCAGCGGACACCGAGTAGAGCCACAGCAGGTGTGTGCCGTACACCGAGAAGCCCGGTAGGAGCACAGCAGGTAGCACCGTCGCCATGAACACCGAAGCGGCGATGATAGCGTGAGTGGACGCCATGGCTCTGATTTCATGGTCCCACATTGTGAAGGCTGTACCGAACTACAGCAGGACACCGACAAATTGAACACAAAACACTTTAAACCTCAACGTAACGCTGGAATTGTAGCACAGGTAACATCCATAGATGAATCGCTTGACCTTGTTTCCGTAAACATGGAACCAAGCTCACTTCCGCTTTCACTTCAAAATAAAAGTGCAATACTTCTTCCTTGTAGATGAGGCAAGACAAAGTTCAATAAATGTAAATTATAGTTTTAACAACTTTAAATATATTACAGACAGTCATGCATTTAGTATACATTTATTGCTGCCACAGTGAAACTAGAAAGCTTTCATCCAATACCATGGCACTACATATAACAGTAAATCAACACAAGACTAATTAAAGTACAAGTGTGCAAAAATGGCAAAAAACAGTGCAACACCAGATAGAGCAGAACCATACAGAAACGAGATGGTGCAATAATGACATTGTGTTGTGCAAAAAGACTTTAGCATTGTGCAATAAGTACTTGAGGTAATGGAATGTATAAAGGTGTGTGTCTGCCAGTCTAGTCTCTGAGTTTTCAGGAGTCTGACAGCTTGGAGGAAGAAACTGTTTCGCAGTTTGGCAGTGAGGGCGTGAATGCTCCGGTGTCTCTTGCCAGAAAGTAGGTTGGTGAAGAGTGTGTGTGAGAGGTGTGTGGGGTCCTCCACAATGCTGGTAGGTTTGTGGATGCAGTAGGTTCAATAAGTGTCTGTGATGGAGGAAAGAGAGGCTCCAATGATCTTTTCTCACTTTGTGCTGTATGGTCTTGCGATCTAACACGGTGCTGTTTCCATACCAGACAGTGATGCAGCTGCTCAGGATGCTCTCGACACTCCCTCTGTAGTAGGTGGTGAGAATGGCTGGTGGGAGATGGGCTTTTCTCATCTTTCACATGTGAGACCTGGGCCAATGCAATCGGTCCAGTGTAATTCAATTCAAAGTGACAAAGTAGTCATTGAGACTTTTGTGTTTTTATATTTGTGTAGAACATTTTCAGATCTCTCAGCTGCTCCCTTTATGGGTCTGTGGATCATCTGCCTCCATCTCATCCTACCACTACCCTGCTCATCTGTCACACCAACCCTCTCCATATCCTCCTTTACTACATCCATAAATCACCGTTCATTTTATTATTATTGTGGATTTTGTTTTAAGCCCCTTTTACCTCAGATTTATTTTGGTTGAAAACAAATTGTATGTTTGTGGTATACTTGTTTGAACACAATCCTTTATTTAATCAGTTTCCCCATTTAATCAGAACATGTGAACACTGTCACATGTAGCTAGATGTGAACTATTATTTATCAGTGAGAGCCATTCTTTTTCTACTTTCACTGCTCTAACGTTATTCTGACAGCAAATAGAAAAACGAGATTCTTCAGTGTTCTTTAAACTGTCTCTGCCTGACTGCTACAGTCGCCTACTGTTTGTAAGCTTTAAAAGTTATTTTTATTATTATTTATTGGATTTAATTATTTCACACGTATTTCACGTTATATTTCACACGTTATATTCACACGTGTGAAATAATGCAGCAGCAAACTTTTAATTTTTAAAGAAAACTTAGAGGTTTTCGTCCACTTTACAGATGAACAAGGGAAACTGCAACCAATTACAAAACGGGTTACTTGGACCCTCGCCGAAGGGCAGTACAACTAACCAATGGCATCTGAGATTTGAAATCTAGGCTTTGACCAATCAATCGCTTGCGAGCTGCACGGAAACGGAAGTAACGACCGGAAGTTTACATTAACAGAGAAAGCTAAACGCAGCTAACGCTTCAGCTTCTATTTTAACAAACAAAAAAGGACAATGGTTTGTGAAAAGTGTAGGTATCTCGCCATTCTTCTATCATTTAATTTATTTTAGATCTTCAATTCTAATGTCTTTTTTCCCGTTAAGAGAAGCTCGATGATCCTTAGAAAGCTGGCTAACGCTATGTGATGCTAACTGTTGTTATTACTGTCCTCACTGTTGCTTTGGTTGAGGAAAACATACCTTCACCTTCTAGGCTTATTTCCTTTAAATCCACTGCGCTGTTTTTGTTACATATGCTGGGTTGCTTTTTATCTCCAGGTGAGAAGAAGCTCGGTAAGGTCATCACTCCTGACACCTGGAAGGATGGAGCCCGGAATACAACAGGTGAACAGAGTAAAATCTGGATTTGTTTCAGTTCAATGGCATAATGTCACCAGTGTGCAAGGGCTGCTGGAAGTTTTGGAAGATTAAATAGAAAGATCACAATTAAAAACAACAGAAAATATATAGATAATACAACGGGGAGGGGGAAATTAAGCTTTTAAACCAAAATCTGAAATAGCGTTCAGTTAGTGTGTGATTTCTCTTGGTTTTTTGTACATTCTTAGGAGCATTGACTTAAAATATTAAAAATAAATCATTATATACTAAGTGACTCAAGGAAAGTAGTTTAAATACGTTCATGAACATGAATTTGGGGCTTTTAATGATTTCTTTAACCTTGTTGCTTTTATAGGGTGGAATAATTGTACAGCACAAATCTTGAATGACTTAAAACAAACAAAAGAAAAACAACAATAAGGTTTGTGGCGTAATTCTGGCTGCTTATTTGATTCCATCCACTTTATGCAATCTACCAGTATCACTGGCAGCATGATGCTACCACCAGTCCTTTGCAGTATAAAAGTCACTTCACCGTGGAAATGAACAGTGGTGTTCGAAAAATTTCTAGTTCATGACCAATCTTGTGCCTTGGTGATTCCTCGTTTCCATCCTCATTCAAACCTTGGCAAAGTGCTAGCATATGTAAGTAGTTTGTATTTACATAGAGTTGTTTGAACTGACGATTTTGGAGTCCACAGTGGTTTAAAATTGCTCCAAGAAAAGTACCTAATTTGTGTAAATCTACAGTTCTGTTTCTTAGATCTTCACAGAGTTCCTTTGACTTTCCCATTGTTCTGAGTATTGATGACTCCAATGAGTGCTGTAAAACAAATTATTTTTGTGTTAGCAAAGCGAAACTACCAGTTGTAGTCAATCATGATCACTAAGGAGAAGTTAAGAGGTTTTGGCCTTGTCAGGTTAAAATACACCGTAGAACATTCAGCACCATTTATTGAAAAACTTCTGCGTGTATATTTTTGATCCTGTATGAATACTTTTGACCCGGTGTGGATTAGAGAAAATCCAAACCTGTTTTTTTGTTTTTGTTTTTTAAAGTCATTCAAGATGTGTTCTGTACAATTATACCCTTGGAAAAGGAACAGTTGAAAGAAATAATTTGAAGTCCAAACTTACTATTACTATTATTCAGAATGTACATACATTTACTTTGGGGATGATCTGATATTCTCTTTTCTTTTCTTTTAAACCGGTGATATTAACTCAAGATTATAAACCTACAATCATCTCTGACTTGCATATCTACAGGGCTTTTATCTGCAGTTTATGGAGGACATGGAGTGTAACATAACATACCAGCAGACCAAATCACAAACGTCCATACAAGATTGCCGAACAACCAAGGCATTTATTTACAATCAATTTACAGTAATAAAGTAAACAGAAAACCCCCCACTTATTTTTATTGCTAAAAAAGAAAAGAAGCACTAAGTTACATGTCAAAGCCTACGCAAAGACAAAGCCTACACTCCCTGTCTGGCCACAAAAGCTTCTGCTAACATACAGGTGAATTTAACCAAACACAACAGAACAGTGCAGGTCCCACAGGTTTGCCACAGTTCAACTCCCAAGATCACTATAAGTAATCCTGAATCAACATGCATGTCTTAGCTCGGTAACTAAATGGAAAGGGGCACTTACTGCTGGAGCTAATTACATGGAATTTTGCAAACAAGCATAATCCCGTTCAGCTCTGGCGTGAGGTGTGAGAGAACTGCAACAAAGACAGGCAAGAGCAGCTTTCTTTCATGAAGTGGCCAAACGACCGGAGGGCATAGCAGACACATAGAGAACTCCACTGATGTATCATGAGATTAGAAAGTAAATTTCTTTTAAATGGTTGAATATGTTTTAAACATTTATACACGTTATAACGTGACTTTGTGAACTTTAAAGGTTCTCATTTTGGTCCAATTTTTAGAATTTTACTTTTAAAGTTAACCTTTACTAAATTCTTACCACTAGATGACACTCTTTAACCATTAATTGTTTATGTAAGTGCTGAAGTGAGAAACAAGGAAATACCAGGTTTGCCCTGAGATTAGTGTGGTACAATGGTTAGCAGTGTCACCGTACTACAAGAAGGTTCTGGGTTCAAACTTCTTCTGGGAGCTGATGTGTCTTCCACAGAATGATAACATGCTTGTTAGGTTGACTATAAATCAGTTGTAGATGTGGAATTGAGAGTGAAAAACTGTCTCTCTCTGGTGGCTGTGTCTGCTGTACCGTGTATGCCATGCTATGACAGTTGGATAAGTGGTTAGGAAAACACTGATAGATGGCCTGAGATCTGCCAGTTATGACGGGCTAATCACACAGAGCAAATGTGTTGTTATTCTAAGGTGAACTGAGCCTAAGCACTGAGGACTCGATGAAGGCTATAACTATAAGGCTATAACCTTTTGTTTTGTTTTTTTTGTAAATATTTTTATTGAAAAAAGAAAACAACACAGTATTTGCAGTTACGGAAATACAATTAACCGATACTTATATATATCTGCGAGAGGTTTGCTTAGCATAGGGGATCTAGCCTTAGGACCCTTAGGGCCCAGGCAGGAATCGAACTTGTGATCCTCTGCTCCAAAGGTGTGTAGTCTAACCACTATGCTGTCCAGCTGCTCGCTTGCTTGCTCGCTCTCTCTCTCTCTCTATCTATCTATCTATCTATCTATCTATATATATATATATATATATATATATATATATATATATATATATATATATATATATATCCATCCATCCATCCATCCATCCATCCATCTTCATCCGCTTTATCCGGGGCCGGAGATATAATCTCTCCAGCGTGTCCTGGGTCTGCCCCGGGGCCTCCTCCCGGTGGGACATGCCTGGAACACCTCACCCAGGAGGCGCCCAGGGGGCATCCTTGTCAGATGCCCAAACCACCTCAGCTGGCTCCTTTCGATGTGGAGCAGCAGCTGCTCTACTCTGAGCCCCTCCCGGATGGCCGAACTTCTCACCCTATCTCTAAGGGAGAGGCCAGCCACCCTTCGGAGGAAGCTCATTTCTGCCGCTTGTATCCGCGATCTCGTTCTTTCGGTCACTACCCACAGCTCGTGGCCATAGGTGAGGGTAGGGACGTAGATCGACCGGTAAATTGAGAGCTTCGCTTTTACACTCAGCTCCCTCTTCACCATGACGGACCGGTGCAGCGTCTGCATTACTGCAGCTGCAGCCCCAATCCGTCTGTCGATCTCTGGCTCCCTTCTCCCATCACTCGCGAACAAGACCCCGAGATACTTGAACTCCTCCACTTGGGGCAGGAACTCATCCCTATATATATATATATATATATATATATATATAAGTTTTTACAGGAGTTTAACAGTATAATAAAGGGTTGCCACTTGTGGAAAAATTTGGCTGTGCAACCTCTCGACGTATATTTAATTTTTTAAATATACGTTAGTTAGTTGAATATAAATATTCAACTAACTTCTTAGTTGAATAGCCATGCATTATAAGAATACATAACTGATTTGACCTCACTTTCATGTTAAAGTTTCCAAAACCATCCAAGCCTCAAGCAGGCTGTTGTAACCCTGTTGTTGAATTCGTATTTGCCGAACCACGCGGGAATGAGGAAGACCGTACCCTCGCTATAGCCTGTTCACAAGACTCCTCATGTATTTGAATTCCAAGTCTCCTTCCCATGTACACTTAAGCTTAACGTTAGAGTGGTTACTAAAAGACAGGATAGTATCATAGAGTTTCGAAATGGTTCCTCTGTGATGAGGAATAAATGATAACGTAGTTTCCCACTGCTGTTCTGGAGGTAAAGAGGGGAAATTTGGGAAACTCTTGGCAACAAAATTTCAAATTTGAAAATGGCAAAACAAATGGGTAATAGGGAGATCGTAACGAGAAGACAAATTGGGAAAATTATCGATAACACCATCCACATATAAATGTTTGAACTGTTTTATACCCTTGTCACACCACACTGAGAATGTTGAGTCCAAGAGTGAAGGGGGAAACAAATAGTTGTCGCTTAGAGGACCCGAGGAAGATAGCATTACAAAATTAAAGTGCCGTCTAAACTGAAACCAGATTTTGAGTGTGTTAAGAACCACCTGATTATCAGTATACAGAGAGGGTTTTACGGATAAAGAGGAATAGAGCAAGGCTGGTATAGAAGAGCCCTTACATGATGATAGCTCCAATTTACACCACGAGGAACCAGAAGATTTTAGCCAGTAGCAAAGTTTATGGATGTAAGCTGCCCAGTAGTAGGCTAGAAAATTAGGTAATGCAAATCCTCCACTAAATCTGCATCGCTGCAGTAAAGTTTTAGAAACCCTAGGTGGCTTCCCTCCCCAAATGAAAGAACCAATAATCTTGTCCAGTGAAACAAAGGCTATAACTTTTAATGTAAAGCTACTCTCAAGAACACATCTTATTAGCATCTGTTACTGGTAATTACAGAAAAAACATGAAAGGAAAGAATAAAGATTTTTACCCACTTAGCTGATATCAATCATTGGTCTATGAGAACAGTTAACTGAGATCCAGTGCTTTCTGGTTTGTATAACCTTTCTCTTCATATTTGAAGTGGGCAATAAACTGTACATTAATCAATCAGTGTCCCTGTTGCACGGGCTAGACATTTTTTTTTTTGGCCAGACACCATGCACTATAAGTAACATTAGGCAGTTAGCACATGGCAGACATTACCAATGACCTAGCTCATCTTTCCAGTGCAAAAGCACAGAAGCACAAAGAAAAATGTCAGTTCAGCATAATTTATCCCTTTACTATAACCCTGCAGTCCTGTAAAAACTAACACCCTTACTGTAGGAATTAAGAGGGTAGGTAGCATTCAGGGACTGATAATCAAATCCATTTAGTTTTGGTTTGATCATCAGCAAGTGTGAGCATCTCTATAAAAGCATAGGTTTTAGCAGTTTGCTTGTCTGGAGCATTCAGGTGTATTTTAACATGATGCCAAGGAAGAAAGATGTCAGCAATGATCTTAGAGAAGCATTTGTTGCTGTTCATCAGTCTGTTTATAGTTTGCTCATTCTACAGTGATTAGAAATTATTATAAAGTGGAAAACTTTCAATCTTCCCAGGAATGAATGTGCCTGCAAATTCACACAAGACCAGAAGAAAGCCTCTTTTCTCTAACACAAACATGGCAGCACAGCTTAGGTTTGCCAAGTTGCATCTGAACAAACCAAAAGACTTTTGGAGCAAGGTTCTTTGCACAGAAGAGATCAGAATAGCCATAATGCGTAACACTGTGCATGGAGAAAATCAAACACAACTTGTCAGCACAAACACGATGGGGAAGGAGTTATGATCTGGGGTTGTTTTGCAGCCACAGGACCTGGTCACCTTGCAGTCATTGAGTTGATCATAGACTTATCTGTGAGGCCCTCTGTCCAACAGCTAAAATCTGGCTGATGCAACAGGACAATGATCCCAAGAGCAGCAGCGAATCTACAGCTGAATGTCTGAAAAGTAAAACAATCAAGGTTTTGCAATGGCCCAGTCAAAGTCCAGACCTCTACCTAATGGAAATGCCACTATGCATAAACACATGCCTGAATCATGTTGTTCACTTAGGTTTTTATACACAATTTATCCATTTCTGCTTAGTTTTTGTTCAAGGAAAAAAATCACACAGTGTAAGATGTGTTGTTGTTCATCTGATGTTGTTTTTGAAGTTTTTATTTATGTCCTGATCTGCAAAAGCTTAGAACTGATAGATGGGGCACTTTCTTTTCACAAGTGTAGGCTGAGTGGTGATACAGGACTACCGGCCTGCACAGAAGCTTTTTTTGTGGTTTTAATGTGATGTTACTTTAATGATGATGTTTGATTGGATCCTTTCTGCTTTTTCCAATCAGAGAGTGGTGGGCGCAAACTAAATGAGAATAAGATGTTGACTTCTAAGAAAGCCAGGTGAGCGCCATCAGCGTCTCTATTTTCACATAGAAGACCTACATACTTTCTCGCATGAAAATCACCATTTTAACTTGCTACAGTGGGGCAAAAAAGTATTTAGTCAGCCACCGATTGTGCAAGTTCCCCCACTTAAAATGATGACAGAGGTCAGTAATTTGCACCAGAGGTACACTTCAACTGTGAGAGACAGAATGTGAAAAAAAAATCCATGAATTCACATGGTAGGATTTGTAAAGAATTTATTCGTAAATCAGGGTGGAAAATAAGTATTTGGTCACCTCAAACAAGGAAAATCTCTGGCTCTCACAGACCTGTAACGTCTTCTGTAAGAAGCTTTTCTGTCCCCCACTCGTTACCTGTATGAATGGCACCTGTTTGAACTCATCATCTGTATAAAAGACACCTGTCCACAGCCTCAAACAGTCAGACTCCAAACTCCGCCATGGCCAAGACCAAAGAGCTTTCGAAGGACACCAGGAAAAGTATTGTAGACCTGCACCAGACTGGGAAGAGTGAATCTACAATAGGCAAGCAGCTTGGTGTGAAAAAATCAACTGTGGGAGCAATCATCAGAAAATGGAAGACATACAAGACCACTGATAATCTCCCTCGATCTGGGGCTCCACGCAAGATCTCATCCCGTGGGGTCAAAATGATCATGAGAACGGTGAGCAAAGATCCCAGAACCACACGGGGGGACCTGGTGAATGACCTGCAGAGAGCTGGGACCAAAGTAACAAAGGTCACCATCAGTAACACACTACAACGGCAGGGAATCAAATCCCACAGTGCCAGACGTGTTCCGCTGCTGAAGCCAGTGCATGTCCAGGCCCGTCTGAAGTTTGCCAGAGAGCACATGGATGATACAGCAGAGGATTGGGAGAATGTCATGTGGTCAGATGAAACCAAAGTAGAACTTTTTGGTATAAACTCAACTCGTCGTGTTTGGAGGAAGAAGAATACTGAGTTGCATCCCAAGAACACCATACCTACTGTGAAGCATGGGGGTGGAAACATCATGCTATGGGGCTGTTTTTCTGCCAAGGGGACAGGACGACTGATCCGTGTTAAGGACAGAATGAATGGGGCCATGTATCGTGAGATTTTGAGCCAAAACCTCCTTCCATCAGTGAGAACTTTGAAGATGAAACGAGGCTGGGTCTTCCAACATGACAATGATCCAAAACACACCGCCCGGGCAACAAAGGAGTGGCTCCGTAAGAAGCATTTGAAAGTCCTGGAGTGGCCTAGCCAGTCTCCAGACCTCAACCCCATAGAAAATCTGTGGCGGGAGTTGAAAGTCCCTGTTGCTCGGCGACAGCCCCAAAACATCACTGCTCTCGAGAAGATCTGCATGGAGGAATGGGCCAAAATACCAGCTACTGTGTGTGCAAACCTGGTAAAGACCTATAGTAAACGTTTGACCTCTGTTATTGCCAACAAAGGTTATGTTACAAAGTATTGAGTTGTATTTTTGTTATTGACCAAATACTTATTTTCCACCCTGATTTACGAATAAATTCTTTACAAATCCTACCATGTGGATTCATGGATTTTTTTTTCACATTCTGTCTCTCACAGTTGAAGTGTACCTCTGGTGCAAATTACTGACCTCTGTCATCATTTTAAGTGGGGGAACTTGCACAATCGATGGCTGACTAAATACTTTTTTGCCCCACTGTAATTCATTACAGCCATGGCGCTAACTTTACTGCATCTGTAGTTATGTGTCTATAATTCTTTCCCATGGCAGGTTCGACCCTTACAGCAAGTCCGGCTTTGCTATCTGCAGGATCTGCAAGAGCTCAGTTCATCAGGCTGGATCACACTACTGCCAGGGCTGTGCATACAAGAAAGGTACAAAGTCGCACTGCTTACCATGCAGGAATGCTACTGTGGGTCCAAAACTTGAATGCATTTATTGCTTTCAGCAGATTCTAACAAAACTGCCTCTCTGCATGATACACAGATCAATACACAGATGTTCTTTGTAAACATTATACTTGTAGTCTTGCTTTTCTTCACAGCTTTAAGCTCTGAAAACCATTAAGCAACTGCTTCTGACACATCTACTTATTTTTCTTTTTTTGTCTTTAAATTGAGGCAAAAATGCTCAGATTAGGATGTGGCAATAGCTGGGAATGTGAGAGGACTCTGACCTGCGGTGGGCTTTTCCCCCTCTTTAATCTATTTTATATCTACTAAAGGTCTTGGACTAGATCTTTGTTCTTGAGTCAGTCAGATCAATGAACAGTCCCTCTTCCGTAGTTCTGAAGTCAGCATTTGCCTGAGTGGTCTAAGATTTAATCTTTCAAGAAGATTAGTTTAACAGTTCAAAGGTAGCATGGCTGACAGTGCTAGCTGTTTACATTAGATAATACAAATGACATTACGTCTCAAAAGGTATAGATGTTGATCTTCATGTTACTTACATGGTCCAGTGTGGCTACAGGTTATCAGGCCAGATAAAGAAGCAAGGGGCAAATATAATAACAAATACAAAGGATGAGTAGGGCAAAGTACAGTGCATGACAGCTTCATTCCCACGTGGTTCGGCAAATACGCATTCAACAACAGGGTTACAAAAGAACAGCCTGCTTGAGGCTTGGATGTTTTTGGAAACTTTAACATGAAAGTGAGGTCAAAACAGTTATGTATTCCTATAATGCATGGCTATTCAACTAAGAAGTTAGTTGGGCCAGATTTTCAAACCGAGGAATTTATCTGGGGCAGATACTTTTTAGCAGCCAGTAAGCAGCAGATCATGATCAATTTCAAAACCACACAACTGTATTGAAAAACATGTAATTTTTTATTCCTTTTCCCCCTGTAAATCTGGTGACCTCTCACAAATGCACACCAAAAGGTCCATTAAAAAAAAAAAAGGGAGCTATAACTAAACTATTTTTTTGCACATTTGAAATACTAATAATAAAAAAAAAAACATTTTGATAATTCCCTTTCAAATTAAAATAAATATTTTGCTGACCACTCACTTTTCCTGCCATGGATGGAGCCCCATCTGTCACAAGTAGGGCTGGGCGATCTGACCCAAAAGTCATATCTCGATATTTTTTAGCTGGATGGCGATATAAGATATATATCTCGATTTTTTTTTTTTTTAAAGCCACAAGTTAAGAACAAAAAGAGAGTTCTTAGTCACACTGTGTGCCAGATGTCACACGGGCACTTTTATTTACATACAGCGTAGATGTACATGAAGAAATTACTCAAAAATAAATTATCAGCATTTATTAAATAATCATGGGCCATAAATAAAAGAAAACAATGTTGTTTTTGTGCATAACAAAAAGCTCACAATTGTGCAGTCAAAATGTAAACTAATAGACGCTGAGCATAATAACAAAGAGACAGATTTCACAGCTGCACCACGTCTCTGAACAGGTGCCATTTGTGGTCCTTATACACACACAGTACGTATCACTCCGCGAGGCTCCTCCTCGGTAGCCGTAATCCTCCGACAATCCATCAAGCGGTGCAGCTCCGTAGTTTAGCAAAGTCATATTAAAACATTTTTTGACAGATTGCTGAGCGCTGTGTACCACATAAAATCGGTTCGCGGTCAGTAAGCACAACCAGAATTCATACATAAGGTGCACTGTCGATTTTTGAGAAAATGAAAGGATTTTAGGCCGTGCAGCCCCTCCGGGCTGCATGTCTTTAGCGCGGTTAGCTCGTTAGCGCTGTTAGCTCGCTAACACGTTGACGCCGCCCAGCCCCACGCACGGTAACTCGCTAACGGAGATTTTCCGCTGTGTTCAGTGAAGGAGAGGCGAGTCCGAGTAACGTTGCGTAGAGACAAAAGTGGACGAAAGAGAGGCAAACCTGCGGCTCCACAAGTATAATTATAACGTAACATAGACTATATCGATATAAACGATATTGTCACATCTTATATCTCGTATGAAAATATATCGATATTTTTAAAAAACTCGATATATCGCCCAGCCCTAGTCACAAGTATACAGACACGCTTCATTTCCAGACCATTTTCCTCAAAAAGAGCTGAAATCTTCTCAAACATTATTTCGCCAGCTGTGTGTCCCTCTAACGGTAATAGCCGAGCAATTTTGCATCCAAAAACCAGACATATATGCACAACTGTGCAATATCAGTTCTGTCTGTGAACCCATATCCTGCTATCCGGTTGTTCAGTGATGACGCGACGAATCCTACTTCCGGGTCTAAAGTAGTCTGCGTTTAATATGGCTTTTGTGTTGTTAACATGTTTAATGTTATGTATTTTCTTCTATTTGATCTCAAAAAGCTCCTAAAACAGTCAGTGATCCCTGTTGACCTCCCTCGGCTTTTATTACCGCTAATCATTTATTTAAGCTCAGTTTTTAAAACCTTAGGATGTAACTACAGCCCAGCCCATGCAGCAGTATATGAATGACTAACCTCGTATTGTGGATGGATTATCTCAGTTGTTCTCCTGGCTGAAGTTTGGTCCTTTTACAGCATCCTGCCATGCAATTACATTTGTTTCTGACCACCGAGAACACTCACGTTAACTTTTATCGAGTGGGAAAAAAAGTTAGCTTGTTTATATTATGCTAACATAGCTATGTCGCTAGCGGTCACGTAGCACATCATTATATACCAGCTAGCCCAACTTCAGTAACCCTGCAAACGTCACTGCTGTTTAGTTTTCTGTCTTCATTTATGTTGGAAGTGATAGCAGAGCTGTACGTTTTAATTTGTTTCCAAAACCCCGCAGTCAGGACATGCTATATTGTATTTAGATAGAAGCTAGCGAGCTAACTCCCTGCTAACTTCTAACTCCGTTAAATGTCATAAATTCCGTTTTCATGGATGCCTGGATGTTAAACTCAATTGTTACACCTGGTAGAGCAGAACGCTGATCATTTTATTAAAGATGAAAGACTTTAGACAGTTTTTCAACTCTCAGTAATGCCACAGTGATCGTTTGATATATGGACCTGCAGCGGAGTTTAGACCCAGACACGGCTAGTGACGTCAGACTGAACAACCGGATAGACATTACATCAGTTTTCTTCAGGTCATCTAACAGCATTTCAAACTTGTCTGACGCCAGAACTTAAACTCTACGAATATTTGAACTGTCTGACAGGGGTACGCTTTTAATAGCAGATGTCACACTTTAGTTTTTTCGTCACTTATCACCGCATCCACCACAGCCAGCATGCAGTATTTCACTGTTTCAGAATCTGTGAAAGGCCTTTTCTTCTTCGCCAAGAACCAAACACGAAGGGAAGCTGCTGCAGCTCTCTCTTGGGCTGTACAGGACCCTCACCATGGTAGTACAACTCCGGTTGTAAGATTATTAAACTCGCAATTAAACTTTGCAGCCCTCTCCTGAGATTGCTCTGGAAAGTTTGTGTAGAAAGTCTGGTGTTTGTCATTGTGGTGCCTTCGTACGTACCGCAACACACTCACTGCAAATTAAACAAATAGGTTTGGCATTTGGATTTGGCGGTAAAATGAATAAGTATTTGTCAGTCCAGGCAGGGTTAAACCAACAGTTTTCATTGTCAATTTTACACTTTTGGACTGAGAAAGACATGCTGTTGTCACATCATACGATGATAGTTTAATATGTTTACATCACGGTGTATTGTGGGTTAAATATTGCTAGGCTACTAGGAGTGTTGCATTCACAGTCTACACTACACTGTAGGAATTTTTAATTTTTTTAAATTAATTAATTAATTAATTTTTTGCGTTTTCTCTGTGTTTCTGCCAGGACCACAGGCAGGGCCACTCGCTGGTTGATTCTGGGCCGCCATTTGAATAGGCTTGTTATAATGCCTTGGAGAAGTTGTGCTTTTGACCTTCTGTTTTGGCTATCGGTCATTTCATCAGATGCCTCACATTTTCCTGGGGAAAAAAACTTTGAGGAAATATGCACTTCTTCATCAGAATTATGCAAAATTTTAGGTCTCTACTGTCATTTCTTATTTGCCTGCCCTTTGTGCTTTTTCTGTCATTGAACAGGGAAAATTGGAGAAAAACATGCTTTCGGCAGGACATTAAGAACTCGCTAGAGAAACAATAATGCTCCCAGATTTTCCACCAGATGCCTTTTGGAGTCTGGAACCCTGAGCTGGGGCATATTGCAGATAAAAGGACCTCTGGTCTTCCTCAGGAATTGATGTGATCAAAAAGCATAGTTACAGGAGAGTTAATATTTAACTTAAACTCATCAGTTTGATAGACGGAGCTGATGCTGCTGTTTTCTGTTCACAGTTCAGTTCTGCTGCCCCAAAGAGGCCAAAAACCTCTGATAAAATAATGATGCTTGCTTAAACCATTTTTGCATTGTTCTTTTCTCTCTCTGTTGTGTCCAGGAATCTGTGCAATGTGTGGAAAGAAGGTTTTGGACACCAAGAACTACAAACAGACGTCTGTGTAACTGCATGCTGATCAGGGAGAGGCTCCACACGTGAATAACGGACTGAAAGAGAGGTGGCTTTGTTTGCTGGAGCTGTTACAGTGGCCATACGCAGGCCATCTCTAAATACACCACCCGTTATCGCTTGTTTCTGCAGTCAGCACTCTCAGACTTTTCCTGTATTTTAAATTCAGTTCTTTCCTTTTCAAGATGTTAATTTCTGTATGTAATATATGCCGTGTTGCTTTTGTTATGTGAAATAAAGCTTCCACTACGAGGACATCTGACCGGGTCGTTTTGTCTCCTTGCCTTCAGACATAAAGTGTTTAAATTTAGCCCGTGACGCACATTTGTCTCATATGCCTGAAATAATCAGTTTATTCTGACATAATCATATTTGGAAACGGTCAGGTGTGACCCCTCTGCCCCCCCCCATCCCCTCAACTGCTTTCAGAAAAAGAGGTTAGAGTTCATAAGCTCATAAGTTGATATTTAAAGGGCTCGCTCTCCCCCAGGCCTTTAGCAACATGTGCACATTTTTTTAACGTGTCCTTATTAATTTATACTGCCGGTCAACAAGATACAAACGGCCTTAGTTTCTGGGTAATCTACAGCAGGTAACTCTCAGATATGACTGATGTAAATGAGTCAGCTGTTCATAGCTATGTTTAGCAGAGCTTTAAAATACAAAAAACATTATCAAGAGACAGTTATATCATTCTGGACAGGGGAAATGTTTTAACAAATCCATGTTATTCGTTTAACTAAACCCAGGCTAAATGTATATATTCATAAGATTAAGTTAAATAAGTCGCATACTCGTACCTGGGTGATTTGGTGTGCCACTTTGTGTCTCAGTATGGAGACACAAAGTGGCTCTAGCTTTTAAAAAGTCTGGATGCATTAAGATGAATCCATTAACCACTACACAAAGGACCCACATACAGTACATGCTATTTACTACTGCAAAATGAAAAAACAGTGTCCTGTCCATTCCCATATTTTTTAAATATATGAACAAACTGGAACTGCCAATTACACTTTAAAAAGAGAAGATTTCCCTCGTTTTATTGTGTTCGAGGCCTTGCTGGATGTGGCTCGTTATCATTTATCATATGTTGACATTCAAAGAGAAAACAAGAGAGAATATGGAAACATACCAACTGTTGGGGACTTTAGCAGCATGGCTGTAGTGGCAGAGCATCAGTCATTGGGTCACCGTCAGAGCAGAACCGAGGACATCTGGTTCACCTCACTTTACTGTCTCAGGGAGAGTAGCACAATCACAAAGTCACTTATGTGCACCGATTCACTTACACTAGTACATACGGTGTCCACAAAACAGAGATTATGAACTAGGATCCGCAGTCAACCTGTTAAACTCCTATTTAAAACTATACTTTAATATAATATATATCAGTCATACACCTATAAACAGGCCCAAGTTTAGAGTCTATACAATACAATCAAAGCCAAAAAGCCTGCTTTAAACTACATCAGGAACCGGCCTGGGGAATGACAATGATCACAGACAAGCCTATGAGCTATGAGTTTGAGGCAGACCATATAGGTAATGAACTCTCTTCCACAGGTGCTACTGTGTATTTAAGAAAGGGACAAAGCTTCATAACACAGTAATAACTGAAGAGCGTTTATAAGTCCAAATCAGCTGAGTTGCTCACAAATATCTCTCATTCATATATTAATAAGAAAATAGGTTTATACTAGATAAGAATTTATTTAACTTTGGCAACTTATAGCACAACTAAAAATATTTTCAGTGTTTCTAGGCTACTTATTGCCATTACTTTACTTGGGAACATGCAAATAAATATGGTATATGCTGCAAATACTGCATTTAATATACACCAACCTTAAGGCCGCCTATGTTATCCTGGCAATATTCTTTCATGCTAATAAAAAACTGACTTTAACTACTAATGATGACATAGGCCATGATAATTAACACCCATCTATAATAATATTGATAAAAAATACAATAAATGTGCCGACTTTATATTCAGCTTTAGCTTAGCTTTAGCTTAGCAACAGGGTCAAATTCTGACAAGCCACCTATCTAAGGTTAAAACCCCCCCCCAAAAAACCGATATAAGCCCTGATCAATCCTCTCTACATATTAATGAAGCAGCCAATGTTCTACCTTGTGCATAATTACGCACCCCTTTCCTATTGGTGACGCAGGCACTATCGATCCTGAAGCTGCCTATTTAACATGGGCGAGCAGCTGGAAGCATCGGACACGACCTGGGCTCCTGAAGGCTGCAGTCACCGGTGAGTCTTGCTTACTTCTTCTTATAGACAGATTTCTGGGCACTAAAAACTTTACTTTTCTTTCTCTAGTGTTTAGACCTGTGTTGGTGCAGAAACAGGGTCAAGGCTATTGTTAAGACTAAATAAGCAGTGGCGTGTCCAGCGGGGTGGCCTGGGAGGGCAGACTGGCCACCCCAGGTGCCACCACAAAGGCAAAACAATAAAATTCAATCAAATATCAAATGTACGATTATGTTTTAACGGTGAAGCTCAGATATCCGAGTGTAAGTGAATGCAGCATCGGCTTCTGCGCTATGTGCATCACGTTAGCAAAGGTAAGCACGAAAGTACGGAAGCGTAGAGCTGCCACCCAGGCAAAAGAAAAATACAAGTGTATCACGTTATAAGGTGATACACTTGTATCACCTTATAACGTAAGACAGCACTGCAGGAAACAATTTTTCGGTGAAAGAAAATGAGGACAGAATAAATGTAAGTAATATTAAGTTTGTTGAGTTTAGTAAACTTCGGTGAAATTAGAATACCAAAGAAAAAATAACACTTAAAGAATTATTGCAGCCGTGGATTATATCAGACAGTAGGCTACTGAGGGCAGCTAACATAAGAGTTATGAGTTATAAGATATAATCTAAGTCGTAACATTGCTGTATGGAGCTGCAGATTTGGTTGCAGGTTAACATAGCTGGACTGGCCATCGGGCATACCGGGCATATGCCCGGTGACTTATTTTTTATTTTTATTTTTGTAATGGCATGAACAATGAGAGGTGGTGTATTGGCCAGATGCAGGTCGATGTGTAAAAAGAACTCAGTTGTTTGGTGGTGGCTATGACGGGGCTTCCACAGAGGCCAGCAGGTGGATGAGGGAAGGGGAGGCAGGAGGAGAGCCCCGAGGCAGCCGCCGAGTGTCAGCTGAACTGAACTTCAGGTAAGAAGTTATGACCTGCAGTCTATCTGGGTCAGATATAAACCAAGTTTAGGTGGAGTTTATTTTCGTTGTGCTGACTTTTTACCGTCAGTTACAATAACTCGTACTGCGTTCTAGCCAGCTTGATGGAGTTTTTATACAGTACAGCTGGGTGGGTGCTATGATGTTACTGATAGTGAACTTTATTTTATTCATAAGGTTCGTTAGTAGAGTTGCCAACGGCTCCTTAAAAAAAATGGAATGGTCCCTCATTCAGAGAAAATATTATGCCTTTCCTATTGAGCTGAGAAGAGACGCAGTTTGTCCCGTACTCTCACTATAATGAAAAAAAGACACAAAGCTGGATTTATTCTGTCGTTACGCTGCACAGCTGCCTCTTCTTCTCTCATTCTCTCCCCCTGCCTCTCCTGTTGCTACTTCAATCATGAAACTGATCAGTGATCAGCTGATCGGCTTTTCTCTCTTGTTTGTTTATCGCCCACTTTGCGCCAGAAAGAGGAAACCAGCAGATGTCGCGCTAAACAACAGCTGCACGTTTAAGCTTGATCAGCTGTTGTTAGAATTTATTTAATATTAATTTCTAGTATCAGCTGATGTTTGCTGGAGCCACAGCTGTAAAGCTGCTGGTCATGATGTCGGTTTGTATATGTGGTGAGAGGGAAACATGAAGATGAAACCAGGAGATGTCCTTACTGAATCATCAGAGCTGAACAGGTGATGGAGAAACAGGTTTACCTTTTAGGTGACATGAATGAGTTGAAGTTATGAACTGTTTCTGAGAGACAAATAACACCAGGATCCTTTTCTAAGCAGCTGACAGCTGGTAACTGTGCAGGGGCGAGTCTAGCAAAGTGTTGCCAGGGGGGCAGGTAGGGCATTAACAGGGAGAGGGGGGCACAAAGAAATACTTTTCTTTCTTATTCTCATTTAAAATATCTCACTTTTATTAAACAATTATCTAAATCTTACAACCAAAGTTTTTATCTGACGTAAAATGTATAGAAATCATACATATACCAACAAGACTGTACATCACTGTCACAACAGGGTTTGTTTTCAGTCAAAGTCTTTATGGTTTTAATACCTGGTGGGCCGGTCTCTAGTCAAAATGCCCGATTTTCTGTCCCAGTCCAGTCCTGCAGGTTAATACTGGCAGTGTCACCATGCCAGCTGACTGTATTTCATCATCAGCCAGTGTTGTTCTTTATCAATATTACCAAAGTTTACCATAAGGCAGCATATAAAGTATTTACTTGCTTTCAGGTTTTATTCAAATGTTAGTCTTTTCAGTTGTTTCCCCACTTTTTTCCTGTTTCCAAATCAAACACCAGTTTGTGAGGAGATTATCTTCTTTTTTTAACAGGCACATAAAGTTTTACATTGGCATTGGCTAATTTGTCAATTGTTTGTTACAAATGTTCATATTTTAATATTCAAAAATGTTTTTGCCCAAAACATATGTGCACAACATGTCAGTAAAAATACTATGCAAATATTGATGTCCTTGACTGCTGAATAAACACTGACTGATTGTATCTCTTGTACTTTATCAACGCAGTATCTAAAAACTTTGCACCGTAGTGGTTAAAATCTCATTCTAATAAGAGTTAAAAGTGCATTCGGTTGTTAGGTTTATAGGGTTATTGAATTATGGTTAACGGTTGGTAGAATTTTTTTTAAACATTATCTGCCAATTACATCTGCCACCCTTCTCCAAATCTGTGCCCCTACCTGGCCCCCCCAACAAAAATTTTCTAGACGCGCCACTGTAAATAAGTACTAGCTTCTATTTTGTCCCTGAGATTTATTTCCCCAGCATAAAGTAGTGTTGGTGTTAGCAGTGGTAGCTTAGAGATGGCAAACCTACAATAAAAAGTAACATGGATTAACAACTCTGTGCACTGGGATGGTGTAGATTGTGAGCACAGAATCTCCTCACCAGGTTTCGTTTTGTTTCTGTAGTTTTCCGAGTGAGAGCCTGTGCTAAAGCTAGCTGTGCACCACTTCTTAGTTACCTCTTTTAGTTCTACAGAAATTTTTTTGTTTGTCCCATCTGCTCCAAGTAGCCCCGTTAGAGGTGCGCTTTGCCCCCTGTGGTCCGAGTCTTCCCGGTCAGCCGTTAGACTCTGTTCCTGCTACTCTTAGCGAACCTTTAGCTTCCGCTTGGTTGCTACTGCAAAGACTTACTGCTGATGTAGAAATTTAAATCTTTCATTACTAAATCACTTGACTTAGTTTTACTTCTAACTATGAAAGAATGTGAGGAGAATCCAGCTAAGGTGACACAGTGACCATTACAGATGTGTCTGAAGCCACAAGGCCCGCCCATAATGCCTAGGCTGCCGCCAATGCTGAAAATTCCCACCACAGTACCCAAATGTGCAATGAGAACAGAGACAGGGACAGTGCAGGGAAGTGCTCACATGCATTTAGCGTGTGAACGATAAATTAATTTTTTTATAATCTGACATTCTTAGCTCTCTCCCTAAACAAAAACAGTGAGTGCAACGTTAAAACTCAATCCTATAAGTTATTATTTTATCCACAGTAACTTTAAGAATATTTGAGTATACATCTGTTAGCTGGTGCAACTCCTTCTGATTCACAGGTTTCTTATATGACTTATAAAACTGTCTTCCAAAAGTTTTACCCATTTAGTAGGAGTTTCTCTATCTGTACTACACTGCTATTTTCTTTTAGGTCTTTTAGTTTTCCTTACAATCCACAAGCCTGTTGCATAGCTTGTAGCTTTTTGGGTGAATATGACTGTATATAAAAATATCTGCAGGAAAACTAGACCCTTGAAAATAATTAAAATAACTGAAACAGTTTTGTGAACTTGGAAAAATTAAATATAGTAAAAAAAAAATGTAGAGGAAGTTTTAGTATTTGTTAGTTTGGTAAAATTTTACCACAATTTCCCTGATGAGGTTTTGAGGGATATGTTTATTGACAATCTGGATATCTACAAGACTGTGAGACAACTGCTTTAAAAAAAGGCGTGTTTTTATTTTTATTTTTTTTAAAAAGCAATATTTTAATAAATTCTATTTCTGACATGCACCCTCCAAACTAAAAGTTAACATTTTCAAACAATAAAAACTAAATTGAAACAAAAAACCTGCTCTGCACTTAAAAAAAGCAAGACTAAATCAAAATAAAGTTATTAGTCCAATCAGTGTCAAACAATGGTCTGAGTTTTACATGAGTTCACAGTTGTGTGCACAGAGAAAAGGGCTCAACAGAGAGCTTTAGAGGACTTGAGTACTTAGAGTGAGAGTGGAGGATGTGTGCTTGCCTGGCCTGACAGGCTGTTGTTAGGCAGTTGTTAACAAAATCTAATATCCAGTGACATATGTAGTTTGACCACCACCTTATTTGGAATGATAGCGTTGTTGCTGAGCTGTAGTCAACAAAGAGCAGAGAGATATAACTCATTTGGCTTCATTTTTCCCATTTGTCTAGTGTGTTGGGTGTTTGCTTCTGAAGATTCTTGAAAGGTCTTGTGAATTGTGGGTCTTATTTCATATCATATCTTATTTGTTCCACAGTATGAACGCTCTACATACTTACAATCTTATATAATGTAAATAGAATAGTTCAAACACACAACAGTAGTTGCCCTTGAGGTTTTATTTATTTTCAACATGAACAAAATTGGACTGAAAACTTTCAGAATGCTGCTTTTGACTTGTCACAGTGGCCACTGATCAAACAAACATCTACTCAGTACTTCTATCAGCTCTACTCATTTGAATCATTTTACAGCCATAACCGTTGAATATGCATCCTAAAATACCACATAATGCATAAAAGACATTATAAATTAGGGCTGAACGATATATCGCATTTGCGATAATATCGCGACATGATCAAGTGCAATTTTCTAACCGCAAAGGCTGCGATTATACTCTGGACATGTCCAAATTCATGGGCTGCATCCTCCTGAGGCTGCATTTGTACACCGATTACGTCACAGCGACGCGCCGAAGGCTGTCCAAATTACTACCATATCCCAGAATTCATAGCGCGGCCCAGCCAAACTCCAGTTTCCAACAATGGCGGCCGCTACTAAGTTTTAAAATTACTCATACTAATCTTTCTGGGTCACAAAATAAACTTTTAACATATTTTCAGGCGAGAAAGTAGTTGTGTAAACATCAAATATCTGCTCGGTTTATCAAGATATCCCATATTTGCAAAAGTGCTTCGACGTTTTCAGAGGCGTCTGCTACCCACCAGCTCGACAGCTAGCCGGGAGCTCGAGGGTTACTGATGCGGCCGAGAACGGCACAACTCCCGGCACATCATTTTCAGATCACCGCGGAGTTTCGCTGCTCGGGTTAAACGTAATATATAAGTCACTTAGACAACCTAAAAATGTTATTGTTGGGCTTTTTTCAGTGTTTTGTTTGTTCGTGAGTAAATCGGTTTGGCTGAGATTAAAGTTATTAGATTAGATAAAATAAAACTTTATTAATCCCCCGGGTGGGTTCCTCCTTGGTTTTCACACAGCTGACTAAACATCAAACAGAAAACTTATTAAACAGAAGTATGAGACAGTCGAGAATTTACACCAGTGTCTGGTTATATTTTAGATAGCAAGAAGCAGACGGCCGAGTTTATTAAACTCCACCGAGACAGCGGTGACGCTAATCAGAACTAGCCTTCTGATTAGCTAATCAGAAGGCTAGACCGTCCAATTTCACGCCTTTAAACTTTAAAGGCGTGTTTGTGTGTGTGTTTATACAATTGCTATTATGTTTGCACTTTATGTGTAATGTTACTGACTGCAGAGATCAGTAAGATGTGTGTATTTTTTATTTATTAGTTTTATTTATTTAATATTATTTTTTAATTGAATGACTGTCTAGTAGTTCACAGATGTCGAAAAACTGAGTGTGGTAAAGCCACTGATTTTGTTTATGTATATTTCTGCAATCTGCACATTGTACTGACTTTCATTTTAATGTTTACACCAGGGTTCCTTGTCAGCACTTTATGCTCAGATGTTTGTAAGCTAAAAATAAACTATTGTGTATGTTCAAATATACTGTTGTGATTGAAGTAGTTAAATAAAAATGTCAGTCATCAATTCATGCATCACCTCATGTCATCATAACAGAGGTCTGTCTTCCAGGAAAGAACAGTTTAAAATTAATGTAATATAGTATTGGCCATACTATATGATGTATTGCTTGTCTTTGTTTAATAATACAGAAGACAAAGACCTTAAAAAATAATCGCATATCGCATCGCAATCGCAATATTGGGGCAAAAAATCGCAATTAGATTATTTTCCATAATCGTTCAGCCCTATTATAAATGTATTTATAAAGGACACAAGTTTTGTTAAATTAGCAAAACCAGTGAATAACAAATGCAATAACTTTGCAAGAGCACCTGTGAATGTCCCATCAGAAAAACAATTTAAATCGTAAGTACAATATTGCACTGAAGTTGTATACTTGGCAATAATAATATACTATACTGCCAATGAAGACTGTACAATATCTTCTAAAGGCACCATCAAAATAAGTATGTTGTGTTCACAGTGATTCCAACAATAGATGATCAGCAGTAAGACTGAAATCTTCACGGTTTCAGTGTATTGAGGTTAGATCGATAGGTGAAGGTCTTGGATCTGCAGCAGTCAGGTGCAGATCCCCTGGAACTCTAGAGCTTTCCACGTGCAACTGTAGACAGTGGCTCAGGAGTGGATGGCACGTAATGTCTGTTAAGTGCGCCTTGAAAGATACAGGAACTCCTCACGGGTTTTGGGGTCCTCGAGGTAGACTCCCAGCATGGCGCTTGTCACTGTGCGGCTGTTCATCTTCTGGACACCACGCATCACCATACACATGTGCCTGCAAAACACAAGTGCGCTTATCAAACCTCTGCAGCTCCTGAGCTTACTGGCTGCTAAGCTCTGCTTAAGGCCAGTATTTTGTGTCATATAATGCTATATGAGCATCTGTGCAATATAACAGCAGCTTTAAGCTGTACAGATAATAATGTTGAAGGTAGGTAGTGTGTGTATGTTTGTACTTACGCCGCTTCAATAACCACAGCTACACCTTTTGGCTGCAGAGCCTCAGATATCCCAACGGCGATCTGCTTAGTCAGTCGCTCTTGAACTGAAACCAAAACAAAACAAAGAAATTCAGCTTATACGGTACACTAGACGATGCCAGTTGTCTAGTGCACACATTTGCCGGTTGCTTACCTTGAAGCCTACGGCTGAAGATCTCCACAATCCTGCAGAAATCAGAACACAAGCAAAGCCAAGGAGATTCATTAATAATGATTCAGTTTTTAATAAACACAGTCTGGCATCAGTCCCTGACTACCGGCCTCTTCTCCAGCCAGCAGACTGTATAACTTGTCATTTGTGAATCAGTCACATTCTGTGAATTTGTCATTCACAGTTCAACGTTAGTGAGACTGTCTCAAGTTCATCTGCAGCTACTGTAACTCTGCATCACTATATTCAGATTTAAAGAGATATTTTAGGACAGGAGGAGAAGGAGACAGGCAGAGAGGCTGTGATAATAGTCTGGGATTCCCACAGGTCCAAAAGGATTTTCTCATGGCTCGAGAGCGAGCAGAGTTTAGACTTGTGTCTGATGAGAGGCCTAGATGATAGCCAGTGTGTTTAGGCTCTAAGCCTCCAGGTCAATGCACTGGAATAACAGAAGAACACAGTCAGCTGACACTAACACGAGAAACATACAGACACAGTGGCAGCTGGAGGGTACAGTGCATGTGTGTGTGGGTGCGTACTCTGTTACCTTGCCAGCTTGCTCAGTCCCACCACTTTTTTGTTGGGAATATACCCGATGTGAACCTGGAGAGGGACAACAGCCAGTGAGAGCACATAATCAGAGAAATACAGGAGGTCAATATTAGCGGTTGAATGCTGAAATTAATTCACTGAACAATGCTTAATGAGTAAGAAAGCTTTTTTTCTTGTCTCACTCTTTCTTTTTTTTAAATGTAACATTTCTTTCAATCACATAGACCTACCTTGCCAAAAAAGGGCACCATGTGGTGTTCACATAGTGAAAACATGTCTATGTCTTTCACAATCACCATCTCATCGTGGTCTTCATCAAATATGGCATTGTTTAAGATGTCTGGTGATACAAAAGCAAACATATGCATTTCTTTACATTACATTTACATTTACATTTCTTTACATATGCATTATCTTTACTTCAGTTAAGGAAACATTCATCTGAAATCTTTTCAACATCCTGGAATCATAATAATAATGCTTAATACTAATAATACTTGATCTACCCGTTATTTTGTGCCTTGATCTTTTAGTTTTAACGTCTGTGAAGATTTAAAATATCATGATTTCACCAACCAAACGTTCATAAGTAAAAAGATGCTGAATACTGAGGTAAGTCATTTTGCTAACTCACTCTCTCATCCTCTCTCAACTTGTTCCCAGGTGACTCACCATCGATGGTCTCATGGTAGCCCTTGGTGAGGAACTGGATGGCTTTGGCTGCGCGCAACGGGGTGCGCAACAGTCCCTCCCGGTCGGTGTCCTCCCCAAGATGCCTGAGGATGTCGGTGTAGGCGGTCTCCAGCGCCGGTAACCGAGACGCGTCCTCCAACTCTTTGCGGGATGTCTCGTGGTGGTTGTTGACGGTTGACATCTTGTTGTCTGTGTGGAACTCCTCCACGATGTCGCCGACTTTTGTGCTCATGGTTAAGGCGCGCTTGGACTCTGCTTAGGACCGAGAAATAAACAAGGATGAAGTTCCGTTGCCCTGCGGGTCTGGCTGGCCTATTCGGTAGTTATCCTGTTTATGGGGCCTGCCTGGGATGCGCATCAGGCTCCTATTGGTCGGAGTCGTGCGTACGTCAAAAAAGGAAGCATCGTCAGAGGGGTTAAACAGACCAACCCCGCCCCCTGCAAAGAAGAAAAAAAAGGGGAAAGAAACCTTATCTTATGTCACTTGAGACCTTGTTAACCTCGTTTTAAATCATCTGAGTTGATTTGTTCCAGTTATGTTGCTCTGATACAAAAAATCTTAGTAAGCTCGTGAGGCTCATGACTTCACATGCTTTTTTTTTTAAGTTTATGGAAATCAAATTGTTGTGTAATCACGAACTGTCTTGATAAGCCACAATCAAAAGCACAATATGTTTTTTTCTGCTGGGAATACACAGCCCAAAATGTCAGAGGGCTTCAAAGGTACATATCTGCATTAAAGATACTTACAACCAGTCTGTTTAACTCTATGTCTTAATTATGAAAAATGTGGATGGTTTGACATTAATTTTGTAATATTATTTTCATGAATAAAATGATTTAATACAAACAAGCCTTGTGGGATCTGATATCTGATAAGTAATAAATGTTGTTTGCATGGTGATATAGTATTTTAATCATAATAAGAATAATAATAACTTTATTTATAAAGCGCTTTCAACCAAAGTGCTGTACAGCTATTTGAACTAAAAAAAAAAGAATAAATAAAAGCGATAAATAAAAACAGTAAGAATTTAAAAACTAAAAGGCATAAAATTAAGACATGTAAGATAATCATCAGATAACAGTTATTACATTTATTTACTTTTTCTTGCTGTAGGTCAGCTGAAAGAAGCATCAGATACTCTAAATCAATAGGACAAACTACGATAAGTTTAAATGAAAGGATTGCTTCATATTCTTGGAAGAAATCCTTTGCATTAAATGACTGCCTGAAGTATAGAACCCATGGATGTGGTCATGAAGCGGTTTCTCCCCTGAGAAGCTCAGCTAAGCCTTCACTGCAGCCACTTTTGGCTGCTTCTTATTTGTGGGTCCCTCTGAAATTTGTTTCCAGTAACTGAAAAGCATCTACTGATCTATTAACTTCATGTTGAGTTTGTTTGATGAAATTCTGGCAACTCTGATCCATAAGAGGTTAATTATAATTATATGAGTATATATATTATGTTAATTGGTGTTTCTAAATTGCACATAGGTGTGCATGTGTTAGCCCAGTGATAGATTGGCGACCTGTCCAGGGTGTGCCTTTCCTCTTGCTCTATGCTAGCTGGGTTAGGCCCAGCACCACCCAGGCGACCCTGATAAGGATAAGCGGAAGAGAATGGATGGATGGATGGAAGTCGAAAATTTGGGTTATCATTTCAAAATTTCGACGTAATAACTTTTAGTTTTAATACATTTAAACGATTTCATTAGTTTTGAGTTATTTACTGAGAAATGTGAGTTAGAAAGTCGATATTATTTATGTTCCGGTGATTACTGAAGTTTTAAGTCAGGTTCGAAAATGTTTACATAACATTAGTGTTCCGAGCTACTGAAGACGTAAAAGAAGAAACGAGCGGCGTTCTTGTCATTTACATGTTTCAGCGACTTACTCGAGAGTTTAAGATCATTCAAACATCTGTTTATACGTGGTTTAGCTTTGAAATGTCTGCATTTGTGAATAAAAATGTTCCCAGTAAGCGGCCCCGGTTGCGTTCTTGTTTCTATGGGAACATCTCGTCAACGCAACTTCCTGTTTGGTTCTGCTCGGTGGCGGGAGATTCCAGGATGGCGGTGCAGCCGAAACAGAACCTGTCCATGGACAGCGCAGCCGAGCACGGCTTTCTTAACTTCATTTTCTCCATGCCGGAGAAGCCGGACACCACATTCCGGATATTTGACCGTAACGAATATTATACGGTTCACGGGAAGGACGCCATATTCGCGGCGAAGGAGGTTTTCAAAACGAACGGGGTCATCAAATATTTGGGTTCAGGTACTAGCTTAGCTGTGCACTAAGCTAACTTCAGTTGGCGCTTTTAAACAAGTAAGGGGACGAGGGGTGCCTCGGTGCCTTTACTATTAAGCTAACCTAGTTGGTGTGACCGTGTAGCCAGAGAAAGGGTTTCACAGGTTGTAGCTAAGGTGGCTGCTATTAGCTGCAGCCCTAGCAGGTCCTGTACGTTCAGAAGCATTGCCATGGCTAATTAAATGTTGGACAGAGTATGTTTTTGTGGGAAATGATGAGGGGTCCTCTTACAGTTAAGTGTTTTCATTTATTGTCTCAGGGACATTTCATTTGTTTAAATGGCGATATATCATTGAGCTACAAATTTCCTGTGAGGTCACTGACAGAAAAACATGGAGAACAAAAACTGCTTCACCCAGATATTAGATGTTTTAGTCTTTATAGCTAGCTGCAGCTCCTTTCTTCTGTGGTAGTTTTCAGCATACAACACAAAAACCTGCATGACTTGTACCTTTGTGCTGACTCTAAATTTTACACTAGGACAAATGATGGAGTTTAAATACCTTGAGTCAACCATGGAGAGCACTGGATAGTGCACAACAGAAGTGAAGAAGAGAGTACCAAGAGGGTAGTGCAGGTGGAGATGGTTTTCGGGGGTGATTTTTGACAGGAGGGTAGCAGCAAGAGTGAAAGGGAAGGTGAAACCTGTTTTGATGTATGGTTTAGAGACAGTGGCATTGAGAAAAAGACAAGAGGGAGAACTGAAGATGTTAAGATTTTAATTAATTGGGAGGATGGACAGGATTAGAAACGGTTATACTAGAGGGACAGCTCAGGTTGCGCATTTTGGATACAAAGTTGGAGGGGCAAGGATTTGGACATGTACAGAGGAGGGATAGTGGATGTATTAGACAGAAGATCCTTAATTAGAACTGCCAGGCAGAAGGGAAAGAGGAAGCCCACACAGGAGGTTTTTGGACATACTGAAGGAGGACATACAAAGCAGGATGCTGGGGACAGGCTGAGATGGAGGCAGATGATCTGCTAAATAAAAAATGCCACCTGGTCACATGAGATACTTGTGTACTGAAACCACCAGCACTCTGTGCCATGAGAAGGACGCATTACAAAGATTTTGACATGTTTTTGTTGGTCAACAGGGAGTCGAAAGCTGGAGAGTGTGGTTCTGAGCAAGCTGAACTTTGAGGCCTTTGTGAAAGATTTGCTGTTGGTGAGGCAGTACAGAGTGGAGGTGTACAGGAACCACAGCAAGAGCAGCAAGGAGCACGACTGGAAGATTGAGTACAAGGTACTGTGCTGGCTATTGAGACATATCAGGGTGGTTTCTGCTTGTTTAAAAAAACAACTCTGGATCTTACCTCCTGTGTCCAAATGCAGGCCTCTCCAGGAAACTTGACTCAGCTTGAGGAGATCCTTTTTGGTGGGGAAAGCGGCTCAGAGGGCTGTGCAGGTGTCGTAGCTGTGCGGCTTGCAACTGGAGCTGATGGGCAGCGTGTTGTTGGGGTCGGGTATGTGGATGCAGCCCAGTGGACGATGGGAGTGTGCGAGTTTCCAGACAATGAGATATTCTCCAACTTGGAATCCCTGCTTGTCCAAATCAGTCCCAAAGAGTGTCTCCTAGCCCAGGGGGAAGCTAACACTGATGGGAGTAAACTGCGTGAGGTATGTGGGCACGGTAATTACTAAACTTATGTTAAAAAAATCAGTATGAACATCAGTCTTGCAAAATGGGAAGTCTTTAAACGAGTGTTCTTTTCTTTAAACCAGGCCTGACTTAAAAAAAATTAATATTAATACTCTGGCTGCATAAGCAGAGATTGTGATGCGAGTATATTGTTGTTTTTGTATGTCTGTGTAGGTGGTGCAGCGTGGCGGCATGCTAGTCTCTGATAGGAAGAGAGCTGAGTTCAACAGCAAGGACATGGTCCAGGATCTCAACAGGCTGCTGAGAGCAAAGAGAGGGGAGACTGTGGCGAGCAACACCTTACCTGAGCTGGACAAACAGGTGAACGACAGGAAAAAACAAACATTTTGACAAAAGGTGGTGGTTTGAAAAAACTTTTCTTTATTTTACAACAACATTTAGAACTAAGCATTATTGATAAAATCCCAGTCATAACAGCTCCTGCCGACTAAATGACACTCAGGCTGAAGACCGTGCATATGAACAGGTCACTATGTGGGAAGTTTGACCATAGGGTCCCTTGTGTGGTGTCATTCTCAGGTGGCAATGTCATGTTTGGCTGCAGTGGTGCGTTTCCTTGAACTGCTCTCTGATGAGTCCAACTTCAACTCCTTCAACCTGACCACTCTGGACCTGGGTCAGTACATGAGGCTGGACAACGCTGCCGTCAGGGCTCTTAATCTCTTCCAGGTAAGTGACCGGTGTCAACGCCTCAAAGTTTTCACCTTGATAAAATCACCAGAATAACAGAAGTGTTCTTTTCTTGGCTTGTCTTGGCTTGTCTTGGCTTATTAATGCAGTTATAATGATGCAGATTATATGGCAGCAATAAAATAATTTCTGTATCTCCACAGGCTCTTTGTGGTTGCAGGCTCTGTAGGAACTGGTTGTTGTTGTGCTAGAAAAACAAAAAGATGTGATTTAGAGAATTCAAAAACACAAATTTGGAAATGACCAGCAAGAAATTTAGAAAACCAGCAACCCGTTCAAGTTCTAGTAGCTGTGACATATTGATTTTATTGACTGAGCCTGTTTTTTTTTTTTTCTTTTTTCTGTTATGTAGCAAATACGTACGACTGTGATAAAAATATTCCCAATTTGTCCGTGCATCACTGTAATTCATCTGTTAAATTCACGACTAACATGCAAATTGTATACTTCAGGGTTCACCTGACGACACCACCGGAGCTCACTCGTTGGCCGGTTTGTTGAATAAGTGCCGTACGCCGCAGGGTCAGCGGTTGGTCAACCAGTGGATCAAACAGCCCCTCATGGACAAAACTAAAATAGAGGAGAGGTAATACAGTGATGAGGGATGGAGGGTTTCTGTACCTTTATCAAATCCAACTTAGCAATATGCCAGGTCTGTAGGCGATAAGACCTCCTAGTCAAACATCTTTAGCTTAACAAACATTATACATTTCAAGGAGGCATTTAAGGGAATAGAAGTATGGTATTATGAATCAGCCCTCATGTTTTTATAATTTGACAGGAAAAGTCGAAATAGATGCAGAAATTTACCGATATGTCCGCATACATGGAAATTCTGAACTGAACTTTTTTAGACAAGTTTTCTTGTGATTTCTTTGAGTAGTCTTCAGGAGTATTTCTCCAGGCTTCCTCGAGGACATTCAGAGGTCTTCTTTGGATGTTGGCTGCCTTTTGTTTAGTTCTCAGTCAAAGATGATTTCGTACTGCTTCGATAACGCTGAGGTCCGGGCTCTGGGGGAGGCCATTCTACAGGACTTACAATTACTGAGGATATTTTTGTGCAGGCTTGACCTGGTGGAAAGCTTTGTGTGCGACTCTGTGCTGAGGCAGACCTGTCAGGACGATTTGCTGAGGCGGTTTCCCGATCTTCATCGACTGGCCAAGAAGTTTCACCGTCACACGGCAACGCTGCAGGACTGTTATCGTGTCTACCAGGCTGTGAGCCAAATACCGACTCTTATCACTGCTCTGGAGGGATACACGGGTAAGCTGCAGCTTATACACTGTTTACCTCACTCTACAATCTGTTTTGCAGGCTGCAGGGATGCTGTCTTGTTTGCTTCATACAGCTGATTTGACAGTTTCTTAATTGTTGTTATTTGGAGTCCAAAGATTGTTGTTGCTTCATCGTGCTGACTGTGTGTAAACAAAGGATGCTGTTTTTCATGGAACTATTTATGTATTGAATCAGATGAATTCAAAACTGAGATCTGGTCTGCTTCAAATCACTTTTAACTAAAATTTAGGCTAATACTTTGTTTGTGTTGCAGGTAGCAACAAGGTTCTGCTAAATGCAGTATTCCTCTCGCCTCTCAGAGACCTGCAGACTGACTGCACCAAGTACCAAGAGATGATTGAAACCACACTGGACATGAACCAGGTCTTTTCATTTGCTTCAAAGTATTTTGCCCTCCGTTTGCACACAGCCTGTTGTGCATTTGACTTATTTCTTGTTTCGTGTAGATTGACCACCACGAGTACCTGGTGAAGGCATCATTTGATCCGGTGCTGAGTGAGCTGAGAGAAAAGATGGATGTGCTGGAAAAACGCATGCAGACCGTGCTGAACAGTGCAGCCAGAGAACTAGGTAATTACAGTATATACATAATATAAAACAATAACCTTATTAATTGGTATATACAAAGAATCTGTTCTTAGAGGAATAACTTGTAAAGTACGACATGAATATAGTGATAAATAACCTAATACTAATTCTTTTCTTTTAATTGAAATTTAAACGTGTGTGTGTGTGTGTGTGTGTGTGTGTGTGTGTGTGTGTGTGTGTGTGTGTGTACAAGAAAACAAAAACAGGTAGTTTCCTAAATAGGTTCTCTGGATATTTATGTTAATGAGGTGTTGAACAGGTGTACCTAATATAGTGGCTAATGACTGTGTGTCCCAACTAACCTGGTGCCTCAGCAATCCTTGTGCAAGGCAGGTGACGGCCGTCTAAAGGAAGGTTTCCACTTTGGCTTTTATGCTTAAACAGATTGGCGTAACTTTGTGTTTCAGGTCTGGAGGCGGGTAAAACCGTGAAGCTGGAGTCAAACGCCGTGCTGGGATTTTACCTGAGAGTCACATGCAAGGAGGAAAAGAGTCTGAGGAACAACAAGAAATTCACCACGCTGGATGTGCAGAAGAACGGTGTGCGCTTTACCAACAGGTGTGCCTCACCGCGCCTCTAATGTCAGCATCACAAAACGCTGCTCGTTTTTTTGCGGGTTTTTTTTTTTTGCCATCTGATGATTCACGCCGATGTATGTTCGCTTGCAGTAAGCTGAGCTCTCTGAACGAGGAGTACACCAAAAGCAGGGAGGAGTATGAGGAAGCCCAGAACGCCATCGTTAAAGAGATCATCAACATTGCCTCAGGTGAGGAATCTCATCACATGCTCCTCACTGTCTTCTCAGCAAGGCATCGATTTGAACAGCATAGGAAACGATTGTATCTGGGTTGCGTGAGAACTGGAAATGTCATAATTGCATGAAAGTTGCTTTGTGAGACCGTTTAATTGATTTCGTTCACATTTTCTGTAAAGGTCAGTAAAATCTACAGCACTTGGAATTTTTGCATAGACGTCAAAGAACTGGTGATGTTGCGGTCTTTCTTTTATCAAATACAAAATCGTTTTGGAGCCTGCATATGATGCGGTCTTCCGCCTGCGATGGTTCATTTAAGGCTCTAAATGTTTTAAACCGTCAGGTTACGTGGATCCCCTCCAGACGCTCAGCGACGTGATAGCGCAGCTGGACGCTGTGGCGAGTTTTGCCGTCACATCGGTGTCTGCTCCTGTGCCGTTCGTTCGGCCTCAATTCCAGCTCTTAGACCATGGCTGCAGGCGCGTGGAGCTGCTGCAGGCTAGACATCCCTGCATGGAGATGGATGCAGACACTGCATTCATACCTAATGACATCAGCTTTGTCCAGGAAGACAAGAGCTTCTATATCATAACAGGTGAAAAATAAACACAGATTAAGTCAAGGGTGGATTTAAAGGCAAATTCTCCCATGTGGGCTGTCTGGCTGTCATTGATGAGGCCCATCACTGTAAAAATCAGCCCTATGTTGTAATAAGCGCAGCTTTTATTAAGTCTTGGAAGTACCTCGAAAATCATTATGCTTTCCAAACCTTTGCAGGACCAAATATGGGTGGCAAGTCCACCTTTATCCGGCAGGTGGGTGTGATCGCATTGATGGCTCAGATTGGTTGCTTTGTGCCATGCGAGAAGGCGGAGCTTAGCGTGATGGACAGCATCCTGGCAAGGGTGGGTGCAGGAGACAGCCAGGTGAAAGGAGTCTCCAGCTTTATGTCCGAGATGCTAGAGACAGCCGCCATTCTGCGGTAAGAACAGACGAGCTTTATTAATAGTTATACAAATAACCGATGAGCAGATACGGGAAGGTTTTCTCATCGTCTGTGTTGTTGTTGTTACAGTTCGGCCACAGAGAAGTCGCTCATCATAATCGACGAGCTCGGCAGAGGCACGTCCACCTACGACGGCTTCGGTCTGGCCTGGGCCATCAGCGAGCACATCGCCTCCAAAATCGGCTGCTTCTGCCTGTTCGCCACCCACTTCCACGAGCTGACGGCGCTGGCAGCTCAGCAGCCCACGGTCCACAACCTGCACGTCACAGCCCTGACGTCGCACAACACACTCACAATGCTGTACAGAGTCAAGCCAGGTCAGCACGTGGTTTCGCTCGGGGTTAACGCAGCTTTGTGCTTTTAAAAATGTTAATCTCAACAAACGATTATAATCAGCCCAGAGCGCCTTTAGAGTGATCCGTCTCTGTCTTCAGGCGTGTGTGACCAGAGTTTTGGAATCCACGTGGCCGAGTTGGCTTGCTTCCCGCCGTCAGTGCTGGCCGCTGCGAAGGAGAAGGCGGAGGAGCTGGAGGAATTCCAAGAACCTGCAGGAGATGAGTCGGAACAGGAGGAGGAGCCCAAGGCTAAGAGGCGAAAGACAGACAAGCAGGTAAGGCTCAGATTTCCACTATTATACCAACACCATAATCTAGACACAGCGGTGTCCATAGTGACATTTATTTATCATTTAATAAACACTACATTGTTGGTACAAGAGGCATAAATGTGCGTTTGTGCTGCAAACGGAGACTACTAGTCTTGCTAATAATAGCAGATTTTTATTAAAAGAAGTGTAGAGACCAAAAGTCAGGGCAGGGGGCAAAAATAAGAATACACTTGAAGCTGTCAAAGGAATGGGAGCCTGTTAGAGGGCTAATACAGAGAGTCAGACAACCATTCGCACTCACACCACTAACTGCATGTCTTTGGACTGTGGGAGGAAGCCGGAGACCCCAGAGAGAACCCCTGAGGACAAGGGGAGAACATGTAAACTCCACAATGAAAGGCCCTGGCCAGATGGTGGAGTTGAACCCATGACCTTCTTGCTGTGAGACTAATCATCGTACCACCATTTTGCCTCATTTCTGTTGAGCTTATTCTCTGGATGCATTAAAGAAGTCTTGACCTGGATATCTACTGGCTCTGAAAGTCTGAAATACTGGCCTTCGCCCTTGAGGACAAGTCATCAGACTTCAGCCTATTGATTCCTACATAGATTAACATTATCTTTTGCACTAGTTTGCCTGACTGCAAGAAAAATGATTGCTCAGTGGCACTGAAACAATGGTAATTTCTGACAATTTAGTTACTCACAAGACTTCATGTGCAGTTCCGTTTAATCTCAGCCGTTTCACTGCAGAGCCAGATGTGATAAGAAATTTTCCTAAGCAAGATCGAGTAGCACAAACTTGAATTCCCCCGTAACAGGGGAAATATTAGTCGGATTTTAGAGTGGCAGAAGCTCGGGATCTTTTAAAAAGCTGAAGACGAAAACAGGATGGTGTCCACAGCAGGATAATGAACAACACAAGTCAAGATCCACATCAGACTTCCTCAGAAGGTGCAAGCTTAGGTGCTCAGTCCTTGCGCTGGCAAAGGTCGGCAGCCTTAACCCAACAATATTCCCACGTGTGGGATTAATAAAGGTTATCTTATCATAGTAAATAAAACCTCTATTGAAAATCTGCGGTTAGACATAAAAGTAAACTTGAGGCAAGAATCTCAGAACTAGAAATCCCACTGCAAAAACTCAAAATCTTACCAAGTATATTTGTCTTATTTCTAGTCAAAATTATCTCATTACACTTAAAATAAGACACAATCAGCTACAGGGCAACATTTCAGTAAGCTAAAGGAACTTGTTTCAAGACAGTGAATCTTGAAACTAGAGAAAAACTAGAGATTTTTCACTTGTTCCACTGGCAGATTTTTTCACTTATTTTAAGCTAAAATATCTTGTATTAAGTGAAAAAATCTGCCAGTGGAACAAGTGAAAAATCTCTAGTTTTTCTCTAGTTTCAAGATTCACTGTCTTGAAACAAGTTCCTTTATCTTACTGAAATGTTGCCCTGTAGCTGATTGTGTCTTATTTTAAGTGTAATGAGATAATTTTGACTAGAAATAAGACAAATATACTTGGTAAGATTTTGAGTTTTTGCAGTAGGAAAGTCATCACCTCAAAAGATTCCTGGCTGCTACAAACAGCTCTGATTGTTCCCAGTGTTACTAATTACTGCCAGTGAATGATAACAGAACTGTCGCTTTGAGCCCTTTTCCTCCTTTGATATTTTCACACTGTAAAAAGATGGGTATTTTATTCTCCACGGTGAAGGAATGTCACAAGCACAAGGGGAAAAAAATACACTTGTTGCTGTGTTCTTACAGATAGAGGCAGCCAATCAGAAGAAAGTTGACTTAAAGGCAGCAAAAGCGCCTCGTTTCAGAGAGTAGAGCTGAGGTCCATTCAGAAACCAGAAGAGAGAGTTTGAATTTCTTGTAACACCCATGCCCTGCTTATTTTTCAGGTGGGGGAAAACCTGATCCACTACTTTCTGCAGAAGGTGAAGTCACTTCCACTTGCCACCATGACTGAGGAGGAAGTGAAGGCAAAGCTCAGGAAAATGAAGCAGAAGCTGGTTGCCAAAAATAACACGTACATCAGCGAGGTCCTCGCACGCTGCGTTCCTGTTAAAACTGCTTGATTTTTAAACCCCTACCCGCTGTCTGCTCTGCAAAGTTAAAGTTCATCACTGTAGCGGAGAACACTAGAGTGCTTATACTGTAGTTTTCCAATAAAGGATTTATTGCCACTCTGCAGACACGTTTGTTTGTCTTTTTTGTCCCAGTTATTTCGTGAGATTGCTCTGTCGCTTAACCTCCTAGGACCTGGCGTCCACATATGTGGACATCACATTTTGGGTTATTTAGACCAGGGGTGTCAAACTCAAATACACAGTGGGCCAAAATTCAAAACTGTAACAAAGTCGCGGGCTAACATTAATATTTATTGAAATATATTTATTCCTCCAGATATAAGAATGAATCTTTTCTTATGGACTCAAACACATTTTGCTGAAAAACTGAATATGAAACACGCAAAGCTTAATACCAAACAATATATATATTAGCTGTATAATACCAGTAGGCCAGCTCTAATAATAATTTGGTATGGCTTCGCGGGCCAAATGTAATTAGGCTGCGGGCCAAATTTGGCCCGCGGGCCAGAGTTTGACACCTATGATTAGACCAATACGTAATTTTACTCTACAAGCGCCTGATATCCACTTACGAGGACATTATACTGCTGCTGTTCTATCGAAATTTTAAACGAATATTCTCATGTGTGGCTCTCATTTTTCTTAGAAACAAAAATAAAAAAAATCTGGTAATTATTTGTTTTTACATTCATCGGGTCCCAATATGCCCAAATATCAAAGAGAAATAAAAATGCATACCTCTGTTCCTTCAAAATAATCCTGGTGTAATTCCAGATCCAGCTTTACAGTGGTGCAAAAAGTAGTCATTACTGTGGCTCAGTCACACTAGGAGGAGGCAGCCTCCTTGCGACAAGGACAAATCTGTCTACATTACATTAACTGATTGCAAGTAGCTGCAGTGACTGGGCAACCAAAGGTGGTCACCATCCACCTCTGGGTGACCAGTTTCAGGTCACCTGGTGGGAGGCGACCTGTTTCCAAATAAACCGTCTAAATTGGACTGATTGCAGTCGGTCTCAAATAGACCGCTAAAGGTTTGGAAATAATTGTTCTTCGCCAAATACTGTAAACAGTGCGAGTCAGGCTGCTAAAGAGTACCACTCACCTATGACACATCTGTGTGCCAAAGAGAATTGGTCTCAGCTGGTAGCAAACTGGCTGTGGTCTTGTTATATTCCTACATAAAAGCATTGTTACCAAGTAGCTCATATAGCTTGGTTAAATTGTCTATTCTGCAGCAAATACATCACTATTTGTGGAGTTTCAGATCTGAGGCTATGACTGGACTCTAATTGTAAGTAAATATGTATTTGTATGTAAGCAGTAGCAGCAGTTTTCACTGATTTATCACGTTGAATAATCACATCGCAAACAGATATCATGCAGTTGACTACTTAACCCCATTCAGTCCCAACTGATTGCAGACTTTCTCAGTCTAGTGGTTTGCACGTTTTCCAAACAAGTGACAGCTCCCTGGTTTGATCCCAGGAGGATCCCTTTGGGGTTGTGATAGGAAGTGAATCTGGTGCAAAAAAATTAAACATGTGGAACTACCTGCTGTGGTGCCACCTCGTGAAAAAGGACTTTATCTCCATCGCTGATGTGTCAGTAGAAAAGGAGTAATACATAAGTAAAGCCAGAACTGAATATTACTCATATGTATTTTTATCATCTTTCTCATGCGGCCACAGTGAGTCTCCTTTGAAATGTTCTGCTAGATGTTTATCATATTATATATTTCACCAGAATTCAGTCATGCTCATTAAATTTGGAGGCTTGTATGCTAAAGTAAGTAATCCTTCTCTGCTCCAATTACATTTATAGTAAAGGCTGAAAATGCTGTTAAATTGTCAGAAACCCCAAATTCTTTAAATATCTTAATCTCGTAACGTGAATACCAATGCGCCCACAATGCAAAAGCATCATAGAACAAGTACCACCTCAGCCCAGAGGGAACCCACAGCTCTTTTGTTGTGCGTTTTGTACACCAAATGATTAATGTAGCTATAATTTCGATAGCAAAATTGTTAGTTGCAAGCCTACCTGAAACGGTGAAACTGACTATATCACACTTTTGAACCGCAATCCTCAATCTTTGAACGCACGCAGCTTTTAGAGAAAACCTGATTCAGGCGTTCAGCAAAGCTCGTCTCTTTCTTCCTTCTGGCTTTGATCTGTGTACAGCTGCAATATTAAGTCCATCAGTCATTGTAGGCAAGTTCAACACGTCTCCAAACGGCCACTGGAAACAATCCAGCCATAAATCTTCCATTTACATGAATTAGACATAGCAAACAGCAATCTGAAATATCAGCAGCCAGTTCTGATGATTGACGCCGTTGCTCCATGACAATCCAAAACCCCTGACAGGCAACAGAAGACTCGGAGCGGCTGCGAGCAGTCAAATTATATCAGGGCAGTTTTTCACCATCATAACACATCTCCTCGGGTTCTCAAGTTGCATTTTGTTTTTATAAAAACGGACATTTATTGCAAGTGAATTTAAAGACAGACACCTCTGATCTAATAAAGTTTTATTTTCTTAGAAATGGCCAGTTTCCTGTTTTCTTTTTTTGTCTTTCTAAGAAAGTATACCCTTTTTGGATTCCAACTAGCATCTACATAATGGTTATTGAATACTTCACAATATATTAAGTCTAGATGTTATGGTACATGCATACGATTCAGGCTGCATGAGGAGCCACAGTCACCACGATACACAGGGCTGGGGGTGAGACAGGGGAGGATATTTTTTTTTGGGGGGGGGGTGGGGGGGACGTGACTGCAGATTGTCTCTTTAGTTCCAGTTTTAGAGGAGTCTTGACACCTCCTATTGAAACCCTCTCCACAAAAAACACTGACTGCATCAATTTATAAACATATAATCACGCACACACACAACTTTCACTGTACACGACACACATTTACACTCGTACTTTTTGTACAACTGTGGAGCTGCTCCACATGCCATTGAGTCTAATATACTAGAGGGTTTTCTTTTTTTCCTTTTTTTTTTTTTTTTTTTTTTAGTGTTTAAACGAGTTTCTCTTTCACAGAAAGAACTTCACAACTGGAACGTCTGAGTTTCTGCAGCCTGACAGGCTGTTTGGGCAGGAGAGGGGACGCTAACCAAAGAAATAATAATTATAATAATATATAATAAAATAAAAGACATTCAAATACAGTCAGCTTTTTGCTCAAAAATACAAAACTACATGAGAAAGCATTGAAATAAAATCCACTGATCTGAACATATATTAAAAAAAACAAAAACAAAACAAAAAACAGAAAAAAAGAAAAGCTTAAGTGCTCCATCACACGCGCGCACACACCATCTTGCTTTTACCCACACACACGCACACACAACAGAGCAACATCCACCCATCCGTTGCCTAGGTACAACTGCCTGGGCAGCCAATAGAGATGGCAGCTACGAGGAAGCAGGAAGTCTTTGACAGCAGTTCTTATGATGACGACGATGGTGATGATGGTGTTGGTGAAGAGGGGTAGGAGCTGAGGTTAAAGAACTGTGAGATCGTCAATACTCGAACCTCTCTGCATAACTTTTCTCTTCCTCCCGCGTTTGTTTATAGACTGCAATAAGAAGCGCTCCAATAAGGAATCTCTTGTGGCCTTTCCGAGTCTTCCCTCAGCTCCACGGCTCCCTCTAGTGAAGTCTGCCTCCACTGCAGGCATACGAGCTGCAGGCAGCAGGAAGCCGCTTCCTCTGCAGCCTCTTTTACCTCGATCCCGTCCGAGAGCGCCGCAATCAGAGTCTCTCTGGGTCCTTATGGCTGCGAGTGGATGCGTGTGTGTAACTGTGTGCGTTTATGTGTGTATGGCCGTGTGTAATGTCATGTGTCTGTACGCTTATGGGAGAAAATAACTCCACCAGAGGCTTTCAGTTATGTTGCAGCGTGTTGGACTCGATGGGCGGCGCCGAGTCATACAGAGTGTCCGTGTCGTGTGTGGGCTCTCCCGCCAGCGTGCACGGGTTGGACAACGTCCCCGCTCCACAGTCACAGAAAAACCTGAAGACAACAGACAAGCAGGGATTTAAGCATAAACCTCAGAGACATTCAGGTACAAGAACTACTCGCTTTGCTTGAAACTGAGATGCATTTTTGTCAATATTTAATAAAAGTTATTAAATATTAAAACAGTGAAAAAAGAAAAAACTAAATCCTCACCGATCGTGCCGTATAAACTCTACATCATGTCCTTGGTGGCATTTTTTGATACAGTTAACACAGATGGCATTCCTATCTGTCGTATTACAGGTGTGACATCTGGAGAGACAAAGGGGAAAATCTCAAATCAGATTAATTTTCATAACAGTAAGGTCAAATAAAGTAATCTAAAACCCCTGCACTAATTATTATTGTTGTTGTTGTTTAGCGACCTGCTTATTATAAATTTCTAGCTCAACCATTTGATCTTTAAATTCAAGACAATCCTCACAGCTGGAGGATCATTTCTGCCTCAGTTTCACTGTACAATTCAATCTTTGCACCAGGCATAAAAATAAGTCAGTAACAAAATCAGCAAACATCAGTCAAATACAGGAGCACACTTTAAAGAGAAATCTGGGGACTAGAACAGCAGCTCGGGAGGAAGCCGTCTATAGTCAAACTAATCAGCTTTTAATCAACTGCCCAATCATTTCAGCTCTAAATAAAGAAGGCCTATTATACTCATTTATTCTTTGCATGATTTACATGTTCAAAGTAATCCCTCTCTCTGCTTAAAACAAGGCACTTTACAACTTTCTTCTAATTGGCTGTCCCTACCACAGGGCTAGTGTGCTCACAGCTAAATCTCTATGCCTCATATTAATGACACTTTATTTGCATCATAAAGATCCAAGAGTAGAAAAAAATGGAGTAGTTCTTTCTAAAGCCTAAGATTTTGGCTTAGTAGATTACTCGCAAATGTGCCGAGTTAAATTTTGTGCATTTCAGTAACTACAGAAAATGACAAGGAGGGTAGTGAGAGGGTCAATGAAAGGTCTGAGGAGGAATTAAAGGTATCCACACAGGCAAAGACCATCAGCGACCAGAGAGCATGAAATTACAAAGTGCCTTCAAATGGGCATGACAGTACTGTCCAAAAGCCTTGAGCCACTCCTTATTTCTTTCCACTGTTATGAAAATGGGTGCAGTGATTTATTAAAGCATTGACAGAGCTAAGAAAGGTGGACAAATGTATTTTTGTGAATAAAATATAATTTAAGAGGTTCTTTGCCAACTTATCTGTTACATTTAGAGAACACTGGCTCATCCCTTTAGCTAAGTGCCCTTTTATGATTGAATGAGTCATAAGTCAGCGTTAAGTGTCTTAGCAAAAAAGACAGTAGATGGACAAGTACACATAAGGCAAACATTAACAGAAAGCTTGGCTACTTGGAAGAAAAATAAATGAGAAGCAGCTCAAAACCTCCGCAGAGTATTACACATTAGAGGGTTGCCCAATGGCTGAATGTCAACTAGCATTCAGCCATCAGCTACAAAGCCATTTTCTTGGAGTCAGTTGTTTTGTGTGTGGATGGTTCTTAAGCCTTAAGTTAAGGATGCATAAGTTGTTGGGTCCCATTATTTGGGCATCCTCATTGTATGGGTTTGTGTATATACATGACAGAAAACATACTGGCGTTTCTCTGACGAGCTTTACCTGTAGAAGTCGTGCATGGGGTAACTGGTATAGCTGGAAATCTTATAGAGACACTGTCCTCTGCTTACCGCCTTCTCAATAGCATCCTGATTATTCAGAATTTTATTATCTGGAGGAGGAAAGGCAGGTTACTGACCAGGTCATGACCCGACTGAGCTACTCTTTAATGCACATATAGCAGCACGTTACCTTTCATGGTGACGTTGACCCCTGAGGCCAGAAAGAGGCCTCCAAAGCGATTGTTGAAAATCTGGTTGCCCTCCAGTGTCGCGGTGGCATGGTTGGTGATTTCAATACCTGGAAATGAGAAATCGGCCATGAGTAAAGGAAGGGTACAAATAAAGAGGATATCTGCGCCCATAAATCTAACCTGCTGCGAAGCCATCAAAAATGCGGTTCTTGCGTAGTACTGGATGACTGTTTGTGCTGATCAACACACCAGCCTGAGCGTTCCTGAAGATGTCGTTTTCTTCCAGCAGACCTAAAGAAGGTTAGATTTCACAATAAGCTAAATATACACACGAGCAAAAAAAATAAATAAATGAATCACATAGTAACAGAGGCGATGGTTTGTTCATCAAACATAAATAGCAGCTACATAAGAAAACTGAAAAAAAAAAAAACACGTCAGAAGCTCCCCATGGCCACCCGCATCATGCTGTGTTACCTCTGCCTCCGTTAAAGATGCAGATGCCTCCATCTCTGCCATCGTGGATCTTATTTCTTCTCAGTGTGGGGTTGCTGTCTGTCTTGATCCACACTCCTGCCATGGCATTATCAAAGATCTCGTTGTCCTCAATGAAGCCCAGACCTGTTGAATTTAACAGCACGATTAGAGTAAAAAGTATTTGCACATTATTTGGCAGACCCAGTGTAATGAATGAGTGACATCCAGACCTGAGTTGTAGACTAAAATCCCTCCATTCTGGCCTCCCCAGATTTTGTTGCGCCTGATCTTTGGGTTGCTCCCCGTCCTTTAAAGATGTAATAATGATTGTAATTCATTTACCATATCAATGCAGTGGAGTGTACGGATATAAACATTAATGCCTAGTTATCCCTCCCTAGTATGAGCTATGTAACTTCCGTTTTAAGTAACAAATTTAACAGTGAGACAGATTTGCTCCCTTTCACCAAAAATGTCTTAACCTGCCAAAATTACACTGGAACCTCCATCTACAATTTCACAAATGTAACAAAAATGTGGTGTTACTGTATATTTGAATGCAAAAGTACTTAGTACTAAGAATACTATGCAACACCCACTGCAGTGAAGTTGAATCTTAATGCCTCGAATACATTTTTCGGCTTCATATAGATATGTTTGGTCAAACATTGCTCCTTTATTGGGAAATGTTGTTATAATGTTGGTCAAAGATAAGTATTAATGAGTATTTCTGCTCCTGATTAGAAAACTTTTCACTCTCAAAGTCAAATAAAAATAATTATTTAAAAAAAAAAAAAAGAAGATAAAAGGGAATATGCTTTACCGTATTTGGACACCAGAGTACATGTGATTGTAGATGTCGTTATCTTCCAACACACCGTGCCCGTTGTCGTAGAAATATACACCAACCTGAAGTAAAAGGATGAAATAAATAAAAAAAAGAATAGTTACAGGTAAAAATTAACTAGATTATAAATTGGAAACAGGAGCAGAACACATCAAAAAGTGTAGTTTCGGATTACTGGCAACAACACTGCAGTCATTTGAAAACAAAGGTGAAACACAAACACCCTAGAAACTAAGGAGCAGTGGCCTTATCCCGGTAGCTTTAGGGTTAAACTTTACTTTTCTGTAATACGAAGGCAGTTCCCTTCCTAGCAGAGGTCATGTTTGAGATTAGGACTGAAAGAATAAAAACTAAAACTATGCACATCAATTATATTCCATCAAATCCTCCCATGTCATAATGACCGAGCTTTGATACTGATAAAGCTACAGCTTCGTCAGATTTTTCCCTCACTCGTACCTTTATGGTTGGTTCTTTTATAAAATTATCTCCTCTGCTGCCTGTACACCTTTTCATGCCTGTGATTGGTCAGATGGTAACAGTGGCACCCCTTCCATTTAACATGCTTGGGGCTAAATTTGGGAAACTGAGTTGACTTATCTAGCAATAACCACCTCTGTGTGCCCACTTAGCTTGATTGCTGATGTTAGGGTAAGAGAGGGCAATTAAAGAAAAGATATCCTGGGTAAGCTGAACTTGATTCATAGTACAAGGCCTAGAAGTTAATGATAATCACCATCTAGTCTCAGTTTCCATAAATAAGCCCCTTAACAAGAATATTCGTGTTCACACAAAACTCCTAAAAAGAATTTCTTCAAAATATCATCCATCAAATCATTGATAATAAAACAAAGAACAAAAATACGTTGTTTTATCTTCTCCGTTGTGATGCCTTTCTTTGTTTTACATGTTTACAAACAAATTTTTATATTCTCAATTGAGAAGGATAAGGCATCTTTGCTTTGGACGTATACAGATTGGTAGGAAAGCAGAAAATGTCAACGACTTTTCCCTGAACAGTTTAATACAAAAATGAAATGTACAGACTGACAAATACTCAGATGCTGCAAGCTTAAACAAGATCCACTTTAGTTGAGCTTTTACAATGCAGGGTTTTAATATTAAATGCACTGCTAACATTTAAATTAACACGTTTGTTGTTTTACATGCTGATATTGGCTAATATTAAAACAAATAAGCCGAGAGAGAATCAGATTATTAATGTCAGCTCTTGTTTTTACCTGTTTGCCACTGTGAATGCGGTTCTTGCGGAGGACGGGAGTGCTGCCTGTCGTCACCCACACTCCTGCAAGCGTGTTGCTATAGACCTCGTTCTCCTCAATCACCCCTTGGCCTTTCTCATGCTAAAACAAAAACAGGTTGTTACAAACTTGTGGGTGTGGATTTTAAACACTGGGGAAATAATCTCAATCAACCAGATATCACATCTACCACGTAAATGCCTCCATGCTGTCCATCATGGATCTTGTTATGCCGTACAATGGGGCAGCTGTTGGTTCGAATCTGGATCCCTGCTAAGGCGTTACCGTGGATGTCGTTACTTTCTATCAAACCCCGCCCATCTCCAAATATGTACACCCCTCCTTGGTTACCATTGAATATAGCATTTCCCCTGAAATGAATAAATCAAATTCTATTAAACAATCTTGAATTCAACAGTATCTTCCACTGCCTTTTCCCCCAGTTTATTATCTTACCGTATCGTTGGGTCACTGTTGGACGTGATCCACACACCGGCAAAATTATTCGCATAGATTTTGTTCTCTATAAACTGGCCCCGCCCCTTCTCGTGGACATAGATGCCTCCTGTTTGGCCGTGGTGGATCTCACAACGGACCACTGTGGGGTTGGCGTAAGCTTTCACCTCAAAGCCTGCTATGCGATTTCTATGGATGTTACAGTTCTCAAAGTAGCCCTGAAAGCCAGAAAAGACAACAAGTGAGTTCATCTGTGATGTTTACACAGAAAAATGTAAGAAAACAATTTACAGTAGTTACCATGCCATGGTCAAAAGTGAACACCCCAACATCTCTTCCGTGATGGATGTGGTTACGTCTAATGATGGGATTACCGTGGTTTTTCACCCAAATTCCTGCTAGCGCATTGTTACTGATTTCATTGTCTTCATAAATGCCCTGTAACAAAAAACAGTACGTGTAAATCAGAAGCATAATCTTGCCAAACATTTGTACGTGTGTGTGTATTCATGGAGATTTATTTTCGTTTTACCTGTGCATGGTCTGTAATGTACAGTCCTACATTCTCACAGTCACTGATGTTGCAGTGTTTGATGGTTGGACACGCTCCCTGTCCACTCACACACACAGCTGAACCCACTAAACACAAAAAGAGGGAAAGAGAATTGTGACATGATCTTTAAAGACTGATCAGTTTTATAATCGACTGACAGTAATCAATTCAATTTTATTCATTAGAGATGCAAGAAAAGACTTGATCTTTGGAACTACACAAGTGTTTACAGCACACCAGTGCCCTGATCAGCAATAACACATGCAACTAAAATACAACTATGCAGAACCATTTCATATTGAGTTCATATGCACAACTAGTGTCCATGAACCAGTAAATAGAACAAATGCAATTTTAACCAGGATTTAAATGCTGTAGTATTACTGTTAAATTCATGACTGCTTCTTGCAGTTTGTGCAATAAAAAAAAAAGTCTTTGCATTCAATCAACACAGACTGAAGTATCATGTTACTCTCACAAATACAGTAGCTGTAGTGCCTTTGGAAACCCACAAATATTTGCCCCAATAGGCAACTAGAGAAATAGAAGTACAACAGAAACTGGAACCAAGTAAGAAAAACATTCACAGATTTCTGAGAAGCCTGATAATTTTACTCTTATATCTCCAAGCCCTCCAATGCTAAATCTAGGCTAACCTGGAGACTGATCAGTTAAGTGGAAAAAAAAAAAAAAAAAATTAAGAAAAAAAAAATTAGGGATACAGCTGTGATTTCAAATCAAAGAAAACCTTGGCTCAGACCAGAACATACACAAAAACCAAAAGGTTCCACAATATCATGTAAAAATAGTTCAGTCCTGCAGCAAACACCACATTTGTGAAGCTGAATATTCACATGCCAACAAGGCACACGCCGAGTCCTGCTTCACAAGGTTGTCCAGGGTCAGGAGTACGCCCCTATAACCTGTAACAAGGAGGTATAATTGCGTGAAATACCTGTACACGTGGAGCGGATAACGCAGTGGTCGATGTTGGGGCTGCAGTTCACCGTGATCTCCAGACAGTGGTGGGCGTTATGGTGCTGCGCTGACTTGTCATCAGGATTAAACTGAGGAGAGAAAAGCAGCAGAATTTAGAACGAGCCACGATTACTGACAACACATTGAGCTTCTGTCCTCCCACAACATCCACACTGGACTCCTCCTACTGGAGGCAATTAGTGCAAGTAATACTTGAAGCTCATAACAGGATATTTCAAGGCACCTTAAAACATCCTGTTATGATACAATACTTGCGTTTTTTTTTTTAACGCAGAAAGGACAAAATATGTCTGCCATATTTTTCTCAAGATTTACAATTTCTTGTAGCCAATTTAGCCTTTAATACTAAATCACCAAATACACAAAGATGCTGTGCCTCAAATGACACACTTCCACTATCTCAGGTGCATAAGTCAGGGTTATAGAAACTAGAGAAGTAGAGAGGGCCTCAGGAAATCATATTGCTCTCCCACCTTTAATTAGCAGCTAATCAATGAAAAGACATCAGTCACACACACAAGGCCATAACTTTCCACAATGTAAAGCATTTCTCATGATCTCTTTCCACATTCACCAAGCTGTAGATGACTGTGAGGCCCTCATAATTATCATTACAGGGTCCATGTTGTTTGTTATTAAACCAATGTGATTTTTGCTCAAGTACATGTTCTATTTGAGCCACAGAGACTCCCATGAGTTTCAATTAAGGACGCAATTTTGTCCTTAAGTATGAATGAACAGATCAGAGACTAAGCTGTACTCTCAAACACAGAGACTACATAACCTAACAACAGAGCATTGTGATGGCACTAAAGGACAATCTTTGATACCCAATCACTCTTTAAGTGTAAAAGCTGAGACATACAGTTACCTTGATGGTCATGTATCCCACATACGCATCCTCTGAGCCCTCCATGAAGACGAACGTTGAGTCTCTTGTGTTCTCTATTATCACCTTGTCTGCTACTTTATTAGGCGCTGAGGGGAAAGCATAGAACAATGATTAACACCCTCATTCAGCCAGATCCAGTTCATGCACAGCAATGAAGTCTTTTACAGTTGCAGCATAGATTTTGAAGTTCATTTAAGCAATTACATTTTGTTTTTCTCCCCACAGCCTCAAAAGCAACTCTAACTACTACAAATAGTTGCATTATTTTTAATACTTGGAAGTGAAATCGATGGCTGCCTAAAGTCTGTAAACCAAACGTCACCAAATGTTGAAATATTTTGCCACTCCTTTCCTGCAGCCACCTTTAAATGATAGCACTGTCATTAACAGGTGAACAGGAAAGAAATTAATTAACAGGGAGGGAAGAAAGAAAGACCCCCATGGGGGAAATTCCTCTCTGCATTTAACCCATTCACTCGGTGATTGGGTGCCATTGGGCATCCGGGAGCAGTGTGTAGGGATGGTGCCTTGTTCAGGGGTACCTCAGGGTAGCAGTTCAGTGGATTCGAACCACCGACCTTCCGATTATGGGGCCACCACTCTACCTACTGAGCTATCCCTGCCCCCTGAAAAGCATGCTCAGTTGAGCTGAGGTCATGTGACTGACTGACATTTAAAAACATTACATTTCTTTGCTTTACGCTGATCACGGATTCCTTTCACAGTATTGTTGGCTCACCTTATCAGTTTTACAGCACTGAGTGAACAGAAAATACTACTCTGCACACATCAGCATGCATTCTTCTATTTCTGTCAGCAGTAACATAATAAACACCAGTGACCTGGTTCTATAGGAAGTCACACAGATCAGTGCTGTAACATTGCCTTCTTAATGTTTAAAAGAAAAAATGAAATTTGCTTTGGATCATTAGCATTTCCTTTCCTTCTCCATACTTTCTCAAATTTTTGGCAAGTAAATTTTGGTTCAAAGAGTGATTTGATTCAACGACTCTTCCATAGAAACGGAACAAATAAAAAGAAAACAAAGAGATGGGTTAGGGAAGATTGAGTGAAAACATAGCACATATAGGTTCTGAAAATATCTCACTTTTGCTTGAGTTAACGGCTGTACTCCTCTGACTAGCATTCCAAGCAGCCGTATTCACACAGGTAACAAGGCAAAACTTTGCTCTGGCATTTTAGTTGGGAAAACTCCCTTTTAACAAGAAAAAAACCTCCAGCAGAACCAGCTTCAGAGAAGGGCAACCATCTGCTACACTCAGTTGGAGGTTTGAGGATAAGAGAAGAGAAATAAGATGGGACAAAACAGACTGTGATGTGTGTCTTCTGGCTTTATGGATAGACAAGGCTGTGTGTTGTTTGCACAGCAATGAAAATGTATGCTTTGCCTTCTAATATTACTGCATAAGGGTTCTGAGAACCAGGAACTCCATATTTAACTGTAATGTGTGAGAAACACTCCCCATCTATACAACCCCACCCTCCCCAAAAAAGAAACAAAAACCAAAACTCAGATGGATGCGATTCAAATCACTCTATTTCTTTAATAACAATATAATGTTTGAGTATTTGTAGCAAAATATACTGGTCAGTGGTATCTGAGGTCTAACAAGACATGCACGGAGACTCATCCGCTGTCAGAGACCACGACATCATACTTAGCTTTCACTAGCACAGTTTCTTTACTATAATGAATTCTGAAACCTGACAGAGACTGTTGTATTGCTGAGTTCAGCAGTGTAATTCTTATTTCTTTGGAGGTAATTAAAAAACAAATCAAAACAAAAAACCCAACAAGTCAGCAGTTACCAGATAACCAAATGAGTTATTAGCCATCTATATCTTTGCAATTGGACTAATGTACTTTCATCTTTATGTGAGAGCTTTCTAATCTTTGTTTAATGTCACATGGTTTCTTTGTGTTATCACTCAGATGCATCTGGCTATGATGAGTGCACAAGATGCATGTGTTTGTTTTTTTAATTCAGTCTATAGAAATGAAACTGCTAGGAATTGCAGGTTTAAAAACAAAAATAGAAAAAAAAAAGCACCTATAAGGCAAAGTCTGGCACATTTCACATGGTGCATCTGAGTGCTAATGTTAATTGATGTACATTGTTTCTTTTTAACTAAAAACCACCCCTTCTCGTGTTGTACAAACAGTGATGTCACCAGAGCCTGTCGCCATTTATACTGAGCCCTCAGACAAAACCTCCCCATCAGTGCTGGGATACAAGTAGAAGAAGTCCAAATAAAAACCAAAGTGATTGGGGAAGGGTTTTTCTTCAGAAAGTCTCATCCTTTCAAGCTGTTGCAACATCTCTCCCTGTATAATCTGAAAATCTGAGTTTCTGTGCCGATATTGAAATGGCGGAAAAAACTGACATGATAGTACATTCGTGTCTTCGACTGGCCAGCTAAGCCCAGATACAAAAATAGAAAGATAACCCGACCAGCCGAAACAACACCAAAGAGTGGCTCGCACCAGTGGATGTAATGTCACTTTTGGTGTGAGATGCTGTTTCAGAGGGTGACAGCAGTGGGTATAATGAGCTCTGTAGTCTTCTTTCTCCCCCTCACAGCAGCCTAATGATGGCTTGCTTTACTTTTACTGACACCACTTTGAAATGCACACTGCTACAAAAATGCATCAAGCAACATAATAAAAAAAAAAAAAAAAGAAACAGGCTAAATCTTCCCACAAAAGTATCACTCAAATCAGTCCATTGTCTAATTTTTTTTTTCAGGAAGCGAAAAAAAAAAAATTAGGTACTGTGTAAAAATGAAAAATGTTGTAAATCCTAAGTGCTTCTTTCACCCTTTGCCTCCTCTTGCAAATGCAAAATTACACAAGCAATGTAGACAATGTACACAACTGAAGTGTATCTTCTGCAGAGAGATGCTGAGTGCATGCAGCAGAGGCATCAAGATAATGTTTTAACTATCTTTCAGTGAAGGCAACTTGCTCACCTGCACCAATCATGGTGATCGGGGATTCGATGTAAATCCACTCATCGGTATAGATTCCAGAGTGAACAAAGATGAGACCATCGAAATGGGCCTCTTGTACCCCACCCAGTGCATCCTCAATGGTGTCATAATACTGCAGGAGAAAGACAAAGAATTCATTCATTCCAGGTCAGTTTGGAACCTAACCTTAAATTAGCTGTGCAACTCAGAAATATTTGTGCTGTACACTCCATCTACAGTTTTAACTTACCAGCATATTCTCTCTGCCTTTGTATCTGCCAGGGTTACTGTAGAAATGTTCAGCAAAGCCTGGTTTTACATGTGCGCCTTTGTACTGTAGCACAGAATAAGAACAAGGTCAGTACATATTGCTCTTGATCCTTGGACCTCAACATCAAACGGCAGAGCAAAAAATCATAAATTTTCTAGGTGTCAAACAATAATGGCGCTACTCAGTGTTTTCCTGACCTCTTTGGTTAGCAATCCTTGTTTAATTGTAAGAGGCATAATCATTTTATTAATAACGAGGAAAAGTGAGAGGGGATGTTTTTTTTCTCCTTCTTGATCCCTGTTCTGTAAATCATCATGTAGTAAAATTAACCTGAACACCCCATGCAACCAAAAAACCAACCACAAGAGAATGACAACATAGGCAGTGTCAAAACAAAGAGTTACTTGCAATAGATGCAACAACAAGATACTGCAGTGGTTAATGTTATAACAAGCAGCTCACTCCAAGGACTAAGACATCTGCAAAAACCTTAGCAACTATAAAAAGCAAAATAATTAAAGTCAATGTGACTTGAAAACCAAATCATACATTTGACAGGCATTTCTTCCAACAGGTAAGAATTCACTGCACAGAAGTTCTGACAGGCCGTGTATAAGCAGCGAAAAAGCTATCCGTCATTGAGTTTGACCAGTTTCCTGTTGATAAAAGGCACTAGGCAACCACTTCTCTGAAATTCTGACACTCCAGCTTGTTTCCAGAAAGTAATGACACCAGATTAAAACCTTTAACTACTCAATTTTACTTGACTTTAAAAGTAAAGACACTGCACAAAAGGCATTCAGTAGTCACAGGGCAGAGGTACATATGACAAAAATCTGATTAATTACCTTTGACCCATTTCTGTGCTTGCAAGGAACATTTGTCACAGGCTCATTATTGTTATGAGTCAAATGATATTTACGCTTCTATAGCTCCATATAAAAATGATAAAACTTCTAAAATTCAGAGATATTGATTCGATTCTTAAATTCGTTTTGCTGTGTGTGCAACATGAAGCTGCACTATTCCCACAGAGTGACACTTTTTTTTTTTTAAACTACACAAGTAGCAAAATTGTACTGCAAACCCATACACAATGTTCAAAACTCTACAGTGTTTACTTTGATGTGTAGAAAGAAAAACAAAGAAGGACAACATTCACTACTAATACTACTACTGATCACAGTGATGATGATGAATAACTCACCAGCTGCTGGAAGCTCTCCTTCCAGGGGTTTGGGTGTTCATGCTCTTCTGGGCTAACTTGATAGAACCTGCCTGGCTCAGGATGCATCATTGGACGTGTGTACTCAAACACCTCCATGTACAGGCGCTTCCTAGATAATTAAACACCACATTCAAAACATACCTTTGATGTCTCTTTGTTTAATGACTACAATATGCAAAATGGGAACAATGCACTGACCATAAGATTGGATCGTTTGCTAGCTGGCTGAATCGTTTGCAGACACAAGCTGCCTGACAAAGGTCCTGTTCCAGTAAGTAGGAGAAAATCTTCAAAACGACCTCATCTGGAAGCTTCTGCTGCAGATATTGCTCTGCTGGTGCTGCTAAAAATATACAGAAAACACACACACACACACACACACACACAATCAAAAGGTAAGATTTATGAGAATCACATCACTACAAGAACATTAAGTCATGCTATTTAATAGATTGGGGGAAAAAAATGAATCACTGTCCTTGCCCAGCTGCAGACATTTAACACACACCTGGCAGGTCGTGGCTCTTACCGGACACACGTGCCCGCTTGGCTCGATGGCCAAAGACCTCTGTTGATGAAGTTGAAGCTCCCTGTAAAAGGTGATGAGTAGGATATAAACTTCAATGCCAAGAAAGTACTGAGCAATCAACGGGAAATTTACTGCTGTGTCACAAAGTTATTGCTCCTTTAGTGGAGGACAACTAATCAGCCATTCTCTCCCACTCACAGTCATACACAACATTGCAGTAAATTACTCAAAAAGTGCTTCTGTCTAACCTCCATTGGGCCCTTGCTAGGGCAGGCTGAGGCGGTGGCGGCAGTGGCGGTTCTCTTGGGAAGCAGGGTCTTGCGTCGAAGCTGGTAGGGACTGTTCTGGGCACCTGGACCGGACTCCTCAATAGCCATTTCAGCTGCAGCTGCTGCAGGCGCCTCCTCATCTAAGTAGAAAAGCAGAAACATATTCTACATATACACACCACTTTCAAGAAAGGCACCTCTGTGAACAAATCTGGTTTATAAAGCAGGGTGAGTCATGTATTTAAAAAAAAAAAAAAAAACTACATTAAAAAAAAGATAAAAATCAACATTTTCTTATGAAGTCTCATCTTTTTCTTTTTTTAAAACCAATTTTTCACACCTATAATGTTTCCAGAAATGGCAACACTTTTATTATCCAGATCATTATCGACACAGTGGTGCACATTTAAATCCCATACTGTATGCCAACTGCGCAGGCTAACAGCCTGGGTAATAGCTGGCAAGGCAGACAAAGGTTGGTGATTGATAATGACAGATGCACCCGCTGCAGCCACATTACCAGTCTTATATGTTTAGTTATTCCCAACAGATATCAGTCGGCGTGCATTTGTCTGTAAGGCGGTCCTGTGTGTGCAGAATCAGACACATCTTTTATGGTGCTGTCAAATTAAGGGCCGCCTATGATGTCGATCAGACGTGCGGCTAATGGCTAAAAACTGAACTGCGTAGCTGGTAAATCCGCCGTGTAAACAAATCATACCACGGCTAGCAGTCACCGAGAGTAAGGAAGAGGGATAGTGCTAAAATCTGCTGCCTGCATTAGCTTCAAACTGCAGCGCAACGAGCACAAAATGGACTCGGTGAATTTATCCAATTTCCACCGTATCATCTATCACAGCTGATCTGTGTGGCCTCTTCAAGCTGCAGGGGAGGGGAGGGGGGCAGCTAGTTAGCTTTGCCCTCATTCGCTGCTAATGTTTTTGTTAACGTTACACCCCAAAAATGGCAGTCCAAAGACGCCGCAGATTTACACCCTCAGAAACTGTAGTGACAGCTGGGAATGCACCGCTCGAGCAGACGCGGAGATTGTGGTGTGAGCGACTGGAGTCGATCCCTTTGCCTCCCGCTGAGGTTACCTGAATCTGAGCTATTAATGTTGTAGCTACATACGCATTACGTTAAGCGAAGACAACCCCCCCCCCCCCCCCCACAACCACCATCTAACCTGGTGAGCTAGCTAGCGACGTTAGCTAGCCCCAATCACTCAAGCCAAACAAAGCGAGGCCTGGCCTGAGCCATAGAACGAGAAGCCTCGGTGTTTCCTGCCGAATCCGACGCCTGTAGGAGCGTTAAACGTACCATTAGCTAAAAGGGAGGGGTTATGTAAAGGCTGTTACGCCTGACATTACTTCGTGTGAAACCTTTAGCTTGACCGTGGAGTAGCGTACCTCTGTCCCCGTTGTTCCGCTCGGGCTGCACCGGGCGCGGCCTCGACACTCGCCTGGGTCTCCTGTTGGTGGCTCTGACGGAGTTCATCTGGGGAGTTGGTTGTTGGAAAAAATACACTGCTATCCTCGACCTCCCGCTACCAAATTTAGCCCGCAACCCAAACAGCCACCCGGACAGCAGTTATTCCCGGTTACACCCAAACAATTGCGATCAAAAACCCGCTACTATTTGGGGTGTAATCGCGTTTTTTTTCCCTTCCTCCGTCGGTGTCACAGCTTCCCCCGTTTCACCGCTCGGTGCCAGCTCCGTCTCAGTCTGTAGCAGGAGGAGCCATTAACCCACACGGGAAACAATCGCGAGAAAAAAAAGAACACAAGGTCCGATGGACCAATAATATTTACCATCTCATAATCTCACCCTGCAGCGACCAATCAGAAGCGCCATATCAAACGACTTGCCAAAACCTTTCTGTTGGGGTTCGGAGTCGGTCAAGCGGCGATTTGATCATTGCAGGACACATCAAGGGGCTGTACAAGCGTCACGTAAGTGTATTTTACGGGTTAATTGTAAACCAAACACACAAAACTGGACTTAACTGCAAAAAGAAAAGCTATTAAAAAGGAATTTGTGTAAAAATAACTGATATGGGCTGATGTTCTGGTGGAAAATATGAGTCAGTTGAGAGATGTGTTTGTATTTAAATGGTAATTATGTTCAATTAGGAATTTTTCTAAATAAAAGTCGAACTTTTGGAATTCAATATTTTTTTGATTTCACCACACACACAAAAAAAACATTTGTAAATTAGCTTTTTGGAAAAATTGGTTATTAATTAAAAGTTTTAAACCAATGCGCAGTTAGTTTTATTTATTTATTTATTTATTTATTGTTGCGTTTCTTTGGTGTAAATTGAAAGGCAGACTGATTGACTACACTTTTTTCTTTTGCATCCATAAATTCAAGTACAATTACAGTCACTTTACATTGCAGCCACATTTCTAAGCCCACTGGAATTGAGTGAATGGACACTGACAAAATTACAGATTTTGATTGGAATACAACTTTAACGCTTTAACTTGTATATTTATTATGCACGACGACCACCAGAGGGCATTGTTTATCTGCCAACGATTAGTCTTGAACTTGAAGGCTTTATACCGAGGGTGTTTTGTTATACCGTCTCCAGTGCTGTCTAGAGAAGATGTCAGAGAGCATAATGGCATGTCTTTCGGTATTGCAACACTCACTTTTTTTTAGTGCACATAAATTTGAGTGCAAATGCATTAAAATTATTTATCTTTTACTTACTAAAAATTATATGATATGATATAAAAATGAAGAAGACATACAGTGTATGTAGGGGACAGGTAACTGTCTGATGAGCATTAATCTTCATGCAGGACTTGATATAATCTTTTATGAAAATTATGTAGAAATAAAAAGTTATTTAAAAAAAAAAGCAAATTAGGAAATAATGATTGATTATTTATTTTTGTCGTAAGACAACATCGAGCAAAATTTGTAGGATCTATTGAGACTGGTGATTTTATTTGGACTTTTGTGCACACAGATGGAGGTAAACTCACCAGAAATCTAGCCCCAGTAGCATCACCTGGTGGTGAAAGTGTATAATTGCACCCTAACTTTGAATGTTGGCATGTAGGAGGCAGTGTATCCATATCAATGAGATGGTCTTGGATTCCTTCTTGCAGCTGCAGCCTTGAGAGTGTGGGTTGCTAGTGTGTGTGTGTGTGTGTGTAGTGCGTGCGCGCACAGCTTATCTAGCTGCTATATCCATCCCCCCGTAATAAGCAGAAAGAGCAGCTGCGTACCTCTCCTCCTACGCCCACCCACCCACTTTGCTGCACAGAGCAGAGGTTGGGAGGGTCACTTTGTCCTTGAAAGCTTTGGATGCTCTGAAGGACAGCATTGCTAGATAAAGACAGCTCAATTATTGCACGCATATGTGTGTGTGTCTGAGAGAGAGCTTTTCTGTTTGTCACGCCTCTTCGAACGCTCACATTCATCATACAAATTCTATTCCAGCAGAGAGGATATAATAAAACACTTTATAAAATAGTGTAAAAAACAGCACATTGAAATATTCTTCAGAAAAACAGATTCAAAAGTGACACTTAATGGGATGTTTGTTTGAAAACGTAAACACAATTACATTTCAAAGATAATTACAGGTCTGTGGCTTACAAAATAGACAGAGTTGGTGGCAAATTGTAGACATTGAGAGGTTTAGTAGACTGGGTGTATGAGGAGATTGTTAATCAGCAGGTCCCTGCAGTGTTCTTCTTAATGAATATCATTCAATCACAGCACTGAATGTTGAATGAATATGTTTTTTTGCAGTGTGCATATGCTGAAATCTCAAGCATCCAACCTGCTTAAAAACCATTCTGGAGCATTTTAGTTTGTTAGATTATCTCGGGATGCCAGACGGATGGTGTTTGTTACATAGTAGATGAAGTCATTAGTTTTCTCCCCCCTCCATTCTTTTCTTCTTTTACTGCCACCCATCTGGCACGTCACTTGAGTTAAAAGGAACCCATGGGTGTCTAGAAGAGCTGTTTGACCCAGATTTAGTCCAACTACATTCACTAACTACTTTATTAGGTACATTTTGCTAGGTTGAACACCCCTTTGTCTTCACACTGTCTTAATTTTTAAAAGAAATTCAACTGGAATTGAGTGGAGGAAACATTCCTCAGAGATTGTGGTCCATATTGATGTGATAGAATCACACAGGTGCTGCAAGTTTATCAGCTGCACATCTGTGATGATCAGTGTTGGGACTAACGCGTTATTAAGTAACGCGTTACAGTAACTACGTTATTATTGTGGTAACGAGCACGGTAACTAGTTATTATGCCAAAACCGGGAACGCGTTACTTGTTACTGGGATTTAGATAGGCTCGTTATTCGTTACTTCGTGTGGTGGCTATCGCGGAGCTTCCACAGATTCAATAACATTAGCAAGTGGATGAAGAAAAAGGGAGGCAGGAGGAGAGACCCGAAGCGGCCGCTGGTCCGAGAGTGTCAGGTGAACTGAACTTCAGGTAAGAAGTTATAACCTGCAGTCCATCTGGGTCAGATATGAACCAAGTTTAGGTGGAGTTTATTTTCGTTATGCTGACTTTTTCGTACTGCGTGCTAGCTAGCATGACGGAGTTTCTATACAGCTGGGTGGGTGCTATGAAGTTAATGATGTTGAACTTTATTTTGTTCATAAGGTTAATTATTAGAGTTGCCAACCGTCCCGTAAAAAACGGAATCATCTCGTATTCAGAGAAAATATTACGCGTTTCGTATTGAGGTGAAAAGGAACAGTTTCTCCCAGACTTCAGCTACAATGACAAAGACACACAGCTGGAGTTATTCTGTGTTTACGCCGCACAGCTGCCTCTTCTTCTCTCATCCTCTCACCCTCCCTCTCCTGTTTATACTTCAATGAAACTGATCAGTGATCAGCTGATCGGCATGTAGGGCATTAAAAGGGAAAGGGGGGCACAAAGAAATACTTTCTTATTCTCATTTAAAATGTCTCACTTTTAAAAAAAATAATTATCTGAGTCTTGCAACAAACAATTGATAGATTGATACATATATACCATCAGAACAGTGTACATCACTGTCACAACAGTGTTTATTTTCATTCAAAGGCTTTATGATTTTTCCTATAATGGTGGGCCGGTCTCTAGTCAAAATGCCCGGGACAATTTTTTTGTCCCAGTCCAGCCCTGTATGCAGCTCATCTTCAGTCTGGTGTTACCTACATCTTCCTATTCAGAAGGCAGAATTTCCGAGTTCTGAGTACAATCGAAACTGCAGTTTTCGTGTTGGATGTGAAAAGCAGGCTAGGATAGAATCAGGCGTGGGATTTCTCTTGTGGAAATGTGCACATTATTTTTTCCTTTCTATTGGTAGGTGGCACAGTGCACTTGTGGCAAGTAAGCAAGCTAGAAGACTGGCAATCTTGCTGGGTATCCAGTTACGGAAGCAACACATTAACAAGAGAATTCTGAGTAAAACCAAAGTTACTTTCCCTAGTAACTAGTTACTCTGAAAGTAACGAGTAACTTGAAGTAATTGAGTTACTTTTGATAGAAGTAACTAGTAATGTAACTAAGTTACTAATTTAAAGTAACTTACCCAACACTGGTGATGATGATCTCCCATTTGACTACATCCCAAAGGTGCTCTCCTGGAGTGAAATGTGGTGACTGTGGTGAACTCCTTTTCATTTTCAAGAAATCAGTTTTAGATGATCTGAGCTTTGTGACTCAGTTTGCTCCGTTACATCAAACTCTGAACCTACTATAAGAACGTCAGAATAGAAATCAAGAGTTATCAGACTAAGCAATGCCCAGTTTTCTTACATAACTTGCACACCTTGATTGTACAGAAGTTATTTAAGTTAATGTTGCTATCCTATCAGTTTGCAGTCCGGCCAGCAGATTGTGGCGACATGTGGGACCATCTGACTCCATAAACAATGACACTATCAAATTAACTCCAATCACCTTTTTCCCATTCTGGTGCTCATTTTGGACTTTAGCAGGTTGTCTTGATTACGTTTACATAGAGGCATGTTTAGAGGGGGAGGAGCTTGGAGTGGCATCCCCCCCCCTTTAGTAATCTTGCAATGGTCAACACCATTGGATGAAAGCTTGGTATCAACAATTAGAAATGTAAGTGAGTATATTTACTCCAGTAATTTACTGAAGCAGAGATTTATTGTACTTGTACTTTATTTAAATGCTTCCTTGTTATGTTACTTTCCGCTTTTGATTCCATTTTATTTTGGATACAATTGTTATAATTTCATACTACATAATACTCATTTTAAAGCTTAGCTTCTTTTTATTTTGTACATTAATTGTATTTGTTTTATAAATGAACCTATTGAACAATATATCAGGAATCAAACTCATCAACAGCTGCCTCGTTAAAGAGACGAGAAAAAAATAGCCATTCTATATAAAGAGTGTGTTTACTTTAGGCACTTTGAATACATTTTGATTATATAACTTGTGAACTATTAAGCTGTTTAAGTGTAATTACAACTTTTACTTAGGTTAAGTCTAAATACTTTTTTTCCACCACTTTTCACACAATAAACTTGTAATAAAAAACACAGGGTTGCACACCAAAAATCATACCCAATAATTTCTGTCAGTTTTCTGATCTTTTTGCAAATCAAATATTTAAATTCCCCCCTCTACTGTATTCTTGGTCTCTGCCATGCCACCACATTTAAAAAATCTTGAAAATGCCCCAGTTTATGTGTCTGAATGCACTGAGCTGCTGCCATGCGATTGGCTCATTAAGTATTTGCATTACCAAGCAGCCAAACAAGTACACCTAATAAAGTGGCCAGTGAGTGTATAATTAGTTCTTTTGTGGTCATGTTTGCATGGATTGCTGCAGTGCATAGCTCAGGTAACCAAGTTTAGACACGCCACTGAACACTGTGTCTACTTTGTGCTGAATAGTCAGCTGATACTATTATGATTGAAACATGGTGATTTATGTGTAACCTTAAAGGAGAGGTGAAAACATGGTAGGTATGCATGCTTTCTCTTGGGTCTGAACTGCTCAGATTGTGGCGACATATAAATATAATTTTATAAAAAGCTTTTTGTGACTTGTACACCTCTGGTCTCATGGCCTGGAAGTCTAATCTTGACCACACATGTACATCCCTAACAGAGATCTCAGACTTGCACAGAGACAAGCATCAACTTCTTTGTTGAACTGACCCAGATCTTTATATGGAGGATCATCACTTCTGTTGAGAGCTGGGTCTCTGGATGCTATTTATTAACCGAAGCGCAGTCTTCAGTGGAAGCCTTCACTGGCTCAAGCCCAATAAACACAGAATCAGATTAGGAGCACAAACAGAAGCAAGAGCAAGAGCATCGTTTATTTTAACAATCACTGTGTTTTGCAGACTCCTGGGTCAAATTGTCAAAAATGAGTTCTCAGCTCTTTTGCCTTTCACTTGGTTGAATTTTGTGTTTTTTCTTAGATCTTTCTGGTCTAAGAAGACAGAAAAAATTTCCCAGGTAGTAATCGAAATTCATGATCTAAGGCATCATTTTAAGGAATTAGCAGCCTGTTTGTATCGATATAATATGCAATCAAGGCAAAAAGTCCATACCTGTAAATGTGGGTAAAGGTCAGCACTCTTGTTTTCCATCTAGACTTAGCGTATTGGCCAAGGAATACAAGATAACACGGCTATTCTTTGGAGAGGTCCACGCTGGCTGCTGACACGAGGAACTCTCTGTCCGGTAAATCTGCGCTCGAGTCTTAAACAGCCCGAAGCGAGCTGCGAGGAGAAAGAAATCCCTTCTGAAGTTACGGGTGAAAAAGGCATATAAGAAGGGGTTGGAGCATGAGTTGATGGGGTAGAATAGCACCAACAGTAGCTTGGAGTCTGAGACGGTGATGAGAGGCAGCTTGAGGGCAGCTGAGATGGCGAAGAAAGAGATCGGAGCCATGCAGATGAAGTCTGTGAAGATGAGGACGGCCATGCGTTGAGCCACACGGGTGTCGGCGTGGGCTGGCGCTGATGAAGGCTTGCGAAAGGTGAGGTAGATGCTGAGGTAGCAGCCGCACACACAGAAGAACGCCAAGATGTTGAGGAGGAGAAGACAGACCACGTAGAACTGGGAGACCAGGGACTCAACATCCATGGGGAGGCAGATGCTCACCTGCATGAAGAAATAAAAACAATAAACAGTATTCGGGGGTCTTGACATAATTCAACAATATAAACTATGGACTGGCAGGCTAAATTAGCAGACACCTACAGTATTAGGAGTACCGGTAGTAGTAAAAGTAGTAGAGCAATAAAAGTAGAGTGATGGTTGGTTTAAGAAAGGAGTGAAGTACCACCTTGTAGTAATTGTATCAGCATGTAGTGGTGAAATTTAACACTCACTTTGCCATAGCTGCTGATCCCAACTGTGGGCAGCAGTGCAGCCAGCAAGGAGAAGATCCAGCCTATTGTCATGATGATGCAAGCGTGTCTCAGGCGAAGTTTGCGGTCAAGTCGCAGAGCATGCGTGATGGTGTGCCAGCGCTCCACGGTGATTGCTGTTAAGGTAAACACTGACAGCTCACTGGCGAACACCTGTAAATGACACACAGACACGCTACTTTACAATTCAAACACATGCTTGAATGAGCGTTGTCACTATGTGATGTGATGTGATGAATACACACCGTGAAGAAGCCTGCAGCATTGCAGCCCAAGCCCATCTGCCAGTGTATAGCATAGTTGTAGTACCGTCCACGTGTGAGCATATCCACGGTTGCAATGACTACCAGGTAGATGCCCATGCAGAGGTCAGCAAAGGCCAGGTGGCACATGAGGAATCGAGGAACAGTCAGCTTATAGCGGCTGCCTGATCACAGATAAAGAAGACAAATAAATAAATAGCAGCAATAAAATCCACTTAGCAGATCCAAAGTACCAATGAGCCATAACATTAAATATTAAATGGGTGAATAACATGGTAGCAATGGCATTAGCACCTTTAATGGGGTTGTAGGATATGTTAAGCAGAAAATGGGCAGTCACTTCTTTATTTCGCTGCTTTGGAAACGTGAAATGTGGGCAAGTAAAAGGAAGTTTCCAGACAATTTGGAGTAAACTGTCATGGCTAAACAGCTGGGTTAGAGCATTTCTGAAACTGCGTGTCCTGTGAGGTGCGCCTGAGGCTTTTCGAGGCCCATGGCAAAGGATGGCTAGTCCATGTGTCTAATCCCTCAGAATGGCTACAGTTTCCCCAAAACCTATGCTGCACATGAAAGGAAAGGTTTCAGAACCCACAGGGCATCCGAGCGTATTTCACACAGATATGTGTAACTGCAGACTGATCAGAGCAGCAGAGCCACAGCTTGGGTTCCTCCTGCCTTCGCTGCTAACAACACCCAAATTCAAAATATCTCAAAATTTAAGGCTATTGTCTCAAATATTTAAATTACGCATCTCAAGGTTTTGACTTACTAACTAAAACTTCTGAGTAAGTCAAACGTTTGAGATACCTAATTCAGAAAATGGAGTTAATAGCCAAAAATGTTAAATTATAGCCAAATAAAGTGGCAGAAACACACATTTTGGTTAAGTTTCGGGGAAAAAGTCTTTGGTCAGGTTTCAGGAAATGGTCTCTGATAAAATAGATTAACTGAGAAGGTAAACAATGTATTAAAAAGTTTTCCTGGGTTTACTTTAAACCAGAAAGGCCTGAAGATCTGTCAGTTCCAGTGATGGAGCTGGAGAAATATTTATTTAGGTGTTCTAGACATAAATATCCAAATACCTTTTAATTACATAACATACCTAATAATACAAGGAGAACTACTGTGTTGCCCAGCAGGGCAAGGACAGAGATGATCCAGATGAGGATGCGTAAGGGGGCAGCAGACATTATATCTTCACAGGGGTTGAAGTCATCAGGGGCTGGGCTGCAGGTGATGGAGGTGGAGTTGGAGCAGTGTTCCCTGAAGAAGTGCAGGTTATTTTTAGCCTCGGGGTTGTCGCACAGTGAGTGCCATCCCGATCTAGTACACAACAATACACACAAAGTGGACAACACAGGAACAAAGTAAATGAGTTTTGTTTCAGCAACTGCTTGAGCTGTTGACTCAGTGGCATTTAACCAGAAATGGACAAATAGGATTTTGAAAAGACCATAAAACAAACCAACCCACACATTTGTGTACGTCCATGTAAGGGCTCATCCCAGTGTCTCCCAACATTTTCCTGGCATGCCTCACTTCAAAAGGCAAAAATGCTTCACGCCTAACAGCCCACATTATTATTTATGATCCAAAACAGCATCAAAAATCTTGTTTGTTATATTTTCGCTTACAAAAGAAAATCAAATTAAATTTAGTTTCACTTCATAGTTTTTTTCCCAGCCTTTTTGTAGTCTTTATACCCCACAGTGAGAGAGCCACTGGATTGAAGCGACTGAATGTAAGCTTCACAGACAGTTCACACTGTAGTGCCACATTTAATAAACAGTAAGAGTGGTTTCAATCCTACCAGGTAACTCTTTGCAACAAAGTGAAGAAGCAACTTCCCCCAAATCTCATACAATTTCCAAAAAAACATCTTCAGGTGTCTTTTGACTGGCAGAGCACGCGTACCTGTTTCGGTGCATGTTCAGGAAGGCGCAGCAGTGTGATGGGTATGTCAGCTTTGCCTGGCGCAGTTTGGTAAAGAGCTGAAGAGGAGGAAGTTCTTTCAGGTTGAAGGCTGACTCGGCGATCAGCCTCTTGAGGCCTCCAAGGATCGAGTCTGGCAAAGAGGCAAGGGCTGTTTCAGAGATGTCTCTGCAGAAGCAAGCGGAGAAAAAAAGTGAGTTAAAATTTTATTTCCGGAATCAATAGCATGCTTAAATGGACAGTTCACCCCCAAGAAGCAAACAGACATACTTTTCCTCTGGGCTCTAGTGGTATTTATTGAAGTAATTCTTTTGGTGTGAGCTGCTTGGTTTTGAAGACATTTCTGGTCAAAATTTCTGTCATTTCTCGAACGTAATAGAGTCTTTCTTTGAGGTAGTTAAATTGTCTACAAACAAACTTTTAAAAACTCAACAAACCTTGTTTTCTTTCTACTCTACTCAAAGACCACATCTCAAAAACCAGAGCTCAACTGATGAACATAGAAAATAGTGACTGCCCCCCAAGAGTTCAAAGGTTGGTGGTGGAGGAGATGGATAAAATGCCCTAGATAACCTACGCAAGGTTGACATGGCCTGAAAGGGAAATTAACATATCACAAGGACTTTAAAGAGTAGGTCCTGGCAGAGATAACCAAGAAGAAATAAGACATAACATAAGAGAGTGGACCTTCTTTGGGGAACTTACATAAAGGCCTTATCACCTGGGATTTCCCTGTAATGAGGGGCATGTTCACATTATAAGACATAATGATAAACCTTAATGGCCTCCATTCACGATTGAGCTGTAATGGAAGCAGCAGAAAGCAAACAGTTCCTCCTGCTCACAGGAAGCTTTGTCAATATGTTTTTGTTGTTGAGTAACCTGGCCATGTTTTGGGAAAGAGACATTTTTTCTTGGTATTTTTAAGCCTTTTTCTGCCTTTATTGGACACCAAAGCTAGGAGAGAGAGTAGGAGAAAACATGCGACAAAGGGCCTTGAGTTGAATTTTAACTCGTGCCACTGCATTTATGATTTCGTCTCCTGGTGTCTTAAAATTTTTACAGAGTGGTCTTCAGCAACAAGTTTCCAGGCTTTCAGAAGGACTTTCAGTCTTTCCTTGGACATTGGCTGCTTTTTCACTCAGTTTCAGTCCGATCCTCGAAACTTACCATTTTCACAAGGAAACTTGGGTTGTTTTGTTCAACTACTGAACACTCAGCTATGAATCATTCAAGCATAAAAATAGCACCTAACTCAAGTGATTAACTAGTGCCGTGTCTATACATAACAAAAATCTCAGCAAAGAACCAGTTCTAAATTGTATCTTTAGGCACTTTGTTACAAGCAGCTTGTCACAGAAACACATCATTTGTTCCAATTTCTTCAACTGAATATACCAGAAATACTAAAATAATACCGCAGTTTGACAGGCATAAAATACATTTTTTTTAGCCAAGGTGATTCCCTAAGAGCTGTTAGCCAAAAGCTTGGCAAATCATGTTATTGTGTTCAATGTGTTGAAAAATGAGGGAAACTGGACAAGTGGAGGAGAAAAGAAGAAGTAGCAGCCCCTAAAACTATCGACAGCAGATGAACAACAACATTTGAACTTCCTGTCCATAAGAAATGGGAGGAAAAAAATCCAGCAAAGACGTGACACAGGGCCTGAGAGACGCATCAGGCCCTTCAGCTTATCCATCTGCTGTTCACTGAAGGCTCATGAGAAATGCTCTCAGTGAAAGGATGGCTGTCAAGAAGCCCTTCTTAAGGAAGCAAAACAGGAAGAAAAGGCTGAGGCATGCCAGATTACACAAGAACTGGACTGAAAATCAGTGTGGATGGGTCTTATGGAGTGATGAATCTGAAGGTGAAATTTCTGGTGCAAATCGTTATCACAGTGTGCGGGTTAGGTCAGGACAAACTCTCTCTCACTTGCGTTCTACACTGTTTTAAAGAATCGCTGCATCCATTTACAATTTTCACTCTAAAATATAAGATTTCTGCACAGTACTATAATATTTTTTATGGTTTAAGCACCGCAAGGCAAGTGTCTTTCAGTTCTGTCACATGTAAGTGAAGGCAAACAGTTCTACAGCTAATATCTCCAAAGCTGGGAAACCCACACCAAAACAATCTAGATGGATAAATGTCACCACAGCCCAGAGGAAAAATGCATTAATTTAATTTAGGGGTGAACTGCCTTTTTAACAGATTCTTCTCTTCCCCTTAGTGTGCTGTCTGTAATAGAGATTTGATCAGTTCATAAAATATAAATTTTCATGAAATGCACTTGGATTTAAGAGAAGTGCCAGCTGAATAAAAAAAAAGAAAAGAAAGAAGCTGAAGAGAAGCTACTGTTTGATTGCCAAGTGACTGCCAGGGAGTGAAGGAAAAAAACATCACAGTGATGATAGTCCAAAAGAATAACAAATAATTTGTCTGATTCTTACTTCAGTAGACATGTCTCTTTGTTAGGGGAATAAACAGAAATCTCTATTTCCAGGTAGAGTCCATCATGTTCACCTGACCCTAAACTATTTTTAATCTTAGATCTGTAAAGATTTTCCAAGTCTGTGCAGATATCATCTCCCACCCCCTGCTTTCTCCAACATTCTGACTTTAATAAGGTATGATGAGCAGGGTGAATCATTTAGGCATGAGTTACTGTTGAATGTCATGCTTACAGTACCACCAACTCACTGGAACCCACAAAGGCACTGGGACTGATGTGAGTAAGCTGTCGGTTGCCTCTTAGGAACCTGAGAGCAAGGGAGAAAGAGAGAGTGGAGTTAAATGTGTATGTTTTTTTTTTAAATCTTCTGTTTGTAATTGTGTCTCTGCCTGTGACTCACAATCTGTGCATCTTTGTTCCGTTGAAGGCGTCACTTGCCACCTCCTTGATGCCATTTCTGGTGAGCCGTCTGTCATTAGAAAGGGAAGCCAAATTACAGTCATGTGGCTCCAACACAGAACATTTCCAACTGTAAACTTACTTAGCTATCAATGCCAATTTTAGTGTTTGCACTTCTTTTGTTCTCAGTGAGTAAAGCTGTACAAATACAAAGAGTTTTAGTGCAACACTGAGTAAAGCGTTGATATGATTGTGTCGCCTTCTACTGCCTCTTCTGCTTCCTACTTTTGGATCTCAGACGCTGCCATCAAAATGTTTTGTTGGAAGGATCCTGCATTTATGGAAAAAAAATCCAGCTTCTTCTTGCTGAGTGCTGATTGCATCCTTTTATCCATCTCTATTAATTTACAGCCAGCAGCCTTCTGGATTACTATAGCACAAAGTCTGGTAGGAAAAAAAGATAATAATAACAACTAGCCCGGCACTGCTGACTGAATTGGAGAACATTGAGTTCTGTAGATAAAAGCTGCACAAACAAAGATGGTTTTGTTCGCTTTTTTACCGCGCAGTCACAGAATAATAAACTTGCTTTGAAGTCTGGGTGCAGAGAGTCACAGCCTACCAATGATGGCCCTGAAGCTTTGAATTTGAACGAATATTTATTTATCAGACACAGAATTTAAAGTAGACTTTTTGCTCTTCATAAGCTGAAGACTATGCAGTTTGATTCCCAGTTATCAGAGTTCATAAGAGGTAACTGGGACTGCAGAGTGCATTTATTCCTGTAGGAATGATGAGTGAGTGGCATTTAGTGATACATACTTACATATTTTACATGTAAAAGCAAATTTGACATTTATTTCCTTCAACTGGTACCACCCTTTCTGAATTAGCTTAGTACAAAGCCTGGAAGGAAATAATAATAATGATAACTAGCCTGGCACAATTCAAAGGTTTAAAAAATCCACCTACTCCCTCCTGTAAGACTCATTAGTTAACACATTATATTGTTTTTTTGAAAGTGTAAAAAAAAAAAACCCCAAATCAAAACAGTTTTACACGAGGTTATGTGCCAGACTATTTGTTGGATAGGTAGAGTAACTTCCTGACTGCCCGATAAGCTACTTAAAGCCAAGAAATAGTCAGACATATCATCCCTGTAAAACCACAAGAGCTGAACAAATACAATTTTTATTAGTAGATAAATTATAAATTAAGTTATACAGTAAATTATACAGAAATGTGGCTCCACTGCTGTCTCCTATGTTAAGCTAACTTTTAAGCTAACCTATTGCTGGCTAAAGCTCCTGGTGATTTAGGCACATTAAACAAACAGCTAAACTACTGCTACAAGTAAAAGTAGTGCTGTCAGCAAAGGTTTTTAAAATCAAAAAGGTCACACTGGCTTCAGTAATACGGGATTGATATCAATAATTCATTAGCAATTAAGCTGCATCTTCACTACTGGAACCTGTCATGGTTGAACTAATGCTAACTCAAATTTTCGATCTGTACCTACCAAATGACTGCTAACAAAGTTTTCGTAGGACTCTCTGAAGTCCTGTTAAAAATTAAACACTAAAACTAAACTCCCCAGAATTTGGTGGCTTGTAGAATCACCTTGAGTAGCATAACTTTGGTAAGTTGTTTCTGTATGACTTTATCGGTCTCTTACATCATTGTGGAGAACCTTTGGCTCACTCTTCTGTACAACATTGCTCTATTAGTATGTGGGTTGATTTAAAATCTTAATTTTTAAACTAGCAGCAGTTTTTTTTACAGATGAAAATGATTGAGTGAAAGCATCAAGAAGCCTTAAATAGAGGTAATTAATTACTGCTATCTCAAAATTACACTAATGCTTTCATTTTTTTTTTCAAAGAAAACAATCTGTGACATATGCAAAAAGCAAAAAAATGTAATTTTATGTTAGATTAATGATCTGCAGCTGAAAAGGAAAGCACAAAAATTTATAAAAGGCAATAAAAGTATGAGTATGAAACATAGAAAAAAGGAGAAACTCAGTGAAGAGGGCAAAGAGCATTTCGTGGAACATTCATCACTGTGCATGTAATGCCCACTTGGATCTGTGAGGGTGATGTGTTTCTAAAAAAGAAAGATGAATCGCTTACATCTCTGCAATGGTTTGAGTGCAGAGGCCTCTGAAGGCATTGGCAGGGACTCTCTTTATGTGGCTGTTGTCCTGAAGATCCCTAAGCAGTACAAAGAACAAAAACTTTAAGATAAATGACCACTATTGCTAAGTAAGTGGTAGAAATACATTTTTTAGTGGAAAACCCCCCCAAAACAGCAGAAGGTGTAAAACATTAGGAAGCCTTCAGCAGTGCCTGTCTAATCCACTGTCTTTTTGAAGATGACAGATGTCAGTTGGGAGACAGTTTGAATATGGATTTTTAAAGGATGACGGCTAGGGACAGATGGTGCGTGTTCCTGATAGTCTGTTTGGTAAGAACTGCTGAATTCTTACTGCAGTAATATATGATTAGTGGTGTGATTTCTTATGGGAGTATTTAATTCTGTATGCATATAATAGCCTATAAATTCACATGTGGAGGCGTGTATATGAGATCGTTTTTTGTAATTGTACTGAGACCTACAGCAGAAAGCAGGCGGTGGAATGGATCTTGGAGAAGTCTGGAAAAATCCTGAGCCCGGTGTTGGAGATAGTCCTGTGATGTAAAAGTAAAGGTTTAACCAGAACATGTTACTAAATTGTAACCTCTGAAAAGCAGACACTAAGCAGGGAGTAGCAGTGATAAAATCACATACACTGTCTCATCCATTGTAATAAATTAGATTAAAAAATAACAAAGACATACTGATGTCTGATGTGTCTGCCATCCTAACATAACTTAAAGACGATTCTCGGGAATCTCATTGTTGGTGCAAAAATGCCATTTTATGTTCGTTGCTCTGTGTGCTATCATTGGCATTTTTAAAAAATTCAGTAATAAAAATGGGGACAAATTATGTGTTTTTGTGGCAGCTAGTAACAAATTGCCTAAAAATACAACTCTAGTTTCTCCCCCAAGTTAGGTGAATTTTTCATGCTTATGATTCATATTTTAGCATTACGTGACTTACAAAACAAGCAAACAAAAAAAACAAAACAAAAACCCATTCCTCTGAAAATGGTCAGGTGGAATAAAAATGACTAAAAAAAGCAAACAGTGTCTAAAGAAAAACTTCAGAAAGCCTGGAGAACTTTTGCTCAAGATAACTTTAAAGAATTACAATAAAGTCTTGCTCCTTGAAAGAGACATGTATACTAATGGAGAAACTTTCTACTAATAACAAAAGTGTAACGTATCCATTGCTTCCTCCCACATTTTCACTGCAGAAACTCTGATATAATTGTGACACTTCACATCAGTCTGTCATGAAAACATTTGCTCCTCTCAGGGGGCGCTGAGCTACAACTGCTGAGTAGCCTGGCTTATTAACCAGCCAGGTAGCTAATTATACTAAATATATCTCTGAGTCACTCCATGTTGATAAGTGATTTTAAGTCTGAACCAGCTAATTGGATGTCAACATTATGAAGACCCTTTAAAGTTTGAGAACTCCTGGATTAAAGGTTAGGGTTCGGGCTACGATGAATCACAGATTTGTGCATGAAATATTCATATTCATGGTTTATGCACAGATTGGTGCATAGGCACCGTTTACCAATGAGGTCCAACGTGTTTTTGTAATGTAGGCCATTTGTTGTGTTTCGGTCCCTGCTATATTTGTGGGTTATATTATGTTTCTTTGTGCATGTAGTTTCTCCTGCTTTCTGTGTTCTCCTGTTGCTCCTATCACGTTTAGTCGTAGCCCTCATGTCTAATTGTCTCTTGTTTACATCCTGTTTTATGTTTGGTTTTACTTCCTACGTTTACCTCTTTTTGTGATTGTTTGCCATTCGGCCATCAGACTGTCTGATTGTTTTCATCTGTTTAATAACCAACTGGAAACCAGCTGTTACCCCTATCTGTGTGTGTGTATGTATATGTAGTGTTTCCTTGGTCTTTGTCTTTGATTGTCAGTCAGTGACTTCTGATTTGATTTCTCGTGTTTCCTTTAGTGGATCAGGAAACAGGATCAGCCATTTAAAATATTCTAAATCAGGTGTAGGCGCCAATACAGCCAATTTAAAATCTTTTAAAATCACCCATCAACCGGTGTACAATTTCAATCCCAGGACCTTTCATATAGTCAAGTAATACCTGTGAGCCAAAAGCTCAGGCCTCAGGCTGCTCCGACAGTTTTTTTCTACTTTTGGCTCTGTGTGATGTTAAAGAGGGCCAGAATTCCTATTATAATCCTCTTACACAGGTCTGGCTCTAAGTCTAAAGCAGGGGTCCCCAATCCCAGTCCATGAGGGCCAGTGTCCCTGCAGGTTTTAGATCTTACCCTGGGTCAACACACCTGAATCACATGATTAGTTCATTACCAGGCCTCTGGAGAACTGCAAGACATGCTGAGGAGGTAATTTATCCATTTAAATCAGCTGTGATGGATCAAGGACACATCTAAAACCTGCAGGGACACCGGCCCTCGTGGACTGGGTTTGGGGACCCCTGGTCTAGAGCCTCACCCACCTGCTCATAGATGAAATGGATTATTTCCATAGGCTGCATAAGATGAATAAGGAGTATTTTGAACTACAAATTTTGCAAAGCCGGAAACAAGAATAATAACATCCCCACGACCCCCAAGTAAACTATTTGAAAACAAACTAAACTTGCACTAAGGTGGCCCTCTTTAAAAAAGCAATCGCTTTATTCTTTTTTGTCACAGATTTCTGTTTATGTGTCCCAGTTTTCACAAATTGGGACAAACAATAACAGTTAAGAATGTCTGTTAGGGATTTGAGCGCTGCAGTGTTCTTTATAAACTGCTACTTTGAGATTGTTTCAAAAGACATAAAATAAGACTTTTTTCGTTTGCAACAAATTAAAGTAGCAGTCATGAAATGGCCTTTAAGTCATTTTGTGGAAAAAAAGACTTTCCCCCCCCCCCATGTTGGGGATGAAGGGTGACACCGGGGAGCCAAGCTCATTAAAAAATAATGTCTTTGATCATTTGCGGGCCATCAGAAGTAGGGCTGTCACCCGTGACCTATTTTGGACTCACAATCAGTTTTGAGAGACAAACTGTGGTAGAAATGTGAACTCTCACTGAGTACTCACAAGAACCGTAGTCTTGCCATGTTCCTGAATGCATCGGGGTGGATGGAACTCAGGTGTTTTGACTTTGTTATGATTCTGAAAGAAACATATTTCAGTCAGATTCTCATTAATATAAATGACTGGTTTGCAATTACGGGGTTTCACAGGTGCTATTATCCTGCCAGTTATACTTACATCTCACTGAGTTCAGGGAGGTCGGAGAAAGCAAAAGCCCCGATATTCCTCAGAGCAGCATTTTTAGATATTAAACTGAGGGAAACACACGAATATGAAATATATTTAAAAAAATCATGTGGTCTATTATTCATTCACACTCATTCTTTGGAGTCTTTTTTTGTCTCCGCCACCCCTCGGATGCTTAACTTCTCAATTATTTGGGTGATCTTCCTCAGAGGCCGGAGCTCTTCATGTTCCATTACAAAGACTAAACACAAACATGTAGGATAAAATCTGCTTTATGCAGTCAGCGGCTTTTAGTAATCAGTATACTCACATTTTGGTGAGCTGAGGGAGGCCAGAAAAGGCAAAAGCACCGAAACTCTCCAGCATGTCGTTCTCAGATATGGTCCTGTAGTTGGCAGTAATGATGAGTAAAAGAAGAAGTAAAGAATTTAAAAGTTATTATAGGAGGGGTTTTTGTAATCGATGTCTCAAATCAGACAGAATCCTTGGATTTTTCCTGTAAAGTTATTAAAAAATAAAAACAAACTTTGGGTGTAGGACACACCCTGGTTAAATATATGTGCAAAACACAGTTTCTATTTGCAATTCCTATGGTTTTAAAATCAATAAGTCCCTTAAATAAACTCTGCAGATGAATCATGAAAATCACAACAGAGGCAACTAAAAAGTTCAATCTATTATCAAACATTTGCCCATTTTTTAGCTTGTGATTGCTTTCTTTTACACTTTAACATGTAAGAGTCAGCACCTGCAACTATTTTCACTTTTGAAGCTGAACAACTGATCCTTGCTTGAGCAATATTTTAATCACTACTAATTAAAATGATTCATAGCAGCAGAAAAAAAGAACAATTTAATTTGAAATCACTGTTTGCTAATTATAAAAGTTTATTGTAGAAATATATTTATGTAGAAAGCAAAGTGATAACGTAATTGGCACCGTGTACAAATTGTCACATGAGTACAAAATCAATATCTATAACTCCAGCTCTTGTTAAATATGAATGTGGACCAAAGTGATTTTATTCATTCAATAAAAAAAAATTGATCCCCAATATGGAGATCAATTGTTTTATTGAATGAATACAGTGGCATTCCTGGAATGCCACTGAATTATTCCCCGTCTGTTTGGATGATCCATATCTCGTGTGTTTTGACCTCCTCAGCACATTATGCTCCGCATCGAAGAACAAACATAATCGACAGGCGCACACTTACAGTTCCATTAGGTGCTGGAGGCTGGAGAAGGCGCCCTGCTGAATCTCTCTGATCTGCGTCTGCTTAACTTCCCTGTTGATGCAGAAACAGCCACTCACATCAGGTTTCAGCACTTCACACTGATCACAAGGCTCGCAGGGGCTTTGTGTGCACACTGACCACTGAAGAAGGTCAGTTACTCAGTCACGATGAGATTTTTTTTCTTTTCATGTGTGAAACAAAATATATGTGAAGAAAGTCTACACGAGTTCCCAAGCTCTTTGCATGTGGTCTTGCATACTTGCAGCATACTTACTGCATACTTGCAAATATCCCCACTGTTCCCGAGCCTTGACCTTCGAGCAAAATATAGAGCAGAAGAGAACACACGCATGGCCTCCTGGGAGATCGCAGCGCATCTCTAGGGATGTTTGCTTCTTCTGCCACAAGTGTGTCCTTGTCTTGAGTGTGTGTCAGCTGTATTTACTCATAGGCTATGTTTTTTTGTTCTGTTTTTTTGGAAAGATAGATTGTGTAAGGAGAAACTGCTCGTGTGTACGTTTCGATAGAAGTTTGAATAAATGCTTAGGGTGATTCTAATCTTCACCTCACCCTGTCTCTTTCTCTGGAAGGCCTTGAGATTCTTTGCAAATAAGCAGCCAAAGCAAAAGGTCACTGTTTACTATGAGTGGCATCACCCTCAGATCTGCATGAGACACCTAAATCAATCATGTCACCTTTAATCAAGCACTACAGGTTAAAGTGACACTATGAAAGTAGAAATAACTTTACCTAGGGCTGTTTGATATAACGATATATATCGGATGACAATATAAAAACGTCTAAGTTTCATTTTACGCTATCGTTTGTTTCGTGGTGTTGTAAAATAAACTGTTTACGGCAATATTTTTTCATCGTTTTGATGGTCACTGTAGTGGCTATATTAATTTCTTAAAGTTCTCTCTTTCTCTTATATTTTATATAACCACAGGGACGGACAAGCGCCTGTTTTTATTTGTTGTGGTTAGCAACAACGACTGTAACAGCATCGCGTGTCCGCTTGTTTATGTTCCACATAAACCTTTCACAATAAAGCTCAAGATCCTGTTGAGACTTTTCAAAATAAACTGAATCACGTGAAAGAGCAGATTATTTACAGATGAGAATTAAAAAAGAGCCGCCAGGTCCTAAAAAATAAACCTTAGACTCAAACATTAGAACAGGCTTTTCCCCGCAATACTCACAAAGAAAACTGTGGCCTTTACAACTTATGTCTAAAAATGTATAGTTTCATGCATCGGTTAAAACACTCGACTCCAGCTACATGACGCACAGCTGGAACACTTCCCGCAAGTCGAGCTGCCCGAGATTCACAGAATTTACAGAAAATGTTACATTTTTGTGATTTATATCGTTATCGGACGATAGAATTCTTATATCGGGATATGAGATTTTGGTCATATCGCACAGCCCTAACTTTACCTGAGGCTTGGATTTCTCTACACTAAAGATGGGAACTTTGCTCATTTTCCTGGTACCAAAATCATGAATGAATGTCTTGATTGCTTAATCTGTATTAAAAAAAAATGTACAAACAGGACTTTATCATAACTGGGCAACAGCTAAGGCAATCATCGTGTTATAGTGCAGACAACACAATGCGCAATCCTTCGACAGTTTCATCCTGTATTCTGCTGATTGATAACAGTAACACACAAAGTAGCATAAGAAAAAGAAAAAGACTGCAAGCTCATAACCCAGACTGTCCTGGTGGGAAGCTCTGACTTTTAAACCCTTCATTTTGTTTGTTTACAAGAAAACTCAGCGGGGGGTCTTTAACCTGTGGCTACCTGCTCAGTGGCCAACAATAGTAAGTAGCTGCTGCTGCGCTACAAGGTGCCGAGGATGAGCAGAAAAACTTTGCATGCATTTCCCCGAATCACTAAATGTTTAATGAAACCAACCGAGTCAAGTTGAGAGCAAAACTGAACCACTGGTCCAGGCAGATGAGCGAGGATTAGACAGGAACGTCCGGATGATTATGCACGTTCACGGATGAGATTCAAATTTGTAAACATTTCATAGCTACTGTATAGCTTTAATATGGTGAATGGGTGGTGGGATTTATAGACACATTTGCTGCTCCACTCGCATGTCAGTTTGAGGGATGTCGCCAATTATACAAATTAAAGTTGCTCCACATAAGGAAATCAGCTCAGACTACAAAACAGCAGAAGCTATAATTTATGTACTTTGTGGTTGTTCAGGTTTAAAGTTTCAGGCTTTCTTGAAAGCAAACTTTCAAGCTACAGAAAGAAAAAAAACTCGAATTACATCACTGGGTCTATTTTAAACTTAATGTGTGGAGCGTGAGAGATGCGGGTACTCAAAAAGGAATGAAAAACTTTTAAGCTGCATTATTGAATATCTGGGATCATGTATTTAGTAAAGCTTGGTAAAGACAGAAAGGTATCTTTTTGGCTCTGCTGGTTTGGACTTGACTATTCCTTAGTTTTTCTAGCTCTTGTGAGTCTCAAAGAAAGAAAAGTGTAAGCATGCTATCAAATACTGCCTGCAAACAATTACCAGAAAAGAATGGTGATCAGGTGATAGGTAGACTTCATTTAGAGGGGAGGGGGAATAATGTAATCCGAGGAAAACTGGTACATACATCTCCTTAAAAACAGTAAACAGAATGGGGAATAAAATCTATTAACATGTGTGACACTCCATTGAAGGCTTTCTATGGGCTTTTCTAATTTTCAGGGGATTTATATGAATTTTTCACCACTCTAGCAGTGTTACACTTTAAATATTACATCACATTAATTTAATTCATTTAAATGAATAGTGTGCTTCTTTAAAATCAGGATGAAACACAAAGAAAAATAACAAACAGCTGACAGTATCATACAGTAAAGTTTCATTCCGCACAGCGCTGTATTATAATGTTACATTGATGATGATTAGGCATGGTAGCTTAATATAATCTAACAATGATGGCAAAAAAAGTAAACATCTGGATCCACAACCAGTGGATCCTTTTGTGTGTGAGTCTCTGTGTGCTTGTGTGTTTGTGTGTACTCACAGGCACTGGGCGCTGGAGATGTTGGAGGGAAACGCCGTGACTCCAAACATGACCTGGCAAGACGGGCACGAGGTTTGTTTGGCCAAACTGGGATGAAATCCAGGTCTAATGTCCATTTCAGAGCCGCGCGCCGAGGCTGCTGCCGTCTTTATCGTAACGATCAGCAGCATCATTAGTGTCATTACCAACATCACTTCAGTCTGCCAGGGTCCACAGAGTGGTTTCACTTTTCTAGTTTGTCTTCTTTTTGTGTCTTTTACTCTGATATTGTCTCTGGTCCACGCTCCACATTTGATATGAACGCTTTTACCTGTCTGTCCGCTCGGGGGTTCAGCGCCAGGTCAGTTAGAGAGAAATGTGAGGTGTTTTGGTGTTTTCTGTCATGCAGTAGTGAATGCTGGGGGCGTGTGAAAAGCTCATGGGAGTATGAGGATGTAGGAGGTCTCAGCTGGGTGGAGTTATGTGTGTTTTTCTACTGTGTAACAACTTCCAGAACAGAGCATACGTCTTGATAAGATATAAATGACTGGTGTTCTATGAGCTGAGACTGCAAGAGAAGAATAAGTGTAGTGATGCGCTGTGAAAAACTGTGCAGTCCTCTTCCTTCTGTGAATGTGTATTTTCTTTTTCCTGTCCTATTATGTCAAATGTAGGTAAAGATCCCTTTAATAAGATCAAAAAAATAATATTTAACCTCATTGTTGGCTGTCGTGCATCTGCAAGCTTCTGTGCAACCCAACTCCACACCACTTCATTGTATATTTTCTGCATCTGACTTATCATCCCTGTTTCCCTGAGTGCCTGCGCTCATCTGTGTTGAGGTTTTGTTGCTCCTCTTGCCACCCCTGGCTTTTCATGTATACGCATGGAAAAGCGTTCAGGTTCCTGAACAGAAGAGTGCCACAAATATTAATGACTGCAGATGGAAATTTCAGTTTTCCTTTGAGTCATCTGGTCCTGCCTAAAAAGCTTCAGTGCACGTTACGACAGCTTTTCTTAAAAACACTCTTGCTGCCAAATATGCAGTACCTTATACACTCGTCAGACACTCACTTGTTATTATATAGTGCAGTAAAGAGGCGACAGTAAAGTAGGGAGAAATAGAAAGAGTGGCAAAAGACATGTAGCAAAGAGCCTTCGGTCGGAGTCTAATCTCAGGTTACTCGATTTTGCCTTTCGGCATTTGGTCATAAGTGGCCACTTTATTATGTATACCTGCTTGAGAGTTTGTGTAAAGCAGATATGTAATCATGCAATCACATAGAAGTTACTCCAGTACCTTGATGAATCTATGCAACAAAGAATTGAGGCAGTACCAGCCAGTTGTATCTAATAAAGTGTCTGTTAGTGTATAGATGAATATCCTTACATCATTACTGGTTACAAGTAGGCTTACAAAAAGCTTCTTTAGTTTAGTTTCAGCTGCACAGTCCTCTTGGTTGTTCTTCTTCTTCTTATTTCAGCTGCCCCCTTTAGGGGTTGCCACAACAGGTCATCTGCCTCCATCTCATCCTATTCCTAGCATCCTCCTCTGTCACACCAACTCTCTGCATTTCTTCCTTCACTACATGAATGAATCTTCTCCATGGTCTTCTTCATCTCCTCCGTACTGGCAGGTGCCAACACCAAAAAACAAAGCAGGACAGTCAGCTGATATGAAAGGCAAAGCTTGTAGCTGATGCTTGGAGTTTAACCTAAAACCAGAATATTCAGTTAATTAGTTTAACGACTCTGTTATATTAGAATGTTCCAGGTCTCTGTGGTATCTAGATATCTACATATGCCTTTATATTTTGTTTTTGCCTTTAGTTTCACATCCAAGTAAGGAACTGTTTCAGACCTACATGTACTTATCTTTTGTTTTTGTTTTTTTAAAGCATTTAAGCATTAAGTCGTGCCAGAAACAGTAAAAATTAGAACAGGCACCAGGTGTGAATCTGTTTTGTCTCTTGTCTCATATTTGTTGTAAATGATGAGCACATTTCGATAATAGTGGACATAATATTCTTTTCTACCACACTCTCCTCACACGTCAGCAGGACACGCAGCCAGCTTGCAAGGACATTCAGGATTCAGGTACACACACACACACACACACACACACACACACACACACACACACACACACACACAGTAATTAAAAAAGAAATACCATATACAGTTTCTTTTCCCTTTGACATTTTCTTCTTTTTAATGTTCGGCTTTTGCTCTCCATTCATGTTGTCATCTTTTGTATTTATACATTTTTTGTGTGTGTGTGTGTGTGCATACAGGCGCGCGCGCGTGTGTGCTTGTGTGGACTGTGGGAATTTGATGTGGTTGAGGAAAAGAGCTCCTTGTAATTTATTCCAAAGCAGGAAGAAAAATGCAGCCTTGAGCTCCTGACACGACCACGCACACTCTGTCACACACAAGGATACACTCTCCCACAGTGGCTTGCTTATACACAAGGCAAAAAAAGGAAAGAGAAGGAAAAAGAAAGGATAGGCAGAGTCTAACAAGCACAGCTGGAGGGAGTAGAGATGAAGGACTAAGCAGGGAGAAGCTGTACAGCACCTGTGTGCATGTGTGCGCTCCAGCTGAATTTGTGGATCAATCTGCTGCTGATTGCTCGACACCTTTGTGAGGGAGGTGGAAAATATTAGGGAGTTCCTGCTCTTTTTCTTGTGTGTGTTTTCAATTAAAAATTCTTTTTTTGAGACACATATTTTGCACTCCATTTAGGCAATCTCATTTCTGCGGTCTGCTACAGATTCAGTGGGACAGCAAGCCACTGTAATTGTGTCCATGTCCTCTTTTGATTGTGACTGTGAGAAGCCAAAATGAAAAGGTAGACTAATGATGATGCTGAACAAACAGCTTTAGAAAAGAGCCTTTCTTAACAGTGTGTCTGAAAAATCAATCAGTGCCTCCCACCAGACACCCTCAGAATCAGATGGTTTTCTTTGTACAACAACTGTAACTGTGAAAGGTTTCTTTAAAAATATATTTTTTTCTTTTTTTCCCTTCTTTTTACATTTTCATACCAGGCCAATCTTCTAACTGGGATTCTTTCTCTGTCAAAATCATTTTGTAATATAGTCATATTGATGAAACACTTTTATATCCTGAAGATTTTTTTCAACATCCTTGCAATTCCAGTGTATTGCACACCGTGCATCTCTAAGGGTTCCCTTTCATATGCTGTCGCTAGTTTTTGTCCTACATGGTTACATGAACCATGAAATCTAACACAAATTGCACTTTTTAAGCATTTTTTACACATGTATAGATTGGTGAAGATGACCTCCTGTAGTTCAAACAGAGCACCAGAATTGCAAAGAAAGTTTGTTTTTGAACGTAACGTGGTTGTTGGTGCCAAACAAGCTGGTCTGAGTATTTCTGATCTACTTGGATTTTCCCCACACAACCTCTGTAGAGTTTACAGAGAATGGTTCAAAAGAGAAAATATCCAGTGAGCAGCAGTTTTCTGAGTTAAAGGCCTCAGGAAAATGGTCTTAGCTGATAGGAGGACAGCAGTATCTCAAACAACCACTTGTTAAATCCAAGGTATGCAGAAGAGCACCTCTGAATGCACAGAATGTCAAAACTAGAACTAAAAACTGAGGCTAAAATTTTTACAGGGTCATCAGGGTCACCCTCTCCTCCTCCTCCTCTCCCTTAGCTTCCCTGCTTAGCCTCTTATGTCCTTGTCTAGTCTTGTGTTTTTTGTATTACTTTTCCCTGGAACACTCTCTCACAGTCTGTTCTCTAAAACCTAGGGTTGGCTGGAAGACTGTTTACTTAGCCTAGCAGGGCGAAGGACACTGTCTCAGCTGAACTCTGGACACGCACACATACATATACACTGATATGCGCACACTCATCCACCTTCCCTTTCCAAACGCCTTCGATGCTTATTCCCTTCCGATGCTGACGGTGGATCAAGGAGACCAGCGCACAGGCTGCAGGCCCAGATGTACTGTCTAAATCTGCTGTCCCTCACCCTTTACCCTCCCCTGTTGCTTGTCATGTGTTTCTTTGGTGTATTAAGAGTTTTTTCATGTGCTATGTGCAGAGGTGTTTTTTTTTTTCTGTTCTCAAACTGATCTCCTTGTTGGAGCTCAGTCTGGGGGGAGTTATTTGTTTCTCCTTATCTTTCCTCATGTGGTGCATTTTCCATTGTTATACCTCTCTGACCTGTCTTCCCCATGTGATGTTTTGTGTAATGTATGTATGGTCGGAGGGTAAGATGGCGCCGCCATTGCGTGCAATAGGTCGGCAGCCTTATGAAATGAAATTTCCCCTTGTGGGACTAATAAAGGTATATCAAATCAAATCAAAATTCAACTATATAAGACTGAAAAACTGATTAATCTCAATCTCTTCAGCAATATTCAGACACTAGGGTCAGAATTTGGTGTAAATAACATAAAAGCCTAGATTTATGCTCCCTTGATGGCGGTGATGTAATGCTGTGGGGGTTTTCTTTGCACTTTGGAGCCCTTAGTATCAACTGAGCATCATTTAAGTGCCACAGTCTGTCTAAGTATCGTTGCTATCATATCTACGCTACAGTGAACTTTCTGATGACTTCTTCCAGGAGGATGAAAGACCAAGTCACAAAGCTTAAATCATCTTAAGCCAGTTTCTTGGACATGACAATGGCCTCCACAGTAACCAATCTCAATTCGGAAGAGCATCTTTGGGATGTCACGGATATCATGGATGTGCAGCCGACAAATGTACAGTCATCATGTCAATGTTTCCAACACTTTTTTAGAAGAATGAAGTTCCTGAAGGGGTCCAACACAGTACCGTAGTAGTGTGTACAAGTTCAAGTGAATACTAATGAAAAGTGTCCAGATTGCTGCAGCTTTGTTATTAAAACTGTCATCATATTCCATCATACTGATGCTCAAAGATTGTTACTCAAAAAAATAATGTGCTTAACAAAAACAGGATTCTGGGTTTTTGGCAGTTGGAGTGTGTAAAATGGATTTGGTTGCAGCTAAAATGAATTTGGCTCTAAAAATTTCATGCGTCCATCTCTTGTAGATATGAGGGCTCAAATGTGCTTTGAAATGATAAATTAAAAAGCACACCTTAGGTACTTTGATTGCCTGTAACTTGTATAATTCCACAGAATGAGTGCAAAAGTCATACTAAGGATAACTCTGAGGGTATCTGAATTGGATTATCTTCGGGTTTTGTTAACCTAATAGAGAATGTATATATCAGTGTGTTGCAGCAAATAAAATCCCCTGTTGTCCCACAAAGAATTTTCCCCATAGACCACAATCATAAACCGGACAGCTCTGATGTTGTTACCTCTGTCTGCAAACAAGGCCTTACCACTGTTTTTGTAATGACATGTGTCATGGTCTGGCTCCAAGGCCACAACAAAAGTAGAAGGGACACATCAGTGGGCGGTGAATTTGAACAGTTATTATGATGAAGCAAACAAGAAGAGAATTTTAAATCTGCAATATGTTTATCAGATAAGTCAGTCATATAAATGTGGGTGTATGAGGATGGTGAGGTGGAGGATGTTGTGGAGCACGAGCTGAACAATACCAACACAGGTGTGTGCAGACATTGATGAGGATGAGCTAGGATGAAAGCAAGAGAAAAAAACTAAGCTGGAATGGCATTTTCCCTTCTGATTCCACAGACTACATGTGACATTGCCTAACATTATCCTGTTATATTCAGGGGCATCTAGGAAAACAGAGATATTAGCTACATTTCATCACAAACTCTATGCTTTAAGTACTGTGCAAAAAGTCTGTGACCACCTTTGTTCTTCAACAGAGTCCGAAATCCCTTAGGTATTTCTTTAAGTAAAATAAAGTGTTGGTGTGTCTGTTTTCCTCCCTTCATGTCAGGTTTTCAGGTATCTTATGTTCATGTCTCATAGTTTTGTTTTTCCCAGTTTAGGTTATAGTTTTCGCCCCGGTTCACTGTGCCTTTTTTCGTATTCTTGTTCTTGTTTCTTGTTCAGCCAAATAAATGGCTCGCCTAGTTTTAGTCTCTTCCATATCAGCTTTTGGGTCGGCACCACAAACACACCAGCCCGCCTTTTTGTGACAAATGGTTCTTTTCGGCACTCATAATTCTATCAATTTTAACAAGACCTCCAACCCCACTGGGTGAAATGCAGCCCCAAACAGTGGCAGAGCCTTCACAATGTTTTACAGATGACTGTAGACATTAAATGCTGTATGTCTCTCTTGACCTCCTCCATACATACTGATAACAAGTTGATTCATCACTCCATGATCCCTGTTACCACTGATTTTTAGTCCATTTCTTGTGTAGTTAAGCAACCACCTTTCCACTGAGACCATTTCTGATGAGGTTTTGATGCCATAGATGGATCAGCTGAAGCGCCAGATGCATCTCTCTCAGGTCTGTCATATTTCTTAATGACATGAATGTTCGTCTGCTGTAGATAGTTTTATAGGCCTGCAACTACTTCTTTAGTCCTCCACTTGTCCAGCTCCTTCACATTTTTAAGGACCCACTTGCACAACTGAGATATACTGAGACAAACTGCTGAGATATAAGTTTTCAAGTTTTCAACCAGTAGATCTTTGGGAATCACGTTAGATAATCACTTTCTTGGTGCAAAAATCCTGTTTTATGCCTGTCAAACTGTACGCTATCTTTGGCATTTTTCACAGAGTCAGCTAAAAACTGGGAACATGTGTTTGTGACAGGCTGCTAGTAGCAAAGTGCTTAAAATTGATTTTTTTTGCTAAGTTGTCTGTTATGTGTAGACACAACACTGGTTCATACCTTGAATCAAGTGTCCTTTTCTATGCTTGAATGATTCATAGGTCAGTGTGAAGTGGCTTAACAAACACAAAACATTCCTCTGAAAATAGCCAGGTGCAAGGACTGGACTGAAAATGAATGAAAACACTGTCAATGTCCCCCCAAAATTATTTGAAATACCCACGGAAAACCTGAAGAACTTGAACAGACCACTTCAAAATACAAGAATGTCTGGCTCTTGGAAAAAATATAAAGAAATGAGAGGTGAAAATACTTAAATACACAATACTGTATAGGTACAACTTACTTCAAACATACAAACACAGACATTTTATTAAAAAAATGTGTTAAGGAAGCAAACTTCTGATCCTTTTTTGCAAATAAGACTTAAATGGCACATAATTATATACTTGAGTATATACAATCATATACTCATTTCTCATATTTTTATTTTTTCCATATAACACGTCCCTAGATTCGCACATTTAGAAAAATATTCAGCAAAAACAATAAACATCAAGAATATTTAGCTGGAGTCACATAAATAAAATGTAACCTTAAATAAATAAATGCAAATTTTTCCTAGTGAAGTAGTGAGTATTTTTTTTACACTGTATTGTTTTTACTTTTATTTACAGGGTTGCACTACTGCAAGATTGCCTGTTTTTTTTAATTTTTTTATTTTTTATTTGCTTAAATGTAAAACTTGTCATTAACTGTGCTTCTTATTCACACTGAAGCTGGAAAAAAAAACTTGGATTCTAACATTGTCATAATAATAAACTACAAACAATGCAAAGCTACATTTTCCTGTTTCACTGCAACATTTGTTAAAAGGTTATATTTATGAATCTCCAATCACTCTGCACATGCTTTTTTGCATTTCTGAACATGTACAATCTATCTGTGTGTCATCTTACTTGAAAAACAGATCTCAATCTCAGTGACACAACCTGTTTAAAGAATTCAGATTATCTGCTGCTAATACTAATAATCTGATTGTGTGTTGTACAATCAGATTATTGTACACTGTCGAGAAACAGCGTTATTTTGTATTCACTCCATAAATATTGCAGGGCTCTGTCTTTATCTTTGTCCTAGCTGTCTGTGGCCAAGGACAGCAAAGCAGCAGATGGCTACAACCTAACACAAGCCTTTTGTTGAGCACAGACTGTTCTGCAAAGACAAAAAGAAAGCAAGACAAACAGCGAGAGAACAAGATAATGCAACTGGGGAGGTGTTTATTGAAATAGCAGCTCTTTTTATGTTTCACCTGAGGATGCAAGTTCAGCTCTGCAGTCTCAGGGATCTTTCATCCGGCAAACAGCAACTCTGCAGAGACTTTGCGTTTACAGCACAGAGTTGTGCTTCAAAGCCCTGTTTAGTATGTGCAGTGGGGTATATTTGTGCATTTGCCATCCCAGTAAAATGGTGTGGGACCTAGAAAGGAAGAGCTGCTTTCTTTTCTTAATTTGATGAAACAAAAGTTGAAAGGATAAAACAGAATGTGGATAGATGTGCAATTTATGGTCTCTGAATTTACAGAAATGCCCTTAATTTCTGTACTTGTTACATGAGAGACTGATGACAGTCTCTTATGTCCATTAAATAAGGTTTGCTGGAACTAAAAGACATGCCTGACATCAATCTTCTTTTTATTGGGAACTATTCCTCTAAGATCTGCCCTCTGATTCCCTGCTACTTTTTGACTTGTGTTAATTAGACAGTCATCCGATATCATCATAGCTGAGGGGGGTGCGATAATAGGCGCTTTAATGATGTCCGCAGGCAGATGGGAAGTGAAAAACAAACACGCAAAAAGCTCACTTGGGTAATATTTTATTTACTCATTAATCTTCAAAACTATTTTTCATAATAAATTTCCACTTTATGTTCATCAAAGAACCGTAACAATAAAAATAAAAGTAAATACTGTAGAAAAATTGTACATATAGAAAATAAACATGGTTAATGAACACCTAGATGTAGAATAATCCCACTTGTTGAGACGCCTCCTATGTTTTCAGATGGCAACACAACAGAGATAGAGGTAAAGGAAAGCAACAGACATGGAGGAGAGGGAGACGTAGTAAACGAGAGGGAAACACGAAAGAGGCAGGTCAAAAAGGCCAGTTAAGGATGGCGAGAATAAGGGGAGATGTTAAGTTAATTTTGACATTTATACTTTGAAATCTCACACACAGTCTGTTTCATGTCCTTCCTTGCCCTGGTCTGTTTTGCATGCATCCGACTGGTTAGTTACATTGCTTGGAAGAACTGTAGGGGCTTGTTCATGTCATGGCACTGTTTGTATCTTGTGGGGCTACACTTATTGAGCTGCAGAGGGCTCAGACACTGCAAAAAGTCCATAAACAGATAATTCGCCATTGCCCATGGGAAACCCATCCGTCTGTCCCGTATTGGGACATGTCACGAGTATAGATTCATCTGTCAACCAACAGCAATGAATACATGAGGACGCAAAGAGAAAGAGAGAAAAGGGAGAGCCAATGAAATCAAAGCAACTCAAGTTGTCGTATAGCCAATGGCATCAAGAACTGGACTTTTCTATCTATTAGCAACACATGGTAACATTTACTTTGTTATGTTTTTCTTTTCCTCAGCTGGTTTTTGCTATAAAAGGTGGTTGGTTAGCGTAGGTATAGTGGGCGTGACCTGTAAGACATCAGGCTAGGAAACAGGATGTGGCCTGTCGTGGGGCGCACGTGTCCGACGGCAACCCACAACATCCCCCTCCTCCTTTCCCACCTGCAGACAAACCTACCACCTTTGGACTTAGTGGGACACGCCACCACTCCACAGCACAGCTCGGGCATGCAGCACACTCGAGATGGTCACGCTTTGCCGATGAAGATTTGATCTGAGAGTCGATTTGGCGACTGAAATCATTGTTGTATCCCACAGACTGAAAAACCATTTGAAGTGCGTACTCAGAAATACTTCAAGCCGAGGTGGTGAGTTTATGATGGTGGTGCGTCACGATGTAACCTCTGGAGTTTCAACGCGGTATAAATCACACGGAGTAAGATAATTCACGTGCAATAAGATCCCCCCCCTCCCTTCCCCAGAGTCTATACTGCCCAAATGTTCCTCATATTCATCATTATCGTTGCCATAACAGTTATCATTATGAGCGTTGTCTTTTTCACCAATGTCTTCTTGTATAGTCTTCAGTGTCAGTTATGAAGATATGCTGCGCTTTTAGCATTGCAGGTAAGTGTATGTCTGCATGTGTAGATCCTTTTTAATTTTACCATGTGTGTGTTTGTATGTAGTCTATGTACGTATGTATGTGTGTGCAAGACACCACAGTGCAAGACTGGTGCCTGTAGGTAGCATCTGAAGTCTCCTGTCCAGGAAAACATCTTTCAGTTTTTCACTGATTACACTGTTTTGTGATTTTCAGGGTGCCATAAAACAGCAGCGCTGCAGCGTAACAACCACAGCCCATCCGTTATATTAATGGTGCACCAGCCCTGCCGCTGCCTATCCACTCGCAACTCACTGTCTCTCTTTGGCTACACCCTGAATTCCTGCCGTGCTGTCTGGGGGTAGACTTGGACCATTGGTGTGCTTGTTTCCTCAGCATCCTCATTGCTTCTTCTAGCCCCATCTGCTAACAGGGAGAAAGGCCAAGAAGCTTGGAAGAGAGACACTTGGTGCTTGTCTTGGTGCTTTTACATCTTTGTTCTGGTGCTCTGCCTCTCACGCAAACACTCTGTCTGCCATGTGCTTCACTTAAAGTCTTCCTTGACCTCTCTTAGTCCAACTGAAGAGGTCCAACTGTGGCAGGGGAGTCTCTTTTTTTTTTCTTATCAGGCTGACCCAAAATGGTTCTTAACTGGGAGTTGAACTGGTGCTTTCTAAATCATTTGGAATGGTGTTAATGTTCATAAAAGAAGCCTCTCACAGAGGCTCTGCTCATTGGTAAATACTGTACAGTAAGGGCTCATGCCCTCAGGCCAGTCTGTGTGTGTATGTTTGTGCTTGAGTGTGTGTGTGCCTGGGCTCGTTTGTGTGCATGTTTGTGCTTGCCAGCATGTGTGCAGGTGTGATTATTGGGGAGTAAACATTAAGATCAGCATGTCTATGTCATGTGTGTTTGTGTGTATTTTTTTCTTTTTGAGAATATATCTATTTATGTACATATACCGTTATATATATAAAGGTGTATGCGTATATGTCTGTGTTTAAGAAGTCATCCGCCTCAGACATAGTACTCCTTGTCTTTGTTCTTCTTGTTTTTAGAGATCTTGGCGATGCCCAGCGGCTTGTCCTTAGCGCTGCCATTGGGCTGTGTGGCTGAGTTGCTGATGTAGTTGCGGCTCTCGTCCACGTGGTAGGAGCCTTCGTCGCGGTTGCGATACTTGTACATGGCGTAGAGAAGGATGAGGATGCAGAGGGCAGCAGCTGCTACAATGCCCACCACCATGCCCGTAGTGCTGCTGCTCTCCCGCACCCCTTCAGACGGACCCGGGAACATCTTCACCTCTGGCAGGGGAGGGCGGGCTGTGAGGGGAGAGAGGAGGAAATTGATGTTATATGATGGTTTAGTTTATACATTATTAATTTGGATTGCCTGCGATGATGGTGGGAGGAGAACTGGAAGACACAATGCATCATGGTGATGAATTATTTGACAAGCGTTTTGCATAATGCTACACGCTGGTAAGGGAAAGCTACAGCTTAGAGCCAAAGCTGTTTACATATCATCACATAATGCGTAAACAGATTACAGTACACATCGCTTAGAGGAGGATCCAGAGCACAGGTGCACGTTACATCAGATTTTACTACATACTTCTGACACTTTACAACAGCCAGAGAGAGCTGCAGTACGGTGAGACTTCACACCATATTAAATGATTTATAAGGAAGAATTTAAATATCAAATTTTATGGCTGTCCAGAGATAAGGGGATGGAAAAGAAAAAGGTGAAGGAGGGAGGAGGTAAATAAAATGGGATATATAAAAATGAAATTTTAATGACAAAGAGCAGGATACAGATGGGAAGATAGGAAGAGATGGAGAGTGTTAGGTAATGCCCGAGGGTGGAAACCTGAGCGCAAATAAAAAATTAACTGGAGAGCATAAAAATGGGTAGCAGTGCGAGTGGAGGATGTAAAACAGGTAGGAAGCATTGTTTTTTTCTCTCCAAGGGCCACATACTGAGCATGTATATTGATAACTAATCTTTTTTTTTTACTTATTGGATGTTGGCGGCCAGACTTAGAGGGCCCGGGGGATGTATTTTGCCCATGAGTGACATAAAAGCTGCGTAAAGGCAGTTTCACATGTATATTAGTTAATGTTTCTCACCTGAACTGGGGTCACATGGGTCAATGTCTTCATCATCGCTTGGGCACTCAGCTGATGCCACCAGCAGGTCGTCTGTCGACTGAGAAGAGAAGATGGAGAAAAATTGGCAAACGTGTCACACACACACACACACACACACACACACACACACACACACACACACACACACACACACACACACATTCATATACATACAAACTCATGATCGTCATCATTTCTAAGACAGAAACCATCAGTTCCCCACACCCCTTCTGTTTATTTCCTGTATGTGTGAGCACACAGCACCAATCTTTCGCCCACCCGTTTTCAGTTGACCATAAACACTTCTGCCTGTTACAGCCCCCAGCAATAGCAGGCGGCCAAAACCTGAGTGCCAAGGAGAGAAGAAGAAAGAAGAAGGAGAAGAGAAACACTGAATCCCTTTAAAACCACAAGGAGACTGCTTAGTTATTATCTAGTACTGTCTCAACCCTCCCCATCCTTTGTTCTCTTCTGGCCTTTCTATCTGCATTCTGCCATCTCCATCTGATACTGGCAAATGCTCATACGTGAGGCTGAGGACAAAAATAAAACCAGCCTTCATTAGATATCTGTTAAGCGTTTGATAGTTTATTTAAATCTCTTTTATTCAAAACCTCTCCACGAGCACCATGTTGATTTTCTACTTATAGCCCACCTCTAACCTACACCAATCCACTAATACACTCAACGACCGATCCTTTTCCATGCTTTGCTCCCTCTCAATGGAAAAGGCGCCCTTTTTCCTCTCAGTCCCTGCTCCTCTTGTTGCCATGGCAACTCTAAGTTCAGGCTGTTAGAAATGATGGGGAATAAAAAAAGAGGAAAAAAAAGGGAGTGTGCACCCTCAGCGGGGACCTGTGCGTTGATTTGCAGTTCCAGCCAGAGTGCGAGGAGAAAGGAGAGAAAAGAGGGAGGGAGTTAAAGATAGATGGATGGATAAAAGGAATTTCAGGTGGAGGCTATTGGGGAGAAAGAAAGAGAAAAGAAGACAGGAGAGGAGGAGGAGCACTTCAAAGTGCTGCGGTCTTTACTTAACACGGTGCTAATGTGCTCCGCATATTCATGAACTACTGTTAAACATCGCCCGCCTTGACGCTTCGGCATGAGAGATATTAAATGTGTGAGCGTGTGTGTGCATGCGTGTGTGTGCTTTAACCACACTGGGTGCTCAGTGCCAGCATTAAATTAAAATTGGATTGTGATGCATTGCAGTGGATGTTAGTAACCCACGGAATAAAAGAGAGGCGAGAGAGCAGCGGAGCTAAAAAAGAGAGAAGAGCAACAGAGGTGGAAACTAAAGTGGAGGAGAAATCTAAACCAAATCAAAGCGCTGAGATGTCTAAGTTAGGACAAGAATAGCAAACGGAAACTCATTAAACTGCCATTAAACCTCGCAGTCTCTTCTTCCTGTAGGAGCACAGTTGGTGTGAGTAGCGGAGATGTGAAACCTCTGAAAAAGCCTGCACTGGCCTTACAAGTCTGCTGTAGTCCAGTTTGGCCTAAAAGTTACATTCGGTTACTGATGCTTGACTCGTACTCTTTCCTCAGCTGCCTTTCCAATCAGTTCTGCCCACTGGACTGTCAAATGCTGCTAGGGCGAGCTTAGCCTCTGGAATTCAGCCAGTCAATAAACCCTCTGTGCCTTTGCCAAGAAATAGCACATGAACCAATCAGGCCGCAGGAAACACACCACCCCTGACACCTGTCGGCGATCAATTTTGAGCCACGGTGCTTGATGATTGATTCAAAGACACCTATGTGCCCTCCGCAGACACCTGATTTGAATCCTGACTTCAGCTAAAACAAAAGCCGAGGAGCACATTTTTACAATGTCCCTCCTCTGATCTGTGACATCACCTTGTCAGCTGACCACCCCATCCAAAGGGAGGGTGTCAATTGGAGTATTGATCCACTTATCGCAAGGGAGGCAGTGAACACAAGAGAAAAATGGGGACATGCCAAACACAACTTAAATCGCATTGATTACCCACAGAAGTTCAGAGAAAATCTGCCAAAGCAAGTGTATGCCCGAGGATCCTCCGCCCCTCTGCCTCACCCTCCTTCTTTGTTCCCATCTTTTCACGGTCTATCAATAGAGCATGCTGACATAATAATGGACACAGATGAACACTGATAGGGAGGAAAAAATAGATACAGGTGGACAAAGCGAGCGTGACAAGAAGAATATCTGCATGCTTAAAGAGTAAAATCTCTACCTGAGCCGCCGAACAGTGCCAACGACCATCCATGCCTCCCTGACTGCCTAGTTCACACATAGTAGCTGCACTCAGTCCTCACACTCTCTTGCAGAAGATTCAACAGATTGTCTGCTACTTTCACAACTGGAAATCACACACACATGTACTCACACAAACTCTATGACAGCCAAACATGCTCCATTGGTCTAGTTCTATTTAAACACATCTACACAGACACGCGAGCATACACCAGATCAGGCTGAAGTTGGCAGGCTGATGAAGAGATCCTGACGAGAGAGGAGAGGAGCTAGCTCCACTACTGCAGATGGTGAGATAGACTCATACACCGCCTGCATTAACAGCCTATCACTGGAGCTCAACCACAGACAGGGAGGGAGGGGGAGGGAGAAGAGGAGGGGGGGGGGGGGGTGACGAGTAAATATGGAAAGATATGAAGGGAGAGAAAGAGCAAAGGGAAAGCGAAAATAACCGAGGGAAGAGGGAGAAAGTATCACCAGAAGATCGATAACAAGTAGAAGAAAGGCAAGATGGAGACGAAGATGTGAAAGATGTATAGATAGCGATGCAGGCAGAGAGAAAAAAAAACAGACGGAGAAAGAGGAGAGGAGAGGAGCGAGCGAGGCATGAGACGTGGAAGTGCCTGGGTCAGCTGATTCCTGTAGCCAATTGGGCAGAGCTCCGAGCCTCGAGTTTCTTCCATCAGTCTTCCCATCAAACACAGGTACACACAAACACATGAATGCGCGCAAACACACATCCACCGACAGACAGGGAACATCAAAACCAAACTCGAGCTCTGTGACTCAGCGCAGCCTCTAGCATAAACACTCACACAAACTCTCCCTCTCTTCTCCTCGCTGGTGCTCAGCTGTCATGCATTATTAATCCCTTCCACTTTTCAACACACAAAAAAACCCCACGAAAAAAGCCTCGACACAGTGTGGACGTCAGGAGGAAGCACATAACATATTCTTACTGCACAAAGCACTGACGGCAGGAGCAAACCCATGGGGTAACTTAGGCAGATCCACTGAGAGACACACGCAAACTTGAGGCGTGTGCGAGAAACCGGCAAAGTGCCCGGACCCATTGCACCTTTGTAAGACATCTCTCACTGCCCCTCCTCTGATGCAACGTGCTGCAATACAACTTATTGTTCCCGATCCACCTGAGTGTATGCGCGCGCGCGTGTGTGGATTCAATGTTTTATGTGTGTCTTGATTAAGGCCAGATTGGTTGCCAGGCAACACTAGGCAGCCTCAATAGGGAAGCTGTAGATTCTTCTTAAACAAGACAAACACACATACTCACAAAAATAGAGTTTGGGGGGCAACTGGAGTGATTTGACTTGCACAGACGAGCAAACGCCCGTGCTGCGGTATATCGAGCATATAGTGGGTCTGACCCACTTCTCATGCTGACTGCACTGCATAGCTCCACATCCCAGATTCAGCATTCACATCAGTAAATCACAGGCGCAGGAACAGTTCGCTTAAATCGCATACACATTGAGAAATTGAGCAGTGAAGAGTGTGGAAAGAAAGGCCCTGTGACAGCACTGTCACTCTGCAGCACTATCCCTCCAGCTCTCATATCCATTATTGATGCCTGAGGCTTAGCTCACAGCTCTCTGCGTTCTATTATTTATGTCTGAAACAGCTGGCGGTTTATACACAGAGGAGCTAGTCTCTGTGGGAGACTGGCTGGGAGAGAAAGAAAGCAAGCAGCGGGTAGTGGGGCTCACTATCTCCATGGCAACTTGTATCACTTAGAAAAAAAAAATAAATCTTTTTTTTCAGTGCTGCTGGCGCACAGTTTTATAACACAGGAGAACTGCAGCACACAGACGCCCACTAAGAGCCTGATAACATCTCTGTAGTGATCTGAACAATAGAGGCGTCTGCGGTGTACCTGCTCACAATGTATCCTCTGACATTAGCATCGACTCTTCAGCTGCTGCCGCTATAAAAATGCCACAATAACAATTTTGTGTTTCTATTGTACCATTTGCATCAGTTTACATATTATGGGAAAGCTATTACATCCTCCACTGGCACAAACAATTCTCCTGCAGTAATTTAGAAGGGAGGGACCACTTAGCGGTAAATTTGCCATCTAGTCTATTTCTGTGATTGTGCTGGAGCAAAAAGTGAGCCTTCTGTCCATTAAAGACAAACAAACAGTGCTGCAGGGCAAATAAAAACCTATTAATCACCCAATATAATTAGGAAAAGTGCCTATGGTATTTCCTGGAGCAAAAGCTATGTTTTTTTTAAAGATATTGGACTTTTTAGTTTTGTGGCATTATTTCCTCTATTTGCGGATATATAACTCTAAATAAATCTTGTATATATCCCATGAGCCGCAATCATAGACCCCATACAAAGATGAATTTGCAGTTTACAACATAAATTTGATGAATTTATGTTATTTATGAATTTATTTATGAATTTATATTCAAATTGTTTCTGCACGAGGTCTCTCCCTGTTGAAAGGGAGTTCTTCCTTCCTGCTATTGCCAAGTGCTGCTCATAGGGTTCGACTGGGTTTTGGCGTTTTATGTCTAATCTACCTTGCAATTGTTGCTGTTAAATAGCACTACAGAATACCATATCTTGCAGTGCCAAGGATAGCCAACATGCTCAAATCAAAGTTTAAAAATGGGAAACTCCAGGGTGATATCACAGTGGCTATGTCCAACTTTTATATACAGTCTGTGGCTGCAGCAGACTTATAGATGATAAGACTTGTTCAGACTTTGATTCCCTTTAAAGTCAGGTGAAAGACTTTGATGCTGGAGTATCCTAATGCCCAAGGGGCCTAAGGAGCTGACGCTGTAATTATTATATTTACCATCTGAGTTTTATCTGGAAACTTTTTTGTGCTATACACCCTGTCAGATTACTGCTATGCATGAGAAAAAAACTATTTTTTTCAGTTCTCATCTGCCTTTGAGTAGCCCCTGAGGAGTCATCATTGTCCACCTTGTGCTTCTAGTTAATTTTAATTTTAATCTACGATGGGTAATGCACGCCCTAACAGGACAATATATAGCAGGCAGAAGGGAAGTAATGAAGCACAAATACTTTAATATTTTCAGGTATTTATACTTTACTAGTCTATTTTTTTTAAAATAGGCTCATTACTTTTTATTTAACACATTTGAAAGAAGATATCACCTCACATCAGAGCACACCTTCAAACACCAAAATGATATGAGTCACAATGGAGGGAATAACTCAAAAAAGATAACCCTATGGGTGTATCCATCATCAGGGCTTATTGCATACAAATAGATGAAATTTATAGTAATTTATGCATCATTTATAGTCTATACTCAGGGATTTAAATAGCTAGAATGATCTGAAACAGCATTCTTGGTGAGACTAATCTGGTAAGACTAGTCTGTAAGTTGTGATTGCAGTACTTCTAGCTAGCACTACGGAAACAGAGGATAAAGGAAGTAAATTTGTTTTTTGTTTTTTTTAAGTGGCAATTTATTTCAAACGCAACATTTCTATCAGCTCAACAAATATCAGCCAACGCACAAAATGTTTGTGTGCAGTTTGTCACACAGCGTGTCTGCTAGCTAACAGTACAGCTACTGTATTTCACTCAGAGATGGAGAAAGATGTGAGAAAGACAGGATGGGAGAGAAAGAAAAGAGGTTATATTTGAAGGTAAGGACAGATCAGTGATATCTGACAACCTGAAAGGCTTCAAGCTCCAACATTCTGCAAAACAAACTGACGTATTTCTAACTTTGTATTATTCAAAGTTATATGAAAATACTCAGCTGTTTAGTGTAGGATAAAAAGTTTAGCTTACTGTAATGTGGTGAATGTAAAGCACTGTGCTGGACTGGAGCACAGTGGCTTGGTGTTCTTGGTCAGTGTTAGCTTACATAAAGGGTAGCAGAGATTAATTTGAATTTTAGCTGATGATGCTTAGAATTATTCACTTAAGTTCAATCTCCATCTAACTGTATATTGTCTTGTATAAAGACAGCACAAACAGTATGCTGTCAGTGTAGGGGATGGAAATCAGTCAAGATAGCTTGTTGAATATATCTGCTTACATCATGTTGAATTCATTTGTGAAAACCCACAAAGAGCAGTCAACCTCAGCAGCAGCACAGGTCAGCTGATGACAGCTTGTACATTAAGAAAGACTCCTGGAGCTCCAGTTTAAACCCTGACGGCACACATTTTTCTGTTTGGGTATGGAGGCAAAGTGAAAAAAGTCTGCATTCCCATGTACTAATATAATTTTATTATTATATTAATATAGCACTTAGCTTTGCACAAAAATAGCTTGTAGAAACGTTGTCCAAAGAGCTACTTTTCAGAGGCTCTACCTTTTACAGACATTAAAGAACGTCTGTATTTTTGCCATCTCTGATAATAGCATGCTAAATATGGAACTGAAAGGCAGGAGGAAAAGATGACCACAGAGAAGATTAATAGATGTAGTGAGGAGGAGGACATACTGAGGGTTGGTGTGAAAGGGGATGATGCTAGGGATAGGGTGAAATGAACTGAGCAGTCAAAAGTAGAAGAAATCTGACGTATTATCCAGTGCTTCTTATTATTATGTGAAACACTGCATATGAAACGTGGTCCATGAGTAAAGTGAGCGGAGCTCTGAGCGGAGTATAAAACAATTCCACTTTTCCTGTTATATCTTTCCATCCTTGATTAGTGGGCTGCGGCATGCTAATCCTCTTACTGAGTGCTAAAAGAAAGTTATCAAAGCAAATTACCACTTTTTAATTACCTATTGCCACACGAAAGGAAGATATCTGAGGAATTACATTGGAACAGCAGATCTTTATGTGACCACACAGATTGGATTTAATAGGTTTTCCTCGCATGAGATGACAAAGAAAAGCTTGATGGTGCTCTGACCTGCGGTGTTCCACCCTGCTTCCTGTTAGTGGCTGTGGTGGTTGTGATGTCACTGATGGACGGGGCGGAGTCTGAACGGTTGCCTCCGGCCGAAGCGCTGGACTGCGGGGTGATCGAGGAGGATGGCATATCGCCGACAAGACGCGCGCTCCCCTCCACTTTGATGTGGGGGTGCCCCTCAGCGGCCATGTTGAGGATGCGGAGGCCGTTATAGTAAAGGCCAGCCAGCTGTCCCTGGAACATGGCTGCACCTCGCTCGCCTCCACCAACGCGCACTGTTGTCTGGCTGTTGAAGATGGTCAACTGGCGGCCTACGCAGACACACACAAACACCCGCAACCAAACACACATAGAAAAAAGGTGGACAGGCGCACGCAAATACAGCCACACGCACACACACACACACATTCCAGTGGTCACATACGTGCGTACATACACACAAAGTAAGTGTTACACAATCCACCACCCCAAAGCCATGGTGAGAGGATGAGATAGATTATGCATGGCAGAGCAAAATCGAAGCCGTGGAGAACCGTGGAGAAGGCTGAGGCTGAGAGAGATAAGAGTGAGAACGGAGAACCAGAGAAGGAGAAGGGGGTGAAGAGACTGAGAAGTTGACGAGGAGGATGAAGAGGCAAAGAACAGGAGGAGGAGGAAGAGTGAGCAGATGAGAGGAGTCAGAGGGCCCCGAGAAGACGGGGCTGACAGATGGTTGCTATGGTGATGGCTGTGCGGCACGACATTGTATTTGAAGGAGCGACAGACAGGCAGACAGAGAGACAGAGATCTAGAGAACTGTTGTCACAGCCCTATGAAGCATGCACAGGTTATAAGCTCTAGCACTGCTCACTGTTAAAGGGACTAGAGTCTAATTTAAGGAGCTCTGCTGAAGTTTAGGAGGAAAACTTTTACATTTTTTCAAAAAGAATTGCTCTATTAGTCATTTCAAATTTACATAATTCTTACATGGCACAATACTTTGCATGTACTTTAATTTGATTACAAATTTTTTTTCAACATATAGTCTTTAGTAAAATGCTTTATCGTTTACAATTTGATAGGAAACAAAATTATTTAATAAAGCATCTTTTATCAGTACTTCTTTTCTATTTTCTGATTTATTCACATTTAAATCTCTCCATCGTCCCTTTAACCTGATATTATCAGATACACACTAACAAGATACGTTCACAGGCACTACAGTTTACACAGTATTACACACTACAGCTGCCCAACTTTTAAATACTTAGTTATGGATTTAGATTTTTAGATGTTAGTTGATGGTGCACAATAAGTCAACTGTCTTCAAATTGTATTTTTTAAGCTGAAAGTTTTAAGGAATTTTAATCAGGGTTTTTACCTTTGTCGAGTAGCCAATCGTCAACTACTCGACCGAGCCGATAGGGGATTCGCTGTCTGGCGATGGCCAGGCGCTCGTTATCAATGTTGCCTTTAATTTAGAGATGAAAACACAGTAGTAATTACGCACATCCAAACTTGGTACAGGAGCTGGATACAAAAAGAACAGCAATGAAAAGAAAGTAATGGTCTGCTCATTGTTGGCATGTCACTGTGTTAAGGTCAGCTTGAAGAGAAGAAGAGCTGAATTCACTACGTTTCCACTGAGCGGACTCTTACTCTCTGTTCATTGGGTTTAATTTAAAGAGACATTTCAGGGGTTAACATCTGCAAGAGCACAGGGAAATAATGTTACAGCTGTCACATACTGCCTATATGACTGACTGAGTTTAGTGTTACATACTCACACACACCTCACAACAACTAGCATTTAGCATTTTGGCTATGAGCTACCTAAAGCCTCATTGTGTTAAAGACTACTAACTAAGATTACCACTTTAAATATAAAACCCAACAAATATAAAAACAAATACTATACTCAACAAAATACACTTTTTTCTTTTTCTTATTTTTTACTCTAGTTAAACATTTATCTCCAAATATGACATGTTTTTAAATTATTATTTGACCAAAAATGCACCAGCTGTTATTATTTTCTTTTATGGTGAGAAAAAACAACTGTATTGAATATTTTCATAAATTACCTTTAACACTATTTAACAGGCCTAACATAACATAGCTGGCTAGTATACAAGCTATTGTAAAAACGACCTCATTTTATGGTTTAAAAAGTCATGTTTCATGTCAGATCACACATATTTCATTTCAAACACAATAACATAAAACAAAGCTGCAATTATATGTCTCAACCTCAGTGTTTGAATATAAACATTGAAAGAAAACACTGATTAGAAAGTGAGTTGAATTGGAATAAAGTATAGCTGGCGCTGCCCCCAGGACAGGCAGTGGTGTGATGAGTCAGAGGGTTGGGCCTATACGTGCGGGGCAGGGCCTACCTGAGGGATAACGCTCTATGACCGGCAGGTCGTCCAGCTGGAGGGTCGCATTGCCACCACTGCGGGTGAACCGAATTACGTGGTACTTCCCGTCGTTGACAAACTTGGAGCTCTCCTCGATGTTGATATCGTCAGTGCCGACATTAAACACTACTCTAATGTTGCCTTTGTCCTGAGGAGGAGGAGAGGTATGACAACATTTTATCAGATGTGTAAAGGTCAGGATATTACCAGTTTCATGTCTTTTGGGTATGCACAGCAGAGTGTGTGTGACCACGTATTTGTGTATTAAATGGTGTAAAAGGACCTGATAAGTTTCACCAAAAACCAAAAGTTGAAAGCAGACAAACAAAGGGGTGGACAATGAAAACCAACGCTGTCTTAAGTATGGTGAATTTAAGTACTTGGCCCATGCCTGCTTAACCAGCAGCTGCAACTGATTCAAATAACTTCAATTGTTTACTCAGAATGATAAAACTATTTAATCAATGCTGAGATAGAGCTGGGCTTTGGGTAGATGACCTTTGAACCTGGATCAAAATCTGCTCAGGTTAGTGACAAGTTATGCTGTTTTCCAACTTCATCTTGGATCAGTAAAGGAATCAGTCTTTCGCATTCCAGTCATAGTCTAGACAGAATTGTCACACATAATGGCCAGGGAAAAACTCCAATCCGGCCCAGTGAACAGTTTTGGAGGAGGATATACATTTTGGACTTTTAACTGTATTTTCATAAGTTTCACACTTTTTCCTAATGATTAAGACCACGGACATTTATACTATAGTAACAGATTGACAATTAAATGACAGAAAATTTCCTGTTTTTTTAACTATTGACTACAATAATTTATGTTTTGTTTTTTTGTTTGTTTTTACAATGAGTCAGGAGTTAAAAAAGATAACTTTTTTGTAAATTAACGAAACCTTTCCAACTTTCCACATCCTTCCATTTACTACAGCTGAATTTCTTTATCCTGTAGAAAGATTGAGACATACTGTTGCACCTCTTTTTTTTTATATTAAGATACCTCAGGGCTTAAATGTGTAATTAAAGTTATTTACACTAACATAAAGCCTAGTTAAAATCGACATGAGCCATATGTGGTCCTCAATGTTAAAATAACTTTGAGATCCTTGGTCTCGAGGATGACATCAGTTTCCTGCCAAAATAAGGTTGTTTTATATTGTAAACTATACCAATGATGACATAAAATAACAGCTATAGCAATCGTTGATGGCTTATTTTAATGATCGTAACAGTGCTATTTTCATAGTCCTATTTGAGCAAACAAATGCTTCAAACTGAAACTGCTCTGTGATATTTCACGATTTTCTGATATTTTACCGTGCAACAAATAAAAGCTCGATTATGAGGATGTGAAATCTTGTGAAGGTGTTATCAACCATTGTAGAGATAAATGTGAGAATTTATTTTAGGAGGTATTGCTCACCACTTGTCAAGTACCCAATGCTGGGATGTTTAATAATGTCCATGTGTCTGTTATGACTGTACAAGTGAAAGTTTATGAGAGCTTGCTGGGACAAGGTTGATCACTGAGGGCACCAAGACCCTCAGTAAAATACACAGCTGAATGCAGTTTTGTTGGCCTTAATTTATACTTAATTATCATTTTAAGAGAACATGTTGTGCTTTGTCTTATTTTCTGTCCTATACATACTGCTACAATAGTTCACGGTCATAAACATGGCTTAAGTTTCAAATAATGAAGTCAGGCTATGAACAAGGAATCCTCATGATCCCAAAGCTAAAGCTTCATACTGCTCAGCTAAAGACAGTTGTTTCTACTTTTATGGGGGATATCCCTGATATAGTCATCTCGGACAGGTGGCTCTCCAAACCTTCTGTTTGTGAGAGAGCCAATCAGAAGAAAGTTGACTTAAAGAGAGAACATTACCAGATTGTTGGCTGAACTGAGGTACTTCATAGAAACCTTCTATAATATAAATAAGGAGCTGGAAATTAGTATATTAGGTCCATTTTATGCATGATCACTAATTTTTACACTAAAAATCAATTAATGTAATTATGCAGCCCGGAATCAATAAACAAATAGCTTCTGTTACTGGAAGGGAGGAATAAACGTGTTCAACTCTTTCATAGTGCGATATAATTTCCTTATGAGAATTCATAACAAGTCTTTTTGGTTTAAACAAGGAAAATACACAATCTGTAAAGGTTTTGCCATAATTACATGTGTCATTTGGAGTGGTGGACCATCGTATTATGATGAAGAGTGAATACTGTTAATAGATATTGAATGCACACAGTTCTAATTACAAGTGTTGTTACTGTAGCAATAGCTGACTAAATGAATACAAACAAGAAATACTACATGAGAATGATAAATCACATAAACCTTGACAAATTGTTGTACTTACTATCTGCAGCTGAAGGTAGTCTCCCAGGCCGGATGCGCTGTCCACCCGAAGCAGAATGGCATGTTTCTGTTGAGTGCTGAACCCGAGGGCAAGCCGGTCAGCCCTGGTGCTGGGACGCTCATTAGGGGGCCATGTGTAAATCACCAAGCCTCCATCACGGGCAAAGATATAAGTGGTTCCAGCTGGTCGACACAGATAAAAAAAAATGTAATTACAGGTAAATCTGTGTGTTGTGATGGTGTTATCTGCCATCACAGTTCGACCACTCCAGCTGGTAAATCTATGTTTTGGTAAATCTTTTAAACACAAGGAGCATATTGGAAAATAATAACAAAAAACTTAAAATGTCACAGCTGACTGGCCTTTTCTATTCTGACAAGTCCTTCTCCAGGTTGTTTCCCAAATTACTTATCACCATTACTGCAGGAGGCTGACTGTATAAGTGACTCAACCAAATAACAAATCATATAATTGTTTGACTCATAGGGTGACTTAAAACCAACATATATCTCTCTTCTAAGGTTCTGGAGGATGAATTAATGTTTAAAGCTAGAGAGCATGGAGACATTTTTAATCTAATGTTACACATAGACACGCTATAGAACAGCCAGTTGAGGGATTGGTATTTTTTTACAATATCAAAATCAACAGTTGACAGTGCCCTCCTGTGGAGGCTGAGAAAAAAGGCACAAGATGATGCTGTGATTTGGTGTTTCAAAGCAAATCATTCGACTGCAGCATTTTCACATCTGCAGTTCTGCACCACAGTGAAGATTTGATTAGGTTTATTTCTTGCAGTTTAGAGAGTCAGCCGCTGTGATTCACCTAACTCGGTTAAATCAGATAACAAACCTGCTAACAAAAGGCAAATGCATGATGAAACCAGCATGATCCAAATGCTGGTAGATAACGTTTTTCAAGTTGGTATCTACTTTGAATACAGCAGATAACAACCTCTACACTTGAGCTGTCTGCACCACAAAAAAAACTGTAATCCCCCCTGGGCCTGGGAAAGACCATAAAAGCAAAGACTCACCATCGTTGCACAGTGGCCCGGCGTATGAAGTCATGCTGCAGTCACAGGTGAAGCCCTCCCACTGCTGCAAACAAACTCCCTGATTTGAGCAGGAGTCTTCTTGGCAGGTAGTGCTGGGTCCTGCAGTGACAGATGTGGTTGGGTGGAAGGGTGCAAAAGTTAGGGAAATAGAAAAAGACACATGGATTTGGTTTTGTGTGGAGCCCAATGTGTTTACAACATTATTAGAGTACAGTGTGGTTATTTTTAAACTGCATTTCCTTGAAAAACTTTGCAGTTTCAAATGGTTGAATAGGCTTTTTGTGCTGTAATGACGTTATTATTAGTAGTATTAGTCAGACTAGGATGTTGTGGAAAGGCTCCCATTCTTTAGCTTTACACTAACAGGATCCAGTATAAACACGAATGAACCTAAAGTGTGTTATTCAGTGAAAAGAGCCAAATGTGGAGAGCATGCAGGTGGTGAGGTTAAATGAATGGGGCGAGGACAGGAGGGGAAATTAAACATAAGAGAGCAGAGTTATGTTTAAAGGCCTTCATCTCAATACTCTTCCTTGAGCAGTCGGTCACCATTCTCTCCCTGCTTCATGCTAAACGACTCAGGAGGAGGAGAATGTCAAAGTGCTAAACTTAGCTCTCCTTCGTTGCCCTCAACACAAGGCAAGGAGGAAAGAGTGTGAAATGATTCACAAATGGAGTATTGAAGTTGAGGTTAGGAGTCAGTAGGAGAGAGGTTAGAGAGCATGCTGCAAGGTGGTGGAGCTGTGGTCAACTCAAGTCAAGCAGTGGTAATGTTGCTACTGTGATGAAATCACTACGGTGGCTAGGAGAGGATAGGTCTCCTCTGACCTTTGACTCTGGATCACTGGGATCCACACAACACTGGACACCACTGGGTAGTTTTAAACACACGCACACACACGCGCGCGCACGCACACACACACACACACACACTCACACACACGCGCACACACATTTCCTCAGCATCACACACACACAAGTGTCTCTTACATGCTCGCACAAAGCGATATACCTTGCAAGTCAGCTTTCATCAATGTAACTTTTGTCAGCCAAACAAAAAAGCAAACAAGCAAATTAAGTTAGATGGTTAGTCAATGCACACAGATGCCTGTGAACTACTGAAAGAGTGGATCAGAGAGAGAAAACACAATGTGCAGAAAGACTGAGGAGGAGATGAAAAGAAAGAGAGTAAAGTTTACATCTAACAGGCCAGGAGCTGGGTTAGTGGGTTATGCTAATAACAGAGAGCATGATTTAAATGAAAACTGAAAGAAAAAGCAGTTGGGACACGGGGCAGGAGCAGATCTGCCGTTTTGTCTGCACCTCACCTTCACAGCCCCTCTCCACTTGTCCCATGGTTGCCAAGGCATCAGCCAAAAGGTCCGGGAGCCGTCCGTTTAGATCGACTGTTGCTAAGCAACCCTGAAATCCCTCACGGGAGTGGACAAGCTTAGGCAGGTCTCGGTACATCTCTTTGGAAACGCCCCCGATGTACAGATCACCTGTCGAGGAGCAATATAGTGAATGGCAGCTTCACAAAGCAAACATGAACTGTCTAGTTTTGCATGACTGTATCAATAATTTAATTGCAATAAATTATAAATTACTTTATCAACTAATTGATCTAATCACATAGCAGTGTTGTCACAAGTTCAGTGAGCTCAGCCAAATATTTTCAGTTAGTCAGTTAGTTATATATAGTACCAATTTAATTTAGCTTGATAAATTACACTAGGTTAATTGTTTTTGCATGTTTTTACCCTTTAATTTTTTTTTTATAAAACTGTTTAATTGCTTTCTTAATTAGAGTTAGAATAATAAAAGACACTACTCTCATATCTGTATGGTAATAAGTAGCTACCTCCAGAAGCTGGTTCGGGCAGACTACTGGATCTGCGCTGCCTCATGTACACGAAACATAACTCTCCTCACATCATATACCAAACACACCCTCCCAATTTGGTAGTCTATTTAAGCTACAAAATTTCTTACCTTTCCCTCTGACATGTCAGTGCCACTACTGCCCTACATCACTGTCTGCTGTTTGCAATCCCTTCACCATCCCAGCATCCACCTGTAGACTCCGGGGGGATGTTTACTCATCACTTCCCAATTTTATATTTAACATATTCAATGGAGTGATGAGCTCAGAGAGTGTCTGCCAAGCTGCATGCTGCTGCTGTAACAAATCAGTTTAAACGTGAGCTGTCTGACTGAACTTTGTTTACTACAAAGGCTGGAAACAGGGAGATACGGCTAGTCTCGTTCTGCTCAAGGTAACAACACCTCCAACTTCATTGACTCAGAAGTAGTCTGGCACACAACCTCCACAAAAAACAGCTAGTTTGTGTTTAAAACAAAAAGAGGTGCGCGTATTACAGTATACGGTCTCATTAATAATGCAGATAATTAAGATTTATCTCGTGTCAGCTTCTGTATCTAACTTTGAATGCCTTTATTTTTGCGTACCCTTTAGGTCAAGGTTCTTGGCACCCATGGTGGTCTGTGTGGTGACTTTGGTGTCAATCTTGACTGTGTGGAGATTGTTAGTGTCTCTGGATATGTGCACGTTGTGCCAGTGGTTGTCATTAAGAGGACTGTTAGAGTTGCCCTTAATGAGGTGTGCTCCGTTTCCCAAGTCAGAGATGTAGTGAAGGTAGCTAGAGAAGGAAAAAGAAAAAGAGAGGGGAGGGGATTAAATAACTGAGAAGTGAAAAGGGAAATTAATCGTACTTGTGATGAAGAACAACACAGGGTCATCCGCTCCGGGGCATTATTATCTGTCTTTTAGAAGCTTAATTACAAGAATAAAAAAAGAGCTGCGTGACTTGTGCATTTTTCATATCGTACACTTAACAGCCCATTTCAACCTTAAAGTCAAGAAATTTTTATTTTTTTGTTCATCGAGGATGATCTTAATAGTAAATTATAAATTTCTGCAGGACAAACATTAACATGAACAAGTAAAACTGCCTTTTATGAGCAATATTTTATATTTTATTTGACGATGACTGACTTAAGGTAAATCACACACAACTTATTGTCCAGCTCACCCTTTAACCAGCTCTACCACTATGAAGTCATTGCCGTCTCCTCTGTTGAAGAGGATAAGACCGTCTGGGGACGTCGTCTTGAACTGCATGAAGAGATGCATGGAGTAATAGGCCTGCAGCGTGGGCAGGGTGACAAAACTGGAGCGGGATCGGAAGGTGACGGGGTCGGCCACAATGCTCTTATAACCGATAACAGCATTGAGCTCGCAGTAGTCAATGTCGCCGTTCTTGCACAGGTCAATGTAGGGCATGCCGTTCAGCGTCAGGCCCTGAAGGTGGCCGATGAAATTGGAGGGCACGGCAGGCATGAAGCGTTTCTCGGTCACAATGCCCGTCTCCACATTATGGAACTCCAGCTGGGTGTGGTCACCCGCCATCTGACCTGGTGGCGGGGTAAACTTAAGAGGTGAGGGCTTTGGAAAGGTGGGTTTCAGGTGGAACTGTTCAACACTAAAACTAAAAATATTATTTATTCAACATCCTCACTATGAATAAAAGACAGACTAATACTAAAGTAGACACTATCATGACCACAATCACAATTCAGTATGATTGCTTTCAGGCACAGATGCTCTCTAAAAAAGAAATAAACCGCTTAATGTTCAACACAGAATTCAAGTGGATGTCTACACTCCAACTTAAGACCTGGAAAAAGTGTCATTTTATGGGGAGAAAACAAAAAATAAGTCAGGCTGCTGTGGTTACCTTCAGCAGGCTGCAGGTCATCCACGGTGAGTTTGAGGCTCTTGCCACGCCGGACTACCCTCACCGTGTGCCACTCATTATCATTGAGGTTTGACCCAGCAAAGATGGTCTCTGGGCCTTTACCTACACATAGCCCAGAGCACCATTAACATATTGCATAAAGATGAGGAGAGAGACAGAAAGAGAAACAGATACAGAGAAAGAACCAGAAGAAGGAGAAGAAGAGAGCCAGATAGTTTGAGTAAAAAATTAAGGACAGAAACTGAGAAAATGGAAGCTAATAGTAGCAGGGGAAGGAGCCATTCATACCCTGGGGAGACAAACTCCTCAGTGTTAACGCACTCTTTCCAGACAAACAGACATATAGACAGACAGGCTTCTTTGCAGATTTACAAGAGAGACAGATGACGTGACACAGACAGACAGAAGGATTAACATAAATGGATGTTGGGGGTGTCTAAGACTGGAGACTGTGAGTCACAACAGGCCCACGCTGAGACAATCCATCTGTGGACAGATCGCACCGCCATGACGTTCTCCTACAACCCACACATGCACAGACAGCAAATTCAGACCCCCTTGAGCACCCAACAGCCCTCTCGCCTCCACACTTATACTTGTTCAGGTGCCTGAATGTAGGAGATTTGCTTATGCAATGCTGCAGTCAGCCTCATGGTGGCACTAGACACACAGTGGAACATCAGCGTGCTCTCCAAGGTGCTGATGTGCTGCAGAATGAAAGAAGCTGAGCTGTCCTCTCGTGATGTCTCTCTCTCTCTTTGCTCATCTACCAGCTCATATCTTCACATAGTTGACTGCACACATTTGACAGGCTGACTGTTCCCCAATCCTCAGTGTCCCCTTGCTTCTACTCTTTACAAGCACCCCACCAACCTTGAGCGCAACTCCCACTACCTCCCAACACACACAGGCATACACTTACACATACTCCCCTTCCCTCTACTTGCTTTGAGAGTCTGCTTACAGTGACCTATAGGCGGTAATGACGGGGGAGGTGAGAAGCAAACTGACCCGAACGAATTCTGCTGCAGAAAATGTCAAGCATGCCGACATCAATCACGGAGGCACACACATACGGTCCCACACAGTCACACACACATATGAACACAGGTAGAGAGGTAAAGAAATGTAGATGTACAGGCTGCCGACACGTAATCATAATTAAGTCAATCAAAATGGATGTGGTGTGAAATGTGTGTGTGTGCAATTGTGAAGCTAAAAGAGTGTGTTGGTGGACTCGGAGAGCACAGAGGGTTCCCCTGAGGAGACTCAGCTGTGCTCTGGGCATGAGCATCTCATCCTGTTACCATGGATCATTGCCTTGCACTGAGTGAGGGAAAGAGTATGTGCATGTATGTGCGAGTTTATCATGTGTGTATGCGTGGACTTTTTTGAGTAGTAACTGAATACTCAGTGAAGCAGTGATCTGTGTTAACCTGGGAGGGAGAGACAAATGCACCCACACCCACACACACACACACTAGTGATGGGTCGTTCGCGAACGAAATGGCTCTTAGAGCCGGCTCTTTGACGTGAACGACGCGAGCCGGCTCCTTATCGCGAGCCGTCACGTGGGTTTTTTTTTTTTTTTCTTTCTCTCAGCCTCTCTCTCGCACTTTTTTCCGCTTCACTCTGCACTCGAGCCTTGTGCTTTACGCTGGGCAGAGGGGGGAGGGGCGGTAGTTACACTCAGTAGCACAGGAACAGAGCCAGAGAGAGAGAAAGAGAGGCAGGGACAACAACATTAGAAAGGTATAGTAATCATCCGCAACTATTTTCGGTTGCAGATGATAAAGGATTGAGAAAGTTTATTCATGCAGGTCCATATATCAGAGAATATGCATGTTCTTTTAGTTTTCATATTATAATTTATATTTAATTGTGTTGTGGTTTGCAGTGTTTTGTGTTCTTTTCACTTTAAATTTGTGAAAGGAAAAAGCTGAAAATTTAAATAGTTAAAACTTGAAATGTGAATAGTTGATTTTTGTATTATATGATTTATTTATTACATTTTATGTGGAGTGAATAAATAAAAGTATATTTACGGTGGCCCCTAGAGACAAAGCACATACAAACTTCAAATCACGTACGAACTCTGAAGCATGAACAAACTCCAAAACACGTAAAAACACGTACAAACTCCAAAACACGTAAAAACTCCAAAACACGTAAAAACACGTACAAACTCCGAAGCACGTAAAAACTCAGAAGCATATAAAAACTCAGAAGCACATAAAAACTCAAAACACGTACAAAAGACAACAGAAGTGCTCCAGGATGCCGGGCGCAGTGTTGAGCCTTTGTTATCTTGTGGCTACACAAGCCAGCAAGTACCAACAACCGGATTTGGTGTGTGGTAATAACAGGTAAATGAACTTTTTTTTAAATTATTTGAATATATATATGAGTGCCTGTGTATAAATACACAAACAATACACACATGCTTTCAATTGTGTAATTTAAGTGATCTAGTAGCTCTGCTTTGGAAGTTCAGTTCATGCTAGAAATGTGTTTTGGAGTTTGTACGTGTTTTGTCTCTAGGGGCCACCGCATATATTTATATATAAACATATATAAATAAAACCACTTGTTTTTACGTTAGTAATTCCTTTTGTGCATAATTTTATATTATTGTTAATAATAAATTAATTAAAGCAACAAAACAACCTGAAGAGCCGGTTCGGAGCCGAAAGAGCCGGCTCTTTTTAGTGAGCCGAACCGAAAGAGCCGGGTCTCTAAAAAGAGCCGGAAATCCCATCACTAACACACACACACCTATTCTGGGTCAGCGTTAAAAAGCCATTCAGTGAGTTACTAGTGAAGGCTGTGGCGGTCAGCAAACAGCCTGTGAGGTTAAAGCAAAAGATGAGAAATGACTCAAACAAAAAAAACACAAGGGAGGCTGATTGTTGCTTGGAAAACATAATTCAAGCCAAATGACATGCGAGACATTATAAAAGCAGGACAATGAAAACAAAACAAAAAAAAGTGTTTCATATTTCAATAGCTCCAAATAACAAATGGCTTTTCTGAAGGATACGCCTCAAATCTCTCCCATGCCGAGGCTTTTATTTGACTGCTGAGTGGACTATTTCACTGGCGCCTGCCTGTTAAATACATTTCCCCCCTTCCCCCTTGAATATCATATGTATAATTTATTGTATGCACACGGTGTGCCAGAAAAGTGGCTGCCTACTGAAATGTTCATTGAGACAACTGGTCTAAAATTGGCCAGCAGACATGCGGAATAGCAACAGTGCTGTGTGGCTAGTAGGGTTTCTATGGCAACAGCAGTCGTCCATTTCACCACCTCTTTGCCGTCACAGAGCATCCGCTTCTTTCGCTCTCTCTCACTCTCCTGCTTTCTCTGTGGTCGTGACAGAGAGAAACTCCACGTGAGGGAATTAAACTTCATCAGGGATTCAGCTCCACTCACAGCAGCATGAACAGGAACACACACTAAAGAAAACACACACACACACACAGACACACAGATGGGCAATGAAAAGACTACAGAATGCAAAGGCACTCACACAAGCACACACGCCAAAACCCACTAAATGAAACACTACCCAAAAATCCCTCATGTACAGTTTAGAAAGAAACAACAAGCAAACAAAGAAAACAACCCGACAGACGTCGGGATGAAGGTGCGACAGAGAGAAACAGAGGGATAACACGTCTTTTGTCTCCGGCATGAAGGAGAAGTAATTACCCTGAAGCTCTAAGTTGTATTCATCCACCAGCTTCCACTCTCTACTTCCGTACCTCTTATTTATCAGCACACCTAATTTTACTTAAACACCTCATGCCCGGGTTTCTTCTTCTTCTTCTCCTTTTTCTTTTATTTTCTCCTTCCTTCAACCCCCACCATCCTCTCTCATTCTCTCTCTCTGCCATCGATCCCTCTTTGCTAAAATGGCCGACCTGGAAAACCCTGGCCCTCAGCAAAAATCGCACCTCTCCTGCAGTGTAGCTGAACATCGCACGCATATGTGCACCTCCCCCGTCAAACACATACACACATGCACACACACACACACACACATACATATCTGCACATAGACAAATGGTACAAAAATATGTTGAAAGAAGATTAAATGAACTGACATGATACACAGAGTGAAAAACAGCCACACACATTTATAAAAGCACATACACACAACGGCGCACACACGTTCTGAGGAGGTAGAGGAAAGGGGGGGGGGGAGTTAGGTGAGATGGAGGATCACTTACTGGCTGTACAGTTTATCCTGATACAGTCTGGAGGGAGAGCAGAGCAGAGGGTTAATGCTGCACACATACACATACTCTCCACGCCCTGGGGATGCACACATCGACACACCCTGCATACATATACAAACACGCACACAATGCTGAGAAAACACACGCCCCTCGTTTGTCACAGGACCACAAGCTGGACCTGGACAATGTGCAGCAAATGCAGTTTCTTCGATTTTTATTTTGTAGCCAATAAAAGGAAAAATCTGAATAAAGACTGATGGATTTTTACCTTGAGCACAATAAAGAGAGCGGTGTGTCACAGCATGACTGGTGTGGTCATTGGCTGCTCTGGCCTGAGCGACAGCTTCAGTCACCAATAAAAAGCGTGGGTAGACTGTGATGGGTTATGTGTGTCAGTTTTGTCTAACGACTCTGAACACATCCCATAATTTTTGTCGCCTATCCAGAGCGCGAATCTCCGTAAATGGTTGGAAGATTCAGCCCCTGTACCTTTTTTTAAAAAAAAACCCCATGATGCCTTGGTGTGTCGAGTGGCGTCAACCACAGAAAAGACGTGGCTGCAGACAACCAGAGACCAACACATGCACCCCTCTGTAAGGATGTGTGTGTTAGCATGTAAATGAATTCACGTGAAAGTGTGTGGCTGTGGAAAAAATGAGGCTGAAAAAGTGCTTAGCAGTTATCTCAGGCTGCGAAATGTGCAAAGTATTCATGTGTATGTGCGTTTGTGTTGTTTGTTGAAGGTGTTGGGGATGCACAGGTCTGCTGGGAGTGAGCAGAGAATGCAGCTTGAGGCTTGACCCTCTGTTCAACACAAAACCAATAACCTTTAGCTGTTTATATTTGCATGTGTGCATGTAATCTGTGCAACATATCTGCTGAAGCAGTGAAATCCATCTCTTGTGCATACTTGCAGCAAAATTAGCTGAAATATTTATTGGAATTACTGAGAATTCTAATTTAAAAGGGACATCTCATGCTCATTTCCAGCTATATATTTTTAGCCTCGGACTCTGGTGCTCTACTTTTCCATTACTCTAGGTAGTGAATGAGTTCTGCATGATTCATATTTCAAATTTGTGTTCCTTTATCTAATACTCAACTTTTGCACAGTCCCCGGTTTACCCATTTCCCAAAACAATTCATTTTAACTCTCTTCTCCTTCTCTTCAAAAAAACTTTCTTTTGATTGGCTGCCCCTCACAAACAAAAGCAGTCAGGTAGGGCTTCTGTGCTCACACTAGAGTAACGGTGAGCACTAAATTTTGGCCATTGCAACAGTATATATGTATATATGACAGAAAATAAGAAAAGCATAATAGGGCTCCTTTGAGTTTACCGGGACAAAAAGTTATTAATCAACAGTTAATGACATTTCTATGCAAGAAATTACCAAGAGGCCAGTATCAGCTGCATTCCCATGACAGGTAATTAAAGTAATGCTTGAGATTCTATGTGTTTGTGAGCATCTGTGTACCTAGGTTGACAGTAAGTCGGACACGGGCCCCATCCAGCTCCAAACGAAGGGTATCTGCGGAATTACGGGAAGTGGTTGCCATGAGAACGCCATAGGCCCGCTGGGAGCGAAAGCGCAGCGAGACGTCCTCCGCCTCGGTGTGCATCACCACAGGCAACTGCACCTTCATAAACTTACTGCCGTCGTACGACAGGATAGTTGCATCTGCACATGATCCACAGAGAGAGAAAGAAAAAGAGATATGGAGAAGGAAGAGAGAGATGACGACAGAGGAGGGTGAGGTGGGTAGAAAGAGAAAAAAGGAGGATGATTGACAAGGAAAAAACACATAAGGTGGGTGGAGGGAAAGGCAATCTGATGCTGAATGAATCAGATTTAAACATGACAAAGTATGTTACTGCGTGGTTATACTTTTGCTGGTTCCCCCGCCAATACATGTTGAAAACCTTTCTACAAAATGATCCCATCGCTTTCCACTCTTAATTCATCATCACTCCCTCCGCCTTTGAGAGGAGTATGTAAAAATAGCCGCAGCTGGTTGGCTGGCCCTATTATCCGGTTCAATCAGAATGCATGGTGTTGAATGTGTTAGCCATCGTCACTGACATCTCAGACCCTGGAGTCATAATGTAACAAGCTCAGGTGAACCTGCTTTAATGTCTTTTGCATACTCATTTGCATATTCATAATCTTCTCTCCCTGCTTCCTGCTGGGGCCAATCCCCGACTGCTAAACTGTTTACCTCTGAGGACCCTATTTTTTATTGGCCAATTACATACACAGCTAAACACACTCTCCATGCCTCTGTGTCTTTATCTCTCCTCCTTCTTCCCTTCTTCTTATATCTCTCCACTCCATTCCTCCTTTGCCTTCTCTCCCCTTTTCACTCTCCCTGTTTCTGTGGGAGACGGTTTGAGCCAAGGCAAAAACAAGAGAACAGGAAGAGAGGAAGGCGTCATGAATACTGATGAGCCGAGAAGGAGGGAAAGAGAGAGACAGTGTGCGTGTGTGTGCGTGCATGTCAGAATAAGTGAGTGAATTTAAGTGTGAACAGAGAGGGGTTTAGTAAAGTGAGAGTGGGGCTGGGGGGGGGGGGGGGGGGGGGCAAGAAAGAGGGAAAGGAGGATGGGGAAAGGGAGAGAAGCTCCTGGCTAAAATGCAAATGAACCCTCATTAACTTGAGGAAAAAAAGAGGGTGGTTGGCCTGTTATATCACACATAACATAACTAACAGCCACACATACACCCGCCCCTGCGCATGCACACACATGAACACGTTTCTGATAAGGGAGACAGCTGACTAAATTTTCCTCATCACAGCACCTGACTCACTACCAGGCAAACAGGGGATAGAGGGTTGGTGAGAAGAAAAGTATGGAAGCCCGTTCATGCTGGGGAAAGAAAAAGACTGACGATACAATGCACGCTGGCTGTGTCACATACTGTTGCATCATTTGACGCCTGTAGCACACACCAGATGGACCATACAAACAGAATAAGTAAAGGATAAGACCAGTCACATTCTGCATTTTTTCTTCTCATGTCATCGATCCCCCGAAAATCCCAAAATCAGATCCCGGCTCATCTCTCAATGCCTTCTAACTTTCTTAACCTCATTTCCAAATTGATTTGTTCTTGCAAAGTTGTTAAGTAAAAAACATGTCAGGCTACTTTAAGTCACTTTGTCGACACATCCAACACAAGGTATTGGGATCAGGATATCTACATCACTGGGATTCAAGCACTTGTACTCTAATACTAATATGAACTAAACTATCTGCAACTGACCCCCCCCCCCCCCCCCCCCCAAAAACATTTCAATAAATAAAAACCAGGCTAAACATCTGCTAACATTTGCACAGTGGTCACAATGTAACAATAAAAATATAATAGCCACTATTTGACACAGGGTTCACACACACTCACGCACACCGCCCTAGCAGCAGGGTGATGTGAGTATCAACCCCTGTTGACATTTAAAAAAGCACAATTTATCCTAGAAAATCTTGACATGTCATCTTTTTGACTGAAAAGTAATAATTCTTAGCCATAAATTCAAATTCGTCATTTTACTACTCCCATTATACTCGCCATTAAAATGTGTCATTAAAAAATAAAAGCAATCTCGGAGCCAGAGCGTGGCGAGCATCTTTGTTCATTAATGAAGAGAGAGGGGGAACAAAGGAGTGAGAGAGAGAGAGAGAGAGAACGAGGGAGGGGAAAAAAGGGAGGGAGACACCGCAGGTAGAAGGCATAAACATGGCCAATCACTCTCTCCATCTGCTTCTCCATCTGGGCTTCCTTTAATCCACTGAACCACCAGTTAGTGACCCCTCAGTGCACACAGAGTGGGATGAAGTAAGATATACACAGAGCTAAGGAAAAGAGAGCGATAGATGCTGCATTGCTATGATAAACATACACACTGTGGATGTTTGTCCTATGAAATAAAACATTTTCATATCAACTCCTTTCAGAAAGCCTGTGTGTGAGTCTGCATGGGCATATCTCCTGCTAGATGATAGTACAATCATCACTTGAGACGCATCAGCGGTTATGGCGCAAACAACATTTCTTCTCTTCTTCTTGTCTGACGCCCATCTCGCTTCTTCAAACAGGCCTGTATCAGTCCCTCTGCCAATCTTTCCTGCTTTCCATTTCTCCCCCGCCCTGGTCTCATACCATTTCTCATAACTCTCTCTCTCTGTGTCAGATTTTCTTCTCCCATCTCCCATTCCTCCTCATCTCCTCACCCGCTGTCATATGGCGGTTCCAGCCCGGTGAGTCCACCTTCCTCTGTCACAGCTCCTGCTCCCTGCTTTCTGCACACTTCCTCTCCCATCGATTCCCAGTCACTGCATCCATAGCACTCCAATAGTCCTGTCTGCAGCCCTGCTTCTTCCCATCTCTTCTCCTCGACCTCTGTTCCCTCTCTCCTTTCCCACTATTCTTTCTTTGGTACAGAAAATACAGCCAAAGATAGAAAACCTGCACCGTTATTATTTTTGTTGGTGAGCTAGTAGACTAATTTTTTTCATTTTTTATCTTCACCCATCCATACAGTATCTACTCCTCTTTTTATTTTCAGCTTCCTACACTCCATCACCAGGGATTTAGTGCAAAGTAAACACATCAGGACATCTGATTTCAGCATTAAAAAAATGAAATAATGCTTTAGTCACATTTTTATTTACCGTTTTATTTTACAAGTGCACCTTTTTTAATGCACCTATCACGCTAATTCAACCTGCTATGAGTGAAAAAGCATAATTCAAAGTCACAAATAACCAAATTTTTTTACAACCAAGTGATCACAACATATTTTCAGCAGCTGATTTATTTTTGATCTTAAGACTTCTGTGCTTCCACCCCACATCATCTGTCACTCATGCCTTTGGCATTACTCAGTGTTCTCAGGCAAAAAAGCAAATGACAAAGCTGTCATGATGACTACAATTTGCATCATGACATATTATTAAATTTTCACCCAATGTGGCTGTGCATTGACTTTAATTAACTCTCTTACTCATCTCCATTGTGAAAAGGAGACATTAGCATTTCTCTTGCTCTTCGTCCCCAGTCTCCTACCCTGTTATTCTCACCTCTCTCACAGGAGCGTCCCAGGTAGCCCGTCCCAGAGCAGTCACACACATAGCGATTCCAGCCCTCCCTGCAGATACCGTTGTGCTGGCAGGGGTTGGACAGGCACTGTTTGGGCGGCTCTCTGGAGCATGAGGGCTTCACTCCCACCGCCCTCTGGGCCTCAGCCAGCCGCCGGATGTCTTTGCTCTGCCCGTCCACAAATAGATCTCTGATGCAGCCTACGTACCCGTAGTTCAACAGCGCCGTCCACACCTGAAGAAGAGGATGCCAGTGTTGAGTCATGACTACTGGATATTTGTCCAAACTCTTGCAGTGTGTGTTGCAAAACTAAATACAAACAAATAATGTTTGTATCATCACTGTACAGCTTTTATTTATTTCATCATGATGTATTTTTATTTCTTACACACTTTGCATAAAACAGGTATTGGGGTAATCTTTTTTTTTATTAATCTAAAAACAAAAAATTAGTTTAAACTTGGTTGTTTCATCTATAATTACTAAAACCTTTTGCTGAAAATCATTCTCTAAACACTGGTTGCACATCTGTGCTCCAAGACTGCAAAATGCATAAGCTGCATTTTTTTAAAAGTTAGTTTAATAATTTTTTATATACCTATTAATATTGTTAACATAAAAAGTTCCCCAAATATAATTTTTTAAAATCAATTTCAATTATAGGCCCGCCAGTTATTTTCTCAATTAACTGATAAAACATCAGGAAAAACAAATGAAAATTCCATGTCCATGCCAAAAGGAGAAAGAAGTATAAACAACAAAAACAAGAACATAATAATAAAATAATCTGTATATTTGGGAATATGTTTTAAATGGTAATTTTACCAGCCCAATTCACCCATTCATGCAGCTCTTTAGTCTATGCCTTACGTTTTTCTAACTTTCACATATACTCTGGTGGGTGCAATTTGGAGTTCAGTGTCTTTGGTAAATACTCTACGGCATGTGGGCAGGAAGAGCTAGGGACTGCCGACCTTTCGATTAGCAGACACAAGTGCTCAGTAAGTTGTTGCTCAGTAAATTCACTCAGTAAGTTGTGGTCAGTAAATTAAATCACTATTGATTAAGTACTGGAGACTTACGGTCAGTTTTACCCTGGAGGTAAAATACTACCAAATTACTAACAATAAGAGGTGAAAGACAGCAAAAGAAATAAAAAAGGATATGTTAAGTCACTCTGTGCTTGACAAGGCTAGATGTTGCCAAGAACAGAGAGCACATGCTGCAAGCTAAAGAAATTTCTCCAATTGTGTTAATATATTTGAATGCCAGGAGAATTGAAGACATGCTGATTGCCATGGCAAATTATTCCGTAATCTGCTGGAGGAAATCAAAAACGACCTGAAACCTTGAACTATAAGAAAGCATTCAATGCAGGTGGAACCAAAATGTTTCTTTCAAACTTTTATTTTTCGCCCTCTGGTTCTTGATTTAAAATTCCAAAGATTTATTTTTCATAAATCCTTTTAAGGCTATGTGGCACCCAAAAATCAGCTTCATGACATTCAAACTCCCTGCTGTTTTTTCACAGTTCAGGACCATGGACAGCACACAGTTTTCTCCCCCAGATCACTGCCAACCATACAAGCACTATAAACAATGACTTCTTTTTAGTGTACCTCTTTAGGTCATAGCATCTATTTTAAACTTCCTCTCTGTATGGCACTTTTTTACTGTGCCCACAATGGTGTTAAAGTTGCTTCTTTGTAAGAAGTGGGACCTTGCTGTTTTGATGTATTTTAATGAACTTGTGAAACACCTCCTCCAACGCCTCCCATTCTACCGCAGAAAACTTCCACTGCTTCTTGTTGGTCTGTGATGTCATGCTGTTTCCTGGGAGAAACACGCGTAAAACCTACACGTTTGTCAGATTACAAGTAACAGGCTGCACACGAGTTGTTAACAGCTCTCTCGCACATTCTCCTCCAGCTTTGGAATGCTGGACTTTATTGAAATTAACTTGGTCAATGTTACAAAAAAGAAGAAAAAAATCTGTATATTGTAAGTAGATTGCCGGCAGAATCAGACATTCTGTTAATGTAGGTAAAAAATTTTAATATGGAGAGTTTAGGTTATTCATTATTGTCTGCAACTGCCACACTTTACTAGAGCTGAAGTTGACATCATCTGCCAGTCCTAAACACCCACACTGACTATATTAAAACACAGGAAAAAGTGAGGAATGTTTGATGTTTGCTGGAAATTTTCTTTTAATTATTTGAGCTAGAATGCTTATCATAGCACATGATATCTACACACAAACCTCTGTTGGGAAGATGAGTCCAGCACGATCCTCAGGTAAACCTCCGAGGTACAAGGTGTCATCCAGGTCCAGGATTTCACTGTCTCCCGGGGCCGTGTATGCTGTTCTTACACTGTTCACCGAAATAGTTCCTGAACACGTCGCCAGACATCAAAACAATATCAGTAATTGTTATGACCTTCAGCGTGAACATCCTCATCACAATCACCACTGTCATCACCAGCACCATCACCACCAGCACCACTATTATGAGTGCCATCATTATCATCTTTATCATCATCATCCTTGCGCCTCTCTTTGTACTCCTCCTCCTCATCACCACCACCACCACCACAAATCACAGCTACAATCAGAAGTAATTGAAATTCTACACAGTCCTCAGGTAGTCCCTGTGAGTTAAAAAATGCCACATTTAACATTTTTTTTGCTAATAATATATTTCCTTTTGGAACAGTAACGCGCAGTTGGAGCAAACAAATAGGATTCCCACTGAGAGGAAAGGCAGCTTCTACAGACCTCTGTAATTAACACAGAGTTTCAAGCAATAACTATATGCTCATAACAGGCTGACATGTGTAAAACATCCCCATCTGTAATAGAACTGTACAGTACTGTGCAAAAGTATAAAGTAGTCACCCCTCATTTCTTTATATTTTGCTAGGAAAATGTAAAAATAGGAGCACCAGTTCATTGAAACACCTGCAAAAATGCATGGAAATAGAGTATGTGTAAGGCAAAAACAGAACTTGTACAATTCTAATGAGTTTAAAAGTAAATGTTTGACATGACAACCTTTATTCTTCAACACAGCCTTAACTCAATGGCAAGCTTTCTTTTAATTTCTTTAAGCAGTCTTCAGGAATAGTTCTCCGGGCTTCTTAAAGGCCACTTCAAACCTCTTCCTTGGATGTCTGCTGCCTTTTGCAATGTTCTCAGTCAAGATGATCCCACACTGCTTCAATAAAGTTGAGGTACAGGCACTGGGGAGTGCAATCAATGACTGATGGTGTTTCATTGTGTGTTTTTAATCCAGGTATGCTTTCACTGCATTGGTAGTTTGTTTTTGTGATCATTGTCATGCTGAAAAATGAAGCCATTGGCAATCAGGTGCTTTCCAGATGGTATTGCATGGTAGATCAAAATCTGATGGTACTTTTCAGTGTTTTAATAATTCCATAATTCCATCAATTTTAACAAAATTCCCAACATCACTGGATGAAATGCAGTCACTAACCATGACAGAGCCTCCATCAATTACAGACACTCACTAGTGTAACTCTCTCTTGTCAGATTACAAGTAAGAAGAGTAGGAAAGTAGATGGATCTGGCAGAAAGGCCAGATCTCACAGGTCCTGTATCTGGATTTGTTTCCTTTTCTTATGACATAACTGTCAGATGCTGTTCAGATGCTGTAGATAGTTTTTTTCCACCTCTTCTTTTGTCCTCACTCGTCCAATTTGTCCCTACACTTTTTACAACACAGTACGCACCATACGGAAAGTTTTTGGCTCTTTTGGGAATCACCTTGTTGGTGCAAAAATACTATTTTATGCCTCCCAAATTGTATTATCTTTGGTATTTTGAGTTGATTAAATTTAAAAACATTTGGAACAAATTATGTATTTTTGCAACAGGCAGCTAATAACCCTAAAGATCCCTAAAGATACAATTTAAAATGGGTTCTTTGCTAATTTTTCTGTTATGCATAGACACAACAAATCTAGTGATTCATAGGCCAGTCTTAAATTGCTTAACAAAAAAAACAATTCATCTGACAGTGGTCAAGTACAAGTACAAGTACAAGAACTGGACTAAAAATAAATTAACAAGCAATGAATGTCCAATGATAAACTTAAGAAAGCCTGGGGAAGTGTTGTTCAAGACTTTGCACAGCACTCGATAGACTTACCAGAGAATCTGGGTCCTTAGCAGCAAAGTATAAAGAAATGATGGGCGGCTCAAGACTTTTGCACATAACTGTAACTGCAAAATGATTTTAAGACATTGTGCAAGTATGTTTTACATACCGACTGACAGTAATTGTGACAGAAAGGAAAGGTTTAGAGCAAATGTGATTATGATGTCAAGTAGCATTAATGGGTCTACCAGTTGGATACGAAACAGGCCACCAAAAGCTTTAATTTTAGTCTGAGTGTTATTATACCAGCACATGAACAATAAACTTGACAGACCTGCTGTATATGAATTGGGTTAAAATAGTCAAAATAAAACCCCTTAAAGTCAGATTCAATAGAAACAGGTGAATTAAATACATACAGAATGCAGATGGTTGCAAAAATGGTCATGTTAATCTGCTGCTTGCTTCAAAATGTGCACAGCTACTGTCAGTTCAACTTTTGCTATTAGCTTCAGAATTAAAAGAGCTGCGATTGTACCTGAGCGTCCGTCTCTCTGGAAGTCAACATGGTACCATTCTCCATCATTGACCTTTCTGTCGATGGCCTTGGTCTTGGTGGTTCCTGAGCCCATGTCCAGCAGTAAGTACAGGTGTCCATCAAGCATCTCAATAGCAAAAAAGTCCACCTGTAGATGAACCGGAGACAGGTGTAAAAAAAACCAAACAGGAACATTTGTGCAAGCTGTGAAAATGCAAATTATAGTTGCAGGTGTGACATGAGTGCAATTTGTTCAATTTACTTCTTTTTGAATTCTCATTAATGAACTATTCATCTTGAATTTGTAGAAGTGGGGACTTTCGTTTGTTTAAAATCTCAATTCTGCAGCTAAAGCTCAGAATATCAGTCACGATTATAAAGTCACTGCCCTGTTAGAGAGGATGATTAAAGGTAGCCGTTTTAATGAACTGAATTTTCAGATGCAAAATCTTTGTACACATTAATAAGCGACAGGTGCGTTGGAGGAATAAACTTCATTAAAACAGCTCAATTGAACTCCCGCACGCTGTTCCACTTACTGTTCGTATACTTACTAGTGGACCATTCCACCTTCTTCATAAGTAACATCCCTTCATATCTATCTAGATAATCATTCCAACATCCAGCAGACTAAAAAGATTAATGAGATGAATTTAGCCACCTTGCAGTATGTGAGTGGTCAGCCAATAATATTCTACAAAAAATATTCTAAATGAATTTCTGTTCTTCATAAATGGATTTTGTACTATTTCATCAGAATTTTGAAAAATGTATACTTTGATAATACCTAATACTTTGTTTATTTGGCTACACCCCTTCAAAACTAAAGTAACTCATATGAACTTCTGCACTTTGTACTATAGTGACCCAAAATATAGCTGCTAAACATCAACACTGTCATTAAAATTTATTTCAACATTATACATTATACATTATACAGTTAGCCTAGAATGTTTTTTTACCTTGACGGTTGGAGGTGTGCGCGGATCCTTGCGCTGCTGCTGCCGGGGTTTGCCGTGGCTGAAAAGCATCAGCCCATTGGGCTCTGTCGTCCTGAAGTCAAATGAGATGGATCCCGCCTTCTTCGCTGTCCACTTGCTCAGTGCCACGTAAGACTCTGGGGTGTCAAAGGTCACGGGGTCTAGCGTTGCTACACTCTCACACTTAAAGGACACCACCCCACTTACCTGGTACAGAAAACAGTTGAGTTGTTAAATTGCTGTAGTGACTATCTGGACCAGTATGGTTCCTTTGTAGTCTGAGACCGAAATAAAGCCAGATTCCAGCTGTGAAGTGGCTAAAAGATAAAAGCTTGTGGCTACCTCTCAAATATATAATCCCATTTACATCGCTACAGTGTGAGTCTCACAGGGCGAGACATGAGGTGTTTGAGGGGATCCAGCATTGTCTGGCTTGTTGGGACGTGTTGATTAAAGCACATACCTTCATCTTGGGGTCTCCCTGTTTAGCCAGTCTAGACAGCTCCAACCGTACATCGTTGTTCTTGTACACCACCTTGAGTGGAGGGGATTGAAAGAAAATAATGATATCTGAATGCTGCTTCACTTTTAACCAACACACATAACATTTCTGATAGAGAAATTATTAAAGTAATGCTAAATTCTTATTAGTAAGCTGGAGGAATGTATCTCTCTCGCTGCGTCTCTGTCTCACTATCCCTCTATCTGCTTTCTGCTATCCAAACATTATGTACTAGCACACACTATGATGCTAGACTGTTTCCCTGTAAGGGAACACACACGTGACAGTTCCCAGGATAACGTTGGGGGAAAATGTATGAAAAGGTTCAGCAACAGTAAGATTGATTGACTTTTGAGCGCACATCGATTAATGTTTAACCTATTCAAACACATTTTCTATTCAAATGTTCTGATGGGTTTTTTATATGAAAGCAAGAACCTAAAGACCAGCATCCACTCCGGCTTCATCTTTTCAAACTCCCATTTGTCCCTGCCACCTGCATGATTGCTTTTACATCTTCTATTTTCTTTGCTTTACTGTTTCTCTCTTTGCTTTCCCTGACACAGTCCGCTCTCTGACTCAGTGTATAGAGTGTGCTTGTGCTGAGCATTCTGATGTTGAGAGATGAGCACACAGGCTCTGCTTTATTAATCCAGACCTCCTTCTATAACCTGTGAGCAACCAAATACTCCTCTGCATTGGCTCTGCGTTTTAATTTTCTGCATGTCAGGTGCTATTGTGTGTGTGTGTTTAAGGCAAGGGGGTGGCTCTTGAACACAATAAGTGCTTCAAACGGTCTTACGGTGTGGGTGTTTATGGGGAGGATTGTGCCTGTGCTGCATCCAATGCACAAAACTGTTACAGCCGTGATTGCTCATGCATATGATGATTCGCAGCATACATCTTAATTTGCCCACATGGATTATCATATCATCGTATTAAATATGTAAATGTGCCAGTGGAGGGTTCACTTTGACAGCGGCAGCCTCATTTAAACATCATCACTCTTAATGAAGCAACACAGAGTGCATTCACTACTGATACAGATAGCTCTCTGTTTGGCACATCATCTGTTGGCTTGTTTGGTTGTTTGTTTATGCCTCTGTGTGAATCTGCGTGAATGAAAGGGAGACTCAGGCAGGGTGTGTATCCGATGGGCGTGAGGATGTCTTTGGGAGTTTCGTTGTATCAAGCTCTGGGTATCCATACGTATGTTTATTTGCGTGCAGCAACTGTTTCAGCGGAAATATTTGGGCATATAATATTACACTACGACTGTGTTTTCTGTGCATGCATGCATGTGTGCATTGTGAGTTTTTGTTTCTGTGGTGCTGTGGCCCATTTCAAGCACAGTGGATGGATGGAGCATCTCTGTGGCGTACCTAATTAGCATGTTAGTGCTTAGTTCTGTATCTACTCTCTCAACTACACTCATCACTGATTCTCTCTGATGCTGGGGAGGGTGTGTGCATGTGCGTCTGGGACTACTTGTGTGAGTCTGCCAAATGGAAGCATGTCGGTGTATGTGTGCTTTATAAGATATTGTGTGTAAAAATGTTTGTGTGATGCGTGGCAGAAGAAAGAAAAGAAGATTTATTTTAGTTTAAATGAATATTTCTTAAACCTTAGGTCAAAGCGGACAGCATTAAGCACTTGGAAAGACATTTTACACATGCAAAGTTTTATCCTATGCCAATAATTAGGTTTTTTTTTTTTTTTACCTATCAAGCATGTGCCCCACCTCTTTCAGACATCCCATGAAATTATTGCTGACTGGAGAACCAGGCAGGTCAGCGGTGCTGGGGCTTCCTCCCACGTAGAAGAAGTCATCAGAGCCTAGCATGGTGTAGTCCTCCTGTGTGTAGCCCGTGGTGGTCAGGATGCCGTCCACAGAGATGGTCACCTACACAACAAAGCACAGGGAAAGGACACGCTATATACTCACACCAAAGGCAGCGCTAAGCGCTAGCTAGGCGCTGACCAGCCAAATTAGCCCCCGTTGCTCTGGTAACCAATCTATATGCATTCTGGCAGGGAGAAGGCCTGATTGGTTTTGGGAATTGGCCACTTTGATTCGCAGCAGTTGGATCAGTGCTGGCTGTGTGGTGTAACTGAGTAGTGTCGCCTCTTGGCTTTGCTGATGTAACCGGCTTCAGAAATATGTAACTATGCACTGCTAAATACCGCTCACTCCTGCAGGTAGTGGTAAACTCTCATTTTTCTTTTGTGCGCTCTGAGAATTAAAACGGCATAATCTTCTATCTTCGGCCTATCAAGAGCAAAAAGTCTATTGTAAATTCTCTATGCGATTAATAAAGTTTTGCTGAAACCCAAAGCTTCAGGGCCACAATTCTCTCGGTACCCAGACTTCAAAGGCAGTTTATTATTCTGTGACTGCATGGTAAAAAATAGACTAAACCATAGTGATTTTGCTAAAAGGTTAGCCTTGTTTATTAAAGGAAAAGCCAACTTAACCCATATCAGTGAAATTTTCCAACTTATGTTTATGGTTCGTACACTTAAGCTGCTTTACGGTCTAGGCAGAAGACGCAATTTGATTTATTTCCTAATATGCTAACAAGATTTTTCCTAAATGCTTTGCCTAAAGTGACACTGGTGCTCTTATAATTTAATCAGCTCATTTTGGAGTGTAATAGCCTGTACAGAGGCTTTTAGGTGTCACTGATATCCAATCTTGTCACACTCAAGTCACCGTTAGTGGTACATTATCACTCTCTGATATTCTACAGTACATTACTGACCATGTCTGGCTGCCCATAAAGGTTGTGAGCTCTTTATTTCCCCACTACAATAAGTTCCCTCTGACTGCTGGTGCTCATCATTGCCAGGCAAACTTGCCCAGCCAGTCAGGTGTTAGTAAGTCTCCGCAGGCATCTTCGTGCTATGCAGTAAGGTGTTAGTACTATTTACTTGTTAGTAGTTGTTAGTTGTTGCACTGTTGGCAGCCACAGAAGTGTTACTTGTGTCAGGCCAAGCTGTGTTGGGTTACTGAGGTCAGGGTTCATGATTTCAATGCTGTTAGTCATTGTGATGATGTTATGTTATTGTGTTGTTAGGGTGAATTGTGATGATGGTGTTAGTTGGTTAGTTAGTGGTCTGGGGGGGGTTTGTTAGATCAGCGAATCAGGATGACAAACACACAGATTTAATGCACACACGCACAGGTGTTAGATGGGTTACGCCTCATTCCACACACATAAATATACAAACATGCAGTCTGTTCCTCTCTCTGCATGCAAGCACTGGCAAAGAGGACACAATAGATAATAAAATACAAAAAAACCCCAACAACATACGACAGGATGAGTTAGAGGCACCATGGAGAACATGCAGTGGAGGATTGGTGAAAAATAAAAGAAAAAAGAATTTAAAAAAAGAAGGGAAGGAACCTCTCTATCCACTTTACGGACCAATTAGAGAGGGGAAGGGTTTTTGAGTCACGCCATGCAGGATGGGGGAAGGGGAGGGCTCGTCATTTGCGTGCAGGTGAGGGATGAGCCAATCAGCGTGGGCCTACATGTCAGTCACAAAGTGATGGGGTGAAAATAAAAACAGTAGAAGTAAGGGAGGGAAAGGATTTATAGAAAAAAAGTGGTTGGCAAGGAAGGTGGATGTGGGCTTTTTAAGCGTAAAAGATTACCAACCGCATTTATCCTGTTATTGGTTTAGTTTTGATGTCTATGGTTCAAAAGGAAATAGACACGGGGCAAACCCAAACTAAGAAACAATTAGAATGATATCTACCGAACAATGGAGTTTGTTTACCATAGCGTGTCCAATGCCTGAGTGCTTTGTAGGAGAGGGGGAGAAAGGAAAGCAAAAAACTGTGAACAGAACAACCTCGGGAACAAAAAAAGGAAAGCTAGAAGGCCTCTGGTGAGGTTAGTAGGTTGGTTGGAGTGGTTTCGCTAGGAGAAGGGCACAGGTTAGGTTAGTAGAATGAATCATTCCATGGATGGTGGTTAGTTTCACTAGCAGGTTAGTAAAGTTAGTAGTCAAGTTAGTAGTACAGACAGGCAAACGGTAGAGGCAGGGCACAGGTAGGTTACAAGCACCTGGGTGCTAGTGACCCTGTATGTTCTCTAGTCCACTCCCTCGCTCTTTCACTCTCTCAGTCATTCACTCACTCAAACACACAATTGAAAATGCACTCACCTAGAGCTGAGAGCAGTGCAGGTCTGCTGGTAAAGCCACTGTAAACTAAGACCAAAACCTCAGGTATTTTCTTACTACCATAGCATCACTGCAATTGGACAACAGACCACTGACCATGGTTTCTACACTGTTTAGCTTCCCTCTGCTGACTACAGTCTTTTCAGCCCCGTGTGGCCCTGGAACACCTGCACTGTGGTTCATCAAAGTCAAATACAGAGCGAATCTATTTAACAAGGAGTCAGAATTAATTCTGCAACTAATAAACATCTTCATTTGGTTAATGAGTCAATTATTTCTCAGGCAAACGAAATTATTGTTTTGGCGTAGCCTTTTAGTATGCACGTTTTTTTTGTTTTTTTTTAATCATTGCTTCTTCTGGCTTCTCTGCATCTCGTCAGAGAATCAGTGCCACGAGATATGAGGAGTGCTGGGTTGCCCGCACCTATAGCCTGAATACAATCCTGTACAATAAGAGACATTAAATGCAAAGTTTCTGAAAACCCCAGCTGAGGTCTAAACTTCACAAACAAGCTAATGAAGTAAAAAAACAAAAAAAATCACAATGTTGTCACATTTGAGAAGCTGGAACAAGTATTTTTTTTATCTTGACATCTTAAAATATTTTCAAATTGTGCTTTACTTCACTCTGCCATTTACCAAGCATTTTATCAGTAAAACTTCCATTCATCCTTGTTATCTTTATGTCCCTCTCTACATGACTGAAAATGTTTCTTCCCAAAAGCCTTATCAGTAACATAAATTGTCTCCTCTCCTCTCTGTTTCGCTTACTCCTCCATCTCCTGTTGTTTGGTTACCTGTCTCAGGTTGCGGGTGACCTTGACGTCATGCCAAGCGTTGTCGTTGAACTTTCCGTTGACGGGCTCCACCAAAGCCTCAAAGGCCCCAGAGCCGAGGTTGATGACAAGTGACACTGCCCCATTCTTGAGCGCCAGGTTGACGTAGTCAGCTGACTTGCCGGTGTGCAGCATGAGGCCATTGCGCTGCAGTGTCTTGAAGGAGAGCGTTATTTCATCACTGCTAGACTGGATGGGGTTGGGCGACAAGTCGTAGCAAAAGTACTCTGAGCCCTTGAAGGTGGCGACGTACTCCTCGCGAGCTGAGAGGCAAAGGGAGAGGAGGAAGAGGGAGAAGAGGAGGAAACAGAAGCATGGAACCATTACGTTGTTGCCAAAGCATTATCATAATGAGTGGTACATTTTCCAAGCTATGTTGCTTCTTCCCACACTGCTCTTCACAAAATGCTCAAAGATGATAAAATGGTGGGTGTTCATCAGAGCCAGCTGAGTAAAACAAAGCTCAGCTGGGCCTGGTTAAATTTGATTCGGATATGCAGTACAAAACATATTGTTTAAGATGCTGAAAATGCTGTTATTGTCAAGCAAAGCCTCACTGATGCCAGCACTTGGAAGAAACACTTCCTTCCATACCTCTAATTGTACCACAGAGTGGTGTGTAAACAAGCTTTGATCATTCATGTGGGTTAGAGATTAAACAGTGTGGATGTGCGGGAGACAGTCGTGAGTCTGTAGCATTCCAAACTCATTACGAAACCTGTCTCTCTTTTGAGAGAACAGCTGTGTTGGCTGTCTAAAGTGAGGTGCTCTTGTTTGACAACATGGCTCCTTTCATGATGTTTGTTAAATGCCAGAAATGTGTAAGTGTCTGCGTATGTGTGTGTGGCGGCAGCAAAGGTTAGGGAAGTTTTAAAAGTGAATGGCAAAAACCGACGATGAAGATGGAGAAGAGCAGCCTGCAAGCATAATGGCAGCCAAAGCAGGTAGGAGTGGCCAATTAGAATTCAGTAACAGGCAGACAGCCAGTAGCAACTTACCTTGCACACCCTTAGTGACCCACAAGGACACTAGACCAAGGTTTTACAATCCATCATACTTAAGCTCGCATTCACTTATCTGCTCTCACACCTACACACACTACTCTATACGCAAGCCAGCAGCAGAACAAATATGCACACCTACGCACACATCCGCAAAAATGATCATACTATCGTGCTGCCATAGACAAGTAGAGGCGACATTATCTGTCTCTTCACCTCCCCCCACCTTCAAAAACATCACCCTTCCTCTGCATCTGCTCCAGCGTTCTCCTCACCACCATCCCTATAGCTCTCACACCTCCCTCCTGGCCTCATGCCACCATTCCTCTCCTCACATCTCACTGGCCTCTTTTTCTTTGCTCTGTGGAGCCTCTGGCATAACCACCATCTTGTAGTTCACAATGACGAGGGGAACAGAGGAGGATTTAGCACACGCTAGGTGAAGCTGGAGCAGGAGAGACACTTGGTGAGGAACCGCTGGAGAGGAGAAGAGGGGGGGAAAGATGCCATATAATGAATAGACTGAAGTGTAATAGGTTATTAAGGTAGTGAGAGGCAGAGAGAGGGATGTTGAAATGGAATCGGCCGCACTTGAGTGAATATAACACAGAGAGAATAATGAGAAGGAAAAAGTGAGAATATATCACAATTCAAAGGCCAATTGTGGCAAATTGTCTTTCTTTGCTTTAGTTGCATGAAAAAAAAATCCAAAGTGTGAATGCCAATATATGAGTGAGAAACAACACATTGTGTTGTGTGATTCCTTCCCTCCCAGCATGTTAATTAAGAGTATGTGTCTGCATGCCTCAAACAGAAAAAGAAAAACTGCGTGCGAGTTCGCGTTCAAGCGTTTGAAAGTGTAGACAACTATATGCTTTTTATGTGTGCATGAAATGTGCGGGGGTGTGGGTGGGTGCTGGTCTCTGTAAATATTGGTGTATTGCTGTCAGAAAAGCTATTACCAACTCAGGGCCTCGGGCTAGTCTTTACTGAGAGGAGTGAAGAAAAAGGAGACCCCCACACACAAACGTACACAGAAAGACCAGCCACAAATGTTAACACAATCACACATACTCACTCACTCTCCCACACACACACGCAAACGGAGCCAAATGTAGATGAGGTGGCAGAGCGAGAAGGGGTGGGTGTGTGTTGTTCACAATGGGAACACACGCAGCCGTCCAGCAGCATTGTAGCGGTAATTTACAGAGGTGCCATTAGGTTTCAGTGTAGTGCTCCACCATTCTGTTGCTAATTTACAGACACATCATTAGAGCAGACAGGAGCACATAAAGCATCTCTGCATCGATCTGGAAGCTCTGGCCCGCAAACGCTCACTCCTCGTTCTATTACATCACATGCACAACAGACGTGCACGCACACATTCAGACAGGAAAATGCATATTGGGTGACACAAACACAAGGAAGACGTGCGTGCATGTGTTCACTGTGAAGACACACCTAAAACACACAGAGACGCACACGCTCTCAAGTGGGCAGGTTGGAGTGGATCTTCTGTAGCTCAGATTAATGGAGTGAGTCAGTATTAGCTCAGAGTAAACAGTGAGACAGACACTGACATACACACCACATGTCACACTTCATCCTGTGGAAAGCACTGTCGATCAAAACAAGCGAGTCGGAGAACGGAGGAATACAGTGAACGAGGGAGAAATGAAGGGGAAAGAAAAGGAGAGCCTAAGAATGAGAATTATAAAAATGTTCCTGTGGAGAATTTTTAGTACTTTATATTTATTAATGTACTGTAGAAGTTTGGTATAGGGCTGGGCCATACACCCTAAATCTTTTATTATATCTGAAAATACTATCGTTATTGTGATATCATTGCTATAGCAACATAACACAAACTAGCCCAGGCACATCAGAGCACAACAGCACCATGTCATAATTTAGCATCTAAAAGAGTAGCTGTTTTAATAACCTTCGATCATGAGCAGTGCTTTGCAGAATATGCAAGAAAATGTTTCCCCCAAAAGGTGAAAACGACTCGTTTCACCCCTGGATGCAAAAACAAACTGTTGAGTATAACCAGGCTACAAGTAGGAGATTCCAGCATTTGGTGATTGGACGTCAACCCAGATATAGGCGCATGACTCCACTTGTGTTGTTGGTGCGCTGACTAGTTGTGCTGGGTATTTGCACTCGCTAGTTCATAGCTAGCTGCACTCCACATGACAGGAAGGTCACATGGAGTGGATGGAAATTTTAAGCAGCTGGTTTAAAAGCTTGACCCAAGACACAACCCATCAAAGGTAGAAAATATTTTCCAGTTTTATTATCTGATAATATTTGTGCGGCTTTTGAAAAGTTACTTTAGTTACCGTTCAATAAAAGTGTTAAGATACCTGCTTAACATAAAATTACTTAAATTTCCAGGGAAAACACTAGCAAAGCAGCTTGATTTATGTGGTGTCACTTAATGTACTGCTGGGTCACCACTGTTGCACTATGGCTGCTGCTACTGCTGGCTCTTTGGTTCAGTAGACTCAATTGAAAAAAGGATGGAAAAATACTCGTCATTAACTTGCACTTAAATGCAGGCTGCTAGCATCAGTAAAATGTTCAGGAGTTTTTTCTATTTTGTCAAAAATACTAGAAGTTTTCTTGAAATGTTGTGATATCATTTTGTGTCTATATCACCCACCCCTACTGTGGGAATTGTTTCTCGTGGGCTGCGTGTTTGGACAGCTAAGCTAAGCTTTACTTTATCTCTGAGGTCACTTTTTGCAATAACGGTCCTAAATTATACCTGATTAAAGCGAGTGAATAGAAGAAGGGAAAAGAAAACTCTTTAAAGTTAATTAGCTTTGGGTAACTTTAAAGCTAATTAAAGGATATTTCTGAAGAAAACTGTAAAAATTGTTTTTATATCCATTCTTCTTGTGTTTTTTTTAGTCGAAAAAAAATTAATTGGCCGTTCATTGTCACCAAATACCAAACATTTGCTGGCCTAAACTTCTAAAATGTTCTATTCTTTGGGTCATATAAATACGTTGGGATTTTACACCACTGAATTTACAAAGTTATTAATAAGGAGATTTCTTTTCTTGGATACTGGGAAGCTGTTAAATGTATTTATTTACTATTTTATTTACCACTTTATAAAATAAGTGGTTGTATCAACAATTTTTTTTAGCTAAAAACAAAGCAGGCTCTCTTTTGAATTCCTCCAGCTGTGAGCACTGGAGAGACACAGAGCTGTGAAACTTCTCGTGTGTAAGTAATTCACACAAGCCGACTGTTGGTAGACAGATCCAACAATAATTTTTAATTTCATCTTTTAACCCTCAATGATCAATAAAATAAAAAACACCAAGGATGCGGCACTGCTGGGGTTTGTAACGTGTTGAAATATGCAGCAACTGAACAGCAAACTATTGAAAAAATATGCTCTAATGAAGGTCAGTAGGGTAAAACACTTCCTGAAATGTCTTTTTACCAGGAAAAATACAACTAAATCAAAAACAGCTTCCTCCACTGCACCTCGGTGACTAATCAAATCTTCTCTTGGCTGCTCCCTTTAGGGGTCACTATAGCAAACGATCTATTTCCCTTCCTTCACACCCTATCTGTTACATTGTCTCCTGTCACACTAAAGCTCCAGATATTGTAGTACCTACATTTTAAGTCCGTAGTCTCACCTCTACACTCCCAGTTTTCCTTCTGTCTCCAAACACACCTTCTCACTATCTTCCTCCTCAGTAGCAACGTTTTCATTGGTAACCTAGTAACTAGTGGTTGTTGTTAGCCTGGCCCTCGTCTGCTCTGGTTTGGAAATCTTATTTTTCATTCACTTGTTTAATTTGAACAAAGATTATACACTGGGTGCCCTTCCTGATGCAATCCTCCCTGTTAATCCAGACTTGGACAGGACGCTAGGAATAATCTGGTTTATGGGCCCTGTGGTTGGCTCAAATACTTTGAAAAAAATAAACAAAGAAAATGTTCTGCAGCTTACCAAAATATGCTTTTCTCAATTCTTGTTCTAACTAATGGTGTAATGAGACCACTGCAATTACATAAAGACTCTATGCACCTTAAAACAAATTTACACAAGGCATAAAGCTTCACTAAAAAAAATCACCATACAATTGCCACTGTTATGCAAAAGCCTATCAGCTGAGATTCTCCCATCATCTGTCAGCACTGACAATTAGAAGAGGAAGACAGGCTTTTGTATTGCATTTTCAATTACTTCACTTTCATACACAGAGAAAGAAAGAACAAAAAACGAGTGACGGTTTGGAAAAAACCGAGCGACTTCCTGGTAAGCTGTGAAAATATGTCACTATTAATTGATTCCAGCTATCAGTTGAACCTTTAAAGTAAGCCTTTCTACAGCTGGCTGTCAGGGGTGAATATATGTGGGTTGCAAAATGGTCCAAAACACACTCCAGCGACTGCATTTGCAGAAGGAGAGGTCTGTCTAGGAACAGGATAATATGAAAGGAACTTGTACAAAATTAATGAAGTGAACTTTGAAGGCTATGCAAGGATTGAGAATAAGCATAAATGTAAAGATGGAAGGTGACTGGCATTAGTTCTTGAAGACTATCGTTAAGCTACTGCTGTAATGAATAAAGCAGTCCGTGGGGAGGCGAGGGGGGAGAGAGGGAGCGAGAATAACTGATCTGATGGTTGCTGCTTCAGAGACCAGCTGCAGCTGTACCACCCTTCCAATGATCAAACACACATCAGTTGGATGTTTCTGTCTGTTTGCGCTCTCATGGCGAGTGTGTGTTGCATTTTTCTGCTCATGTGCGTCCTCAGCGTTTCGCACACTAATTTGTCATTTCCATGGCAACCCACTGTTACAGGGGCTACACCAAATATGAATGTGTTTGTGCATGCATGTGTTTCAGAGACAGAAACAGAGAGAGGGGGGAGAGACAGGAAGAGAGATGGAGAAGGAGGTCGAGAGAGAGAAAGAGTGATTGAGTGAACAGTACATTATCATGGACAGCTGTACTGAATCAAAATGGCGGATGGAGGCTGGGAGCACGTCGGGGGAGCCTACATTATACAGCACCTGATAGAGGGAGCAGGATGGAAAGAAGCAGGGAAAGAGGAAGATGCATTGGAGAATTTGAAAGGAGAAGGAATAAAAAAAGAGGGAGCAGGAGACTCATTGAGATGGGCAATGCAGAATGGAAGAGAAGAGAGAATAAGGTAGAAGGAAAGAAAGACGAGACAAGGAAAGGGAGTGGCAGAGAAGGAGGGATGGATGGCTAGAGAGAGGTAAAGACAGAAAAATGCTGGTGTATCTAAATCCTAGTGTAGCAAGCCTCAATCATGGCAGCCCTGTCATTCTGAAGATAGCACGCTGCAGTTCCCTTGCACCTCGTTTTTAGCCCACCATGCAGTTCTGCTATCAGCTCCTCTCAGACTGTCCACACATGCAAATACACATGCACACACACACGCAGCATAAACTCAAGCATCCTGCACGAAGGCATCCCTTCTTAATAACAGACAGGTGGATTAACTATACACTCGTACACTATACAGATAGATGACCAGCATTGGAAATGTATGTAAATGTATGCTAACATATGCATAGTTTCCATATTAAGTTAAAGTGTGAGAATTCATACAGTCGAGTTCACTAAAGGCTGCAAATGCTGTTTCCATCTCTATTCGGTGATATACAGCATCTGGCTTTGAAAGCGATTGGGCTATCACATCACAGCCAAGGGAGCAATACTGTAGAGGAGGATATTACTGTCAGGACACAAGTGACAGATTGCTCGTCTGCAATGTTGATGTCTTATTTCTTTTTTGTTGTTGTTGTTCAATTGAAAGCATTTATTCCCAGTATGAAATATGCACTTTAAAAAATGCTACACCAGCACAGAAAAATACAATACTGACCTAAAAGTGAAGAATAGTGCAGAAACTGTGATTGAGTTGAAAAATCACCAACAATATAGACACCTGTCTGAATGGTTTCTTCTAAATGTTTGTCATTTTTTGCAAATCGTTGATGATAGGAAGGTTTTATATAATTTCTGCAATAGCAGGAATGTAAGACTCACCGGACTGCTAATTAATCTAGTAATGTTGTGATCATTTTTTATGTTATGTCATGTTTACACTTTTTGTTCTTCTGGATATGCAGGGTGGTTTCAAGTGCTTATGTAGCAATAGACCACCATAGCAGAGACTCCCAGTCAATGTGATGTCAGTAAAACAAGTCTTTCTGGAAACATTGTGGTATATGGTACACAAACTGAAACTTGCCGCTTAACAAATAATGGTCATATATTTTCATGCAAGTGCTCTGGGTGCATGATATAACTAAAGATTAAAAATATCTCCTTTACCTTCGTACACTATATTAAGTTGGAAGTGGCTCCATAGTGTAGTGGTTTACACTTTTGCCTAACAAGTGATTGGCATTAGACCATATCATTAAGATCCTGCTCCAATGAATAAAACAGGCTGTGGCCTGTTGTGAATAAGGGAGTTAATACTGCATTAAGTTGGCTTTTTAAAAAAAAAAAAAACCTTACAAGATGGCACAATTCACTTGTTTCAGGTTGAATTTTCACACTACTTTAAGTAGTTGTTTTTGCAGTGATTCATTGACTTGAAAGAATCAGATGCAACTGAAACCAGGTGTTATCTACATAATCATGAATTTTTATATACGTTCTAACAGTGAACAGCAGCATTTTATAACTTTTGAAAAGAAAGAAACTTTTGCATTCTTTCGTTGCTGGCGTGGATTGAAGACACAAATGTGTGATAATGTTGGTGCTACAATTTCAATGACAGGTCAATGCAGAAGCCTGGAGATTTATAGATTATATGGATGTGGATGTTGCAAAAACTTAAAAAGACGTTTTGGAGAACGCTTTGAAAGAAATGCCACAATTCCTTTACTGAGAATTTTGACTTCTTGTCCTATAGCAGCACTGATCAGTGGTTTTGAGTGGCGGCACCAATCTTTCAGAATACTCCAGCAAGTCCGGCACACCTTTACTGTTAATCATAATCAGTGACAGGGCTGTAGGGACGAACTTGCCTTTGGTTGATGTTGTTTTATGTTCTAGTTTCTGTGAAGCACTTTGTGATTTTATCTTGAAAGGTGCAATATAAATACATTTTTACTTTACTTTACTAGTTAGCTCACAACACAACTATTGAGGTCAAAGGTCAAAATTTAAGGTTTAGCCAATCCTGTTAATCGGTCATTGGATACTAGTGCAAAGCTAATAAAAAGTCAAAATGTCTTCATAAAATAAATTATGGTTTTGAGAATGGATTATAATAAATCCAATAACTCTTGGACTTATCTCTAAGCTACCAAAGCCTGCTTAACTATGATTGGTTAAGAAAACCCAAGCTTAATCTGGACCTTAATCTAATAAATCCCAAAATCTTCCCCACCATCAGTTTATGTAAATTCGCATTCAGGTGTATGTCTATAGAGATTATCGTTTACGATACTGGATTATTCATTAATTGATTCCCTGGATGAATGATGGCTTTCTGTTGATTAAGCACTCCATTAATTAGCTCTGATCGAATAATTGAAAAGAAGAGCAACACATTAAACAGCACTGAAAAGAATCATTATGAGCAGTCCTTTTGTCAACAAAGAATTATATCTGTAAGAAGATATGAGTCTCCTTGAGTCCCATGTAGTGTATTTAAAACTTATTTAGAATATTAAAAACAAAGGACTGCTTGATTGCCTTTGCTTAATAAACAGCAAATCATCCACGCACCATCCATTAGCGATGAATGGATGGTTTGCTGTTTATCAAACAGAACCGTTATACTAGCGTTTTCATCAGTCAATGTGGTGGAGTGAGCCTATTAAAAGGTCTGAACCCACGGCTGGCGCCACTGAGGAGCCAGACATTTTTTATAGGGGTGGCCAGTGTCAAACCAAACGCCGGGGTGGCACAGAAATGGATGACTCGGTTTTATTGCTATGTGTTAAATTAATGTAGCCTAAATAGTCTTTTTTTTTCTTTTCTTTTTCAGGCATCACTTCAATGAAGAAATGCACTATAGGAGCTAGTGTAAGATATTTATCTTGTTGATAAAGATAAGGCTCATAAGATAATTGCCATTTAAATGTGTCAGAGAAACACGTAGATGGTCAGTAGGTATTAAATGTATTAACAGTTCTACATGTAGCCCCCTCCCCCCCATCAGGCTTTGTCATTAGTTGTGCAAGGTGGTCCGAGGGCTAGCCATGGCTTCCCCAGACAACCTCTTGGACAAACAACAACAAGGTCCATCTCAGGACTATTGCAAATCATATTAAATTTAGCAATGTTTTTGAGAAGATACAATCATTTAAGTGAATTTCTTTGAGATAGAAATAGAAGAAGTAGAGCATAACAAAAATAATACCGTACATCAGAAATCCTTTTCAATTTCCATGTTAAGAAAAAAACTATGAACAGCACACTTTTTGCCATTGTGTTCAATCCTTTATATCTTGTCCCTTTTTGTTCCTTTTATCTGTGTTCATATCTCTCTGTCTCTCTCTCTCTCTCTCTCTCTGTCTTGCTCAAATTTGGCCTTCTCTCTGGTACCCAGGGAAACTGGCTTGTTTCCATGACAATGTCTTCAGGCAGAACAGTGTATTTGTCTTAAGCTGGATAAGATCAGAGTCAGTTTCATCCCTTTTAGACACACTCACACCGGCATGCAGACAAACACATACAGTACATACAACATGGCACATATGCACAGTAAAGTAGAAGAGCACCAGAATTAGAAAAATGTGTAAAAAGCAGACAATTGGCAGCATTTAGATCCACACACATGCTTTAACATCTCTCACACACACGCACCTAATGAAACCCTCTTGTGGCATGTTGTTAACAAATAACAAGCACATAAAGAGCTCTTTTCATAAAGGTAATGTGATGGGTTTTTAATGAACACTTTGGCTATTTTAATTGTCATAGTTACGCCAGACAAGTGCCACAAGTAAATGAGTGTTTGTGTATGCATGCACGATTCCTTTGAGTGTGCGTATGCTCGTTCATGTGTCGTTTTGGCAAAAAGCGAAGAAATGAACTTCAAATGCCAGATGGGGTAGTGAAGTGAATCGCCAATTGGGCCGCTACTCTCGGTTCCCACCCAGGCACAATGGAAATTGCTAAGACAAGTAAGAAACAATTGGAGCACCAAGTACCCTGTTTCTTTCTCTTTCTTTCTAAAAATGGAGTGTGTGTGTCTGAGTGTGCGTGTTCGATGAGGTACGTGCATCACTGATGAATACCATGCCGGCTGATGCGAGGCTCTGTCAAGTCGGGGAGCCCAAGGAGAGATGCAGCACTCCTGCTGAGAAACGCTGCAGTCTTATCTCCCTTCCTGTCTCCCCGTGCGTCGCCGACCTTCTCTTTCCACCTTTCTTTTCCCACTTTCTGAATTCGCTCCTATCTTTCGTCACCATCACTTTTCTGCACTCTTTTACCCTATCCCATCCACCCGTCCTCCCACCCTCCCTTACATACTCATTGCCAGCCTCCGCTCTATCTTTCCCCTTCATCCTCTGCAAATGGAGAGTCCGTTTGATGTCTTTATTTTTAGGCCATTATAAGGTGCTTCGGCTTTGCGTGTTCCCTATTAGCATTGCAGTGAATGCTAAAAAATGTAAATGTGTACGCTTGCTAATGAGCTGGTAATTGCATATAATTACCAGTAAAAGTATACATTTAGTAGTGGGATTGCAGCACATTTCCCATGTTGAATTCAGTAACTGCATCTCCCTGATAATGTGGGGGCTGAGCACTGTATGTGGTGCTGTGACTTTCATTACAAGAACTGCATGGGTGTTAAGCATTAATGAGTGTTGTAGTACAGTGGCGTAATGGGTGTTAGTAGTGGAGAGTAGAGGCAGAATTAGTCCCATTAGTGGAGAGTTTATATCTGGGATAATTGTCAATTTTCCAATAAAAACTTTGCTGCAATTGCTTTACCATTGCTGATTGCTAGAGGGCGCACAGTTTCTTTTTTCACAGCTCAAGATGAGGCCATCAGGAAACAAAATCATGCCAGTCAGTAAGGCAGGCAGCCAATCATCAGATTCTTGCCTTCTAACACTAAGCATCTCTCTCTCTCACCTCGAGTTGGAGGCTGCTCACTTGCCCGTCTTGTTAATTATGTAAGCTTTACAACATCAGCGGCTAATGTGCGTCTGATGAGTATCTTTCATTCATTGTACTTTGCTAGGATTAGCCGGAGGAACAGAAATCAGGCCAACGCAAACAATAACTGAGTGAATTTACATTTTTGAGTTGATACTTGTTCACTGTACCTAAAAGCATAAACGCAGGGCCTGTTCTTTCACTGCTTCCTGACAGCGCTGACACTAACTAAAATTTTTGGAGATGATTAATTTGCTGATTAATCATTTTAAAATGTCATAATATGGTGGAAAATACTCACCATGGGAGTAAAATGTCAACAATGGATCAACCAGCCTAAACCAAAACATATTGTGTTTAACTAGGCAATTAATCTGAAATTAATGCCCAATCTTGGTAATGTTTTTGTTTGATTATACTACTAGTAATGCCATGGAGTTTGTATCTACTTCGCTTTGTCATACATGTGAGTAAACTTAATATTTTGAAGTTTTTCACTGTTGGTCAGACAAATCCAAGACATCAACTTGGGCTGTAAAACATTTCTATTTATTTCATTTAATGTAACGGGTAAAAAAAGAAAATAGATAAAAATAGAAGCCCCACCAATTGGTCGAGGTAAATGGCTACACTACACATTCTTTCTATAATATACCCTTAGGTGGCTTTTGCTGAGATTTGGCAAAAAGATTTGGCATGATATAAATAAAAGTGCACTGCACCAGAATCTGTTGATCAAAAAACTAACTTGCCAATTAATCAATAAGTAATCATTATCTGTAGACCTAAATTATTTAAAACTAAAAAGGAAGGCATTTTGCTAAGAGCAACACATCATTTATCAATAATTTACACTGCTGCTGATTAATCTTCTGATGAGGGGCGAAGCATTTCAACAGTACCACCTAAAATAACAGAGTAAGATGAGAGTGTGCTGAGAAATTATACAAGTGTAATTAGACTAACAAAAATATGTATTTAAATTTTGTTTCAGCAGGCCTGTAGTTTATTAAAAAATAAACAGCTCTTGTATGATTTATTATTAGGGCTGTTGGTGGTGATGAGTAAGAGGTAGGAGACATGCTGTACTTTGCTGGTACCGACTGGTTCCTCTTGTCTTGGCGTCTGCTACCACTCCCAACCCCACATATGGTGGAGTCAGCACGGAGCTCGTCCACTGCGTATGTGTATGTGTGTGTACATGTGTGCTTTTTTTTCGTTCTTCCGAAAAAGCGCATTTATCCATGAAAGAACAAAAGGGGGTGGAGAGGCGGGGGGGAAACGCACAAAAGAGACAATTCAAAAAGAAATCCAAAGACTGTGATATTGGGCATGTGTGTGCACAGCCAGGAGTGTGCGTCCATCTGCGTGTTTTTACCATAAGACAATGTGTTAAAATGAGCCGCTTTGATTGCCGACGCTTTATGAGTCACAACTGATGACTCACAATCCACCTCCCCTGAACATGCACCCATGCACTCACACAAGACACACACTGACATACAGGCAAACACACCTCGCTCTCCACTGCCTTCATCCACTGACCGTGAAGAATATGTGCAGGCAGCCTTACTCATGCATATTTACACTGAACACATACTCACTCACCTACTCAGCGGGCACTCTCTAAAGGTTATTGTGTGTGAGTTTGCGTCTGTTTGTCCGTCCGTTCACGTACACGCATTTTTAAAGGTCACTTCAAGCGAGGCTGACCACTTGTCTGTGTAGCGTATAGATTGTTGGATTGATATCGAGAACACTTGGACATGCAGACAAACAACCATTATTAACTAGGCAGCCCGCTTCAGAGCTCGAAGAACATACAAATATCATAAACAAGCATAGCTGCCAATTATGACCAAGAGCCACTCGTCAATCCTATTCAGAATCTACAATCATTCATTCACCCAGAACCCTTCACGGTCTATTCTTGGAGAGACAGAGAGAAAAGAAAAGGGCAAAATCTGCTACTTGGCTTTAAGCACATTTTCCATCCAGATTATTGCTGCTCAATACTTTTCATGAAAAAATCCATTTCCCCCCTCTTCCTTTGGCTGCTCGATACTTATGAAAATCCAATTTGGCTCCCTCCTTTCTTTCTTCCCTCCACAATTCGTGCATTTTCACCCACTCAAAGTGATTAGTGATCTGTGGGTATCATTTCCAGGGAGAATGATAACTGTGTTTTATGGAGGAGGGGAAAGGTCCAGCGCTCCCCATCAGGGCTGATCTCCCTTGGTGAATGACTGGGCTGGGAGGGCAGACAGGAGCACCGCTGTCCCTTTGCAGATACAGGCAGTTGCTCTACATCACAGGAGAAAAGACGACTCACTTTATCTCTCCCTCGCTTCCTATTTCCCTCTCTGCTCCCTCTATCATTCATTCCTTTAGCTGTTCTCTCACAGGCACGGTCTCTTTTTCTCAATTTCTCCTGCCCACACACACAAACGCACACGCACACACACACATATGCTATATATCTTTCTAAGACACCCCTCCCCACACCAATCCACCCCCTCAAAGAAACTCATTTCAGCTTTGCAGGCTCCTCAAAAAGCCTCTTTACGCTGAGCTAACCTAAGCTAGGCTTCGTCTGCACCATTTGACAGCCTTTACATCTCAGTATGCAGAGCAAAAACACACTCGCGCAAACACACACGCAGCCTTTTCATGTGTACAGTGTCTGAAAGAGGCTTCAAAGGTTTAAAAAATAAATAAGAGAAACAGTTTTACTTTTTAGCCTATCACAATCCAAACATCCGTAATAGCGAGGGCATCCACTATACACAAATACACTGAATACATTGTGTAATAATGCTGGAAACATATGTTAATACATGTCTGTCCTTAAGCAGGTGATTTAAAATGCTGAGCATAAGCCAGATGAAGCCATTAAATTTTCACTGCCACCTGGATGATTCACGGCAGACATTTTAAGGCAGAAACTTCAGCAATGTGAGTTTACTTAGCAATCAAAACACAGAAAAAAAAGCCCAGATAGAAATATACTTGTCATAATAGAGATGTCTTACATGATAGATGTTTAGAGACATCATTTGTTCTCTTCAAGATATTTCTATCTGCTAGCTAGGATGAACATTTCATTAAATGGCACATTTCAGCGAATGCACGGCAGCCCTGTCACAATGGGAGACAGCCGTCATCACATCGTCTCTCTCATCCAATCAAAGAGCACAATAGACGCAGATCAGCCTGTCACGATCAAGCCTGTCTTCATGTGGGCCAATCAGTGTATTCATCAGCGTCATGCAGAGCCGACCGATCGAGCAGCACCTACCTTCCCGATTTTCAAAAGCACGGTAGGCTCGAGCTTCTATTCAGTCGCACGCATGCAGGCAAAAGTAACAGCACGCTCACGCACGCATATGCACACACACTCATACGTCAACACCTTACCTTACCAAAAATGAAACATTCCAATTTAACAGCAATTGCACATAAGAATTTGAAGCTGAACAGCTCTAAGTCTGAAATTACCATACATTCAAGAGCCTGTCAATACATTCAACTTCAAAACCATCCAGAATAGCTCATTAGCCATAGATACATAAAAAAGTATGGGAGGTACCTCTGAGCTTTCCTAAAATCACAAAGGGTGGTGTCCCACACAGAGTGTAAGAGGGCAGGAACAAAGAAGGAGAAGGAGAAGGGGGTGGGGCAAGAAGAAAAGAGGTGTGGCAGTGTGAGTTTTTTGGCCATCAGTGAACAGTTTTCAAGCAGACCAGTGGCACTTGTTTTTGGGGATGTCTTCAAAAACACTGGGCAACTTGTGTTTTGAGGTGTAGCAGCAATGCTTTCATATGCTGCAGGAACATCTGTTCAGAATCACATGCGCTCGCCAACGTATTAACGGGAGCCCATGTGAGCACCGGCAACGGCAGAGCGAGACATGCTGGAAGCAGATGAAAAGCCATGGAGGAGTGCGGATGTGCGTTTCTCTGAAAGCTTCCAGTCACTGATTCAAACCCTGTTGTAAGAGCACACATGCACATGTATGGCTACATCGTACACACACACACACTCAGCACTCACATCCCTCTCAGTCAAACTCTTACACACAGATGAGAGAAAATGAAATGAGGTGAATAGTAAAGACCAAATCAAACCATCCATGTTGTCAGTCGGTCAGTCGGCCCATAGATCCATCTCCATGACCTGGAGCCCTGCCAAGTCTAATCCAACCAAGCGCTGAAGCAGCAGCCATCTACACCCTCCCGTTACTCCAGCCTTGACTACTGAATATATATCTTAGAAGAAGTTTCTCTCAGATTCATCACTTAACACCTAAAATAATCTTCAAAGGCATGGTTCAGGTCTAACTGTTTCAGCAAATTGCATTCGTTTCAGCTTAAATTAAAACTCTGGACTGTTTAACGTCTTAATCACGGAGAAAAAACTGACCTTCGTTCAGTGCCTAGAGAGACAACTTTCTTCGGCTCCAGGTGGCGATGAGGTGGGGGAGGGATACAAGGAGTGTTGGAGGAGTGTAGGGGGAGTTAAGAGGTAAGGGGGAGGGAAGGGTGATGGTATAGCAGAGGACAACAGGAAGTGAGGTAAGAGGAGGCCATACCTTGGTCGCCAATCATCAGGTGTGCCAGACCTTAAAGGAAGACAAGAGCACAGTCAGCACAGTAAAGGATCATGGGGTCTGTGTGTGCGCATGTATGTGATTTTGTGATACAGGAGTTTGTCAATGGCATGCTGATGAAGGCTAAATTTCTCTGTGCCGGTGTGTGTATCTGTGAGTGCATGAGTCATCTAAATTATACAAAATCTCTAAAAAAAAACCAAAACAACCCTCGCTTTGAAGACACTTACTTATCCTAGGCACCGATCCTACGCACAAACAGGTATGAACACAGACGTTTGCACATAGCCATAAACTAGGTCGTACACTTTACAGTATTTGCGCGTCTACATAACCTCGAGGCAAGAGCCACTTCAGATGATTGCGCATGAGATGTAGTACTTACCAGATATCAGCATCCAACCCCTACATACCCACACAGACCAACATACATCTAGGCTGGTTACCTTTTTTTAACCTGGCTATCTATTACTAATGTATTTCCATAACAGAAAATGTGCTGAGTGAGAGATGAAGGTAATACTGACATGGAAAAGATGTGAAAGCGAGAAGAGGAATGATGAAAAAGAAAAGATGATCATGATTACGAGTTAACTGAAGAGCAAGAAAGGTGTCGATTAGAAAAAAGAAGCGAGAAGAATGAGGAAAAGTTTGAACTAAGACCAGGATATTGAAATAGATAGATAGATAGATAGATAGATAGATAGATAGATAGATAGATAGATAGATAGATAGATAGATAGATAGATAGATAGATAGATAGATAGATAGATAGATAGATAGATAGATAGATAGATAGATAGATAGATAGATAGATAGATAGATAGATAGTACAACCTACCTGGAGTGTAGCTGTGCTCTGGAAAGGTGTTGCGGCCGGCCGAGGAGAGAGAGAGACAGACATTCATTAACATGCATGCTCAGCCCTTGGGTTACCATGGCTACTTACTGTACATGCACACCTGTCCGGGGTTACCGCGGCAACACACATGCAAAAGTCCACGCACGGACACAATGGATACCATGCTGCACTGGTAGCCAAAACTGAGATTTATCTATACATACAGATGAACAGTCTCTCTACGACTCCACGCGGGTACAAAAACACATATCTAAGAGCGTAAACAAACACACGCCCACCCACACTTGTAGGGTACACAGGGGTGGAGGTAGGGGTATTCAGGTAGAGGGGTGGGGAGGGGGTGTTGGTGTAAATATACAGTCCTACCTGTAGGTTTGGATTCAAGAGCCATTTACCCCATAACTTACCTTGTAGCCGCTTCCTCTCCCCGGAGCCCCCCGACATATAGCATGCAACACACACTTTCAATCTCGCAATCTCTCCCACATCCTCTTTACCTCTCTCCCCTCCTTCTCTCTCTCTCGCTTTCTCTCTCTCTCTCTCTCTCTCACACACACACACACACGCACACACACTCACACCAACGTCGACTATGGCAGTAATAATGATGTGAAATAGCAGGGTAAACATGTAGGGATGGATTAGCAGTGCAGGAAGACAAGGGGCATGCATGGTCCAATACTGGGACAGAGTGTGTGTGTCTGTGTGCTTGTGTGTACATGAAACTTTGGGCGCCTGTGTGTGGATGTGTGAGTCTTGAGCTTTGTGTTCATGTGAGTGTTTCCTTCCCTCTGCCCTTGTGCCGGTGGCATGGCAGAAACAGGTGGAACCATTAGCATGCTAACAGTGATTTGCCCTCAAGGACAATGCAAGCCAGGCCAGGCCTAACAAGCCAGGTTCACTCTGCCTTCACTGGAGGGCAAAATAACTTAGACAGTAATTACATTTATGCACGGGCTCTGCTCAAACTGTCTTCACTTACTACATCTATATTCTGAGTATCTCAAATCATTTTATTTCACCAAAGTGACATATTGATGTGCTCCGGAACAAAACCCTCATAAATAGTTCCTTCATTGCACTGGTATTAAATATGTAATATACTGCAGTTTTTTCAGGGCTGAGAATGCCTACAGTAAATAACAACATTACGCTTTGCAAATACTTCTAGGCTTGACACAAATCTGCAAAAATATGAGCAGGAATAAAAGTGGATCATTTGGGAGCCTTGAAGATACTGTGTAATTGTAAACGTGTACGGAAACTAAGACTGCCACAGCTAAATTGCTTATTTCTAGCATAGTCCTAAGGATTCATATTTTCCTCTAGCAGAGCATGTTCATTCTGTATTAAAGATTCATAACTGAATTTTTTTCTAATTTTTAGAGGGTTATAATTTTATCTCAAAGCTTTATTGTGCAGCTACACCGAGGCTGCTGGGTTCAAAATAACACAGTAATTTCAAGGTACCATATAAAAGATAAACCTTTATGCCCGGCTTTGCCTGACTCTACACAAAACAACTACACAGTGTCGGCTCATATACTCGCAAATAATGATCATCCCAGTTTTGAAAGCGACAACTCTTTCACAACCTACAATCAACATATTTGCAACCTTAGATGCTATTAACATGTTTTTGCTTCAGTCAAAGAGACCTGGGCCTCTAGTCCCCTTCTTTTTTAGCCATCCACTTAATTTTAAACACAAACTGAGAATTATCTCCTCTAAAGTGTGTCAGTGCATCTAGAATGAGAATTTCCTTTGAAAAACTATAAATCCGTAAGAGTAACTCACTGCTAGTGTTGCTGATGCATATATATTGGTTCAGCCTGCGGTTCCTGGGGTTTGAGATATCCCACAGTGCCGGTATCTTGTCACACCAAAATGAACAACAGCACATGAGGCCAGCTTTTTTAAAAATAAATATTATAGATCCAGAACACACAAAATAGCCCTCCAGAAAATGTGGGCTATCCAAAGAAAACACATCATCTGCTCAGTTTTTCCTCACCAACTTCTTTATATCTCTGAACCAAGAATGATTCTGAGAATTTAAAGATGGCGTTGCACTCTTCTGTCCAAGGTCTGTGTGTTGGTTAGCTGGCTAAGAAAGACTGCACTTTCAGTAGAAAAGCTCAGTCCATTAAATCTGTTTCCAGAACTAATGTCTGTGAGTTTTTTTAATACTACTACCAGTAAGTAACTAAAAAAGATTTCAATTAACCTTCAAGAGCTGACTGTTAAGCTTCTTTAGGCTTTTTAAAAAAAAATTATTGTGCCTAATGTGCACTGATGAAATTGACAGATGAAAAAACTGCTGCTGATATGCTTGACACAGCTGAACCCACCTTCTCATTTTTCTTTAATTGCTGAGTTGCCCTTTTGGTTAACTGCAGTTTCCTCCACATAACAAACTGATGCATTTTCCTCCCTCACAGAATTTGTTATTGTCCTTCCTATCAATCAAGGCATTTGATTCCCCCCCTTCTAGCAACTGCACAAATCAACTAGTTTTCCTTTGACTGATTGCTTTAGAATTTAGGGTATAGAATTTGCCTCTTCTTTTCTTTTTTTTTGCCCATAAAGAATTTAATATATTAAATCCAAAAGCAATTAATAATTGTGACGCTATACGTGAAAAGCTGGCCAAATATAGAAACCAAAAATGCAGCTGCACACAAAAACAGCTATGCTATTTCCAGTGTTTGTTATCTGAAATTCACTGTCTGCAAATGCCTCTCAAAACTATGTCCCCAAAACGTAGCGTATCAACCCATTTCTGATGCATAAACTGCAAATAAAAGGCATGCTATTTTGCACTATATCCTTATCTGCCAAACCTCATGGATATGAGGGGAAAGCCTGGCTCAGCTAAGCTACAAATGCCTTGGGGTGCAACCCGGTCAGACAGCCAGTGAAATTTTTAACTCTTTTTGGGGGGGCCATTTTAACCCAGAAGTTTTGCAATTTTATGCAAATTAATAATTAAAATAATGAAAACATTGAAAAATGTTGTGTTACAATTGCACATCATTTTCATTCAACATTTATGCCTAAACTCTGAAATCTTAATCTACAAAAATAAAAAGAGAAGAGTCTGAACTGATTTGCTTACACCAAAACTTAATGCTAAGCTACAATACCAAGTCTCAGAGCAAATTTCAGCTCTAAAGTAAAACACAATAATATGTTTTCTCTGAAGCTGCAATTTAGTTTGAAAAGAGAATTTCCACATTATTTTAACCATGTAATGCTACAAAGCTTCTTACTTAAGACATTGAAGCACATCCGTCTAAGCAGACCTCCAAACTCGAGACTACAATTTATGTGACTACAATTACTAACAGCAGCCACTGGTGCCAAGAGAAAAAACATGACTCTGGCGCATGTTTTCCAAAACAATTGGCTTCACTCACAAATGAAATGTGAGTCCAACACTAGGAATATAAAACACCCCCTTAAAAGGAATAAGTGGCCTCTTGTTGAGCGACGAGTGCCAGAGAAAAGTAGATATTGTATCTGGTGTGAGCGTTTCCATAAAATGTCTTCACCTCTTATTTAGCCTGTAAAGCTACACCGCTGTTAGGAACCTCAGTGGTATTGTGACTAATGCTGGTGCTGGAGCCAGTGCACTGTGTGAATGTGTTTCTCTGTGTGATTGTATATTTTGTGTTGCACGTGTTTGTGCAGGTATGCGTGTGCCACTGCTGTCTGTCTCCCACTGTGCCCTAAGCAGCAGCAGCAGAACAGCAGACTGGATTAGACTGGCTTGGATCATACCTAATTCTCAGTGCAGCACTGAGTTTCTGCACAGAGCTGATCATAGCTTCACCTTTCACTTCCTGAACACACGTGCAGCACAAAAGCCCAACAACTGCTATTTATTTTAGCACTAATGATTTAGTCTGCAAAATGCCAAAACTACTAAATAATACTAAAAATTGTCTGGCGTTAAGTACCGGGGGACAAGATGATGCTTTTAAACTCTTATTTTTTCTGACCAGCAGCCCAAAACATAAATATATTAAATGTAAAATGATACAAATGACAAAAAAGACAGCATCTCTCACTTTTTAGAAACTAGATCAAGGGAATATTTGGCATTTCTACTTTAGAAGTGGCTTAAACGCATTTTCATGATTACTTAATCAGCAGATGACTCACCCAATTAATTGCTTTTTGCTCATAAAATATTGGAAAATAGTTAAATAATAGTCAAGGTAAGATACTCTGCTTGTTTTATTAGTCGGTACAAAACCCAATAAATATTCAGTTTACTTTCATATATGACAAAGAAAAACATCAAATGCTTACATTCGGGGACATTCTTTGTATTTTCTTCCTAATTAATTCATTTTTAATCATCAAAACAGCTGCTAATTAATTTTCTTCTTATTTCTCTCTCATATAGACTAATTATTTCCTCACAAATGAACATAAACGTACCTACTTTAATACCGTTTTTATCTCCGTGGCATGTTAGGAGTGGTGGTCAAGACTTTCATTATTGCCTTTGACGACCCTCTCCGTGCTGCGTCTGATTTTTAATTGCACTAACTTTTGCTTCCTCGCATCCCCTCTCCTCCGATGACCCGGAAAACTCCACATGTAGCAGTTTATTTTTACAGTGCTTGCTTTGTAGTGTCATTTACAGGATTGACAGAAAGCACATACTGAGGCGCAATGCACTGTTGTGCTGTGCCGTCAAGCAAAGCCCCAATTTGTTTTTTCATTTACAATCGAAAACATTTTTATGAAGCCACGTGGCGCATTTTAGTGCAAATAATAATGTAACAATTCAGAACAAACAGCACTGTTCTATACATGAATTAGAGGATTTAAAATGTTCATTTAATTACTATTATAGCTGCAGCTAATTCAATGTATTAAACAACTTTCATATTTCATGAATTTATAAACAAGAGATTTTCATATCCATCTGTCTTTAAAAGGTAAAATTTTAAATTGTTCCTTATAGAAGATTCTAGGAAATCTTTATGAATGAGTTAGACAGGGCGTCCAACTGTGAAGCCTGTTATAAGTAACCAGCAGCTCTTAAGGCTGGCACTATGGATCCATGGATTTGTATAATGGAAGCTTCGGCACCGCTGTCCTTGCATCTCGTCCTTGCATCTTCACCTTATATCCTCACTGGGAGGAGCTAAGATGCGAGAAAGAGATGTGAGGGGAGGAAGCAAAAAAGTATATTGAAAAGAAGCCCATATGTTGCCTTTTGTAGTGGTTAATAAGGTCATTTCAAAGTCATTAAATTCTAAATCAATAAATAGACTATGTCACTGATTCTTGTCTTAAAACATTTAGATACCTTGTTTTTACCAGTGGCTGGTAGGAGGTAACACAGCCTTTCTGTGTGGAGTCTGCATATTCTGCCTGTGCCGATACTGTGCAAAAATATGCATGTTAAGGTATTAACTGATTCTAATTTGGACATTGGTGTGACTGTAAGTGTGAATGGTTGTCTGTCTCCCTGTTGTTAGCCTAGTGATGAACTGGTGCCTGTCCAGTGTGACCTATGATAGCTGGGATAGTCTCCAGCCCTCCAACATGACTCTCATTTGAATAAGCAATTAAGAAAATAGATGGACAGATGTTAATGACCATCGCCAGACCACTACACCATGTGAGACATGGGGAAATCAAATGTTTCTGTGAGTCCACAAAATGCAACAGCTGTTAAAGTTCTGAAGAAAAACAACTGAAAACAAGGTCCAATGCAAAATCTGTAAAGACACCATTGAAACTGATAAGTACTGAATAATATTTTTGCTTAAAATGCCCATCTGCACCTGCTATGGAATGTGTGTGGCTATTTTCTTTCCAGGTACTAGAGGTGGACAACACAGGCAACCCTGGCAACACCTGAAGCCAGTGTGTTGACTTTACAACTAAACCTGTCATTGTTAGTTTAGGTTCACTTCTTATGCTTCCTATTTTTTTTAATTAACTGTTTGTTAATTGCCTCGTTTGTGTGCATCTCCCTTGTTTGTTGTAGGACAGGTGGCCCGATTTGTGAACATGCCTCCTAGATTAAACACGCAGTAATCTCCACTCACTGCCACATGCGTGTAAACAGAGTGGAAAGACTGCGTGGCAGATATGATGCCTGAAGTCATTTGGAGCTGCAGGTACAAACGAGTGCAGAAGGGGGGAGGCTGGAGCTGAGGCGTGGAAGCAGGAGGGTTAGGAACGCATCTTTCATCGTGTCTTCTTATTAGTCCTGTTTCCATGGTAACCTAAGCCAGCCTACTGTCCACTAAATGCTAGGGTGTGATATGACGGGTGGCTAAAGGGGATGTGTGATGTTGAAATTGGTGCTGGGTGGGGTTTAAGGTTAGCCATGATGGAAGGCCACTCGGCTGTTTTTTGGCTGATACATTTGTGTCATTTAAAAAAAAGAAGAGGAAAAAGAAGAAAAATCAATTGCTGGGGGGGGGGGGGGGGGGGGGGGGGGGCTGATTGGTATCGCTGGTGCTGAAAACAAAAAAGCACAGACTCGTTTTAGAGAGCTATCGATTAAGAATGCAAATTATCTCTGAATGAACTGAAGCAAATCTGAAGACACACACAACTTAGAAGGGGGAAATTAACGAATTTGCAATGATAACCATAACCTGGTAGCTGAGTTCATTAAGCAGCTGTTTCATTTTTGTAACAGCCATCAGTACGCTGCCCAATGTATTGGCACTTGTAGTGACCAAAGGCACTACTGGAAGTATTAAGAGAAGGTCTTCTAGCAGTTATAAAACGATCTGCGGCATACTTACAAGCGTTTATAGTCTGACTTTTTCATCTTTATAAACACAACACTGTCTCCTTTTTTATTATGCATAAAAGCACTGACACAAAATCATTACACACAATCACACAGACGCAAACAGAGCATCTTAACAGGCTGCAAGCTGTTCAAATTAATGGCAGGCGATAGATTGTACACACATCATTCAGCACCCTATGTATGGTACCCCTGAAGGCCATTTAGAATCAATGCAAATCCATTAACACAGGCAGGCAGGTGTCGGCCATATAACAACCACTGATTTCCAGCATCTAAGCCCTGCTCCAATTAGAGTTTCTCAACATGAGCCAACAGCCATGTCCACAACTGATCTATATAGTTATTGTGTTTTGCCAAATGCACCTACTGAGCTCCTCAAAACCTGCAGCCAGCCATTTTAGTGACTTTCAAGAATTAGTTTCAAATTGTTTTCAAGCTCTCTTCTCCAGCTTCACTACACTGACTTCTCTTCCTGGGAGTGGGCTTAATTTTGGGTTCTGGAGGAGCTCACTTAAACTGGGAGCCACCGGCAGGTGTAAGAAATCAATCTCAAACATAATCAGTATGCATGTCTTGCACTGTTTGTGAAGGCTCCTGGTCCATACACACAAATTGAAGGTAAATGTGAAGGTGTGAATGAGAAATAGATATCTTTGTTGAAGGACTTGGTGTTTGTAAAGAGAGGTATACATATATGTCCACATATGTAAGCGTATGTGCATGTGTCTTTTGAGGTGTACATGTGTATGTGTAAAGGATGGGATGTATATGATGGGTCAGCATGATTTTGGGCCTTACCTTCGCTGCAGTCATTGCCTTGGTAGCCGGTGTCGGAGCAGTCGCAGACAGCCTGGTCGTTGACCACATTGCACACCCCTCCGTTCTGGCACTGATGGTCTGGGCCACAGCCAGCTGTTACTGTGACGCCCTCTGAGCCGTCTAGTGTCACCAGTGAGCCGTTGATGCTCACTGCCGTGATCCAGCCACGGAAGGCAGGGTGTTCCCGCACTGAAGGAGAGGTGAGGCGGAGGGGCGAAGAATGTAGCTCTGGGCTCACCCCGCCCATGTAGGTATGACTGAATACTGTCATGTCTCTTCTCTTACTCTTCACTTCTGCCCATCCTTCCAATCGCCCATCCACCTCCAACGAGGTGTTCCTCCAATCCCGCTTGACACGCACTGCGTGCCACCGCCCATCACTCACCGCCACACCTGACTGCAGCTCAGCCGGCTCAGCACAGAAGATGGAGAAACGCAGCCGAAGGTGACCGTGGAGAAGCAGCAGCTCCAGAAAGTCGCAGAATCCCTCGTCATCCAGGTAGAGCAGCAGGCCCTCCTGGCTGTGAGTCCGCAGGCTGAAGCTCAGCACACTCTCGCAGCAAGCGTTCCATACTGGGAACCGCCCCCACTGGCTGGAAACGCCTCCAAACTCCAGGACCTCACCTTGGGCCTGGCCCCCCACGCTGCACAGGCAGAGCCCCAGGAAGAGCAGTGGGGCTGCCGCCCAAACACAAACCGCCATTACACTCATACACACACTCACGCTCACACTCACACACACACACGGGAGGAGATAGTGGCTAGAGCTGGGGTGTTCCCTCTAGCCTACAGCTCATGGTGACAACTGTAGGGGCTTGTGAAGAACTCTTTATGGGTTTCTCAGGTGACCCTTCTATCTTGCAAGTGCTCCTTTCAAAGGTTGGCTCCTATAGGATTCAGCTCCAGGAAAGGGAGGGGGTCAAACAGCGGCTCCCGCCATCCTTTCAGTATGCTTTGGACATCTTTTTTTCCCTTGGCCTCTTGTTTGTGTCGTCTCTGAGATGCTCAGTGTCTCCTCTCCATTCAGTCTTTATTCTTATCTTCTGACATATGAGATTCCAGGTGTGTGTGTTTGTGTGAACGTCTGTGTGAGTGTTAGATATGTGACAAATTGTATGTGAACTCCATCTTTGTGCCCTAGATAGGGCCTTATCCCCCATGCAGGCAATTCCCCACGGAGTACAAGTGCAAGTGTGTGTGTGTGTGTGTCTCACACACTGGTAATGGAGAGAAATGACACCGTCATAGCAGTATTTTCTCCCCCTCCTCCCTTTCTTAGTAGGGCAAGACTTAAAGTGTGTGTGGGCAAAAAAAAATATGTGTGTGTTTGTGTGTGTTCGAATGTATGTGTGTGTGCAAGTGAGGTATGTGTGTCTCTCACTGCCGCGTCATCACTCTCTCCAGCGACCTACAGAGAGAACAGAGACGGCACAATCAACCAGGGTCACACACACACTCACGCATACATATATACAATACACAAACTCTCGCGCACACATACACAACCTGATCCCGCTGTTGTTCTCAGATTACTCTTTCTCGTGCATTTCTGCGCGCATACACACAAAGACATCATATTGTCACACTACACAAGGAGCAGGCCCACATAAGTCTTTATAAACATACAGATTAACACGTAGAATTTTTACTTCCACGCAGCCCACACGGCAGTGGTTTAAGCCAAGCACATACAGTATATAGGCACGCGCATACATACATACATACACAAACAGCACCTCCTTCAGCAGAGCTCCCATCATGCCGCAGGAGATTTTTATAAAGTGGCATACCTGCGGCGGCCTTAATGTCCAAAAAGAACAGCTGGACCCACTCTGACACTGGCGGTATTCTTACAGATTTTAATCAACAGCTTTCGTGTTTCAGTTTATTTTGTAAATGGGTTTAACGAGGCTACCTCGCGGCACCGTCAAACACCGTGTTAGGTTCATCACAAAGAGCGGGAGCAGCACCGCGCGCTGCGGCGGATGACTCAAACCGCCTCGCTTTTATCGAATTAACGGCTTCAGAGCCCATTTCAAACAGTTGAACACATTCACACGCGCACACACGGCACAACCCCACAGTGGCAGCAAATGCACACGCACAGTGGACTACACGTAGCGTCTTCTCGGAGTCTTTGAGAGGCGAAAAGCGGCGACATCACAGTTATTGATAGACGGGGTGAATGAATGCGGTTGAAATATCGATTCTCGATTTGCGGCTATATTTTCTCTCCATTTTTTTCTCCCTCTCGACTACACCGGGGGTTCGGTCTCATCACCTGAGCCCTTAGCGCCTGACGTTAACTACAGCTTAGCTCACCGGTTACATGTTAATTACTTTTTTTTTTCTTTATACGGTTAACCTGCTGTTTTAATTGGAATTACACCTGTAATAGTGTCGTGGCAGCCTCGCCCCGGTAAATAAAAGGCAAACCGACCGCGGTGTTCCCTCAGCTCAGGCACATATTACACTAGAAAACCGACCTACCTCACGCGCATCCTGTGGTTCCGTGGCAACAGTGCCGCGCGCGGCTCATCGATTTCCCTTCCATTTGAGGAGAATCTCCCCCGAATTCGCGAGAGAGGAGAGAGCAGGCGCGCGCCTGGTGGCAGACTGAGTCGGTCTACCGGACAGGGACGAAACTATCATAGGATCGCCTCCAGGCGACAAGGTGCTATTGCTCTCTCTCTCATACACACTCTCTCTAGCTTCCCTTTCCTCTCTCGCGCTCAATCTCTCTCTCTCTCTCTCGCTCGCTCTCTCTCTCTCTGTGACTCAATGCCGCTCTCCCCCTCTCCTTCTCTCCGTTCTCCTGAGGAGGAAAAGGTGCAGTCTGATGCTCTCCGCGAGACTCGACAGAGGGAACGTCACGTGGTCGCAGGAGAACGATGGAGTGTGAATGTGTATTTGTGTGTATGTGTGTGTGTGTGTGTGTGTAAGAGAGAGAGAGAGTGAGAGGAGAGGATGGGCGGGGCCGCGCGCCGCTGCAGCACCTTGGACAGCGCGCACTCACCGCCCGTACGAAGCTGAAACGCTATTACCGGAGGCAGAAAATGAGGCGAGAGCCTGGGTAGATCCGAATGATTAAATCCGTGAGTGACAGTGAGGATGGCCTTTACTTCACTGGCGCCACAGGAGCGAGAGTAAAGACAGCGATTCAGTGAACTGTGGGGGAAAGGACGGATTGAAGAGGCCGTGTCAGTTTACAGAGCTCTCTCAATCTGTTTCTCTTCTCACACAGAGAAAACATAATCCATCTGAAAATAGATTACATACGGTGTTCAGACACCACACGGACATATTACTGTTCACACCCTCCTTAGTTCCAGTTAAGAGAAACCTTCAGGGTGGATAAGGCCCTTGAACACTCTGACCTCAGCCCCTTCCAACACCTTTGGGATGAGCTAGTGCCATTTCTGTGTCAGGCCTTAAAGCCCACCAGTGTCTTACTAACTGTGCCAGGAGTGTTAATCTCACGCTCTAGTGACTGAACTGGAACAAATCCACAACCATATAGTGTCAGCACATTAGACTGAGATGTTCAACAATAATTTATGGCTGCCATATCTTAGATAAGAATCTGAGCATTATTATTATTTTTATTTTATTTTATTTTCAGTTTCTGATTTTAATTGATTTTAGTTATTGTTCCCACAGTGGAATTTATTGTTTCAATTGTCTTTTTAAGTGTTTTAAAACACTTTGTTTTTGCTGTCTTTTCATTAGCTTCAGTTTTAGTTTTAGTCTTTTTATTTGTCATAATGAGGGTATTTGTCAGGGTCAAGATTTAAGAACCTTACAAAAGGTATTCCAAACAAACACAGTTGAATCACACTCATCTTGAAATCCTGGGTCTAGGTAAAGAGATGCACCCACACCTCAATGGGCAGGTTGTTGTCAAATGCAACAAGCTGAAAAAGAAATACATTTCCTTTCCAGTTTTATGAGCACAATGTTTTGTTTTAGTGGATTTTAGTATTTCTTTCTTAGTTTTTGCATATTTGTCTGACTTGCATGTTTCAGATCATCAGACAATTTTTAATATTAGACAAAGATAACCCTAGCAAACACAAAATGCAGTTTTAAAAAGATTATTGAATTTATTAAGAGAATAAAGCTCTCCAGACCTACTTGGCCCTATATGTGACAGATTAACTGCCTCCCGGTTTTAAATTATTAATTAACTTTATTGTTAATTATCCAATTTTTGGGGGAAAGTTGAGTTCACTTTCACTAGCCTCACCGAGGCCTGATTGCCGCCAGATCCGTTGACTCAAGAAATTGCTTAAATAGAAACTGTCTGACGAAGTGAAGATCTCAAAAGCAACACATCATGCCACGATCTAAAGGAACAAGAACAGATGAGATACAAAGTCATTTATCAATCTGGAAAGGGTTGCAAAGCCACTTTTAGCTTTGGGACCCCAGTAAACCACTGTAAGAACCATTATCTACAAATGGAGTAAATTTGGAACAGCGGTGAACTTTCCCCGAAGCGGCCAGGCTATTAAAATATCTCAAAGAGCACATCAACGACCCATCCAGGAGAGTTCCAAGTAGAAAACCACTGGTGACCAAAGGGAACACAAAGGCTTGTCTCACATTTGCCAAATAACATCTTGATGATCCCTGGGAATTTTGGGAAAAATATTCTGTGGCCTGACGAGACAAAGGCATAATGTTTTCAGGGAAGTTTTGAGTCCTGCTACATCTAGCATAAAATTAACACAGCATTTCATAAGAAGAACATCATGCCAACAGTCAAACATGGTGGTGGTTGTGTGATGGTCTGGGGTTACTTTACTACTTCAGCACCTGTAGAATTTGTTGTAATTGATGGAAACATAGATTCTGCTCTATATAAGAAAGAGAATGTCCAGCCTGAAGCTCAAGTTCACTTAGTTTATGTGGCAGGACAATGGTCCAAAACACACCAGCAAGTCCACCTCTGAATGTTAAACAAGTGAAAATGAACAAAAAGAGGTTTTGGAGTGGCCTATTTAAACTTCTGACTTAAATCAGGTTGAAATGCTTTGGCATTATCTTAAACAGGTTGTTCATGCTAGACAAAAAAAAAAAACTTCATTTAAAAGCTGCACCATGTATTTCCTCAGGTCTAATATTAAAATTAGTTTGATGCTCTGAAACAAGGGTGACAAACATGCAAAAAATGAATAAATCAGGAGGAGAGCAAATACGTTTTTACAGCATTGTCACGGTCCTGGGTCGGTTCGACCCAGCATTTTGAGTTTCTTATGTTTTAGTTTATTTTTGCATTATGGATCATTTCTTATTCTCTGGTGATACTGTTTTGATTATAATTATGTTCTGTTCCTTTAGCTATCCGATGATGATGATGATTATTTCTGGTTTAGGTCTTGCTATCTTGCCTTCATTTTTAGTTTAGGTTGCCTGTGCTTAGTCTTCTCTGCCCGTATGTCCCTCTGTCTGTCCAGGGTGTCTTGTCTGGTCCTCTGTGTCTGTTAGTTTCCTGTTTTATTCTGAAGGTCCTTGTCTTATGTGAGTGTTTTCAGGTTACGTTTCCCCTGCCTCGTCAGTTGTGATTTTCCCCAGGTGTGTTCCCCAGGTGTGTAATCGCTTGATTACTGCCTCAGTGTATTTAAACCCAGTGTGTCTTTGTGTCAGTGTCGCGTCGTTAACGTCTGTTCATCCTCTTACCCCGCCCCCCCGTGTGTTCTGTTTGCCGTCCTGCTAGTTTATTTGCATTCCAGTCTAGCGAGTTCTTTGTTCAGTCTGCTTTTCCTCAATAAAGCTGAGGGTTTTGAGTGCACCTATGTCTCCGTGAGTCCTGCTCTTGGGTCCACCTTTTTGCCTGCCTTCACACAGCCGAAACATGACAAGCACTCTGTGTAACTTTTTTTTCCACAACTAGTTTTAGTTTCAACTTTTGTTTCAGTTAGCAACCTCGGTGTGCATATATTTCAGAACAGTGTTTGAAATCCCCCTGACTCATGATTTGTGTGTGTTATGCAGTGGGTCTCAAATGGTATGCCCATGCACGCCAGTGTGCCGTGAGGTAAGTTCAGGTGCGCCAACCATACATTATTAAAGCACTAAAGTTATGATGGAATTGGTAATTTACTGTGCCAGGACTTTGTATGCATTCATTTCTTATACAGAGGAAAATTCCTACAAATGACTTTTGCTAAAATCCATTCGCACCATTGTCAGATTGTGGGGAATATTGCAGCCAGACACAGAGAAGCATGCGGTGTTAAGTCCCTGATCTGTTGGGAAAAGTTGGACAATGCTAATACAATTTCAAGTATTCATAGATAGTATAAAAGATGGATTGGGTTCCTGCTCTGAAGAATGAAGTTTGAACCTGCATTCTTTCTAACAGCCATAATGGAGGTCTTCTTAGGTTGCAAAAAGGCTACAAGGTTTTAAAACAAAGGCGATGGGAAAGATTCCTCAGCACCCTTTCTCTATGACCTGGGTAAAGGAGGAAGATCCAGGGGATGTGGCATGCACTGTCCTTGTTTTTTTTTAGTCAGAACCATTTCTCTGATGTCATGTCAGGTTTAAAAAAACACCAATATGTAGATGATCAAAAAGCTCAGCACAAGGCTTTCTAACAGGACTTCTCTAAACATTGTGTGAGCTCACAGGGGCTATGTCCATACATTTCATGCAAGGAAGGTAAAATGGGTCTAATCCAGTGTCAGCAAGGCTGTTCACTGGTCTGAGTAAAAGCACTGAATCACAGAAACCTTAGACGAAAGTGGCAAAACTCACAAAAGTTGCACTTCCAGATGCCAAAACAGGCAACAAAAAGTGCTTTTGCTTTACATTTCCACCAAAAAATGGAAATATTTTTATGTTTGTAAGATAACTGAGGCTTAAAAAAACCCTGAAATATAAAAATGAGTGTAATTTGTAGTTTTAATTCATCACTATGTATAACTGTGTAATGCACAGACATGCACTAGCATCCACTTTTGAAATTCGCAAAAGTTGAGGCTTCCACATACTTGGGGCATGTGGTGTAAACTAGATGTACAGATTGGGATCCCATCCAAGCTCCTCAGCAAACACACATGCAGAGCAAACACTTTTTTCCAGCCCATCCCCGGGAGGGAGGGGATTCCAGCTGTGTTGAGCCCAGCTCAAAGGTGCTCTCTCTGGGCTCCCTGGGCCAGCTGCTGCTGCTGCTCTTCTTCTCTCTCTTCTACTGGATCTATATACAAGCCCAGCTCAAGAACAAAATGACTAAAATGAAAACATCTGAAATTGACTTCCATACACCTATAGGTAATTATTGTCATTCACAATGTGCAAATAGTTCAAACTTCATGTATGTCAAGAACAAATGCATGTCTTTGTGTGAAGTGTTAGTGTTTATTGTAAGCAAATATCCAAAGCCAAAGATGATTTTCTTTGTTCTAATCAGGCATGATGGTGATGTGAATGCTGTTTGTTTTTGAGGTTCATATCTCATATCTATGTTATGACTCTATTTGAAAACCACACTCATATTAACATGGAACAAAGAATCCTCAATAGAAATTTATGGTACAGTTCTGGATGGCGGTTGTCCTCGCTCTGCCCCCAAGGAGCCAATCAACAGCTGAACTGGAAAACATATGAGCCAATCATCTAGTTGTGCACTATTAAGGGATTAGAGCCCTTTCAACTGTGCAGTAGCATGCACATCTTCTTGTTATATACTAAACATGAAGTCCAGTGTATTTTTAAAAAAATCTTGGCCTACTGTATCTGCCTGCTGTTAATATGGGTATAGTATAATTTTGATAGAAGCCTCAAAATAAAGGGAGTTAATAAGATGACTGCTGTGTCACTACTTGACATAGGCATTATTAAATTTCAACTGAGAGTACAAGCCATACTTTGGCCATACTACTACTTTGTCATACCGACACCTTCATCAGGTGCTGGAAGGAGAATGAGTTATAGAACTAGGAAACTGGCAGCTGAAGGTTGGCGCCTCCTGTAAAAAGAACAGCCCTGACCTTACTGGAGGAGCTGATTCAAGATGCACTTTAAAGAAACACTGAATGGAGTCCTTACACTGATGTTCAGCTGTTAAATGCACTCCATCTTTAATCCTGTCTTTGTACGCTAGCTACCATCTTTAGCTGTGTTTGTTTGGAGAAGATTGCACAATCTGACTGCTGTTTGAGATATTTGCTTATGTACACATTTGCTCCACCAAGGCAGATGACTGTTAAGAAGGCAGCTTTATGGTAAATAAATATGACCACACAAAGGCTCAAATTGATTTGAGCAACAGATATCAAAGCAAAACCGCAGAAAGCCCACGATGAGGTAAAGATGGGAGGTCTGAGCGAGCAGTTGTGCACTTGTTTCAGTGGGTGTTCTTATGTGTGACGGGAGTGTTGGCGAGAGAAGAGGAGCGAACCAGACAGGGAGGAGGAGGAGTTACTATGGAAACTATCCCAACATCAGCACCTGGTTTCCCATTGGACTGACCACCAACACCACTCCACCATAACTGCCTCATACTACTCGTTTTTCCTCCTCCTTCTTCTCGCTCTCTCCTCCCATCCTCGTGACCTTTTGGACCAAATGGCATTATCAAATAATAACGTTCCTCCCTGTGTTCCCCTGTGAAATAAAGAAACACCACAGAAGATGTGGTAAGCGTTTCTAGTGCAGAGTGTGACATGCATAAACAAATTCATTCACATGCAGTCACTGAATGAAGTATTGATGAAGCAGTTTCTGTTTACAGTGTGTTCCTGACTGCTTTTTTTCTCACTAGAATTAATAAAAATTGTTCCTGATTCTAGAAGATGCTTGAAATTAGAAACACTTTCAGACTTTTTTTGGATGGATATATGGATATTTTTTCCAGCAAAGATTTCGGATTCAAAGTTTAATGATGGGTACCCTCATATAATTACATGCGATAATTCTAAAAGGCTGGGCAGCAAACTTCACGCGACTTCTGTTTTATTTAATGGATGAACCCGGGATGAAACTCCTTCTCAGCTGATTAAGATAGAAATGAGCAAAATGGAAAGGCACAGAGGAGGCTCAATTCAGCATGCTGCAGAGCAGGTTATCTGTTTCTACAAGAGCCATCAAGACGCGATGTGATGCATCATCAGTCTGTAAGAGGCACAGGGAAATGCATTATACCATGAGCATTTTAAATTGCTGCGACTCTATCAGCCGGCATTAAGCGTGACAGATATGGGCCGCCTCTGATTGCATTAGTCTTTATTGAATGATGAGGTTCTGTACATATCTCCATCCACATCCCTTCTTCCTCTCTTTCCTCCTTCTAACTTCCCCTCTCTCTTCCTCCCTCTGACAGGCTGACAGCAGGCAGTGACCCCTGACTCTTTGCCTACTCAGCAAAGAGAAGGTCACTGTATATGTGTGTGGGTGTGTATACATATTTCCTTTATGTATGTGCGCGTGTGTGCGGCAGCACTTGTGCGCGGGTAATATGTGTCTGGGCTGCCAGCAGAGAAAATATACAGCCAAAAATAAAAACTCATCTGTCAGCATCCAGCGTGAGTGCGTGTGTTTGTGTGCCCATATTTTTGTGCTTGCATTTATGTCAGTTTGCGCCGCTGTGTTTGGAGCTCTGAGCTTCAGATGACGAGGTTTACCTAGCTGATGCCATGAATGGTGACAAACAGCGTGTTGAAATCGCAGGTTTTTAGCGGTGATGCGATATAAAAGTGGGATTATACGCATGCAGGGGAGTTTTCCCCGTCATTTAAAACACTTAATTCCACAGTGGTGTGAGAATATGATTATTATGGTAAGATTTTCTGAGTCAGGCCCACTGCTGTCATGGAGAGAGGGTGATCTTTGTGTATGTGAAAGTGTGTATCTGTGCGTGCGCATAAGTGAGTTAGTGTGTGTATGTGTGAGTGTGTTTGACAGGCAACCACCCTTTTCTAAATGAGATTAAATGGGAGGTTTGTCTCTAATCGTGTTGTAATGAGTTTCTGTGTAGCTCATACATTTACTAATTCCACTTGCCAATAGTGCAAACAGCCACGTGTGTGCATGGGCGTATATGTGTGTGTATGGGTGTGTCTCTGCGTGGGAGGTAGCAGAGGTCACCTCCCTGCAATCTTACTCTCATTTATAACAATAGCGCTGACCTGTCCTCATCAAAGGATTGCAATTTCGAAACACAAATAACATTAGCTCGTGTGCACAAACATGCACACATGGATGCCCCTGGTGGACACGCACACAAACACACACGCACTCACACACATCGAGCACAAGTCCATCTGTGTATGGATCTGTGTGTCATTAGAACTCTCAGCAGGCATTAGCATTGATCATCTGACCAGCAGATGGAGAGTGACCGACAAGTACCAAACAAAGCCTGTCTGATTGTGTGTCTGTGTGTCTGTGTGTGCGCTTGCAGAGAAGTGGGTGAAGAGGTTGAAAGACAGGAGAGAGTGAGTGTCTGTGAGGCTATGTATTGCATGGCCAAAAAAAAAAGGAGAAAAGAAGAAAAATCAAGATCCACTGTAAATTTGGTTTGCATCACCGATTTCACATTTGTAAATGTGGATATGCGCAGAGCTTTTTGTGTGTCTGCAAAAATCAAAATGACCATAACTCTTGACCTCAGAGCAGCGACTGGTTGTCATGCAGCTCAGCACAGCCTGCGGCACTCCATGGCCTACAGTTAGAGGTCAAGGCTCAGAGCAGTTCTGAGCAGTGGACTGGATTTTCAGAGTTAATAATAAAAGAGAAAACCAGTAACGAGGAACACACCGCCACCTTGTACATCTGAACTTTTACCTTTTGCTCTATGGCCTCTGAAATACCACGCACTGAGAACACTGCAGCACCCAAGTACCTGAACATGCATGCACTTTACATGTAAATTACACCTTCAGCACACACACACACACACACACACACACACATACACACACACACACACACACCACAATGGGATCTCATACACTGTATAAGCAGTTGCCGAGCTTTTTCATCTTACACACCACCACAACCCAGTCAACTCAAGAACCTCTTCATCAGCAACACCGCTCATGTTCAAATATGTTAATTTGAACCCATTTCAAACTGAATGTGGAATAATTTCAGTTTAGCATCTACAGTTAATGACTGCATCAGCTTAATCACCGTTTAGGCAGCTTTCATAATGTTTAGCAGCCAGTTTTAACTGTTTATCCATTAAGTTTATCTTATTGTTTCTCCAGTCTTACCGTTATTTGTTAGCATTTCTTTCAGATTGTTTAAGCTAATATTTCCATGGACCCCTAGTTATCATGAGATACAGGAATCATTGCACAAAATGACAAATAAACTATACAGACACCCCCAAACTATTTCTCTCATTTAAAAAGACCAGTAGGACTAGGGCACATTTTAAAAATAATAACTGCCTTAGTTTGTGGATTCAGGTTTCTTTCTTTCTTTCTTTCTTTCTTTCTTTCTTTCTTTCTTTCTTTCTTTCTTTCTTTCTTTCTTTCTTTCTTTCTTTCTTTCTTTCTTTCTTTTTTACTGTCACACTTTCTTGAGTTAGGTAGGCTACTGGGACACTTAATGAGGAAGAAGCATCATTAATAGGTCCAGAAAAAGCTGTGTAGCATGGGTAATTCCTGAGGATTTTATAACAGCCAAAGCCAAATGTACCTTGATTTAGGTTATAGTGGTAGGCACGTTTGGCTTCCAAAGAGCCAGATGTTCTTGTAAACCTTTGAGCAATATTGCTTTAGCCTTAGGTCTTTCAAACTTTTTCTTCGGACACTTTTTCTTTAGAGTCCTTGTACTTGACAATTTTCAGAAAAATATTTTATTCTTGTTAGTTTGTTAGTTTGTTGAACTACTTAGCACTCACCTATGAATCAATCAAGCATACGATGGCCCTCAACTCAAAAGAGGACCAGTGTTGTGTCTGCACATAATAGTAACTCAGCAAGTTCAAATTGTTTCTTTAGATACTTCGTAACTGTTGCATAAACATAAAATTTGTTCCCATTTATTTAGTTCTACAATGTCAACGATGCCACAGTTTGACATGTTTTGTGTTTTAAGTGCTCAATAAACTTTACAACGAGAATCCTAAAGAGCCCTTAGTCAAAAAATTTTCATATCTTGTGTCTTTAAAATATTTGAAGAAACTGGACAAATGGAGGAAAAAAGAAAAAGTGGCAGACCTAAAAAACTATCTACAGCAAAGGAACAGTGGCAGAGAATAATATTTGTTAAGAAATGGGGGGCAAAATCCAGCAACAATCTGACAGAGGACCTGAGAGATGGATCTGGTCCTTCAGCTGGTCCAGCTACTGTTCACTGAAGCGTCATCAGAAATTGTCTCAGAGGAAAGGTGGCTGTCAAGAAGCCTTTATTAAGAAAGGGAAACAGGGAGAAAAGGCTAATATATGACAAATTATACAAGAACTGGTCTGCTGGAGTGATGAATCCAAATTTGAAATGTCTGCTTTAAATCATCATCAATATGTACAGGGGAGAAGCAGAATAATTAATGTCTACCGGCATCTGTACAGCACGGTGGAGTGGTCATGGTTTGTGGTTGCATTTAAGCCAGTGCTGTTGGAAGTCTCACCAAAATGATGAAATTATGAACTCATAAAAATACAGTCAGATTTTCATCTATCATGCAATTCTGTATTGAAGGATCTGACTAGACCCAGCTTCATTTTCCAGCAAGACAGTGATCCCCAAATCCCAGCCAATGCAGTAAAAACAGATAGATAGAAAAACACAGAATTGAACACTCTCAGTCATGCACTGGCATCCCCAGAGCCCAGAACTCAGGAGTATTGAAGCAGTGTGAGATCGTCTTGACATAGAATGAAACAAAAGGCAGCCAACATCCAAGGAAGAGCTTTGAATGTCCTCCAAGAATCCTGGAGAACTGGTCCTGAAGTCTATTTAAAGAAATGGCATGAAAACTTGCCTAAGAGAAATTGGGCTGTGCTGAAGAATAAAGGTGGGCTTAGCAGATATTGACTTTTAAGTTAGTTAGAATTGAAGAAACTCTGTTTTTGCCTTATATACTGTATTCACATATGTGTTTTTTGCACATTTCAATAAAATGCTGTGCCTGTTTCCCCCTTTTTCTTGCAAATATAAACGTGAATGGTGGCTCAAGACTTTTGAATAGTACTGTAAGAAGAATTTGCGCACGATTTTAAGAACTGGTTGACGGGATTTGCCCTGATTCAGCCAAAGGAGGGGAATCAGGGTCGAGTATGGATGTTGGTTGACGTGGTCTGACTCACTGTTTGTTGCAAAGGTTACAGATGGGGTTGAGGTGAAGGCTTTGTGCAGGCCAGTCACGTTGACCAGACCGTGCTTTGTATATGATTGCTTGAGAGGGACTTTGCAATTGTCTCATCATTCAAGATCATCGTGTGGTGTAGCATTAACATTTCCTGTAATGAAAAACCACCCCAGACCAGAAGCACACAAAATGTAGTTTGTATTGATTACACACATGAAGTGCCCCATTTATGTGCTCTGTATGTGTGTGTGTGTGTGTGTGTGTGTGTGTGTGTGTGTGTGTGCAAGCATGCAGGTGCAAGTGTGAACACTCAGGCCATGTTAGAGAGGGGCATGAATTAGGAAGTGTGAGCAGAGAGAGGAGGGTTACTATGACAACAGGGGAGAAGTTCCAGGTGACACGGAGATCGTTGAGATGCTAATTGTCCATTTTCAATCCTCCATAAACTTTAACAGCCACTCTGCCTCCACATGTTATTCTAACTCATTCACAGAGTATACCTCTGGGATGTACAGCTATTCCACTCTCCCTCTCTCTTTTCATTTATAATGACACCCCCATCCTCCCTTCACACTCTTTCATCTCCTTCCTGCTTTCTTCTGCCATCACAGGCAGAGAGAGGGAGACTATGTAAATATCACAGAGGATCTGGAGCATATGTGTGCATCTCTCATGAGGCCAACCAACACCTGATCATCAGACTCTCGTTTCATTCGCCTCGTCCTTGCTCTCTTCCCCCCTCTCCTCAATTTCCTCCTGTCCAAATTCATCTCCTTCCAAGTTCCCCACTCCATTTTTTCTCCCTCCTCCCTCTCACCGCTCCTGCTGTTTATCTCCACCACCGCTCCCTCCCCATGCACTGCGTTTAACCACTTTGTTCCCCTTTAAGATAAAGATAATTAAATCAGCAACTAAATGAGAGAGACTGCGCTGCTGGCGTCACCACTTTGATGTTCTATTTCAGCACTATATTATCAACATCAACTCATCAGTCCCAAACTACTGTTGCTCACGCACAGTCACACACATATGCACAATTCTTGCATCCACACAACACATTCCACTAACTCCATCCCACCTCCTCCTCCTTCTATTCTTACTGTACACACAAAGAAGGATTTGACACGCTAAGCGCTACTGTCTTAAGTTTTAATTCTTGTCATCCAACCACAGTGTTCTTTACTGTTGATCTCACCCACTTCTCTTCCTTCTTTCTCTCCAGACTGCTCCATCTCCCTCATTTCTAATCTTATGCTGCTCTCACTTTTCTCTCTCTCCCTCTCTTGCTCCCCTCCGCCTCCTTCCTCCCGATCAGCAGGTTGCTAGGCAACTGTGCTCCATTGATCTAGGGGAGCGCGATGACAAGCTCCCATAACTGCCATGAAAACACACACTCAGGCACACACATAAATGCACACATAGTTATTAGAGATGGCTAGTAGCACCTTTAGCAAGAAGGCGTCCGCTTATCTGATAAGGACAAGGATCGGGATAAAAAAGGAGGAGGGACACGCTGATACAAATGACAGAAGAAGAGGAAGAGGAGGAGGGAATGGCTCTTTATCTTGCTTACCTACTCATACCCTCCCTTTACTGTTCCCATTCTCATTCCACATTTCCTCCTTTTCCTTTTCCCATTTAACCCTTGCCATCCATGGAAAACAATTACCTTCCCTGGCGGCCAGGCCAAATTTCCAATCTGACCCATAACACAGTCATAGGCACCTCATCATCGCGAGGTAGAAACTGGCTCTGTTCCATTTGTGCCTCCACTTATTACTTGCGCTCACACAATGAAATGAAACAAAGGAGAAGATGGTGGTCTGAGGGATAGAGGCATCAAATATTATAAATACCAAAAGGTCTGAGATTGTGGCGTAATGTGGAAGTGAATTTTTATTAACACATACAAATGCCATCATGTAGCTGAATACTTTTGATGTTACCATATCAAATATTTGTCTAAAAAGACTGCTTGAAACTTCTAGTTGGAATATTTTGAGCGTGATCATAATAAGATAAGCAAAAAGGATTTCCTGGCATTTGCATGATTACACTGATTTTTCTGTTATTCATTAAAAACAAACAACAAACAAGGAATATGATCAAACATCTGGATGTGTGTTTTCTTCATGAGCAATGCTATTCCTGTGAAGCAATTTACATTTTTTATGCTTTCATATTTGTAGAGATTAAACAAACAAGATCTTATATAGTAATTTCTGAGCTGTAGAGGTGGTACAGCCGACTTTCTGTCAAACATACAGACTGTGGAAGAGAATCAACCTCTTAAAGGGTCCAAATCTGGTTGAAAGGAAAAGTGAAAATTACAGCAAGTCTGCTTGAGATTCAAGTATGTACTGCTTTTAATACCTGTGTTTCTCCTTTAATTTTTATATAATTCTATAAATTCCATCCATCCCTCCATCCGTCCGTCCGTCCATTTTCTGCTTTCTGCAAACCTCACCTAGTAGGTGTGCAGGAGGGAGGTATCCCGGTCAGGTGTTCATATGGACTCAGCTGGTTCCTTTTGATGTAGAGGAAGCAGATGAAGCAGCTCTACTCTGAGATCTTCTTGAATGACTGACTTCCTCTCCATTGCTACCTTGTCATTGTGGAGGGGCTTTGTGTCCCAGTAATCCAAGGAACTATGTTAATGTTCTGGTCCTGGTAGGGTCATCCAAGGAAAACTGATCTTTCATGAGGGGCCAGAGTAAGTGTGATTCAAGAGAGCCTTGTAAAGATGACAACTAGTATTCCAGAAACGCCTTGGGGAGGGGTTCATTTGAGTTCCTGATGGCCAGGCCTTTCCATGGAGACTGAGTGGTCAAAGCCCAAGTGAGTTACATAGGTTCGTCCTCCTTAAGGCCCACCAACTGTCCAGGAAGCTGTAGGGACCTGTTGCTTTGGGGAGTGGTCCTTTAAATTTCACATTCTTTTTATTCTTGTGTCTTTTATTTAATTGTGCACAGACAGGGCGAAGTGTTTTGCCAGTAGTACACATTTGCACTTCAGTTTTTATTCAGATTTTGCAAATGATATAATGACAATCAATAGCATTGCATAAGTATTTTTTATGGGAAATAAATCAAAATTTCATTTTGGGCAGCAGTGCCCCCACAAAAACCTTTGGCCACAACTTACTTTCCTTTAATTCTAGTATTATCTGCTGTGTCCTGGGTTTTTCTTGTGATTTTGTCTTCTGCTCTTTGAAAAAGGACTTCATAAATAAATGCTGCTTTTTTACTTAAGATTATATCCCACCTTGAAAGCTGTAAATGTCATCTGAGCCCGAGGTGTGAATCATCATTAGCTTTAAAGCCTTTTCTGCTGGCAAAGTCATTAACCATGACCCACCATACCACACTGAAGGACGGTGGTTAAGCCAAGGAACTGCACACGTCTAACATTTCAATTTATTTGCAAAAGACTGATGACATAGAGAAGATTGGTGAAATTACACTCATTTTTCTTGAAACATAGTGTTCATTAATTGATGAAAGATCAATAAAATACCAAACATTTGATACACAGAATCTTTTAAGAAGAAACTTTTAAATTTACCTGGGTGCAGAATTTGAATCTTCACATGTAAACAGTGGTCTGACTTGTAAGGCATCACAACATGTAACAACAGAGGGCAGGAAAATCACCCAATCTATGCCCTGCTAGGACTAACATCATTGCCAAATTAATGTCATGTACTGTAATGCTGGCACACATATATTTTAAATGGCCTGTGCTTGCTTCTTTCTGGCACCCTTGAAGCATGGCCACAGTACAAAATATATCAAACATAGCATTAGTTCACGAAGACCATTAGGTCAAGCTCAGCCTCCAGTCCTGGCACAACAGGAGCCCACATCAGCTGATGGTTTAGCCTTCCTTGCTCCCAATTTGAAATCTTTCAAAAGCCACACATCTGCAAGCTGCTTTGTAACCCGCCTCTGCCCCAGCTTCTCCTCTCATGTCAAATCTAAGTAAGTATCATATTTACTGTCATTGCAACATGAGACGCCATCACAACATGTAATGACAGCAAATATGAGACAGAACAGAAGCTTGTTCTGACCTGTGCTGAGGACTGCTGTTGTTGCTCTTTCAACCTTAAGCTTTCCTCATAATGCGTGTGAAAGGAATAAGAGGTCCCAGAACAAAGCCAAACTGCCACATATTAAAAAGACAATAATCTTCTTTTGATTATATTGGTGCTGACTGAAATGGAGGAACAAGCAGAACTGTTTTTAATTTGCTTTGCTTGGCTCTTAAGACCCCGGCAAAACCTGTATGTTGCCATGGCTATGCATCAGTGTTGAGTTGAAATGACATTAGATTCCGGTGGATAAGATTGTTAGGGAAAAAATGAACCATGCTCTCCATGGAAAGTGGTTGAAGATGAAAATGAAGTTTCAAGTGGGCATTTCTGTCTGGTCTCAGGCTAATTTTAAGTAGCTAATGGAAAGCATTTATATAGCATACACAGTCACGTTCGCCCATTCGCATTCACATCCCTGTTGTATACTAGAAATTGCTTTTCGTATCATACACTGATTACCATTTCTGCATTTTTCCCAAGGACACTTTGATGGGGGAATAAAGGAGCGATGATCAAATTACTGATTTTCTATTTTGTGGGCCCCGTCTACCTTCTGAGCAAGAGTCAGCACTGCAGCTCAGAAGGCACTGAAGTACAGGTTTCATTTTAATGACAGCTATGAATTACAAATATTATATTATAGTAAAGCACTGCTACCAAAGGAAGTTGTCATAATGCATTTTCAGAAGGTCTTGTAACTGTATGATACCTATACAGAGCACATTGTACCGAGCTCTTTCATGCTTTGCACTGATCAGTCAGTCCTACAGAGTGAACACTGAAAGAAACAGTCTTGAATGCAGCTGCTTGGAATGAGGCAGGGAGAAAAGAATGGTTTATTGAGATAGAGACCTTGAGATGCATCAGTAAAAATTCTAAAAGCAGATTCTGAGATGAAAATGACTTCATTGCTATGAAATAAAATAAAGTAAGAAATAAATATGTTTAAAAGACTATCAGTAAAGCGCTTTAGACATTCACCTCAGCAAGGCCACCAAGGTGAAAAATGAAGATGGTGTAAGATGTGAATGGAAATTGTATAGTTTGATGCACATGGCTTGAAAAGAAGTAGTTGTGGATCACTGAAGTCATTAGGATTTATCCTCTGGAGACTTGCAATGTCTGTACAAAACTCCAATCTTTTCGACAGACTATAGGGCAGCGCGGTGATTTATTCCTTAGCAGTTTTGCCTCAGCAATAATTTTCTGGGAATTTTCTAACCGTTTGTTGGCCAACTGAGGCCTTTCTGTATGGTGTTTGAATGTTGTCCCCGTGCCTGCAGATGATCTGGTTTCCTCTCACAGTGTAAAAGCCTGCCTGTTAGCTTAATTGGTGATTCTAAATTGGCAGTAGGTGTGGATCAGTTGTTATCTGTCTCTGTGTGTTAGCCCTGTGATGGACTGATGAACTGTCCAGAGTGTATCCCGCCTTTCACCCGGTGTCAGCTGAGATAGGCTCCAGTTCTGTGTAATTAAAGAGTGAGTTAAACAGGACACAAACCATATGCCTCCAGGTTTATAATCCTGATTTATATCACCGCCACACCTCTTGCCAACTTGGGTATTCCAACCATCCTCTGCTGCTTATCCAGGTCCAGGTCGCAGGGGGAGCAGTCCGTGCAGAGATACCCAGACATCCCTCTCCTGAGCCACCTCAGTTCCTCTGGGAGTACACTGAGACATTCCCAAGCCAGATGAGTAAATAATCCTTCCCGTGTATCCTGGATTTGCCCTGGGTTCTCCTCCCAGTTGGATATGCCCAGTAAAGGGGGAGACGTCCAGGAGGCTGATACCACTTCAGCTTGCACCTTATGAGCGCTTTAAAACAAACTTTAACGAAATCAATTTCCGACTTTCAGTTATTTAACTTTAATAATTATCATTTTATGGTTTGTTAAAGGGAACTAACTATTGGTTTAATTAATTATCAACCTACAAACTGTTTTATCTACATATCATTTCTTTGCTGCGATTCTTTTTTTAATTTAGAGAAGGCAGCATAGACTATCTTGCCAACAGAGAAGTTCAAAAAAAGGCCTGTTATGATTTCGTGCTTTGAAATGGTTGCTTCATTTATGGTCAGCATAACAACTGTAGATGACAATATTTATAGCAAACGTTCTTTTCTGTGGCCACCAGCTGTCGGTCTGTCAAGCGTCCAGAGCAAAATGTTCCGAGTCCAGCCAGAGTGATAGTCTCTCTTTCATCATATCAAGTTAGTCCTCTTTATCTGCCAAGCTCAAGGAATTCATTGACAGAGAGATTTTTCTGCATCAGCTTCACACTGTCGTGTGCTTCTAAAATAAACACAGTTAACGATCGGAAAGGAATAAAATAGTGAGGGAAAAAAGCCTTTATGAATCCCCAGTCTCTAACACCTCTTCATCTCGCTTCTCCTCCCCCTCTCCAGCTCTTTCTCTGACTTCACTACAGACTCCAGTAGCTTTATGCTGGCTCGTCTCCAGCAATTATCTGGTTGGTTCCACTCTGACGCAATTCAGACTCCACTCATCCTCTTCTTCGTCATCAACTCCTGCTTCCTCAGTAAAAGCGAGACTCCCTCACTGACATAAACTCCCACTCATCACCAGAATGGGCATCAGCTCTATCTCTGCTCAAATTTTTCTTTGGCATTGACTAAATCTCATCTCCATCTCCTCTGTGGATCCTCAACCAGATTGACAGCCCTGTGCTGCGGCTGTGCTCAAATATGGCCATAACTCCACTTTGGCCCTGACTCCATGCCAGCTGTCCACCAGCTTTGGCTTTGACTCATCTCTGCTCTTAAACCTCAAGCACAAGCGTTTCCGCTTTCCAATCAAAAAGTTGACAGTACAGTATTAAGGCTCTCTTCTCCCACCCAAAGTTCTGCCTGAATAATTAACAATGGGATGGGTGAAAATCTTGGATTGTTATTTGTCCAGTCCACCACTTTAATACAGACTCAAATAACAAAATTAACAGTAGGACACCCATGAACTATTTTATAATCAGGAAGTTTCATATAATGAATCCTACCACAAAAAGGCCAAAGTTTTACAAATAAGCTAAGAAAGAAAATATTTAATGTTGAAGCTACAAGTTGAAAGTAGTACTGTAAAGTCACTCGTTGATTTAAAAACTTTGATTTCTGGCCATTAAAATCCTTTTTGTTTTTTATTTGGAGCAAGAAGTGGCCATATTTACCTAGAGGACGGTATACGCTAATTTACCATCTGTAAGATGTATCCATTTGTATGGATGCCTTGCACAGGCACGGATACATGCTAATTAATGCTAAATGACAATGCTCACGTGGGTAACGACAGCGAGACCTGGAGGGGCGTGATTGGGAGGAACGGCCTCCCTGATCTGAACCCGAGCGGTGCTCTGTTATTGGACTTCTGTGCTAATCACAGTTTGGCCATAACGAACACCCTGTTCGAACATAAGAGTGTCCATAAGTGCACGTGGCACCAGGATGCTCTAGGCCGTAGGTCGATGATCGATTTTGTAATCGTATCAGCAGACCTGCGACCATATGTTCTGGACACTCGGGTAAAGAGAGGGGCTGAGCTGTCAACTGATCACCACCTGGTGGTGAGTTGGATCAGGTGGCGGGGGAAGACGCTGGACAGACCTGGTGCACCTAAACGCGTAGTGAGGGTGTGCTGGGAACGTCTAGCAGAGGCCCCAGTCCGCGAGATCTTCAACGCACACCTCCGGCAGAGCTTCAACAGCATTCCGAGGGAGACTGGGGACATTGAGTCCGAATGGACCATGTTCAGCGTCTCCATTGCCGAAGCTGCTGCATTGAGCTGCGGCCGCAAGGTGGTTGGTGCCTGCCGTGGTGGTAATCCCCGAACCAAATGGTGGACACCAGGGGTGAAGGGAGCCACCAGGCTGAAGAAGGAGTCCTATCGGGCTTGGTTAGCCTGTGGGACTCCGGAGGCAGCCGACAGGTATCGACAGGCCAAGCGGAATGCGGCTCGGGCAGTGGCTGAAGCAAAAACTCGGGTGTGGGAGGAGTTCGGAGAGGCCATGGAAAAAGACTTTCGGGCTGCCTCGAAGAGATTCTGGCAAACCGTCAGACGTCTCAGGAGGGGAAAGCGGTGCTCTACCTGCACTGTGTATAGTGCTGGCGGAGCGCTGCTGACGTCGACTGAGAAAATTGTCAGGCGGTGGAAGGAATACTTCGAGGACCTCCTTAATCCCACTGACACGTCTTCCGAGGAGGAAGCAGAGTCTGGGGATGAGGGGAATGACCCGCCAATTTCCGGGGGCGAGGTCACTGAGGCAGTTAAACAACTCTGCAATGTTGCGTGGAGATCAGGGGCAGTACCTGTGGACTGGCAGACCGGGGTGGTGGTCCCCATCTTCAAGAAAGGAGACCGGAGGGTGTGTTCCAACTACAGGGGGATCACACTCCTCAGCCTCCCTGGGAAAGTCTATGCCAGGGTGCTGGAAAGGAGAGTTCGTCCGTTAGTCGAACCTCGGATACAGGAGGAACAATGCGGTTTTCGTCCTGGTCGCGGAACACTGGACCAGCTCTTTATCCTCTCCAGGATACTTGAGGGTGCATGGGAGTTTGCCCAACCAGTCTACATGTGTTTTGTGGACTTGGAGAAGGCATTCGACCGTGTCCCTCGGGGTGTCCTGTGGGAGGTGTTGCGGGAATATGGGGTGTCTGGCCCATTGCTACGGGCCATTCGATCCCTATACAACCGTTGCAAGAGCTTGGTTCGCATTGCCGGCAATAAGTCGGACTCGTTCCCGGTGGGTGATGGGCTCCGCCAGGGCTGCCCTTTGTCTCCGGTTCTGTTCATAATTTTTATGGACAGGATTTCTAGGCGCAGCCAAGTGGCGGAGGGCTTTCGCTTTTGTGGCCTCAGAATCTCATCTCTGATTTTTGCAGATGATGTGGTTCTGTTGGCTTCATCGGGTGAGGGCCTCCAGCTCGCACTGGAGCGGTTCGCAGCCGAGTGTGAAGCAGCGGGAATGAGGATCAGCACCTCCAAATCTGAGGCCATGGTTCTCAGCCGGAAAAGGGTGGCGTGCCCACTCCGGGTCGGGGATGAGTTCCTGCCCCAAGTGGAGTTCAAGTATCTCGGGGTCTTGTTCGCGAGTGATGGGAGAAGGGAGCCGGAGATCGACAGACGGATTGGGGCTGCAGCTGCAGTAATGCGGACGCTGCACCGGTCCGTCGTGGTGAAGAGGGAGCTGAGTGTAAAAGCGAAGCTCTCAATTTACCGGTCGATCTACGTCCCTACCCTCACCTATGGCCACGAGCTGTGGGTAGTGACCGAAAGAACGAGATCGCGGATACAAGCGGCAGAAATGAGCTTCCTCTGAAGGGTGGCTGGCCTCTCCCTTAGAGACAGGGTGAGAAGTTCGGCCATCCGGGAGGGGCTCAGAGTAGAGCAGCTGCTGCTCCACATCGAAAGGAGCCAGCTGAGGTGGTTCGGGCATCTGACAAGGATGCCCCCTGGGCGCCTCCTGGGTGAGGTGTTCCAGGCATGTCCCACCGGGAGGAGGCCCCGGGGCAGACCCAGGACACGCTGGAGAGATTATATCTCTCGGCTGGCCTGGGAACGCCTTGGTATTCCCCCGGATAAGCTGGAGGAGGTGGCTGGGGAGAGGGAGGTCTGGGCCTCTTTGCTTAGGCTGCTGCCCCCGCGACCCGGCCCCGGACAAAGCGGATGAAAATGGATGGATGGATGGGACAATTTTTTTTTATAATTTATTATTGTTATTTGTTAGATTAATTAATAGTTCCAAAACCCAAAAGGCATCAAAGACACAAAAACAAATCAAGAGGTTGAGTTCAGTGGTTAAATTAGAGGAGGAGAAACCTAAGCATGAAGCTAGTTGCTACAATTAGCATTTACCTTTAATGTCTGTGTGTCAACAAATTTTCGTAACTGTGGAGATGTGTCTGCATCTACAAAAAAAGTATACTTAACTTGGACATTATACTCTTTTGTAAGCACAGACACAGCTGGACACGTCACGGCAGAATAGTCATTCCTGTTAGACCTTGATTTTTTTCTATTGTGAAAAATGGACACAGACAGCTGGAGACTGGACAGACATCAAGCCGACTTTTTTTTTGAAGTCGGCTTGAAGTCTGCCACCTGGGGCACATGAATTGGATCAAGCAGAGATACCCGTAAAAAACACAGAATGGAATCCTTTCAGTCATGGATTGGCCTCCCCAGAGCCCGACATCAACGCTATCAAGGCAATGTGGGATCATCTTGACAAAGAATTGAACAATTCAAGAACTGAGCTCTGAATGTCCTTCCAGAAGCTTGAAGAAATATTCCTGACGAGTACTTAAAGAAATAACAAGAAATGCTGCAATATTGATAATAACAATAGTAATATTAATAATAACTTTATATCATAAAGTGAAATAAACAAGATTGGATGAGCTTTGAGATGTTAAAATCAAAATTCCATTGTTGATGAAAATGTTACCAAGGTTTTAGCAGATGATTTGATGGAACTATAGAATAACAATAAAGATGTTAATATCAAATATTCCCCTTTCAAGATAGTTAGAATTGTACAAATTCCATTTTACATTAAGTAATACTCTGTTTCCATTTATGTTTGAACATTTTCTATTTCCCAGCAAATTATAAAGAAAGAAAGGGTGACTCAACACTTTTGCACAGTAATGTACACACAAGGGCACAGAGCTCCTGGAATGGAGGTATTTGTTCTACTCAGAGTTCAGTGTGAATAGTCAACAGCAAGGCTGACCCTTGGGTCAAATTTTATCTGCATTTATCCAGCGCTTTACTACAATAGCACTAATTCTGTGTGAGAGAATACTTTTCATTTCTGCTTGAGGATCACTCCAAAAACACGAACCTGAGTGTCAGTGGTTTGGAAACAAGGGCCTTGGTGCTTACTCTTATTTTCAGACTAGGGAAAAAAGAAAACAAAATGTTGAATGGTGTCTCTAACTCCATCACGATGAGGTCACAAAAACATTTTTTAACAGCTTGTAAAGCTATCATATCCCTCTATCTTTTAATATTCTCATTCAATCAAGTGGCTCTTCATCTATTTTAAAATGTTGGCAATGTATAGTGAGTGCTTTTTAAATTTTGGATTACTTTAAAAACGTGCTCTGAATGGTTGCATTTTTTTTTCCAATTTAAATCACGACATCTGAGTAATTCACACCATTTTAGATTCTGTATGTGTTACTTTTTTAGACAAAGCCATATTTTTTGTAGTTTCACCTCTGTGCACCTCCACAGTGGCTCTTAAAACAGTCATTATGTGATCAAAGCGCAGCCTTTTAGCTTTAATTCAAGAGGTTTAATAAAAGAAAAAGTTAGGAAATGCTGAGAATTATAACCATTTACATACACAGTCATCTGCTTTTATAGGCTCAAAACTTATTGGACAAAACAATATAATATTAAATATAATGGCAGTTTTTAATACTTGTATAAAAGGCTGATGTCTACAACCCAGGGTCATCAAATGCTCTCTTTCCTCAGCTCCTGCTTATTTGTGGGTCTCTCTGCATTCAGTTTTCTATTTAATAACTGGAAAGCATGCTCTGTTCGGTTGAGATCAGGTGACTGACTTTGCCACTGAAGAAAATCCCATTTCTTTACCTTGAGAAACTCTTGGGTCGTTTTCCATTTGGACTATAAAAAGCCATCATGCTTTTTCTATCAGCAGTCACATCGGCAGTAAATACCAGTGGCCACAGGTTCCCCTGGCTGCCATACATCCCCTTGCCATTACATATGAAGATCACTCTTGTATACCTTGTCAATGATACACCAACCTCATTGAGAGTGTTCTCGACTTGGCTGTCAGTGCGCCCCAGGGTGGCTGTGGCTACAATGTAGCTTGCCATCACCAGTGTGTGAATGGGTGGATGTATAAAGCGCTTTGGGGTCCTTAGGGACTAGTAAAGCGCTATACAAATACAGGCCATAGTGTTAATGTAGCCACACCTAAAGCTTTTGTTACCTCCTTGATATGTTTAATTTTCAGTCTAATGATGGATTCCCTCACTTGCCCCTCTCTATTGGCCTCATATTATAATGTACAGTGAAACGCTACGAAAAGCAAATTCAACACTTTGAAACAACTTCAGATCTTATGTCTGCTTCATTTATTAAATAACAAGTGAACAGGCCTCAGCTGGCCATGAAACCACTTGTCAGACAGTTCTCCAATTAACTGTGAGCCTCTGACAAAAGGGGACTGTGTATGAAATCAACTGTATAATAAATAAGTAATTTTATCCAGCCCCAAAAAACAAAGGTTTTCCGCACTGTGGCACGGCACAGGTCTCACTCGAACTTAGAGATTAAGCTATAGCTTTGAGTGCAACTCAAGGTACTTTAAGAATATCACTAGACTGACTGGACTGAATCTCCAAAAGTTGATTCTGTTCATCTGGACGTAGCGTTTTATGGGAGAAACGTTTCGTCACTCATCCAAGTGACTCCTTCGGTCTTCAGTCACTTGGATGAGTGACGAAACGTTTCTCCCACAAAACGCTACGTCCAGATGAACAGAATCAACTTTTGGAGATTTACTTTCCTGGATGATTGAGAATGCATCAAGATGACTGGACTGAAGTTTTATTTACATCATCTTTGGCAGAAAACATCTTGGATCTGTTCAGCAACGTCATTTACATGTATCGGATATGCTTCTTTGTAGTGTGAAGGAAATTCCTTGTTAATAAAAAGAGAAACGAATCAGCTCAAAATAGCTTAGTTCATCCGTATCTTACTCCTTCACATAATTTGCTTTAGAACACTTTGCTCCCTTTCCCATCATCCTAGCCCAGACATGTAAATAGATTTCCGAGCCAGCTGTTTCTGACTGGAACATCCTGTTTTCCACGAAACCACTGGCCATGCAACATTAACAGATTGTTTAATATCACGTCACCTGCCAAGAGATCTAATGCCTGCCAAGACTTTGCAACATCGGCGCAGAACATTTCTTACAGATGTCCCCTATCAAAAAATATCTTTAGACAATAAACACAATCTAATAAAAAGTCAACACAAGCATGATGAACACTAAGATGTTGTTAAAACAAACAATTTGTGTATGACAGTAGTCCATCATCATATGCAGGGAGTATAAAAACACAAATGGGATGAGTGCAGAGCTGTTTTTTGTTGCTACTTGCTACAAATGTGCACAGTTTAAAATGTAAATGAAGAAAATGTTTAACTGTGCTGCTGTATTATGTGTTACCATCAGTCAAGGAGAAAAAGTAGGCTGTGTATTATCATTTTAAAATGCTCTTAGAATCAGTGTTAACCCTTAACCCAGAAGGGTTTTCAGTGTCATGGTAAATGCTCGGAAGTTATAGCAAAATCTGTAATATTTTTTTTGCACTAAATCAAAAGTAGACTCAATGGCCACTTCTTTAGGTACATCTATTGTGAGATCATTATATTATCTTATGCCATGTTAGCCCTTAATTAAAGATTGTGAAATCATTATGTAGTTTTAGTTTGCATTATTCTCCTGAATTAGAAGAAGGTGATAACTATTACATTTGTTAAATTGATTTGTATTGAATTAGACTGCTGATTTATTGTGAATGAATGATATTGTTTTATGATGAATTATACTGCTGAGGTATAAGAAATACTGTTTTCAGAGAGTCATCGCCTTACTTGTCTGATTAGAAAAGAACAGAACATACTGCACAGGAAGCCAAGGTCACAACTTAGGCGCCGTAAGAGAGAAAGAATGTGAATGTTTAGGTTTTTACGACTAGGTGGGGGCCAACAGAGGCTATAAGAGGTTGAGTAACCCGCCACCATTTTTGAGATTTGCTGTGACCCTCTTCATGCATGTCTCCCCATCTGGATGGTTTATGCTCATAAAGTGTTGAATTGTATGGAATAAAAGATTGTTGATTGAGCATTTATACACCGAGTATTGTCCTTCCTTCAGCCCAAAGATTAAAAGAATTGGGAGGATTTAACACTATTCAACCACTTGTTAAGGCAAATATTTAATCAGCCAAACTGCAACATGGCACCAACTGGTAAGATGTTCCAGAATGGAGAAGAACTTTGATTTGAATGACTGAAGGTGACATGGTTGTCAGTGCCAGATGGGCTGGTCTATTTCATAAACTGAAGACTTGCTGGGAATTTCCCCACACAAAAAGGGTAAAATATCCATTGAGGAACCTTTCTCTGGAAGAAAATGTCAGAAGCCAGAGATGAGAGGACAAACTGCTTGGAGCAGATAGTGTCATGGCACTAGGCCCGTGAACATGTGAACAAGTGTTTTGTATTTTTGTCCTGAGGTATTGGGTTTCATGTTTCAGGTTTTCATGTTCCATGGATCTAGTGTTTAGTTTTTCCTAGTTTAGTAATGTTAATTTAATCTTAGTCTCCCTTTGCCTTTTGTTTGCACTCTTCACTTCCCATCGTCTGCTACCACAGACCTGACATACAGAAAGGCAACAGTAACTCAAATAATCTTTATTCACAACCAAAGTATGTAGAAGAGCATCTCTCAACACACACGACACTGATTCTTACAGCAGTCCACTCCTGTCAGTTATGAAGAGCAAACTGAAGCTACAGTTCACATGATTTCACCAAAATTAGACAATACAAGACTGAAGAAAAGTCGCCTGGTCTGGTGAGTCTCGAATTCTGCCGTGATATTTGGACGGTAGGGTCAGAATCTGGTGTAAAAAACATGAAAGTATGGCTCCATCCTGGTTGCGGTATTGTTGCGGACCATGTCCATCCATCCTAGTAATTTTTTTTAACATAATGACACAACCTTTGCTGACACTGATATAGAGGTAAGGTGATATCACCTCTGCTTCTCTCTTTTCATGATCAGCATTTAGGGTTTTTTTTCTCTTAATAGAACTACTCGGAGTTGGAAAGAACTTTACATTAATTTTTTGAGAACATGTGTTAACAGGCGCCTCTATCATCACATGGACCCCAAATACTTGCCTTTTGTTACTGATAAGACAAAGGAGAAAACAGCGCTCATCACCCATAAAACTTTTTCTTTATAGGCCTATAATCGTTTCTATTATTACATCTACAACGTTTGAAGACAGAGGGAGAATATCAGTAATGCCAATGCGAACATGATTCTCTCATTCTGTTGCTTTAATTAATCAATGCTTGTGCTGGTCCAACACTTTCATAAATTAGGTCTTTGCAGTCTCAGTGCAAAAAGTGAGTCAAAATAGATAATATTGACTCGGTAATAATGACTTCCTTATCTAACAGTCCTTCATATCATCATTATTAGCTGTTATACCCAGAATAGATTCACATTCTCGGGCAAGAACAACAGCTGTGATAGATGTGGCTGCATTCATTTCAGCATGAGCGTGTGAGAGAACTCTGACGAGTCATATGAGCAGTTCAGGATCAAACTGTCTCGAGATCTCGGAGCCCAAAACGGCCCATTCAACTCTGCTCTCTACATATAGTGGACTTTTCATGGCTCAGCAAGCCAATTCTTCACTTTGGCTGCTGAGATGGAGTCAGGGGTTCAAGAGCTTTTTTTGTGTGTGGAAAACCACTGATGCCAGAGTGAGTCAATATGGAGGAGACCTTTTGGATGCGTTTTGTAGACCTCAATCGCTGCAGGAGAGCAACTAAATATTGCAGGTTAGTTAGATGATCCTGCAGGTGGATGGTAGGAAGAAAAGGTTCAACTATCTGAAGAAATCTCTTTTCAAATCTCAACAAGCGAGAAAACGACACTTTAAAAAAAGCAACAGTGGTAGTGCATGTCTGCTCATTATGAGCAATAAAAGAAATAGTCTCTGTAGATAGGAAATTCAGAAGGGATCTTTTCTGGCTGATTGTTTGAGTTGGAAACAGCAATTTAAGTTGAGCTGCTCAATTATTCTGTCTTCTCCAGGATTTGAGGGAAAAATGGGTCTAAAACAGTGAAACAGCTAGCAGACACATTGCTTTTATCATATACCTGTGTATAACATGGATGTTTGCACTAAATACTCGCATGACAAAATTATACTTTAGTGTCCAGAGGTTGTCATCAATATTGTCCCCGTAAGTTCATTTAAATGTCAAGCTATGTGTGCTTGGAATATATCCAAAGGGTTTTATATAAATGTGGAAACTTAAGACTGGGCAAATATTTATTTATTTTTTGGACTGGGGGAAAGAAGGGGAGAAAGAAAGAGGGAAAGAGAAACAGCTGAGAAGAGGGACGGGGGAGAAGGGCAAAAAACAAAAACCAACGGAACGGGCAGAAAAAAAAAAGACAAAGAAATACATATATCAATCACCTGGATCACCTGCTGAGAAAGAAAAAAGAAAACAAGCAGAAGAGAACAAGAGTAATAGAGTAAACAACATCACAATGATATATGGGAATATGACAGTAAATACTAAATATTAAACATTATTGTGCAGCACATAAGAGCAACAGAACACAGTGTGCTTTGAGGTAGGAGCCAAAAAGGGTGTAGTTTGTGGGTGTGATCACCCGTGTGTACACCTGTGAGCATGGACGCGCTTGTTTTTTTTTTTGTTTTGTTTTTTTAAAAGGTTCCTTCATGTAATGATCTGCTAGAGGGTGTGGGGGGGCCACAGCCCCGTCCTCCAGGGCATGAAGCAGGTATGGAGGAGATCAAAACTCCAGACATCCAGAGGCCCCCAGAACACAGCCTGATGGTAATTTGGATTCCGTGTATCGTGCCCACCCCCAAGATCCTATATGTATGTGTAATGAGAGTGTGAGTAATGTGAATGTCTAAGTTGTGGGATAAAATTGAGGCAGAGGCAGCCAGAAGGGGACAGGGGGGGGGGTAGCCTCCTCTGCACCCTGGTGACATACCCCTACTCCAAGGTCCTGCATGTGTGGGTGGTTGCGGTGGAGCGGGAAGGGGGAGGCAGCTGGAGATGGGGAGGGAAGGAAGGGAGGGGCAAGTGACCCCTCCCTGGGGCCAGCTCCCCCGCTGACCCCAGTAGGCACCCCCATACTCCGCGACCCGCCAGGGAAAGGGGGCCCAGGCCCATCCAGACCGGGGCCCAGTGCAGCAGCGCCTCCCGGCCCCACAGAGCCCGGGACAGTCCACCCAACCCCACCACAGAGAAAACTGCACCCACCCCACCATCCAAATATTGTTAAGAGCTAACAGAAAGACTCTTTTTAGATCTGGGAATGATATTTGACTAGCATGAAAGATGTAAATTTTGGCTTTCCTTGAAAGAAGCTTGTAAACACAGTAAGGATATAAGGATATATTAACACTTACACCCCCGGAGAGCAGTCATTTCGGGGTAGTACCTTAGACCCCCGCGGAGTCATCATTTTGCGTTTCTACCTTTAAAAGCCGGAGAGCAGTCAAATGCTGGAAGTGGAAGCTAAATTGGCTAGTCATTCATATGTATATTGGGTCGTTACCTAGGAATTCTGGAGGGAGGGGATTGGGGGAGAAATCAACACACATGAGTCTAGGTCCTTTGTTGCTGACATTTATTGATAAAAACAGTAGTTTCATTTCATGTTATTTCCTTTTTCATTTCAAGCAAGGAAGTGGATGTAGTTAGTAAGTAAGATATTTCAGACATTATTCTGACACAGAGGAGGAGATACTGGAATTATAATTAGTATCTATGCATGCATTTGTGATTTTGTTTGACCTTCCCATTGCTCACAATTTGAATTTGTTCACACTGCAGATGAGTGTCTCAGTCCCCAAACAAGCTCTCTTTTTCGGTGGAGAAGCAGTCTCCTCATCCGCAGTGAGTGTGGAGAAATCAACACACATGAGTCTAGGTCCTTTGTTGCTGACATTTATTGATAAAAACAGTAGTTTCATTTCATGTTATTTCCTTTTTCATTTCAAGCAAGGAAGTGGATGTAGTTAGTAAGTAAGATATTTCAGACATTATTCTGACACAGAGGAGGAGATACTGGAATTATAATTAGTATCTATGCATGCATTTGTGATTTTGTTTGACCTTCCCATTGCTTACAGTACAAAAAACCAACCATTTGTACACATATGTACTAATAATAATAAAAAGTGAGTGCAACACTGCAACCCATCACCCCGTCGTTCAGTGGTCGTTGATCAGTGGTCCATTGTGGCACCATTCAGAGCACTGGTACAATAGTACCAGCAAGATATGGGAAGACATTGCAAATGTACTTGGATTTTAGGTTGCAAGCCACCCAAAACTTGATCCCAAACTTGTCAGGTTTACTTGCAATATACTGCAGGAAACCCGTCACCCCGTCGTTCTGTGGTCCATTGTGGCACCACTGATCAACGACCACTGAACGACGGGGTGACGGGTTGCATTGTTATGTGGTCACACCCCCGTCGTTGATCAGTGGTCCATTGTGGCACCATTCAGAGCACTGGTACAATAGTACCAGCAAGATATGGGAAGACATTGCAAATGTACTTGGATTTTAGGTTGCAAGCCACCCAAAACTTGATCCCAAACTTGTCAGGTTTACTTGCAAACACTTGGAGTGTTTCAGTATGCCATCTTAGGGAGAACTCAACACACATGTAGGTCCTTTGTTGCTGACATTTATTGATGAAAATAGAAAAAAAACCAACCGTTTGTACACATGTTTACAAATAATAACAAAAATTGAGTGAGTACATTACAACATTTTCAGCAATCACTCACAATCCTGGCACTGCCACGGTATCTGTCGCCTGCATTTACCACATGTGTACCTGTAGCAGTGAACACATCGCACAGTGGCCTGATTTTTTTTGCATCTGTGTTTGACCTGACACGTGGCCCTTTTTCCAGGGCTCGGTGTGGAGGGTTGTGTCCGAAGCAACTGTTCTTTTCTTTCCTTCTTCGCAGCTACATGAGAGTGAGCCAATTCGGTTGCAAGGGCTACCAGGAAGTCCACCCGTCTTTCCTTCGTCCCGGTGCATTCTTGATACAGCACATGTGCATTCAGTGCTGCCATGTCAATCATGTTATAAAACACGGCAACTGGCCAGCGCCGTGTTCCTTTGCGGACAGTGTACTCCCGAACCATCTGGTCCATCACATCCACGCCACACTTTGTCTTGTTGTAAAGGGTGACAGTGTTTGGCTTCCTTTTGGTAGTGTTTTCGGTCTGAACCACGCTGTGCATGCTGCTAAGAATATATACTGTCTTCTTCCGTTTGGCCGCATACGCCGTCAGCGTGGCAGCAGAGGTTGAAAACACCTAAGAAATAAGATAAATTGTTAATTCCATAGCCCTTTTACACACAATGAAACACATAAACATAGAACCACAAAAGACCTGCAACATACCTGAGTGGTGAATTCATTGCGATCTGTCTGTCTAGTGGATTGAGGAATTTCCCTGCGAATCTTGTTGACTGTGCCGAGGATGGTGGTTTTCCGTCTAAGAAGTTTTTGCGCAAGTGAAAGCGATGTGAAAAAATTGTCAGTGGTAACATTTCTGCCCTTGTCCAGGAATGGTTCCATCAGCCTCATAACTACATTTTCGGAAAGTCTCTCCCCAGTGGGACGATTGGGGTCCTTGCCAAGATATGGGAAGACATTGCAAATGTACTTGGATTTTAGGTCGCAAGCCACCCAAAACTTGATCCCAAACTTGTCCGGTTTACTGGCAATATACTGCAGGAAACTGCACCGAGTTTTTGATGGGAAAAGCTGTTCATCAACGGTGATATGTAGACCAGGGTTGTAGCACGTGATGCAGTTGGTGACAAATGATCCCCACACACTGGAAATTGCTGCGAACTTATCAGTCTTTGCTCGATCACAGCGGGTGGACTTGTCATCAAAGCGTAGGTGTTGCATGATGTCTTGGAAGCGGTTTCGTGCCATAGTTCCAATTATCTGTGGGTTTCCCAGGTTTGCTGACCAGCAGTCATTTACAGATGGAACCCTGTAAACCCCCCGCAAGATGACAATAGCAATAAATGCCATTAGTTCAGGGAGGTCCATGAACCAACAAACATGCTCCGTTTGCTGTGCATGTTGAATAGTCCATTCTTGAATGCTACGAAGCATGTCAAGAGTGATGAAACACAGGAAGCTCTGAAGGCGACTCAAGATACTTCTCCTGGCCTTAGCCGTTGGCTCTCCATCTGCAGCGTACGGTTCTATAGGGGTGAAAGGGAGACGGGTCCCCACATGTTCTTCACGCCACACTGTGCCATCTTTCGCTGTCTCAGTCCCCAAACAAGCTCTCTTTTTCGGTGGAGAAGCAGTCTCCTCATCTGCAGTGTGAACAAATTCAAATTGTGAGCAATGGGAAGGTCAAACAAAATCACAAATGCATGCATAGATACTAATTATAATTCCAGTATCTCCTCCTCTGTGTCAGAATAATGTCTGAAATATCTTACTTACTAACTACATCCACTTCCTTGCTTGAAATGAAAAAGGAAATAACATGAAATGAAACTAACCGGAAGACTGATCAGACAGCTCTGAGTCCGAATCCGGCTGAACTTCTAGGTCTTCTCCATCCGAGTCACAAGGGTCGACTTCCGCCAGGATCATTTCCAACGCCTGCTGGGTGGTGAGTCTTCTCTGCATTTTCTTTCCTTGGAGAGGAGGTCCGTACACCACAGGATTCTTCAGGGCAATGAAGGGTTAGGCTAAGTGCAGTGAGATTGTATCATATATATACCCTTGATCACAATTGATCAGTGGGGTCAGGTCACACTGATCAGCGGGGTCACACCCCCGTCGTTCAGTGGTCGTTGATCAGTGGTGCCACAATGGACCACAGAACGACGGGGTGACGGGTTTCCTGCAGTATATTGCAAGTAAACCTGACAAGTTTGGGATCAAGTTTTGGGTGGCTTGCAACCTAAAATCCAAGTACATTTGCAATGTCTTCCCATATCTTGCTGGTACTATTGTACCAGTGCTCTGAATGGTGCCACAATGGACCACTGATCAACGACGGGGGTGTGACCACATAACAATGCAACCCGTCACCCCGTCGTTCAGTGGTCGTTGATCAGTGGTGCCACAATGGACCACAGAACGACGGGGTGACGGGTTTCCTGCAGTATATTGCAAGTAAACCTGACAAGTTTGGGATCAAGTTTTGGGTGGCTTGCAACCTAAAATCCAAGTACATTTGCAATGTCTTCCCATATCTTGCTGGTACTATTGTACCAGTGCTCTGAATGGTGCCACAATGGACCACTGATCAACGACGGGGGTGTGACCACATAACAATGCAACCCGTCACCCCGTCGTTCAGTGGTCGTTGATCAGTGGTGCCACAATGGACCACAGAACGACGGGGTGACGGGTTTCCTGCAGTATATTGCAAGTAAACCTGACAAGTTTGGGATCAAGTTTTGGGTGGCTTGCAACCTAAAATCCAAGTACATTTGCAATGTCTTCCCATATCTTGCTGGTACTATTGTACCAGTGCTCTGAATGGTGCCACAATGGACCACTGATCAACGACCACTGAACGACGGGGTGATGGGTTGCAGTGTTGCACTCACTTTTTATTATTATTAGTACATATGTGTACAAATGGTTGGTTTTTTGTACTGTAAGCAATGGGAAGGTCAAACAAAATCACAAATGCATGCATAGATACTAATTATAATTCCAGTATCTCCTCCTCTGTGTCAGAATAATGTCTGAAATATCTTACTTACTAACTACATCCACTTCCTTGCTTGAAATGAAAAAGGAAATAACATGAAATGAAACTACTGTTTTTATCAATAAATGTCAGCAACAAAGGACCTAGACTCATGTGTGTTGATTTCTCCACACTCACTGCGGATGAGGAGACTGCTTCTCCACCGAAAAAGAGAGCTTGTTTGGGGACTGAGACACTCATCTGCAGTGTGAACAAATTCAAATTGTGAGCAATGGGAAGGTCAAACAAAATCACAAATGCATGCATAGATACTAATTATAATTCCAGTATCTCCTCCTCTGTGTCAGAATAATGTCTGAAATATCTTACTTACTAACTACATCCACTTCCTTGCTTGAAATGAAAAAGGAAATAACATGAAATGAAACTACTGTTTTTATCAATAAATGTCAGCAACAAAGGACCTAGACTCATGTGTGTTGATTTCTCCCCCAATCCCCTCCCTCCAGAATTCCTAGGTAACGACCCAATATACATATGAATGACTAGCCAATTTAGCTTCCACTTCCAGCATTTGACTGCTCTCCGGCTTTTAAAGGTAGAAACGCAAAATGATGACTCCGCGGGGGTCTCAGGTAGAAGCCTTCTTGACTTGACTGCTCTCCGGCTTTTAAAGGTAGAACGGTAGAAGCTGGGAATTCCAGTGTTAACTAGATTTGTCCCCTCGTGTCTTAAGAAGTGTCTTAATTCCACCTTTGGCATAGATTCAACAAGGTGCTAGGAGAGTGTTGGTGACTGTGAAGGCAATTTGAATCCAGTGAACTCATTGTTATGTTCAAAAAAACTAGTGTGAGATGACTTGATCTTTGTGACATGGCGCATTATCCTTCTGGAAGTAGCCATTGGAAGATGGGTTCAGTGTGGTCACAAAGAGATTAAGATGGTCAGCAGGAGTTTCTACTAAGAGGTCCAAAGTGCAAAGCCCAAAGTTATAACAATTGTTTGAATTACTTTTGCCTTTCTATAAGGTTGAAGTAGTCGTGCCATTCTCGCTTTCATCCAGAGAACAACATATTTTCTCTTTTTCGGACTATTCTTTGTGAACCTTAGAGATGGTTGTGTGGGGAAATCCCAGTAGATCAGACCATCAACTATGCCCCATTCAAAGTCACTCAAATAACCTTTCTTCCCAATTCTAATACTCGGTTTGAACTTCAGGAGGTCGTCTTGATCATGTCTACATACCTAAATGCATGGTGTTACTGTCACGAGAGTCAGGAGCTGAACTAGTGTATCTAATAAAGTGGGTAGTAAAATCACATTACCTCTACATTTAAGAAAATGATAAGAACAAATGACCAATGAAATTCACATGTTGGATTTCTTCAATTTGACACCAAAGAATGATTAAAAATATTTTTTTTTCTAGAAGAAAGACTAGACAGTTGTCAGGCATCTTAAAAACGCCTCTCGGCACTTATTTGGGCAGTAGTTTTGAAGGATTTATTTCATTTCAGAGCACCTATAGAAAAAACAGACAAATGTGAGCGAATGCCACATAAAAACTTTGCCCTGAAGTAAAGTTTAAAGAGCTTTGTATCCCATGGAAGATACAGTCCTACCACAACGTGCTGTTTTGGAATTTGCTCTTAAATTCCAGTTCAGAAATCTTCATCTCTCTCTTACAACATTGTTTATGTAAGTAATTCTCTCTCCCTAGTTAGAAAAAAACTGTTGGTAACTGGATGGTATATTTATTGTAAAAAAAATAAAAACTCTTGAGTGCAAATAATAAAGCTGGCCAGAATCTCTCACACAGTATTAAAATCTCTTTGCTAGAACACACAAAATCAAAAGAAGTCCTGAATGCTGAGAGCTCCATTTAACAAAGAACAGCAGTGAAAGAGGCCTCTTAAATAGAAAGAGGCCTTGGCACAAAATACAAAGGACTAAGATGGCAACAGACACATTTTCCTGGATTTTTCGTCTGAACAAGAAAACCCACTCAGAGCTGGAAAGACAGTACGAGTAAATAGACCATGGGGAGCGTAACTCGTCTTAAAGGAGCACTCCTGTAATTTGGTGATGTGCCCCCCTAAAGCTGAGACACTCACAAGTCACAGATTTTTTTAAAAGTAAGTAAAACAGAGCCTCATATACAATATTCTAAATTTCAGTCCCCAATTCACCATGAGAAATGAATACAAATGCCCCAAAATTTCAACTGCCATGCTTTTATGATTTCTAACGCAAGCTTTCTAGTCAACAAGTCCTTCGAATTAAATGTCAAACTACATCATCAGTTCATAACCTACAGCAAAGAAAAGCTCTTTGTTCTGATATTTCCAAGGAAAGGATAACATCAGTAAATTAGGATTCACAGTGTATTGAACCTCTTTTACACGACTACAACATCAAATGTGAGGTCAGGGAAAAACTGGTGGTTATGAGGTTAAAGGAAACCAGTGCTCTCTGTCAGTTGTCAAGCATGATACAGTCTGATCCATCCACATAGATTCAACCTGATGTGGCATTATCTGATTTACCCCTTGGTGTGTTTGCTACATGTTTTTCAGTAGGGTTCATCATGTCAAGGAAACTGACCCAGGCAGGTTGAATTTTTGCGAGCGAGCACAATTTTGAGAGCAAAAAACCGATCAAATAACACAATTCTGATTCAAATGCAGTCTTCCAACGTGAAAGTGGGCTTGCAAAAATGAACAAAATTCAGAGGGAAATGATCGAGCAAAGAACTATCTTGGCCACCTCCCTGTCGAATAAACAGAATACTCTGCAGGAGGAGAACAGGAAGGTTTAGGAGCAGCTCTGCATTTGGAGAGGGAACACAAAGAGAGGAGGAGCACGGGGAGAAGGAGACTGAGAGGAAATGCTTGTCAGAGAAGAAGAAAGCCTAAGAGAATCAAATTGATGTAACGTGTATGGAGAAACTGGGAGAAGAAATAACACAGAGTGAAGCTGTGCATGCATAGCCACCTACATACCAGCACAGAATGATTGTTCTGCAATGATGACATATTTGCTTTGATTATCTTGTTGACATAATGAGTCTTTTGATTAAATCTGGAATAAAGGGTGGATTACTGTAGATTTAATTTATAAGATATGTAATGTTTATGCTCTGTACTAGAATGTGTTAAAGGGGAAAATGGGTTTCAGATTGGTACTGATTAGATAGAGGAACAGAACGTTTACACTAAACGCTATTTCCAGTCATTTCTCATGCGTTATCTTCACATTCGCTACAACATCTTTGTTTACCATCTACCAAACAGGACACAACAAATTCACCTAGAGAGGAAATGCATGTGTTTTCTTTAGTCGAGTAAATAAAACATGTTCTTCATTATGAAAAAAGAATTAGCTTCTTTTCTTAGAACACAAACACGATGCAGAACAAACTGTTTAGACTTGCCTAAATGTCTATGTTGTTTGTCACTGGAATACAAAGGTAACAAACAACGAGAACTAACACAAGTAAATATTTTCTACGGCACGTAGCTTTGCAGGTAATTGAATGTTTATTTATAATTTTTCCAGTGACTTCGGTTGGGCATCTTTACAGCTGTCTATCTCCAGTGCAGCACACGCAGCTCTCCCGTCAGGTCCTGGCATCTAACTCTAATAGGGAAGGCGTGATTATACGATGGAAATCAGCTGTGTTGGTCTTCCGCTGACACCAAACCCCGAACCCACTGCTCCACCCCTCCCCTGCTGCTGTGCCACAAACCACACCTCGCCACACTAATAAAAGTGTCAAAGATAGATACAGCATAGAGATACAGTTTGCAAGTTATTTGTGGCATTGATTCACAGTCGCCTTGTTGATGTCAAATATTAGAGGAGATTAGCTAGACTACTTTGAACTAAGAACTAAGAAGAATCTTAAATATCTTAAATATCTTAAATAGCCACTTGTTTTAACTGAGGAAAGCAGAAGAGCACCTCTGAACCTCGAAGCAAGTGGACTACATCAACAGCAGAAAACCACATGGGTGCTCACCAAAACTGGATAAAAGAACACTGAAAATATGGTAAATGGCCTGTATTTGTATAGCGCTTTACTAGTCCCTAAGGACCCCAAAGCACTTTTTGCAACCAGTCATCCACCCATTCACACACTGGTGATGGCAAGCTACATTGTAGCCACAGCCACCCTGGGGCACACTGACAGAGGCGAGGCTGCCGGACACTGGCGCCACCAGGCCCTCTGACCACCACCAGTAGGAAACGGGTGAAGTGTCTTGCCCAAGGACATAAGACTGTCCAAGCCGGGGCTCGAACCGGCAACCTTCCGATTACAAGGCGAACTCCCAACTCTTGAGCCACAATCGCCCCAAATATATGTTTGCTGTTGTGATGAATCTCCATTTCTCTGCAACATTTGGATAGTAGGGTCTGAACTTTCTGTAAGTAACATGAAAGCATAGATCAATCCGGTGGTGTAACGGTGTGGAGGATATTTTCTTGACAAAATTTGGACCCCTTAGTACCAATCAAGCATTGTTTAAACCCCACAGCCTGCCTAAGTATTGTAGCTAACTATACCCATCTCTTTATAATCACAATGTACCCATCGTCCGATAGCCGCTTCCATCTTGATAACACACCATGTGACAATCCAGTCCAGTCATCTCAAACTGATTTCTTGACCATGTCAGGGATATGAGCTAACAAATCTGCAGCAGCTGTGTGAAGCTATCATGTCATTATGGACTCACTGAGAGATATTTCCAGCACCTTGCTGAATCTGTGCCACAAAGAATTAGAGGCATTTTTGAAGTCAAAGAGGAGTCCATTCAATACTTCCAAGGAGTGCTTAAATCGCAGATGAGTGTAAATACCTCAATTCACATGGTGCATTTACAAAACAACATACTTTAATTATAAAAGTAAAAGATAACATGCGGGGGGCTAAAAAGCAAAAAGAATATGTTTTTGAGTAGATGGCAACAGGTTTTATGACCAACACAGTTACTGTTTCCATTTTTTTTTTCCAGTTTAGAGCTGACTTCTGATCTTCTGTCACTCAGCGATCAGCTCAGCTACCCCAAGTTTGGCTTTGGTTTCTTGAATAAGGGTATCTAAATGGTGGATATTTCCTCAGCTACCACAGCTGGGGATTTCAGCTATTGAGCTGCATCTCCAAACTGGAGTCTCAGATAAAAGATTTGCTGACTAGCTGTTCTCAGAGGCAGGGGAATGAGCATGGCATTAGAGACCATATTGCTGCTGTCCACTTAATTTGGTTCTGAATCAGTGCTCTCACGGCATACATGAAAGAAGCGTGCCATGACACACTGTGGGAAATAGAAACTCAGCACCCCCTGGTGTCAGGATGAAAGCCCTGTGTTATCTGTCCCAGCTCATGTTTGAAAAAAGGCCACACAAAAGAAGAAATGAGCTGAAAAGAAATCATGAGAGCCATAGCCTAAAATAAAATAATCTTGTAGGGGTTTAGGGTACATCGGGTAATAGGTGAACCCAACATTCGAGAAAAGACGAGATTTAAAAAAAATAAAAATAAAGAAGGAAACAAAAGTTTTGTATGTTATTAAGAGTTAATTGTGACTTTTTTTTGACAAGAAAAGGTCACATTAACACATCCATTAATCGTTAACGTCCACGATTAATATCATACAATAGTAGACTAATCTAATAATATTTCTGTCTTGTTTGTTTTATTTTTTAGTTAAAAAAATAAAGTTTGTTGAAATAAATTGATGTGAACCTAAACTAAATTTATCCCACTGTACTGAACGGTAACAAGGAAGTCATGGACATATTCAAACTACTTATTACAAAATTATAATCTCTTGCTATTTAGACATACATCACGATGACAGCGTTTCTTGTTTATCTGTACCGTTTGGCCTAACTAAAACCAGCACAGAAATAGCTACAAACATCCGGAATTGTGGCTTCACCTTCAAATTAAAAGCAGGTGGCCCGAAAGCATTTGCAAGAAAGTGATACGGCATATGCTGTAAGCACAACACGGTGCGAAAAGAATGGGTATCATTTGATTCAACAACCGAAAAGTCATAATTTAGCTTTCTTGGCCAAAAATGTGCAGATTCTCCAGAATTGTCATTTAAACTGAAAGGTATTTAGTGGAAGTGAAGGAACTTACGTAATCCGTATTACTTGACAGTTTGTCCGCTGAACACGGAACCGGTGCTTCAAGCACGTTTTCCTGTTTTTAGATATCACCTTTACTCATACAGGTGAACACGTCAGCTTTTATAATGCTGTAGCTCTTGTTATAAGTCGTAGGCGTCGCGATTACAGGTGACTATTTCGTCCAGCTCACCCGTCCTTTTCTGTTAGCCTAACCTCTCATCATGTGGGTGTTCGGTTACGGCTCACTGATATGGAAAGTAGATTTTCCTTACGAGGAAAAGAGAATTGGGTACATAAAAGGCTTCAGTCGCCGGTTTTGGCAAGGCAGTACCGACCATCGAGGTGTACCGGGTAAGGTGAGTATACCTTGCTGGCTTTGGGAACTGATTCATAGCGGCCAGAATGAAAAAAGTACTACCTAATGTTGCTACAGTGTGTTTTAGTGCACGGCAGACATTACTGAAGACACTTCACTTCGGCTTATATTATTACAAAGTTAACGCCTTTATGTCCTAACCTTTATTCCTTATAAATGGGCTAGATGTTGCCCTTTAATATTTAAATCCATGTTAGCAATATTCCCCCTAATATGGCGATTTATAGACTCCTGTAATCTTATATCGGATTAAAACCACAACTTTTCTTTGTTTGCCCAGCTTTAGAAAACGTATTCATTTTCTAATGTAATTCTAATTTTATCCACTCTTTTTCTCCTGGTCTGCCAAGCGCTGCCAATCAATACGTGTCCACCTCACAGTCTGGCAACCACTGCATTATAAAGTGTACAGGTGATATTATACAGTGGAAGAAATAATTGTTTGTTTTTCTGCTGAATTTGTAATTTTGATCACACACAACGGAATAAACAGTCTCGAACTGTTTACGGTGAGATGCAGAATATCAACCAGAAATTCAGAAGTAAAAGCTATAAATTCATTTGCATGTCATTGATTGAAAGAAGTATTTCATCGCCAAGCAAAACATGCCTTAGTACTTGGCAACTTGAAACTTCAGTTCCCCCCACAGATTTTCTATAGGGTGATTGATAATCTTTTTATTTCCTTCATTTCCAAATAATGTCACCAAAAGTTGTCACCTTCTCACCAAACCTACTGTTGATTGACTTGCAGTCCATTACAGCTTTGTGGAGGTTTACATTCTTATCCAGCTCTTAGGTCTTGCCTATGGAGGTAGAGAGGTTGGGATGGAAAAACCCGATTTTATGGACAAGCATGCTTTACAAATATAACTTGAAATCAAGCGCATCTGTAATCGATTGATTGTAATCTGTGTACCACATGAACACAGAATTCTGGCTAGATTATAGGAGATCAAATACTTATTTAACTCAGTGACATGCAAATCAATTTATAGTGTTTATGTAATATGCTTTTTTCCTGGACTTTTGGTTGATATTCTGTCTCTCTCCATTAAAATGAAACTACCATAAAAACCAATTAATGAAAATTTAACCAATTTCTCTGTAAGTGAGCAACATTACAAATTCAACAGGGGATCAAATAATTATTTCCCCCACCGTGCCTGTAACCTTTCAGAAAGATCCCATTTCCTGCAATATGTGTGCTAACCAACTTGCAATTTAATGACAAAGCCATTTATTATGTGTGTTTGTGTGTTCTTTGCAGCCTGGCCGGGTTGTGACACTCGTGGAGAATCCTGAGGTGAGTTATACCCCCTTTCTTAACATCAGGGTGCAATAACAATTTCTTTGTAGTGTGCCCATGACGTATTCCTTTATTAATCAGTCAGTATTAAAAAGTCTTTATGATGTCAGAAAGAAATAATTTGTGATTCCAACCACAAATTCAATTAATAGCTTGACAGATGAGCAGAACCATTCATTATCAAAAATTAATGGAAACGAAAGAAACGATAATAGAAAAGAAGAAATTATATTGGTCATATTCTTGATGTTTTTCCATAAATACGGACTACATACTCAAAATAGCCCCCATTTGTTTGTTCTTTCCTTCATTGACTGGTAACTTCATTACATAATAGGTACAAGACGTATGCCTTTATTGTCATCACTTTGATGTTTGCATTGCAGGAAGCAAACAAAATTACATGTTATTTACACAGTAATGAGAGATTATTACTACCTGAAGGTCATAATCCACCTACCTTGTTATGTATTCTTGTTTTATTGGCTATAATTAAGACAAGAGTTGGAGTGTGAAGGCGATCAGTGTACAAAGCTGCACAAATTGGATTCCACTTCAGAGAGAACTTTTTGTGTTCACTTACATACATAGAAAGTGCTATACTTTAATTATAAACAGTTTTGCAGAGTTTCGTGCTTTTACAAGGCAGACAGGAGTGAAAACGGCGCAGGAAAGAAGACTGTCTATAAACCTCTTATAGACAGTACTGTACAAAAGTCTTGAGTGACCCCTCATTTTTTTATGTTGCTAGGAAAATGGGAAAGAGACTTCTGGAATAGTTCTCCAGATGTCTAAAGATGTTTCAGAAGTCTTTTTTTTGGATGTTGGCTGCCTTTTGTTCTGTTCTCTGTCAAGGTGATCCCACTCTGCTTTAATAATCTTGAGGTCTAGGCTCTGGGGAGGCCAATCCATGTCTAATAGTGTTCCAGTGGCAGTCTGTTGCCAAATGCTTCCCAGATAGTGTTTTTATGTTGGATCAAAGTCTGACTGTACTTTTCAATGCTTATTATTACATAATTTTGATAAGATACCCAGTACCACTGGCTGAAATGCAGCCCCAAACCACAACTAAGCTGTGTTTCACAGATGCCAACAGATACTCAATGTTGTACCTCTCTCCTGACCATGTCTGTACTTACTAAAGGCAATTTGAACAATCCAGTTTCGGTGCGACAACCAAACAAATAAAATAAAACAACAATCTCTGAAAATGATCAACGACTGGAATGAAAATGAGTGAAAAAGCAGCCAATGTCTAGAAGGAAAAAGTTTGAAAGACTTCAGAAAGCCTGAAGAACTGTTGCTCAAGATGTCTTTAAAAAAGAACTTGAAAGTCTGACTTCTTAAAAGCAAAATGTCTAAAAATGAGGAGTGGCTTGAGGATTTTGCACAGTACTGTAGTATGAGTTGTGATGTAGTAAAGCATGGCAGGAATCCGTTTTTAGAATTGACTGATAAGTGTGATAAGTTTGAAATAAATGCTGAAAACTATCAATTATAGTTTCTTGAAGTCCAAGGTAAAGTCCTTGGATGTTTGCAAACATAAAATACAATAAGAAATACTCACAGCGTAGAAGCAAGAGAGTAATTGATTATAATAATTTTCTGGGTGTGAGTATGGTTAGTGTTTTTGAACATAACATTGGTTATGTCAGTTATTTTTATTTTGACTTTTATTGTGACTTTAGACAAGGTGATTATATATCATCATTTATCAAATGTAAATACTAATACATTTACCGGACACTTTATTAAGGACATGGGCATTGGTAGTGGTTGGAACCCTTTTTGCACTGCCTTAATTCTTCAAGGCATACATTCAAAAGGGCTCTGGAAACATTCCTCTAACATTTTGGTCCACACTGACATATTTTCTCTGTTTTGAACTATTGTCTATAAACCCTAGAGGTCGTTGTGTGAGAAAATCCCAGTAGATCAGCAGTTTCTGAAATACTCAGACCAGTAAGTTTGAAATTCAGTAGGTATTCTTGTCTACCATGTCTACATTCTTAAATGCACTGAGATGCTGCCACCAATTAGATTTGTGTGAAGAAGCAGTTGAACAGGTGTACCTAAGAAAATGTCATCAGGTTATGGACCTCTAAGCCATTTTGCTTTCCTCAGGGGTGTGTTTGGGGTGTTGCCTACAAACTGCCGACTGGCCGGGAGGAAGAAGTGAAGCGCTACCTCGACTACCGAGAAAAAGGTGGTTATCAGGTCGTCACGGTGACCTTTCACCCCCATCCATCACTCACTTGCTCGCCAAGCCAGACGCTGATCTACATCGGCTCCAAGGACAATCCCAACTACCTCGGCCCCGCACCCCTGGAGGAGATCGCCATTCAGATCATCAACTCTACCGGTCCAAGCGGGAAAAATACAGAGTACCTGTTTCAGCTGGCTGACGCCGTGAGGACTTTTCTGCCTGAGGACTCAGACACACATCTGTTTTCTCTTGAAACTTTAGTAAGAGAGAGGCTAGAAAACGGACAGAAAAATTCAGTAACAGCAGTTGATTTTTAAAAAATGTCTATATTGGGCTGGGTTCGTCACATGATCTCAGGGTTTAAGGTAAACTTGTCCAATAAAGATGTTTGTTACATGTAGGATGGGACATGTTGACCTCATTAGTTGACTAAATAATGTTATTTTGTTCAGGATTTCAGTGCAAATAAATATCCACTGAAAGCTGCTTCAAAGTAATAACACATAAACTGGTATAGAAAACATAAATTACCAAAAATGTACAGATCGCAAGTTAAGTTTCAATATAAATCCCTACAGAACAGTTTCAATATATATGGTTTAAATATAGGTATTTAATATCTGGCGTTGACTAGCCAAGATGAGAAAGAATTGCTAATGTTATTGCATATTAGTTATTAAACATTTAACACTCAAACCTGAGCTGCTTCATGTCTGGTTTAACGTTTATTAAATATAGAGCTAAAAGTCTTGAGCCAACCCTCATTTCTTTATATTTTGTTAAGAAAATGGGGAAATGGGTACAGCGATTTATTGAAATATGGAAATATACTATGGGATGTAAAAGCAGAGTATAATTCTATAAAGCTTGAAAGTCAATATTCAACATGACTGAACTCTTAGGCAAGCTCGTCATTTCTTTAAGCATTCTTCAGGAATAGTTCTCTGAGCTTGTTGAAGGACATTTAAAGCTCTTCTCTGGATGTTGGCTGCCTTTTGTTTTATTCTGTGTCAAGCTGATCTCACACTGCTAGAGGCCAGTCTAGCAGTGTGAGATCATTAAAATGAAGCTATTACCGCATGATGGATATGAGAATATATCAGATTTTTTTCCTATATCTTAAGACATGACTTTCAGATACTGTTTATCTGCTGTAGATATTTTGTCTTTTCTCCTCAAGTTGTCCAGTTTCCCTCAAATGATAGGACACACTGCACATTCATGACAAGCTATGCCAAGTTTTCAGCTAATAGCGCTTTGGAAATCACCTTGCTGGTGCTCTTTTATTCCTCTAAAAATGGTCAGGTACAAGGACTGGACTTAAAGTGAGTGAAAGAGCAGCCCATGTCCAAAGAACAAGGCTTTTAGAGAACTACTGCTCAAGCTCACTTTAAAGAATTTGAAGGAAATCTGGCTCCTTGGAAGTAAAATGTAAAGAAATTAGGGTTGGCACATGTTTTTTGCACACTCTAGCTCTAAGTTGGTTTCATAATCAGACACAAAAACAATGACAGATGCAGCTGCAAATTAAGTGCTAATTAACCTTTGTTAGCATGGTAAACACTGTAAACATTTCACTTTAGAACTTTAGAAACATCAGCACCGTTAGTACTGTCACCGTGAGCATGTTAATGTTAGTGTTCAGCTCAATGCACTGCTGTGACAAATGACAGCCTTTCATTGTCAGTGTAGGCTTTTCTTTTCTGTCTTGCTATGGTTAGTCTAATGTGTTCCTGAAGTATTCTACTGAACCGTTTATTAAAAAATAAAACCTTATTGCAATTAAAATATAATGACGCCCCAGTTATTTTTCCTTGTTTTTTTTTAGTAACTTTAATAAAATAAATCTAAAACTTGACAAATCGGTTGAAACGCTGTAATAAATACAGCTAAAAAAATTGTCCAATCTGGTAATGCAGCTTTTCTAAATACAGCCTATCTCTCTTCCTGCTATGATGAAGTAGTTGTCATGAAAATCACTTTAAGCAAACACACATTGTTTAGTCTAACCTTTACTTACTCTGTGTCAAGATTAGTAGTTCTAGCACAGGGGAGCCGGCATCGGCTGCTTCTCATTCTGCCTGCCTCCGTCTCAGCACAGTAAACACATCAAATTCAACACGACTGCATCAGAAAAACATCAACAAGCAGAATAAAAGAGTGACAGCTCGAACTGTGATTCCATCTTTAACACACACACACACACTCAGTGGGACACAAGTGGCTATTTCTTCTGCTACATCAACCTACCTTTGCTTACTTTACAGTCATAATGTTACAGTCTTTAGCGTACTGTGGACATAAAAAAATGAGTATCATCAGAAGCAATACTGAGGTAGGCTGCAGGTTTCAAACAATGCTCAGTTGGCACTAAGGGGCCCAAAGTGTGCCATGAAAATATCCCTCAAACCATTGCACCACCACCTGAACCCCTGATATAAGGCAGAATAGATCCAAGCTTTCATGTAGTTTACATTAGACCCTACTATCCAAAAAAGCAGAAAAAGACTCATCAGATCAGGCAATATTTCCAAACTTCTGCTGTCCAATTTTGGAGAGCCCATGCAAATTGTGGCCTCAATTTCCTCTTCTTAGATGACAGGAGTGGCACCTGGTGTGGTCTTCTGGTCCTGTAACCTATGGACTTCAAGGTCCGACGTGTTGTGTGTTCAGAGATGCTCTCCTCCTTACTGTGGTTGTACTGAGTTGTTATTTGAGTTACTATGTCTTCCTACCAGCTCAAAGCTGTCTCCTCTGACCTCTAGCATCAACAAAGCATTTTCACTGAGAGATCTGCTGCTCACTGGATATTTTGTTTTTGTACCTGTCTCTGTAAACCCTACAGATGGCTGTGTAGGGATTCCCAGTAGATCAGCAGTTTCTGAAATACTAAGACATACAACTATGTTCAGAGTCACTAAAATAACCATTTTCCCCCCATGCTGGTTCTCAGTTTGAAATTCAGCAGTCCTTCTTGACCATGTCTGCATGCTAAACTCAGTTGCTGCCATGTGACTGGCTGATTAGATATTTATGTTAATAAGCTATTGAACAAGCGAACCTAATGAAGTAGCCAGTGAGTAAATATATCCTGATGGACTGGTGATCTGTCCACTGTTTACCCTCCTTCTCACCCAATTTAAAGCTAGAATAGGCTCTAGTCCCTCACAACCCTGACATAGATGAGGGGTTAAGAAAACAGATGGATAATTATTAATATATAATCTATGAAAATAAGTCAAAACACAAAGTTTAGACACTTAAGTTTTTCGAGCATTCAACTGTAGAATATATTTCAAGTTTTAGCACTAAAAGCTTTTTGACATTGTGCATTCAAAAAAACAAAAACCCTGCTCTTTTCATGTCTTAATCTAAATCTAAATGACTCCTGTGCGACATACAGGAACTTGTTAAAACTCAGACCTGAGATTTTACTAGGCTGCAGCAGTAAAAGGGGTCTAGCTACGCTGGTGCTAATGTGCACAGGCTCTAGTAACAGGGCGCAGTGGCACAAAACTATCCTCGCAAGAAGAAGCTTTTATGTTTGAGCTCTGCACAGAATGAAGTGTACTGCTATGTGACATTGCTGTACAGAGATAAACAGCTGGTGCTTTATACAGTCAGCCAACCCTGCAAACATGCAACACTCAAAAAGAAGCACCACACTTTACAAATAATGCATTTATTTCACAGGACACGGTAAATTCTCAGTGCAGAACTAATGCAGAACATGACAAAATGTGGCCTATAGAAATATGACACCATTGTTACTGCAGGTCACAGATTTTTATGATCTAATATGATATATACAATTTTTATTTCTTCTTTTTATTTATATAAATGATATAATTAATGTCAATATGAGGTATTATATATCATGAGTGCTTTAAGATAGCTTTATAAGTGTTGGATACAATATAGCTGTAGAAATACAACAACGATAATTTTTAGATTACAATTTCACAAATATTTTCTGAATATATTGCATACATCCATCCATTCGCTTATCCTTTTCAGGGTCGCTGGAGCCTATCCCAGCTGTCATAGGGGAAGAGGCAGGGTACACCCTGGACAGGTCGCCAGTCTGTCGCAGGGCTAACACACAAGGACAGACAACCATTCACACCTAGTGGCAATTTGGATTATCCAATTAACCTATCCCCACAAGCTGCATGTCTTTGGACGGTGGGAGGAAGCCGGAGTACCCGGAGAGAACCCACGCAAACACGGGGAGAACATGCAAACTCCACACAGAAAGACCCCGGCCTGATGGTGGAATTGAACTCAGGACCTTCTTGCTGTGCGGCAACAGTGCTAACCACTGTGCCACCGTGCTGCCTATATTGCGTACATTTATATATATTTATAATTTCACACATGAACATTATCATGAAGGAATGTCTTCCCTGTATTTAATAACGTGCACAAGTTAGAACTCTTTTAAAAGTACATACCGGAACAATGATGATTAGCAATAAAAAGACTTTCTCAATATAAACCAAACCTTTCCCTCTAAAGTGGCCACCTTTGACTAAAAATACCATGCTAGTTAAAATTTGAAACCATTTTGCCCAGGATTGCTTACTTGCTGGGTTTAGTGAAGGCCAACGGTGGCAAGTGAGGTTCCAGCGGGAGAGCGCCCTGCTAGCATTATCAGATATTATTTTACAGGCTGCACAAGACTGGAGTTCCCAGCCGTTGTGTAATTAATTTCTCTGGTAGTGGTCCTACATGGCTTACGAAGACCTGGGAAGGCAGGAAATTTCTGTCTAGGCGTAATAACAGGGTGACACCAGCAGGTCTGTGAGCACGAGCAGCTGATCGTCAGTGAAGCACTGTCGATGCTCCTGCCAGTTGTCGTGGTGAGTACGCCGAAATTCTGACAAGGTCTTCTTCACCGTCATCTTTGGGTAAGAAAATCAAAATCATCATACATAAACATAATCTAGGTGAATGCAGTGTGCACATTTAGAAACAACACCACAAAACACAAGTGAGTTTATCAGCTTTACTGTATTTACTTTATTGGGTTTTTTCCTGCTGTCTTTCATCGAAAACATGGTGGATGCTCATATTAAACCTGTATGAAGACTGAAATCTCTATGATGCAATATTTTTTTCCAATCTTAGCTCTGTATGATATCCTACAGAGCTCTAGTGGCTGGCGCTTTGGCTGTGAACACATGAGACCTGTTCAAACTGCTGTTTTCATGTGAAGGGCAGCCAATCAGAACAAAAATGGCTTAAAGGAGGGAGGAAGGGACCTAAAAGAGTTTGTTTTACACAGAATATGAACTGAGATGCGGCAACAAGGCCACATATATGGTAAATATTTGGTAAATAAGTAATGATCTGAACTATGAATTATGCAAAGCTACTTTTTTAGCATCCGAGAATAAAAATAAACATACATCTTAAGTATCATTTTTAGAGCATGATTCATCACTGCACATTTGGTCCTCTACACGCTAACAAAGCTCAACATCCCATTCATGAAAAAATACAATTATCTGCCTCATTGCTAAAGCCCTGGTGATACATCAGCTGGCTGATATCGACCAATCACAGATAAACTGGTATCTGCTTTTTGTTGACCAATGAAGGTATCATGAAATTAGGGACACGATCACTTATTAGTCTTTTTAAAAGGACACAGCTCAGTCTTCATAATTAAAAAAAGACCAACGAGGGCAGTCTGATGGTACTTATTATTTTCAGAATTTCTATAAAACAAAAAAATTGACTAAAGTAGAAAAACGACGCAGATCAATCCATCATGAATAATAATCATTAGCTGCAGTCCACTAGTTAGGCGTTTGTATCATATTTAATTTAACAGCATTTTCAGCAGAGTGCTTTTACAGGTTTGGTATGACTAAAATGACTTAAAGGGAGCCAATGTTTCCTCCACTGCTGTGTGCATGTGGGAGAAAGAGAAATACCTGGTGTTCTCATGCCTTCATCTGAGTTCAGTTGAAGTGTTTACATATGCGCAAAAAATGCTGACTAATAGCTCTGAGTTGTTAAGAGGGCTGAAAGGGACCAAGTGTGAAAGCATCCTAGATTTTTATAGAACACAATGCAGAAAAACATGCCTGGGATCATATAGAAATGGTGCCTTCACACAACACATGCAACAGAGCATACATCCAAGTGTATTAACAAACAGTTACTTTATGAGTAGTTAATAATCTTCCCCTTTTCAATGCAAACAAGTATTTTTTATTAAAAAATATGCAGTATATAGCTCTATGTGGTATATGCAGTCTATATAACTGTTAACTGCTCTGTACCAGAGGCCTGAGAGTTTGTCCGCGTTTGTCTTTTTCCATACACTGGTATGTATAATAAAAAGGTAACAGAATAATTTTTAATCTGGCAACCACAGCAGGGAAAATAGGATTGTTATTTCTCAAGTGTGAATGTAAAGATATTTGGCTTCTAGATAAACAAGATGTAATGCATGATTCAAGGCCAAACTTTTATGTAAACTAATATACATGAGCCCAAAGTGATGTGCTGTTTCTCGGTAGTGGAACAATTCCATTATAGTCTGTAGTAAAGTCCTGCAATAAAAAGAATGTTGATAGCAACTGTTTTTCTTGCTTCATTTGTTTTGAACAGTGAACGCTCATACCCACCCTTGATTACAGCCACTATCTATTACAATGAAGCCTACACTTAAGTTTAAGTACATGAACTGCAAATTCAAAAGTTCCTGTTTTGGCTGGTAAATCCTCTATCTAGAGACACATAATGTAAAATGCAGATTAGCAGCTGAAAATATTTGCAGCAACGATCTAAACTGTTTACAATAATTAAAAACTAATTTGGAAAAATAATTTATTCATTGCACACTGTTAGAAACTGTTGTTTCTAGTTAGCTAAGAATGAAGTATAAAGTTATTTGGCCAAAGAAGGAAAGTCAGTAATTAATCTGATGATGATGAGATGATAAGAACACCTTCCTGACTTTTTTTTTTTTTTAACGTGTATTTTACTTGTATCTGTGATTACCTATGTATATGGATGTGGTTCACAGTAGTTTAGTGATTCTGCAGCAATCGTGCTAATTGGCAGCATGATTGTGAGGATGACACTGTGCGGAAAGTTGGTAGCCAAGTTTGCTAGTATAGACTGATAAGTTAGCACTCCGTTGACTTGCCAAACACTGACATCTCTGACTCCAAATAACCCCAAATGTGGGGCCACGATCCTACTTTGACACGTGAAAATATGAACACCAGGAGCTCATGGATACGGATATCATCATTATGGATATCTCCACCTTTTAAATACAGCCTATGATTTACAGTAACCAACATATGTGTCCTTTACTATAATGGGCAAAATATAATATTTCTACCAGATTCTATTTTTTTCCGACTAATCTTTCCGGTAACAGACATGTTAATCAATATTTTTACAAATACAATATTTTAACTGTATTTTATTGGATTTTCTTTCTCATCTTTTTCACTTTCCTATGGGAGAGGCACTAAACCATCGTCATCATTGGCTCCACACCACTATAATGTATTATTCAAACTCTGCTCTACGGATTACATTGTATGTATTCTTCATGCCTGAAGTAAGACCAAAGACACAATTTTCTCCTCAATTGGACAATGAAATTGTATTCTTTCAGCTCACACTGTTTTGAGCTAGATGTTTATATATGAGTGTGTGTGGTGGGGCTAATGCGTGCGCGCACCTCTATAGGCTGTGGGTCATTGAGATGGCTGCTCAGGTCCATCAATATCTGAGGCATCCAGTCTGGGACATCATAGGGGCTCGACAGGATGCACGCACTGAGGCCGAGCACTCCAGCATGGCGCCGCACTAAATCTACACACACACACACACACAAAGGGAGAGTTGAAATAGCTCTTCGAATCTCAAGGTTCACATTTCCCCTGGGATAAGAAAGGGTAATAGGGCAAGTATTATTGTGATTGCCTCACTGTGCAATTGTGACGTGCACGGAAATATGTGTGTGTGTACCTGTAGAGGCCAGCTCCCCTCGGGCCTTGGGGAGGGAAGTCTGACTCAGCGTCTGGAGCTGTGTCTGCAGACTGGAGTCCAGAGGGAAGAACTGGCACTGCAGTAAACCACTGAGGGTGGTGCATGCCATGTCCCTCACCTACAATGAGAAGGAGAAAAGCGGGACAGGAAGGAGAGAAAGAGGGAGGAAAAAACAGGTCCTTGAAGATCAGAACTGACAAATAAAGAGTGCTGTGGAGAACACGAGGCATTTTTAGAGGCAAGGAATGCATGTGCAATTTATTAAGGGAGGCGAGCCCAAGGAGATCGGTGAACAGCAAGGTACACGGGACAGATATAAGCAAAGGAAGGGGAGGAGGAGGAGGAGGGATAGATGCTGAGCTGAGCTGATGTAAAATTCAGTTGCAGAACATCACTGCCTTCCTGCATCACTTTGCATAAATTATGAATAAGCTCTGAGTGATGGTTGAGGCACTGTAACAGACAGTGATACGAGGACAAAGCATTAATCAACTCTACACTCACACAGTTAACAAAATATTAAGAGAAGGACCTGTGTTGGTAATTTAGACAATTCAATTGGAGTGCAGGGGTTATTGATTTTCACCTGTGCTGTACATCCAGATCAATAAACGTAGACAGTTTAAAGGGTTTAAAAGCAAGACAAGTGGGACATTGATTGCTCAAAAGCTGACATTACTCAATATTTCAAGAGACTTCTGTTCTCCGAGAACCAGTTGTAAAGCTTTTTTTTATTCGATTCAATAAATAAACATTAGTAAGTAATTTAGAGGATTTAAAGTCAAGACAAATAAACAATTATTTTGGGTTTAGCTTGAATCTTATTTTTAGATCGTCCAAGCTGCCACAGACAAAGAGATTTCAGGCAGCCACAGTACTCAATCAACATCCCTGTAACTACAGTGAGCACTGAGACAGACTGTTATTTTTAAGCAATAACTGTGAATGGAAAAGATGGATTAAGGTTTAGGTTAGAAAAGCAGCCCTTTATTATCTCCTGACAGAGATCCCAGGGGCTGTGTTAAACCAGCGCTTGTGAATACGTTACCTCAAGCTGCTCATCTAGCAGCAGCTGCATCACCAGTTTTCGAATGCGGAGAACCTCAGCGGGCACACTGAGCAGAGTAAACAAATTGTAGAAAACCATGATCTGGAGGTAGGTCAGCACTGAGAAGCGTGCATGCCATGACCTGCTGCCTGCCATCTAAGGAGAGAGGAGAGAAAGAAGGGATGAGATAATGAGAGACAAGTTGGAGTTTGTACTGATGCCCGAAAGGCCCTGAAGGTGATATATTGCTCATAAAAGATATATAAACTCGAGTACACAACATCTATATGTAATACTTTCTCTTTTCATGCAATTAAAATCTTTCAAGAAGCATCTGGATGACTCTGTGAGGCTGTGCCTGCGCAATATAAGTATGCCAACATATTCATAATCGCACATCTATTTCACTAAGTATAAATATACACAGAATGTGTATAAATAAGGGTATACCGTATACACCTACCATATTCTATACCAGATTCTACACCACTTTGGTTACACTGTCTACATTTTAATGCAAAATAAAAACACAGATTGCAACAGAAGAAAGACATTTTGGAATCTGGTGCTGGCCATACCAGCAAAGACCTAATAAACAAACAAACGGGCTAATATATATCATATTTATGTTGTTTCCTGATGCTTCTCAGCTGGGGTTTACAAGATTTCACAAATATCTACTCGTTATCATCCAAATCAATGGTTATCATAATAAATATGTAAACAGGCATTCTTATCATGACTCTTGACCATCTGTATCCATAAACTAAAATATAACTTAATGAGGAAAAATTTTCATCCATCTGTCCATCCATCTGGGTTCAGGTTACCTGAGACAGCCACACCTCCCTCCCCGTAGCCACCTGATCCAGGTCTTCTGGGGGATACCAATTAATTCCTAGTAACCAGTAAAGTGACATAATGTCCTCAAGGCATCCTTGTTCTGCCTCCTGTCGGTGAGGCATATCCAGAACACTGACTCCTTTCGATGTGGAGGAGTTGTGGCTCTACTCCAAGTACCTTCTAAATGACCAAGGCCATCATCCTATCACTAAGGCTAAGGCTAGCCTCCCCTTTAAGGAAGCTCATTTCAGCTGCTTTTATCAGTGATGGATGTGCAGCCAAACATGAAGCAGCTAAGAAAAAAGGTTTAAAGCCTCATCTCAGGGCTAGTTTACCGTGCTGAGCTTTTTGTTTTACAAATCAGATTTGAGAGTTGTCAGCATGTACAAATAAATACTCCAGAGGGGTAGCCAAGATGGTAAGACATGCTTCAGTAAACTATGTAGGAGTGAATGGCATTAATATCGAATAAATTATTTCATTTATTAAAGGTAAATAAACCTTTTTCATGGCACTGTAGGCAGAACAGTACTTTTCTCAGTGTAGTGTATGTGCTTATAAACCTTAATAAATTAAAGCTCAGACCTGATGATGACTGCATGAAAAGTCAGTATTAGGGTTAGGTTACAAAACCTGCTACAATCGATTCTGAAAGTCTGTATCAAATTTCTGCTGCCTACAAATTACCATAAACAGTTGTTGATCTGCAACTTTTCATTGTTTGACACTGTTGATTACTGTATTTTAAAACTTAGACTCTTCCAGTCAGGACTCTCTGGGAGAGCAGTGGCATGGTTCTCAAACTACCTCAGTAACAGGACTCAGTGCATTAAATCTGACGGTCTATGTTCTGACTTTGTTACAGTGCACAACGGAGTGCCACAGTATTAGGTCCCCTTCTATTTATCATTTACGTAAACAATCTTAGTCTACATGTGCCAGATGCAAACTTGCACTTCTATGCTGATGATACAGTTATTTACAGCTGTGGTTCAACTCTTGTCCAAGCCATTGACTCCTTGCAGAAAGCCTTTTCTGCTGTCCAGCATTCATTACTTCAGCTTAAACTTTTTCTCAACGCAGACAAAACAAAGCTCATGTTGTTTTCTAAATCAAGGAGACGAGCCCAAACAATCCCATCAGTAACCACTCTTGAAGGTAATAAAATAGAGTTGGTTCACACCTATAAATATCTGGGAATCTTAATTGATGACTCGCTTACCTTCAAACCACATGTAGAGAATCTTGTGAAAAACCTGAAGTTAAAACTGAGATTTTATTTTCAAAATAAGTTGTGTTTCTCTTTTAATACAAAGAAGCGGCTTGTTGCTGCAACATTCTTGCCTGTGCTGGATTATGGTGATATTCTACAGTATATATGAATGCTTCTGCTCAATGTCTTCGAATGGTTGATTCTGTGTATCATGCTTCTCTGAGGTTCATCACTAACTGTAAATTTCAGACTCACCACTGTGAGTTATACTCTCAGGTAGGATGGCCTGCTTTGGTAAGTCGGAGGAACTCTCATTTATACAGTTTTATATTTAAGGCAATACTTGGGTTGCTGCCTTCTTATATATGTTCCCTGCTTGTAATGAAACATGCTGGTCGGTATTCTCTTCGTCTGCATGGTTACTTATTGCTTTCTGTTCCATTTGCCCGAACTGAACTTGGTAAAAGAGCTTTTGTCCATTTAGCACCCTTGGCCTGGAACAAACTGCAGAAGGAATGGAAAATGACTGAATTCATTTCATTAAGTGCTTTTAAATCTAAACTACGAATCCTTGAGGCCAAGTCCATAACATGTAACTGTTTCAATTAGATTGATTGTCATTTTAACTGACTTTTTTATTTTTATTTGAATTTTATTGAATTTTATTTTTTATTTTATTCGTATTCTTTCACTTATTGTTGCATGTGTGTTGTTGCTGCCTGTGTTTGAGTAATTTCTGTAACTGTGAGACATCTGCTGCTGCCTATCTTGGCCAGGTCTCCCTCGAAAAAGAGGTTTTCAATCTCAATGGGATCTTCCTGGTTAAATAAAGGTTAATAAATAAATAAAATTGTGCACAGCACCAGATCCACATGATAACCTTTTGGTGTTCGATCAAAAATAAAACAAAGCAATAAAGTAAGGATTTCCCACCAAATGAAACTATTCCTTTAAAAAACTGTTTACACCCAGGACTTCCCAGAACATAAAAGATTTATGTTTAGGTGAAGGTGAAACTAAAAAAATGTTGCAATGCTTCCTCATCCCTTTGATGTGAAGGTAGTTTTAGAACCGCTATTTCACAACAGGGGTACCACTCACATAAAAACTCACCGCAGAAAATCTGCGAGCTAATTAAAATAGCATAGGTTGTTTTTAGTCTAACACAATACCTTGGGAGATTAGGCTTGGAACATTGACAGCAGGCAGGTGAGGCAGTTGTGAGTGTGTGCTTTTGCGAGTATTTCTGGATTTGTGTGTACATATTACCTCTTCCAGTGCAGCCAAAACCAGAGGGATGTGCTCAGGATACAGCAGGCCCTGAGACATGAGAGAGAGACACGTGCGTGCATCCTGCTTCATCTCATCATAGCTCTCATCAATCTCCACCGGGGCAATCTGCAGGGGGAGAGAGAAAACACAGAGAGAGAGAGGGAGAGAGGTAGAAAGACAAGGAGCAACGCACCATTTTGAGTAAATGAAGAGAGAAATTGAGTTTAATGGGCAAGTAAGATTGAGTGGGTAATAATGCTGTGCTAGAACCTGTGTGTGTGTGCGTGTTTGTTCTTACCTTGAAGAGTAGAGGCAGGAGCTGTAGCTGCTGTTGAACAGGAGTGGTAAAGGTTCGCCCTGCACTCGTCATCAGCCATTTTAAGACTGCAAATAGCACATATATACACACATAAACACACAAGGAGAGTTTGAATTGCTGGCAAATGATAAAAAACCCCCACAGAACTGGAGCTGCGTGGCTCTGGTAATAAAACACAATCTATCATTATTTAGTATCTAATGACTTGTATAATTCCACAGCCAGATATTTGTCTGTATAATGGAGATTACAGTAATAACAGAAACCGAAAGAGCAGCAATGCACAAATACTGAGGCAAAAAAATGAGATCTAAATTCAGTCTGTGGCAAGCTACAAAAAAAAAAAACGAAGCAGGCGTGACTACTGTAATACAATAAAATCTGCAAAAATAGTTACAAAATCTTTAAGTTCAAATAACATTCTATCCTCAATCGCTAGGTAATTTTTATATGTAGAGGTTTGCATATGTGTCTCTCTATCTTTCACTGGAAAAACATTCTGCATAGGTATTAGTTTAAAGTATTTAACATTATAAAACTTTGCCAGTGGTGCCTATCCTCTTTCATCTAATGTAATCTATATAATGGTCTCAAGAATCATTTAATCACAAAAACCTCTCATGTTCAAAAGCATGTATTTTACCTCATTATAACTGAATGTGAATTACTATTTAGGGTTAGACAGTTGAGCTGACTGTGACTGTTAACTTTTTTCTATTTAAATGATTAATCTGCTACTTGAAGGTATTACTCCCTTAACATGTGATTTTCAGTAAATTAGAAAATTCATACACAATAATATAAATAATTGACCTTTGACCTCTGTGTTCATGTCGTCTGCCCACCTGCCTGCTCATTTTTATCTTTATGTTGAAATACCACTTTCATTTTTTAATCAGTAATTCTATTAGTGGTTTTAACTATTTTGATTATTAATTCACAACAATTAAACTGCTACTTTTAAGGTTTTCATACTTTCCTTAGATCGTTTCACGTATTTCTATTTCAGCTAGCTATTTACATTTTTATTAGTAACACCTTATATATGTTTTTAATCAATGCTGGTAACAATTGCAACTCTTTATCTGTTTTGTCTGGATAATACATTACTCAGCCATACAATTAACTAATAAATTCAATTGCTCACCTACATCACTTCAAATTTTGAATTTTTATTCTTTTCATTTCAGCAAGCTACTATCTTTGTAATCAAATTGTAGTTCATATTTATGTAGGTTGTGCCAACACAACACAGCTAGACTCAAAAATGGCAAATTCATACTTCTGACTCTTTGCTGCATTGTCTTTCCACTATAAATGTTATGCAGGAACACTCCTTCATCGAAAAGACAATTTGCTTCTGAATGCTTGAAATTTCATTTTGCCTGAATACAATTGGTTAAATTAGACTAGCCTCTATGACGAAAGCAAAATCAATATGAAATGTAGTTTAAATGACTTCCTCATGTGACCTGGACAAATTACATATTATACTAAAGAGACCTATCCAAATATTGAGTTGGACTCCTTTCCATAATTCCTTTTTGACATGCTTGAACACACACGGGCGAAATTTCCTATCGATCTACACCTCACTACCGTTTAAAATAAATTTGAAAGGTGAGATCAATGAAGAATCACAGCTTTTAATTTGGTCCATCTAGTTTTAGTATGACTGTCTATTTCACCAAGAGAACAAGCTTATATAGCAAGAGAGAGAGAGAGAGAGAGAGAGAGAGAGAGAGAGAGAGAGAGAGAGAGAGAGAGAGAGAGAGACATGCAGCCACTGTCTGTCCCTGGCCTTCCTGCCTAAAAGACACACAGTTTACTTCTTTTCATCCACATTCTGACCCGTCTTGAGTAGTTTGACAGCCTGGGTGCGCTCATCTGTCTCCTGGGTGTTCTCCTCGTGTACGTGGTTGTGGATCTCCGGCTCCGCTGTGAGGGGCTTGAGTCGCTCTAGGACCCGTGTGATGAATTCTGCCACATGGGGGGAGGTAGTGGGCCGGGTGTGGGGCAGAGCCACGTCTATCATGAAGATATAGGTCAGGACACTGGAGAGAAAAGAGCACAAAAAGGGTAAGGGAGCAGAAAGGGGAGAGATGAGAGGGAAATACAGTACGGGAGCAGATGAGACAGAGTTAGAGATAAATAACGAGCCTCTAATTTGAACAACCCAAACAGTACACACAAGCTAATGAGATTAACTCATTTAGACACAATTATGTAATGCAGAATAAGTTCTTCACCTGCCAATGCGCTCCCTGACATTTTTATACACCTGGGTGAGTTTGGGCTCCAGGTAGGCTAGCAGCCTGTGCAGCAGTTCAGAAACTCTCCACTGCTGCTGAGCCAGACCTCCCTGAAGCACATACAGCAAACTGACAGAGACAAAGAGAGGGGGCAGATGGAAGAATGGGGGGTCGTTGTGTTATTGCGGGCATGTCTGCTCAGCATACGTCAGCTCAGGTTACTACTGCAGCCTGAAATCAGAAACCTCTTAAATACTGCAAATACTTTGTATGCAGTTATCATGCACACACATACATTACCTGGCATCTCTGAATGAGCTGCCCTCTCCGCTGAGGGGGCTCTCCATCAGCAACTCAAACAGCCAGTGGAGTTTCCTGGGTTCTCTTCCCTCCTGTTGGACAGCATTCAATACGAACAAAAATAATTTTCATTGGCTTTTTATTGTTTTGTTTTTGCATAGTCATAATAAAAAAACTGGATAGCTCAGGTATAGCCTTATGCCCTCATTGTTCCAAACAGCACGTTTTATGCTCCAATAAGAAAAGGCAAGAACAGGTTATGGTAAGCAAAGCCGTTCTGTTTAATTCAAAGGAATGTGTAATGAATAACACAGTCAATAATGCAGCTAAATGGACTGTCATTTATACAAATACCTAATCAGCCAATCCAGTGCATTTAGGCATGTAGACATGATCAAGGTGACCTAGAGAGCAATTTGATCAGAATGGGGGAGAAAGCTGATTCAACCATCTCTAGGGTTTACAGAGAATGGTCTGAAAAAGAGAAAATATCCAGTGAGCAGCAGCTTCTGGGAAAAAATGCTTTGTTGATGTCACAGGAGAACGGGCAGACTGCATTTCTTTCTACACTCTGGGCCCCTTAGTACCAGCTAAGCATCGCTTAAATACCGCAGCCTATCTGAGTACAGTCCTCTGCCTGGTGAGTATAAATGCTTAATAAACACAGATTTAGCAGACCTAATATCTAATATCTCAACTTGGTTTTACTTGTTAGGGTAGCATACTCGCATTAACACTAAACATAGTCAATCAGTTGTTTTCACATACAATGCATACAATAGTACAAATGTGAGCCAGCACTGCACTACCATAAAGGAACAATAATAGAATAGCAAGGAAGAGTTTGTGCTTTAAAGGGTGTCGTCAAGGCAAATCTGACAATTTTCACATGCTCTGTAGATTTTTAAAATATCAGCTTCTGAACATCTTATTTAGCAATTAAACAAAAAAATGTTTGTTTTTTTTTGTTTAACAGTTATCTTCACTATAGTGGATTTGTATGCATGTGAGCAACTCACACAAGCAGTAGCGATGCAGGTTCCCCAGTCTGTGTAGGTTTCCACTGTGATGTTGGTTAATGCCGTCTTGATCAAAGGGCACAAAAGCTGCCATAACTTTTCCACCTGAGGCACACGCACACACATACACAATAATGGAAGTTTTTATTAATATTGACTCTTCTTATCAAAAAGTGGTGCAGTGTGTACGTTTCTCACTGTGTGTGTGTGTGTGTGTGTGTGTGTGTGTGTGTGTGTGTGTGTGTGTGTGTGTGTGTGTCCAGTACCTTGCCGAAGCTCCAGTGTTTACTGCCTCTGATTAACCCTGCAGTAATCTCACACACACAGCGCTGGGAGCTCTCATGGGGGTCACTGGCAAGCTGCTCCAGGTGAGGCCGTAGTAATGGCAGGAATGCGTCACCATAGTTACGAAAGAGCCCCTGCCAATCAAGCATGAACATGTGAGTTTGTGTGTGTGTATTTTTACCAGGAAAAAAGGGAGAAAAAAGGAAAGCAGGGTTTTGTTTGACGCAAGTAAACCGCTGCATGATGGAGAAAAATGAATCACAAAAGTTGATGATAGAAAATGCAGCACTGTGGAGTTCGATTCAGCCTTGGCTAGTGTCATTATGCTGCGTCACTACTTTGTATAAGGTCTGTCAGATCGATTGAGGATGACAACTGCACCTTGAAGAGGAGAAAACGTCGAGGGTTGAAGCTGTCCTTTCCTTTCCGATCCTCCAGAGAGAGAAACTCGATCAGCTGATCAATAAATTCTGGGTCCGAGAAGTATTCAAAGATGATCTTTTCACCCTGTGTGACACACAAACACAGCCAAAATGTAATAATAGGTATAGAGAGGCTTCGCTGAATGATTCTGTGTGTGGCCCTGTATGAGCACGCACCTCACTCATCTCCTCGTATGGCAGGTCATCTTTTGGCTTTTCCGAAGATGCATAGATCATCATTTCTCTGAAAGGAGCAGGAGACAAAGAAGAGGCTGCGATGATTTATAGATAACAACACAAAGGAAAAATCTGGATAGACACATACTGTCTTCAAACAAGCAGCAAGGATAAATGAATGATTATAAAGTCAGTAGTCAGCAAAGCGTCTGAATACCAAGACAGAAGACAGGCACCCAGCGCTATACTTATACATCAATTCTTCTATCTAGGCCAGACAGTAAGTCGTTCCGTCAGCCTTATCTGGGACAGGCCGTGACAGAAGGCGAGTTCAACACCCTGCTAGTTATCCATCCACTCAGAGCCGCGTCATCCGGCACTTAGCCATACACGCATAAACGTGGTCACAACGCCACAAAGCCAAGCATCAAATCAACCACGCAGTTAAGTCAATCAGCTACTTAGCTCCTTGCAAGCAAGCAGTTAATCAGCCTTTCAGTTTCTACATCCAACGCCTCATCTCTCAGTCAGGGTCTTCACCTCGGCCACGAGTAGTATCCCCAGTGTGTCTTCTCCACAAAACACTGAGAGTCCCACTTTTCCTGAGTCAGAGGTAGGTTGTTGCTGTCGTACTGCAGCCAGCGATTTCCCTCCCGATCCCCCACGCACAGCCCATCAGTTTCCTCGATCCCACCTACAAATACAAAGCAATAACAGAAAGCACCCTTTACACTCATACACAAGAGTGCTATTAGTCTTATTTGTGGGGGAATGTGTGTTTGCGGTGGAAAGCTCTTGTGGTTTATAGCAATTTTTAAAGCAAATTTAGATGTTATTGTTTCAAAGTGGTTGATTTCAACTGATTATAACTATTATCTTATTAAAGTTCGAAACTAAAAATCCTGCTTTAGAAATAAACATGAAAGCTGAATAATGTAGTTGGTGGTTGATTGTGTGCATTTGAACATAAACTCACTGATATCTGATGGCTTTACGGCCACTTTCTTACTCAGTCGTTTCAGCTGCTTCAGGATACCAGCCATTGCCGAGATTGCAACCTAACAGGTGGGAAATATTATCCAAAACAAGAGTGAAACAAGTTTATCATCGTAAGTGTTGCCACAAACTGTAGTGACCCTACTTGACCTCTACAGGGAGACAGTTTTAGCCACAGTCACAGGGGATCCTTTAGGGCCAGTAAAAGTGCTGTGGGTATTAAAAAATGCTGACACTACCGGCAGTCGTTTGATAGCGAACTGGAGAACAGCCTGGTCTCAGTGTTGTAGCTAATCTTTGAATTGCTTCTGCTTTTTATGATAGTTTTTGTGTCTTAGCTCCATTAAATTGCACTTTTTGCACAAGTCTCTTTTTGCTTAGCTCACACTCTTTTCTTTTGTCTGCGCTGTTCAGTTATGCTTTGGAGAGGTATGACATTTTGCTCAATCACACACCTGAATACAAACAAATAACTGTAAAAGTGAAACTCTAGCTGTGTTTTCAATAAATTCTACACTTTGCATGAGCCGCTTTTACCGAGAAAAAAATAAATAAATAAAAAGAAATGGTTGTTGAATGTGCAGATGACTAGACTGCAGTGCAAAAATATATATAATCATAAGATCATTCATTACCTCTTTTTGCAGTCATTGTAACATTTTTAAATTTTCTCTTTTTTCATTATTAAAAAGGAAGAAGTATTTTGTCTATATTTTGGGTAAGTAGCAGTAACTGCAAACTGTGTTGCAAGTTGTGATTTGAAAGCACAACAGATTCTAACTGGATTTCAGTGACACTTGCAGGTATGTTTACATGCTGTTTAATGGTCTGCAGCTGAGCAATTAATTATGTATCCTGCAAATTGATGTGAGCACAGCGCTTTTACACAGCAAGTGTTCGGTTATCCAACAAGCTAATGAGCAGGACAAGAGAAGTTAAATAAAAAAGGGGATTTTAGCCAGAGCGCTAATGTGCGTTTTTCAAAACCTGCAGCTCTCACGTTGTGTAGCAACTGCTGTCTGGCTCAGTGTGACCACCTTCTGTGCTCGTGATCCTCTGCTGATCTCACAGCCTTATAAAGATCTAGCATTTTATCCCATTATATGTGTATTTGTCAGTATTGATGAGCAAATTGATTCTTGACTCATGCCCAAAAACACAGTGTCTGGTCTAGGATTAAATCTGATTCCTCTTGTTTTTGTGTAGTTGCTTTTAGTCTTTGTGGCACTAATTTGCAAGCTGCTAAGAGAGGAACAAAGAACAAGAGATATTTTTCACTTATTCAGATTTCAGTGATAATATAATAAAAAAACAATTCAATTTTAAGTATTGTGCAGTTTATGCTGTGAAAATGGAAATGGAAAACCTTGACCGTGAGTTTGGGTGAACAGCCACATCTATTTCCAAATCATCACACACGGTGTTCCACAGGGTTCTGTTCCGGATCCTGTTTCACTTGTATTCCATTTTCTCTCTTTATGTCAGCTTTTGTGATCATTTACTCACATCACTTATCAATGTTATGCCAGTAATATTCAGCTTTACATCACTTTTAAACCTGTTTTTTTTTATTATTATTTATCTTTAAAAAATCTTTGAACTGTTAAAAAAAATCATGAATGTTAGATTATTTACTCCATCTGAATGAAAATAAAAATATAGAGATCATTATTTATGCCCCAGACAGCCTGGTTCCCCGGGTTATTGGAAATCCAGGATTGCTACGTTAAAGTACACATAAGCAACCCGGGGGCAAGTTCTGATAAAGAACTGGTTAAGGGTCTGGTTCGTTTTTGTTTTCATCAATTAAGAAATATCAGTAAACCTCCCCGTATTATATCTAAATGTATATCTAACTCATACTTTTGTTTTATCTCGTTTGAACCACTGCGACTCAGTCTTCGTCTCCCTCAGTAAAACCTCCTTGGGTCTACAGCTTGCACAAAAACGATGCTGCAACAGATCCTTCAAGTGCTCTCACAACACACCTCTGCTGACCCCACGGCTCCCCATTAGATTCAGAATTCAATTCAAAATTCAGTTTTCCACCTTTAGGACCTTGCATGGTGACGTGCCCTCCAACATAACTGAACTTTTGTAGCCATATGTCACCAGCAGGACTCTCAGGTCTTATGATCAGGCCTTGTTATCCTTGTTATCCTCAAATCTAGACTAAAACCTAAAGGAGACAGAGCCTTTGCAATTGTAGCCCCCTTCTTTGGAACACTGACTTCCTTTCTATCATCTATAAACTGAGCAGATGTCAAAAAACACCTTAAGCTTAATTTTTTTAAAAGTAGCAATCAGGTGGCATTTCATTTTATTTTATTTTATATTTGTTTGTATGTGATTTGTGAAAGGCACTATATAAATAAATTTACTTCCAAGCTTACTAAAATCTGCCTAATATGCCTTGCAATGGTAGGAGCTCACTGGTTCTTCAGTCATATGAGCTAAAATTACTATTAATTCAACCATAATGACTCTGATAATGATCTGGGTTTTCATTATAGTTCAGCTTTACTATAAAATGCTCGGATTCCCTGCTATCTGACCCTGGCTTGTCTGGAACATACAGTGTACTGGAAACTTCACATGAACCAAAGCTCATACAGATATACACATACACACAGACCTTGCGTATGCTGATGGAATCATTCACGAGGCTCTGTGTGAAGTAGAGGACAGCGTCAGGGGGAAGTGGGTGATCTTCCCTCAACAAGAGAGATAGCCAGTCTGTGGCCATGTGCTCAAACTTCCAGGGTCTGAATCACAGGCATATATAAAAAAATAAAGAGTTGGTAATAATAGAAATGCAGTTCTATGTCTCAGCTCTATTTTCTACTGCCAAGCATTACAAGCAGCACAAGCAGACAGCGTCACATCCTGGCTTCTTTCCATTGGCTCTACATTTTCAAATTGATTTTAAGATTCTACTAATCACTTTTAAAGCTTGTCTGGGCCTGGCCCCAAGCTCCCTAGCAGAAATGTTGACTCCGTATAAGCCAGTCTGCAGCTTTAGATCCTCAGGTGGTTCCCTTAGGGCTACTCCAAACTCAAAGCTTAAATCTAAAGGTGCTTGTGCTTTTACCAGCAGGTCCCCTCAACTCTGGTCCCCTCAACTCTGGATGACCTACAGTACTATGTAGCTTACTCATGCTGTTTTCACACAGAATCTTTGGACAGTTTTCTGGAGACTTGGTTTGGATATTTTCCAGGTTTCACATGTAGCACACAGAAGGAAATAGTCGGTTTCAAACATGTTTGCACTACTGGAAATACTTCCTTGGTTTAGGCAAGAGAGATGGCTCGATAAAGCTTGCAGGAGGTAGCACACATGACATTCAATGTATTTTTTATGGCGGAATTCAACATCACTTAGACTTTGTACTAGGGACTTGGCAGGTCAAAGACGGATCAATGTCAAATCCGACTGTATTGGATATTTGGCTCTTTGTGCACCTCTGTAGCGTAAACAGAAATGGAAGTTTATGTGTGAAAACAGCTTTAGTGTATTCTAACATCTCAAAACACATAAACAGTTGGAGAGAAAACCTACAAGTCTCTGTCTTCAAGGCAGTCCAAGAGGTCATTGACTAACTTTTCATATTTCCTGTACAAAATAAAAACAGGTGTTGGTTAGTAGTACCACCCCCGGCTACTAAACTACCAAAATTTTATATATTACAAACCTAATAATATATTATAGGAATATTCGGGTTTTGCAGACACATGACCACTAATCACGTAATGTTAACTTGTCTGCCATTTTCAAAATGTGACAATCATGGTGCCAACATCAATCAAGTGATCAACTGCATTAGGGCCCAGTCACACAGACTTAGAGCCTGGAACCACTGGTGTAGAGGGGGAAAGTATTCCCAGACTGGCTATGGCGCTGAGGCACAAACCCTCTGCATTTCCAGTTTGCTTCATATATTTTCAAGTAATTAGCAAGTATTTGCAGAAAAATTTACCCCCCCCCCCCCCCCCCAAAAAAAAAAAAAAACAAAAAAAAAAACTACAGGTAAATGTGGCAACCCACCAGCAAACCAAACCATTTCTCCCAGCAACCTCCACAAGCCACTGCCAACCTGTTAGGGAATACACATTTTGGCCTAGCAGCCAGTGGTGGCTGTGTCATGTTCAATATGACAAAAATATAGAATCTTCATGGGATATCATGCGAAAAACTTCAAAAAGACTTTCAATGAACAAGAGAAATCTACTTGTTATCCCTACCGTGCAGCAACCACATTTCTAATTCGCTGACGCTGAAGCCCTTCTTTTATCTCCTCTTTGGATGGTGCTTCTAAACAAGGTGTGGGATTTTTCGATTGTGCAATCTGAATGGCTACTTCTACACATCCCTCAGACACCTAGAGGTAGAAGTGGGCAAAGGGGAGCAGCACACAGTTACAAAAAGTATCAGGTGATGGTAGCATTTTGATGGTTAATGATCACTTTGCTCACAGTGAAGTTGACTCCGATAGTGTCATGCTGGCGAAGGATCCTGTCAGTGATGTCATCAAGCAGACGACCGATTGAGGGTTTTTCCAGGCTCATTGTGGGTGATAAGCCGCAGCGGACCAGAGCGGGCCACACCTGCCCAACCCATTCCCAGTCCCTTGCACTGGCCATAGGAATACCACTGTACATACCCAGAAGGCAGTACAGAGCACCCTGTGAAAAAATGCACATGTGTACAAACATTAAAAGAGATACTAGGTGTATCTTTGCAGCTTCAAAAATTTGCAAATGATGGTCATGTTTTTTAAATATTTAGAACATTCTTGTGATATTATGTAATGATACTATAAGTTATGATGATGATAGCTGTAAGTGTGCACTTTTGCAATGTGCTTAAGAAGCTAAACATGTTAAATCTAATATTTACGTGTTTACATTGGGCTCCGCAAGTGCTGAGTGATTTTGTGGTTCTTCACAGTTCTGGGTTCAAGGCGTCTCTATGTAAATCTTTATTTGGTTAAACAGTTATTCTCTGTATGGGTTATTAACATGTGGAATTATTACTATTAATTTTATTGTGTTTTAAAGGCACTAGAAACCAGCATCACAAACTACCTCAGCCAAAAAATGCTGCTGTGTGTCACCTGCTTCATGTAACATAGTTACCCCATATTTATTGAAACTAAATTATATTCGTTAATCTTTTAGATAATTGACAAAAAGTTCATTCTTATCATCTGGATGTAGTGGGAGAAACATCTGAGACTGCTGACTGCAGGTTTCCCCAGTAATATAAACAGTGCATCTCCACAATGACTGAAACTAGCACCACTGACAAATAATGGGCCGTGAGGTCCGTTTCTTGATCATTAATATGCAAATTGTCATGACCATTGATCAACAACCACTGATTAATGACCATTGATGTGGACAAGTGGGTGAAAAATTTGTCTGACAGACAACTCACCCAAGCAGAGAAAAACATCCTTGCAAAACGGTTGAACTTTGCTGTGGCACTGTGACAAATCCCACTGATGGATCTGATCACAGCCACAGAAACAGCAATTCGAAACAACAACATTGCAGACGTGGAAGCAGAGCAACCAGGGGCACTGTTCAATCCTCGAACAGTGTCTTTAAATTGTTTTTGTTTTGTTTTTTTTCCTTATATATGCAATTTTGACAGAATTTCAGGTCAAGCATCTTGCTTAAAACCACATATTCTGTCAAATACTATAAACAATATGATTATGTTGCTAGTACAGTTATTTTTGCCCAATTACACAAATGAATGGGAAACAATAGAATGAAACAGCAACGTAAACCATTTTCACACATGAATATATCAGGATAAGGCTGCATTTGTCCTTTGTGACATTACTAGAATTACTCATACATGTGGTGAAAGTGTGGAAAAAGTGCGCAGGATGACATATGGTAGCTGTGAATCATCCAGCGTATTGTACAACAGTGAAATCTGTCACAGGTTTTGTATGAGGGAGCTTGCAGGATAAAGACCGGCTAATCTGTGATCTGACAGTGTCAAATTTTTATCTTCATACGCACCCCTGTTGGGTAAGTTCAAGAAAAGTTCAGGGCTGCAGTGAATGTGTGAAAATGGTTTAAATCACATTTTTTTGCTTAGAATACCAGGCTTACACAGGCCAGTGCTGTAATACAGAAACTGCAAAGCTTCTCCCGTGTATACAAACCACAGCTGGTGATAATAGTGACTTTTTGTCTAGGAGTTGTTCGCATTGCCATTGCTATTTTCTAAGTACATTGCACAGAGGACCCACTGTTTCATTAAAAAAATGGCTGTATAAGGTTAATAATGACTCCTATACTGAAACATTTTCTTTTTGAGATATAAGAAGATATCAGAAAGAAAGAGGCAACGATGTAGGATGGGTCAAGGCCTACTTGCCAAAAAGGAAGCAGTAAAGCTTCCAAAGCAGTGACCAGTGCAGGACAATGAGGCCACCTACTGAGGACAAAATTTAGCACTACAGATGACATTTCAGCACCACGGAGAGTGACCAGTATGACAAACAAGTGATGCATTCCTATGTGTTTGCATGCACAGTACCTTAAACTGCTGCTGCGTGACACCAGTGTGTTGTGGCGACAACAGTTGTAGGATTCGGGGAATGAGGTCTCTGTAAGAGAAACTATAGGTTCCCAAGGCAGCCATAAGCACATTCTGTGCCCTGCTGCGTACCTGCAAGGACGAACACGCACACATAGTTTTACAGATGCACATGCATGCATTCTCACACTTTTTCGCTTATATCAAAAGTGCCATCATGAATATAGAAGTCAGCAGATCAGTTCTTCATTAACTATTTAATTAACTCTGTCAAGTTACGTGATTTGTTTTGTTTATTTGTGGTTAGCAGGCCTGCACAAGCAGTTACAGACAGACACATTTTGGAGGTGATCCAAAACTGAATTGGGACGATTTGGAAGATTTTGTCATCATTGTTAGATGGGACATTTTAATATTAACAAATATTAAAATATAATATAAAAAAAAATCACACACTAGTCCAGATCCAGAGACTCAGTTCTTGCATGGTGTATAAGGAAGGACGTATGATGTTATTGTTACATGATTTTTTTAATGTGTGTTTTACTTTATTATTTTTTTACCTGGCTATACGTGCTGGTAGAAAGCAGCAGCAGATCACAGAGCAGATCCTGATGAACCACTTTATATTCACTCCCCTCCACAACCATCTTTCTCATCTATTCACACAAAAATACAATCTTCATTTAAATTCTAGATTGCATGTCAATTATGACTTTTTTTGACATCAGACTTTCAGTGGTTAAGTAAAAAAATATGATAATATACTGAAATATCTATTAAAAAAATGTGAAGAAAATAGTGTTCTCAGTCAAATTATTACTGTGTTGTTTTGGTGAATCATGAGTGGAAAGTTATGTTTACACCGGTAATGTGTACCCTTTCAAAAACCCACCAATATTTTTTTCATGACCAGGCAGTGTTTTTATTAAACAAACCTCATGCTGGAGCAAAATCCGGTCAATGAGTAGAGCTCTAATGTGCTGCTTCTTCCCGAGAAGCTGCAAAAGTAAAAAAGCAAAGTATTGAAATCACCTTGTAAATGACTCATTGAAACAAACAACCAGTAAGTTTGTGTACTTTTCCAACTCACCCTGTTTTCCATGGACTTCTTGACGAGAGTGAAGCTTTTCCAGCGTGAGTCAAACTCCTTCTTCTGAGTGCCTCGGAAAAACATGAGGTCACTGATGATCTGCAGTCAGGCAGACAGACAAAGGGTGCTGTGAGACCTTTGCAGGCCTGCTGCAGGATAAACTAACAACATTTCATATAAAGAATAAAAAGAGAAGGATACCTTAATAATGACAAACAGTGACTTTGTATCATCCTCTGAGTGCTCTAAGATGTGATCTGGATTAAGAGAAGTGGATACAGGTAAATTATGCAAAGACATTTCAACTGGATTGTGGTGAAGTTAAAATCTTCACTCACGTAGCAGCAGTCTCATGGTTTGGCAGATGGACTCTCGGTAGTTCTCCCGTGAAGCATCTGGAGGGGGAGGGATAGAAGAAATACAGAAGCCCCGTATGGGCACAGAATACAGGATGAGTGGCCGCATTGCCAACAGAAACTAATGGGAGATTGAGTGTTTGTAAATATGTGTTATGTGGCTGTTTTCATACCGTAGTCAACACCTATATACAGCTTGACCTCCCCAAGATTCACCATGGAAGAAACTCTGACAAGAAGCAAAGTGTAAGGAGCAAAACGTGACAAGATTGCATGATGTTTTTGTTTCATATATACATATATATATGTGTGTGTGTGCGCATGTGTGTGTGTGTGTGTGTGTGTGCGTGTGTAGGGGGTGTGTGTCCATGTGTGTATGCAGGTATAGGGCTCACAGGTCGGATGCGTGTGGTCCATCCAGTGGGGGAAGCAGATTTCCAGCTCCAAGAAGGCAGTGCTGCACAATAGCGAGACTCTGCAACAACTCCTCTCTGGGAATCAGGCAACACATGAGCTCACTGAGCGCGTGTGTTTATATGTTCAAGGAATTTCTGAATTTCTTGGCAGCTGAATTTAACATTCCCCTTCTTTACCCCTAATTAGGCTTAAAAAAATACAGATATTTAAGACTGAAGTCATGTAATTTATGGAAGCAGGCAAAGCTCATTTATCACTAATGACAGGCTACACCTTTATTTGTTATCTTTGTGAGTTTGCCTAATTGCGTCTGAATACTTAAAACTGAGAGAAATGACAGTACACCTGCTCATTGGCTGCTCTCCAGAGACGTGGCCCTTGATTCGTTGCAGCTCAGGGTGCAGGAGGTGGGACAAAAGATGGAAAACAAAGCTTTCCTCCTCCGGTCCAGGCACGTGCCAACACACACCCAACGCTGCCACATCTCCTGGTCTGCCCCAGTCCTGGAAAGTCAGGCAGAACATTTTGTCAGATAGTTGTAGAGGGTGGCTGCCAGTTTTTCCACTGGAAGAACTGTCAGTTAAACCAGCACAACCAGTCAGCCTCAAAACCACAAATTTGTGTCATCAACTGGTATTTAAATGCTTAAACACGTTAAGCATAAGGTCAAAACTCAATGGAAAATAGGAAAAAAATGACGCAAGAGACTGGTCTACTATCATATGAAAGCAGCTGAATCCAACTAGCGAAGCACTGAAATGAAATTAAAAAGAAATTCAAGGAGAATGAATCTTAAAGTACAGAATCGGTGACTGTGAACTGCAAATGAAAAGAGGTTGGTATTAGAAATGAAAAAAGAAAGTAAAGCAGTGAAAAACAACAGAGGAACATAGCTGTAATTACTGCCATCAAGTCATCAAAACAAACACAAGAGCCCAGCACTCCTGCGCCAAAATATCATCAAGATTTTTTTTTTAAAGAAAAAAAGAGTAATCCAGACATTTTTTTTTTTCTCTCGGGGAATGAAATAAACAGTGAAGGAGAAGGAGCTCAGCAAATCTCCAGCTGTCATAAGGTATAAAGGACATTTCAGACCTTGCATTAAAATGTAGTAATTTTGTTGCCTTACAGGAATTTTCCGTAACTTTTAAAGAGAAAACTTCAGCACAAAAAGAGGACTTGGACTTATCCAGGTATCGTCATATTTAACCCTGGGTTTTCAGTGTTATGAAGGCGATTCACTTCTTAGCTGGTAACATTACCATAACAACTTCATGCCATCTTCAAGATTAAAAGATTAAGATTAAGATTTAAGATCAACAGGTATGAAGTCACTGCCTACTAACCACTTAATAATCTGGAATATAGCATCACCAATCTGTGATGATGCCTCAGACCTCTGTGTACAGACTGTAAGAGGATCTGCTTTCATAATAGCGTCTAAAGCATTTCCCAGATGAGCATCAGTAATAAATATAGATTCTTAGATGCAACTTTAGTGCTGCATTTTCCTGTTGGCTACAAACAATTTCATTACTCTATAAGCATTAATATATGATCTTAAAACCTGTTGACAATTGACTTGTTGATCGAATGCGCAAATTACAATTAAATCTTTAATATTTAATCTTTACTCTCAGACACTGGAACTGCAGATGAACAAATAAAAACTAAAACTGTCTCACGCACCTCTAAATGTTAATGGAATTACAACTGAGTATTAACAGGGAGCATTGATACCCTGTTAATTTACACACTCAGCATTTTTGCCGATTTTCCTTCCTGGCCTCAAATAGGACAGATTTTATGAGTATAGTGCATGTTTTCCACCCTTGGAAAAACTTTTAAAGACACTTTTTAAAGACACTTATACCACTAAATTGTCAGAAGCAGCTGTGTTGCTTTCAGTCTGTACTATGTGTGTAAGCTCCTTATATTTCCAAATCGTATAGTTATATCTTATTTGTAAAATCAGTCAGATCCAACACTTGTGGCTTATTTGGAAAACCTTGTGTTAACCCTGTATTCACTTTTTAGATTTATAATCACCTTCATGAGATAGCTCAGCCTGATTGCTAGAGGTGAGCAGATTGACCCAAATATCCATAGTATTGATACCAACGCTGGTATTGGTAGTGGATCGATACCAGCGCTATAGGACTGATGCTTTGTTTCTATCCTCAGTTCAGTATGTAACCCACTGAATACTGTTAAATAAATTATAATTTGGGAAACTGCAAAATAGTTTGAGCCTTTTTAATTTTGAATGTCATTTTGTTATTTTATTTATAGCCCATTGCACATTCAAAGAACAGAAGTTGACCCGAACGCTTGAAAAACTGAAATGTGTGATTTGTTGTATGAACTAATTGTGGAAAGGAAAAATCACAGTCATTTAGCAGTCATTGATAATGTGTTCAGAATTTAGAAATGCATTGTTCAGTTCATAAACTGAATAACAAACACAGATACATTGTATATACAGAGCTAAACTGTGTAACCGAGCCACTTTGCCAACTTTTAAACGATTCTTTATTTATTTAGTGTTCCTCATTGTCCTTTTACTTTATCATAGCTTATGCAGCTTCACAATAAAAGATTACCACTGATAAAATAATTTTATAATCTGCCACAAACTACAAAAAGCAAAACCCAACACAGGGCTGAAAATTTAGTACTACTGCTAACTACTGGCTGCTAAGTCAAAATATCTAAATACCACTGTCATATTTATCTGTATTACCTAGAGTCCAGATTAACACTAAATAAATATTTTTACCTAGCAGATTCATCATAATATTCTTTTGGCTGCTCCCTTTAGGGAGTCTCCACAGCAGATCATCATCCTCCGTCTCACCTTATCCCCAGCATCCTCTTGTGTCACACCAACACTCTGCATGTCCTCTCTCACTGCATGCATGAATCTTCCCTGTGGTCTGCCTCTTTTCTTCCTGCCTGACAGCTCCACATTCAACATAATTTGTCCAATATATCCACAATCCTTCCTCTAAATGTAAACCCACTGTCATCAGTGACAGGCTGAATTAAATTAGTGAGTGTTAGCACTTCATAGTGTGTACTCTGCAGCTTTTTTGGGCTCATGGAATCTGAACTTATTCCACTTTTTCACATTTTTGGACACTGTTATTTTATTGTGTGGATGCCTTAATAGGCATCCACACTATTGAGATCCTGTTTCTCTTTCTTCTTTATTATTATTCCGGGTGTTTCCGTACACTTTTTGCCGTGGATCTACTTCCACAATTTTTGTGCTATTTTCACCGTTCAAACTCTAAACTGTTCTGCTCTTTCTGCTAATGCCAGCTATGACTTTTGGTGTTTATTACTATTATACTTTTTAAAATATTACACTTTTTTCCTTTAATTTGTCCCATTGAAATGAATGGGAAACTTCCACAATTCTGCTAAAACTTTCTTGTCTTTGAAACTTAACTACTGCCTCATACTTTCACCTAGAAACTTCATTCAAACTTTAAAATGTTCTCAAATGATTTGGCTATTCCTGTATGATTCAGCTTTTTCAGATCTTCTACCGTTTTAATCTTATCCCTCTTTGAGTTTTCAGTTGCAAAATTGTGATTTTTCAGAAAATACATGCGTTGCTATGGTTGCTATGCAATTAACTCAGAGGGGACAGTGAAACTGTTTGAATTTTCTCTTCATGTCCAAACAACTTCTTGCTACTCGCTCAATTTCCACTCAAGCCCCACAAATTATACACCAAAACGTAGGTATTTTTGCTGGCTTTCAGAAAATGTCACTATCATTGTTGTGGGACTCATAGATATTTTGCAAATCTCCTCAGAGTAACACAAAGTCAGAAAACTCTCCATATAAACTCAATGGAGAGTTTGTTCAAAATCACCGCTGGATTTCTCTAATGAGAGGCATTTTCAAATTGTCATATCTCCTTAACGAAGCGAAGTTAAGACATGAGGCTTGTCCCCGTATATGTTCAGACACTCCTGACGCTCACAATTCAAGAATTTCTTTCTCACCTATTACCGTTCTGAAATGAGTTGGACTTGTTTGAGGGTAGGAAATTTGTCCCTCGCTCAGATTTCATCAGATTTCAATCTCTGGAAATGAACCACTTTTTTCTCTCGTCATATCTTTTTGACGGATTTCCACAGAGCCCTGAAAATTTCCATGACTGTTCACCAAAGCCTGCTGTTTCTTACGGTGAAAGAATGATTTTGATGCTCCATATAGATTTAGAGTTACCAAAGGTTGTTTGAGCGCAAGTCAAGGCAGTTTTTGCTTCGCCTCTACTCAGTTACAGTGTATTACAAGTCATATATCTTTAAGAATTTATGTTTTATCTCTGAATTATGAAGACCTGAAGATTCCCCCATCTCTTCTGAATAAAACGATGCCTGAATGACCGTTCTAGCCTCTACGGTTAGGAAATTATGGCCATTTGTTCGAGGGGAATCCTGAATGTCAGAAATACACTGAAGAAAACTCACACCTCTCTCTGTGTCTGTGTGTGTAAGGGCTGACTACAGCAGGTGCAGCTAATTTAACTGACCTACATATACCAAGCCCAGACTCTCCACAGCTCCTGTTCCCTTTACTGTCTGTGTATGTGTGTCTGTGTATCAATATTTCTCCTATGTTTAGGTATTACTCCTCAATCATAGTATTTCTGCTAAAGCAAAGTACTTCTACTACATCTAAGTACTTTTGCCAAATCATAGTATTTCTGCTAAATCATAGTATTTCTGCCAATTCATAGTATTTTTGCAAAATCATGGTATTTGTGCAAAATCATGGTTTTGGGGCCAAATATTTCTGTTATTTTATAATATATGTGCTGAATATATTATATGTGCCAAATCATAGTATTTATCCCAAATTATAGTATTTATGCCAAATTACAGTATTTCTGCTAAAATGCAGAAATAGTACCTTTTAGCAGGAATTTCTACCAAAAGATAGTACTTCTGCTAAATCAGAGTATTTCTGCTAAACCAGAGTATTCCTGCCAAATCATAGTATTTGTACTGAAACATGGTACTTCTGCCCAATCATAGTATTTATACCCAATCATAGTATTTCTGCTAAATCATAGCATTTGTGCCAAATCATGGTATTTGTGCAAAAACATAGTATGTCTGCAAAACCATAGTATATCTCTTATGTTATAGTATTACTACTAAGGCATAGTATTTCTGCCAAATCATAGTATGTGTGCCAAATCGCAGTATTTATACCAAATCACAGTATTTGTGGTAAAACATAGTATTTCTGCCATATTGTGGTATTTGTGCAAGAACATTGAACTGTTATGTTATAGTATTACTACTAAGTCATAGTATTTCTGCATTGTTATAGTATTTGTACTAAAACGTAGTATCTCTGCCAAGTCATAGAATTACTGCAATTTCATAGTTTTTTTTAGGAAATCTGTTATGTTATAGTATTACTACTAAGTCATAGTATTTCTGCCAAATCACAGTATTTGTGCCAAAGCATCGTATTTGTATGGAGTCATAGTATTTCTTCTAAATCATAGTATTTCAATCAAATCTCAGTAGTTGTTGTTAAAACGCAGTATTATTGCCAAATCATAGTATTTGTACCCAATCATAGTATTTCTGCTAAATCATAGCATTTGTGCCAAATCATGGTATTTGTGCAAAAACATAGTATGTCTGCAAAACCATAGTATATCCCTTATGTTATAGTATTACTACTAAGGCATAGTATTTCTGCCAAATCATAGTATTTGTACTAAATCATAGTACTTGTGCCAAATCATAGTATTTGTTGCACATCATAGTATTGGAACCAAAACATAGTATTTGTCCCAAAGCATCGTATTTGTATGGAGTAATAGTATTTCTTCAAAATCATAGTATTTCAATCAAATCTCAGTAGTTGTGTTAAAATGCAGTATTATTGCCAAATCATAGTATTTGTACCCAATCATAGTATTTTTGCCATGTCATCATATTTGTGCTGAATCATGGCATTTTTGCCAAATCGTGGTATTTGTGCCCAATTAATAATTCTGTTATGTTATAGTATTACTACTAAGGCATAGTATTTATGCCAAATCATAGTATTTATGCCAAATTACATTATTTCTGCTAAAACGCAGAAATAGTATCTTTTAGCAGGAATTTCTACCAAAAGATAGTACTTCTGCTAAATCAGAGTATTTCTGCCAAATCAGAGTATTCCTGCCAAATCATAGTATTTGTACTAAATCATAGTACTTGTGCCAAATCATAGTATTTGTGCCAAAGCATCGTATTTGTATGGAGTCATAGTATTTCTTCTAAATCATAGTATTTCAATCAAATCTCAGTAGTTGTTGTTAAAACGCAGTATTATTGCCAAATCATAGTATTTGTACCCAATCATAGTATTTCTGCTAAATCATAGCATTTGTGCCAAATCATGGTATTTGTGCAAAATCATAGTATGTCTGCAAAACCATAGTATATCTTTTATGTCATAGTATTACTACTAAGGCATAGTATTTCTGCCAAATCATAGTATTTGTACTAAATCATAGTACTTGTGCCAAATCATAGTATTTGTTGCACATCATAGTATTAGAACCAAAACATAGTATTTGTCCCAAAGTATCGTATTTGTATGGAGTAATAGTATTTCTTCTAAATCATAGTATTTCAATTAAATCTCAGTAGTTGTGTTAAAATGCAGTATTATTGCCAAATCATAGTATTTGTACCCAATCATAGTATTTTTGCCAAATCGTGGTATTTGTGCCCAAATAATAATTCTGTTATGTTATAGTATTAGTACTAAGTTGTAGAATATCTGTTATGTTATAGTGTATCTGCGGAATATAGTATGTGTGCCAAATCATAGTATTTATACCAAATCACAGTATTTGTGCTAAAACATAGTATTTCTGCCATATTGTGGTATTTGTGCAAGAACATTGAACTGTTATGTTATAGTATTACTACTAAGTCATAGTATTTCTGCGTTGTTATAGTATTTGTGCTAAAACGTAGTATCTCTGCCAAGTCATAGAATTACTGCAATTTAATAGTTTTTTTTAGGAAATCTGTTATGTTATGCATACCCTGTTCTTAATCATAGAAACCACACCATATCACCTCTCCACATCCTCCTACTGTATGCCATACCTCCCTGTACCATCCATCTGACCGCAATAAACTCCACCTGTGGTAATCTAATCCCTGGATGTCAGCCTCTCCTTCTGACTGAGGATAGTTATAGTATTTGAGCCAAATCATAGTATTTGTGCTAAAACATAGTATTTCTTCCAAATCATAGTATTTGTGCCAAAGTATAGTATTTCTTCCAAATCATAGTATAACTGCACAATAAAGGTTCTTGAGCCACATCAGTGTTTGTGCCAAATCTTAGTATTTCTTCTAAATCCTAGTAATTCTGCTCAATGATAGAATTTCTGCTATGCTTTAGTACTTTTTTCCTAGATTGTAGTACTTCTGCCAAGTCAAAGTATTTCATGTAAATCATAGTATTTCTACCAAGTCCCAATGTTTCTGCTAAATCATAAATAATGTTTTAGTACAAATTGTATGATTTGGGGGAACTTTCTGTGTTCCAGCACAAATGCTATGATTTGGCAGGAAAAAAATATTATTTAGTATAAATACTAAGTTTTAGGAGAAATGCTATGTTTAAACTTTAAAAAATTCTGCTATTTCTGCTGATGTGTGTTATGACTTTTGACCATTGAAATGAATGGAACACATTATCAATGTGGTCACTGATTTTGCATGATGGGCTGAGCTGTGTTTTACCTCAGTGAGATAAGCATCCGTTCTCAGACTGAGAGGCCTGGGTTCAAATCCAGCTTATGGCAACATTTCTTTCACTTAACAGTTAAACTTTTTTTAAACTCTTTTCAACACAAATTTCATTTTTTTCACCCCTTTTCAGCAAAATTTTCAGTTTTTTTAACACCTTTTCAGCACAAATCCAAACTTTTTCAGCTCTTTTTCAGCAAAAACCTCTTTTCAGCAGAATTCTGCTCATTCAACTCTTTTCAGCAAAATTTTCAGTTTTTTCTGCTGTTTTCAGAAAAAAACTCTTTTCAGCAGAATTCTGCTCATTCACCTCTTTTCAGCAGAAATTCTGCTGATTGAACTCTTTTCAGCAGAATTTTCACCCCCTTTTTTTTGCCCAAATTCTGCTAGCACAATTGTCAATCTCTCCACCTTTTCTTTGGGAGAAAGTGTTTGGCTCAGTGAGCTAAATAGCTGCCCTTTGACCAGGTGGGCCAGGTTCGAATCCTGCTCAGGGCATTTTTTTTTTTTTTTTTTTTTTTTGTTTCAACTTTTTCAGCTTTTTTCAGCAGATATCTTCAGCCGTTAAGGCATCCACACTGCATTTTCGCAGGAAATGCAAATTTTTCTAGTTATTTTTAGTTTTCTAACAGAACATATTCAAGTTACAGTTCATTTATGGATTTAAGGTTGGTGTTACAGAGGAGGCTGCTAGGGACAGGGGGAGATGGATGCACATGATCCACTGTGGCACTGAGCTTTAATTTGAGGAGTTGAGCAAAAAATTGCATAAAATTGCATTGACCTTTACAAAACCACAGCTTCCTATTTCATGAAGAACTGTTTTTTCTTTGTTTATTCCTTTCTAAAAATATATAGATCTATCCGTGAGAGGTATGTGGCTCATCCACTGTGGATTTTTCAATCACAAAATGTTGGTATTGAGGGATTTGTTTTATAAATAAATAGGTAACGTTTCAATACTGCACAAAAAACAAATATTAGAAGTTATTGTGGAAAGAAAAATTACGTGATCCCCTTGGATTTCTTGCTTTTGTGACTTCCAGCTTTGGGAAACTATGTTTTTAATTTCCTTGAACAACACAGATGTGGTTATTTTTCATGCCAGAGTACGGGCAGTATTGGCCAGAATATGGCCCAGAAGTGTAGCCATTTAATTTAAATGTGAACTAGGCTTTATAAATGCAAAAGGAAATTGCATTGCAATAATTAAACCTGTAAGATAGCATTATAAATTAAAGGACAATACAGAGCAGCTGTAATGGTTCAGCTTGCGGCCTTTTACATTTCCTAGAAGATTTAATCATTTCCTGTGACTCACTAAATACTTTAATGTCTGTGAAAACAGCCAGTTCGCCTGCGCGGGTGTTAGTGAATATGGCATAAGGTGAAACTAAGCAATTAGAGTCAAGGAACTGCATAGGCAGGTAAAATGGCTCACTCTGCTCACATCATACACGCCTCACGTCACATACTTTCCCAATTTAGTGGTCTATTTATGCTGCAAAATTTCCCATCTATTTCTTTGGCTTTTTAGGTTTTTGGCTGATGTTTCAACCCCTCCATCACTCGTATGTCTACCTGTGAGCAGCTGTCTGACTGAAGAGGGAGCAGCATTAGTCAGTATAATCCAGCGGTGTATTTACTTTAAATTTAATGAAGGCTTTCAGATTGTCATGTTAGAATTGGAAAAGTCCAACTAGTGGCAAAGTTTTCCAGCGACAGATTTAATATTATATTATTTCAACAATAACCATACAACATGTGGAACTAGAGGCAAGGAGCTGACTTTAACTTCAGCATCACTTTATAGGATTAAATAATGGCGGCCGATGTTTTCTTTCCTATCTCTTTGTGCCATATTGTGTGTGTGTGTGCGTGCGTGTGTGTGTGTGTTTACCCAAATAGGGAGGTCAGTATCAAAGCTGCCAGAGGTGCTGCGGTACTCAGTGGGATAGATGAGGGAAAACGATCGGAGTGTGTGCTCCAGAAGACTGCAGGCGAGTGTGTACGCCCGTTTGCAGCGCAGACGCACACACACACACAAGATCCGCTCCAGGTCGCCTTGATATTTTAACATCTGTTTGCCATCCACACGGGTTACCTAATGAGAGAACACACACACACAGGAGTACATGAACACACAGGCAATTCACTGGAGAGTTGTGTCTTAAATATTGAGGTTCTCCAGTAAATCGTAGCGTCTGGCGCGCTCCCACTCACGGTAAGCTCTCAGGAGCAATAAAACAAACCTGAAAGAGTATCAATATTTTCTGGTTACCAATAAAGCTCTTTGCAATTTATGACTGTGCAGGGTGTATGATGCAAAAAAAGTCTTTTGGCTGTATTTCTTTTTTTTTTTTTTTGGTTCTCACAATGTCACAACTATAGCCTTTTAAATTTAAAAACAGATAAACACACCAGCCGGTCTCGTACGTTTTCAGTGTTTTCCACTGAGGCATCCCCGATGTGCAAATCACTCAAGCAGTAGTGAGGAAAATTAACTTCTCTTAAAGCAAACAGCCATTTCTAGATTCACAATAAAGCCTTGTATTGTTATAATCAGTCACACGCATTACGTTTTTAGGAGTGTGTGTGTCCTTCTCTCACCTCAGAGAGCAGCTGGAGATTCCACAGCAGCTCCTTATCCAGCTCATCTTCACTCTGCAGCTCCTCATCTACAGACACACACACATAAACAAGCTGGATTATGTACTTCACTGCTCCCCAGACAGATCAAGCTCCTACTGTCGAATTTTGGGATCAAAATTGACTTGTTTGGCCATGTGAGCTGCATAGCTGGCAGCCTATTAGTTTACCTGTATAAAATGCATCTAAAGCTGTTTTAACTAACTTAACTAATGTTAATTAATAATCACTAGTATAGTTTTTTTTTTATTAATCTGCTTGACAAAAATATTATTTTTACCACTTTGAGGATCTTATGGTCCAAAATTTAGAACTCAGCTTAAAGTGCTGCTTACTCTAGCATAGTATGTCAAGTCTTGTTAAAGCGTTGGTCTAATTTTGACGTATTTGACACAAAATGTAAAAAACACAAGCCAGTTTTATGCAAAAGTGGGCACGTGAGTGAAAACAAGTAAATAACACACTTTGTTGTCAATGATAGCCAGTCAAAGCCATCTCTTAAATGTTATGTTACACTTTATTACATTTAATTTAAGTTAATGAATATACTTCTTCAGATTATTGGTGCCCCCTTGGAGGTGATGGTGATAGTCAACTGAGCCACCCTGTCATCAGGGTACAACATGTGAGTCATTAAGGCTCCTTTGTGAGGCACTGCCCCACCATGCCATCATGCAAGTTGTTGAGGTGAGACAAATCAGAATTTGAATGAGGGCTTCATCACCTGGATAAGCTGATAGCTGGTCTCAAACTTCTATTCAATAACAGTCGTTCACAGGGAACATGCTTGCCTACTTCTCCTTATAAAATGGAACTTTGGCATCCTCGAAAGAGTCTCCTTTCTCCTTTAATGTGCACACCTGAGTCTTATATTGTTGAAGTGGCTCCTATGTTACGCATCTGCAGAGTGGTTGTTTGGCTTCTCCGATGTATGCACTATTTAACAAATTTATTAGACTACTGCCATCACTAAATCTACAATCTCATGTTGTAACACCCCACAGGCATGGAAAATTATGCAACTTGGTCCTTGTAAAGGAGTGTAAAGCGTTATATGCAAACTGAAATGTCTTCAAGTTGCAGGTTAAGGTAACTATGAACGTGGAGACAGGAGCCAGAAGACCAATAAAACTTTCAAGTAAAACAGCTGTTCCGATGTATATCACAAGGAAACTTTCCCTCCAATCTGCACATGTCACACATACTATTAACATTTTCTCATTTTAAGTTCATGAAATGAAAGCTGTCAACTAGCATTTAAAGAAGCGGGCACTTTTAAAGTCAAACTTCTATCTTCATTTATTTCCCAGAGTCCACTAAAGTGATTTTGCATGATTCGCAGTTCAAATTCCCCCCCTTGTCTATCTTATGCTGGGCCTTGGCGCCACCTCTGAGTTCATCCACTGTCTGAAACCAAGCATTTAGAGCAGTCTGAAGTCTGAGCTTTTGACTCACAGGGATTACTTGTACATACACTGACCTCATTATGTGAAATTTTGGCCAACATATTTTTTCCAGGACTGCCCAAACTTTTGCATACAACTGGGCTGAACACATACATGAGCCAAGTCTCAAAGTTAATTCACGCAGTTTCTAATTTCTTTCTAATTTCCCTTAAATTTGTCCCACTTAGACACCACCAGTTGCTAAAGAATACTACTGTTAGAGAAAAACACTTGCTTTTTACAATTTCACTTTAAATTCTCTTATGACCTCATACGGTGTCTTATAATACCTCCTAATTGCTTTGAGATCATAAATGAACTAACAGTGTTCTACAAATTAAAGAATGAAGATTTTTATTTACTTTGCAAACTGCAGGTTTCATTTATCACTGAATGAATTCTGAATTAACTAGTTTAACGCTTATTGGAACAGCCTTAATGCAAACAGAGTTACATTACTACACACACACACTGAACTGTTGCACAGTTATACTGACTGTCAGTAATGTGGGAGATGATGCTGCAGCAGTGAGGGACAAACAGTCGGAGAGACTCGGAAGGATGACACTGCAAACAGACACACATGTGCACATCCAGAAAGTACACACATAGATATGCACACATACATTTAGATGCCCAAGCACAAACACAAATACATGCATAAGATCACAAACAGTAAACCATCAAAATGAGGCCATAACATAGTAAATATGCATGTAGCTAAATTGAACATGTTAGTGGAGAAAAACTGCATTTTCCAACATCTTAAGCACATGAAATCTTTGTTTGACATTCTTTAATTATCTTGAATGAAAACCTTCACATATTGTATAAAATGGAAATTGAGAACAAGAGCTAAACATATACGTACCTTTGCTGCAGCTCTGCACATGTCAGCCACCATCCTGCCTGACACGCATGTCTCGAAGATGTTTGAGGTGGCAAAGTTAAACACTTTCTGCAATGCAACCTAACGCAGAGGAAGGATTTAAGAAGATCGAGTGATGTACTTTATTAATGCTATTTTCATTTATTTATTTAGGGACAAATATTAGAAATAAATATCATTTCTCAATTAATAACCATCAAATGAGACACTTTATTTGGTAAAGTAGAGACTAAAACAATATAGAAACTCCATTCATCCCCTTTGACCAAGCACTTGGCAACAGTGAGATAAAAAGACTACCTTTTAACAGGAAGTGACCTCTGACAGAACCAGGCTCATAGAGCGGCAGCCTTCTGCCAACATTGTTGAGACATCCAATTCTCTGTCTGCACTTACAGTGTAATTAAGGGATGGATCAGGGTCACATGATCAAGCCCTAGCTATTAAGTATAAAAGTCTACCTTATCAGTCCAAATAAGGATCTGGTACCATGGGAGAGAGGAGACCTGGAAACTAGGAATCACAAGTAAGCCTGCAGTCTGACAATGAAATGCTCTACTGGGATAACACGGCACTATGAGGTCTTTTAAGTACAGCAGAGCTTGGTCACTCTGTGGGTTTTGTATGTGAGGGGAAGGATATAAACTAAATCCTGGATTTTCAACCTGCTCTCATTCTCAGTGGAGTTGTGGTGGTGTGTCTCAGTTACACACAAGGTGTCCTTGTGGTGACACAAGGTTATGGCATTAGAGAGATGGAGGCTGTTACTCATGTTTTTCAGTGGGTAGGTTTGCTGTAGTGAGGAAGTGTTATCTAAACCTCACCAGTGAGTGAAAGTTAAAAGCAAGTGGAAACAAGTGGAATTAAAGTGACACAAAGGTGCAAACAAGCTGCAGACAATGGTCTCCTGGCTAATAAACCTGTGGCTTATGCCCCACCGCCGTCCCTCTTTTGAGGTCTCTGAGAAAGGACTGTTAACGTCTCTCGGGGGCAATGCATCAAGGCACCGATGCCAAAAGTCACCTTGTGCGTAATGGTGAGACGCAGGTGGCATCTGAAAATGGCATCATTTGACGTCCTGAGATGGGAATGCGTCAGGACTTTACAGGAAATCAGTGAAAAGAAGCTGATATTGAAGAAATAGGATCATCTCTTTCCATTGTCTGTCAGTACTCTCCATGCTGCGTTGTTACATTTTGTATCAGTGGGAGGCTTTTCAAAAAGCTTTTAGAAAAGCCTGATAATAAGGAATTATAATAGTCAAGCCTTGATGTATTAGATACATGGACTAGTTTTCCAGCAGCACTTAGAGACTGTATGCGTCAATCTCTGACAACAATGCACAGATAAGAGAAGGCACTCAAAAGTCCAAGCTTTTGCATAGCAGTAGAGGAGGCCAAGGTAATGTCACCCTGAGTAAATCTGGTTTTAGGGCCAAATACAATAAGTTCTGTTTTCTCTGAATTTCGAAGCAGAAAATTACAAGCCAAGCCACTAAATTTTCACTGGCTGAACTGTGTGATGTGGCTTCATTGCTAAATATAGCTGGATATCATTTGCATAGCTATGGAAATATGTGCCATGTTAAGGTCAGCAGTCTAAATTAGGAGGTGATAAAGAATTGTTTGGGTAAGGTCAGAGTACTGCGGGGACTGAATTAATAAACTTAATTAAAGAGAGAGTGAAAGCTTTGAAAGTGTTGGTGCGTATTAATGCACTACCTTGTATATTTCCAGCGAGCACTGTGTTAAGATTGTGCTCACAGTGGAGGAAAGGCCCAACTCCACCAGGCTTTCCAAATGAGTCTGAGTATCCGTCTCCATCTCATCTCGTGTCTGTTCCAGGGTACTGCTGTCTATCAGAGCAAAGCACCTGCACAAAGACACGCACAAATACACAAGCACACACTTAAAACACTCCGCAGTAATGAAAATGTCAACAGCGCCATGGAGAAAAAAAACAAACTGGTGCATTTCAAACAGAGAGACGCATTCGCATTCAGACACTGACAACAAAGCTTTACTAAATGACAGACTTGTTAATGTATCTCTACCTGTCCAGGAACTGCAGAACAAAGTCTTCAAACTCAGCCGAAGCGAAACACAGATCCTTTTCAATCTGTGAGGAAGAAAGGAAGAGATGATTAGTATTTGTAGAATACTACAGTGCGTTATTTTATTTCTTTGTATGTGTGCTTGTCTCGGAAGAAAGCTTTTGAAGTGTAACTCTGACACAGAAAGAGGAGGGTTAACTAAGCAGCTGGCTACCAGGAAAATCCACATCTCAGTTTTTACGCTTTGATTTCTGTAAAGTTTAAAAACATCACGCTATATTGCAATTAGTGACCTTTAAAGGTTCTGGCAGGCAGATTTTGTTGCTGCTGTTGACCTAGCAAGTGATTTCCCCTATTGGCAGTTTTATGCCATGCAACCATTTGTACATTTGGTCTATGAAATATGAAAATTATTTCAGTGCTTTCATCAAACTGTCATTGAGGTAGCAAATAAGTATATTTCAACAACTGTAAATTAAGCATTTAAGGTTACTATTATTCAAATGAGGGATATTACAATGCTAATCATAATAATAGTTATTATTCGCTCAATTGAAATGATGTTATTTGTTATATTAATGTTATATTAATACGATGCTACAGTTTTGTAAAATATCCAGCGCTAGTAACTAATTGACGCCTCAGTATTGTATGTAGGTGGCAATATTGTGTCTTATAACACAGGCTGACACCCACTGTACAATAGATGTAAAAAGGAAAAGGGACTGTAAATAGTGTAAATAAAGTGAGTGTTTCTTTTTCTTCAGTTATTATGAGTAGCACAAGAAGAGTATACGTCACTTTTATAGTATCAGTGTCACCTTCTGGCATTAAGCAGCTATTAATTATGACTTTATTAATAAACATTTATTTCATAATTGCCGTGCAATGATGGTGAAGCATCCAAACGTATGCTCTGGCTAATACGCAATTTAAACAATGGGCTGACTGCTTAGTGCACTGCAGTAAACCGGTCTAATAATGGTGCAAACTCACAGCTCACCAGTTAATTTGCTCCTTAATGCAGTTATCTAGTTATTAGCCAATCACATGGCTACAACTCAGTATATTTAGGCTTGTAGATATGACCAACATGACCGGCGGAAGTTCAAGCTGAGCATCAGAATGGGGAAGAAAGGTGACATGGCTGTTGGTGCAAGACAGACTGCTCTGAGTATTTTGAGAAATTGCTGCTCTACTGGGATTTTCCCAAGCAAGGGTTTAGAGAAAATGGTCCAAAAAAGATAAAATATCCAGTGATCATCAGTTCTCTGGGTGAAAATACCTTATTGATACCAGAGGTCCGAGGAAAATAGCCACACTATTTTGAGCAGACAGGAAGGGAAAAGTAACTTTAAAGACTGTTCTTACAGCCAAGATATTCAAAAAAGCATCTCTGAATGCATGTCGAACTGGGAAGTAAATGAGTTGCAGCAGCAGAAGACCAGAAGAGTAGGTCCTACTCAGGTCAGCTGTGAACTTTCAAGCGAGGATACAACCAGGAATAGGGTCACTAAAATTGGACTGATGAGTCTCAATTTCCAGTTAGTAGTGAGGTGTACCTAAAGATGAGTTTGGGGAGTATCTCTTGACTTATTCAGTATTTCTAATTTTATGCTAAGTAGTGTAATGGAATGTTTAATATCACGGCATGGACATAATACTCAAACCCATGGTTTAGGTATTTGCAAAATAACAGTAGACTATTTTTGCTTTTGGACAAAATCAAGCTACAATGTTGCAACAGAAAAAAACAACAGAAACATACCGACAAACATATGTCATATGGATCCTCCAAATATTGTAATTCGGTGTAGAAAGGGAAAGTTTTTTCTTCTTCTTTTACTTCTTCTCTTACCAAATAATTGTTGTCTCATTTTGTTAAAATCCCAAAGGTTTAACTTCTAATTGTAGGCGGTTTAAGTGCTGTAGTGGATGCCAATTTATCCCAGAGTTTTAAGAGTAAATGCCAAAAGCACAAGATAGCCCCGAGTTACAAAAACTTTTGGCTCATCAATATGTGATTTTAGACTCTCCATTATGTTTAGTTAATCTTTGTTAATATGTATCATGTGCATACCTCTGTGAGATCATTGCGCTGGGAGGGAGCAGACGAACAATCCACTAAAGGCACCAGAGTGGTGAAGGTGGTGATGAACTGGAACGTTATCTGGACAGAGAGACACAGCAGGTGCAACTTATCAATTTACATCATCTGACATGATCACGCTGCATGTTAAATACCTCACCAGATGTCGCTGCAATAACTTTTTCAAACGCACTAATTTATTCTGGTGTGATGGATTAATATAGTCTGAAGAAAATGAGCACACTAGAAGAGGGAACCAATCCATTTTACAATTCAAGCAGAAACTGAAGACTGAACCGCATTAATTGCAAAGTTCTTCAAACCGAGCTATTCATTCCACTTTCAGGAATTATTAATTGGAAAGACCTGAATATGTAACAAAAAATGGGAATTTAATCAGTGAGAGCTGCATTGTCTACTTGTCTAACAATTCTTCTTTATTCCTCATCAACGCATCAATTACTCACCATACACTTGCTAAAGTCATTGGGGTCCACCCCTGGCAGAGAGCCCATAAGCAGTGGGAGCACGTGCACACGGCCTTCTGGGTAATGGTTGTTAGGGGAAACAAGACTGCGAGCCATCCCAATCATGCAGCTGAGGGTGGCAGTGAGGGTGTGCGGCTCAGTCAGGGTCTCCATTGCTGCATAGGTTCTGTTGTACGTGAGACACAAGGATGATAAATAAGACAAAAACAGTTTGGATAAAAGGGACAGTGCATGCTGATTTTCTAAATAAAAGTGTACATTAATTATTATTAATTTTGATTTTTGTGTAAAGCGACAGTGCATGTTAATGGACATCAGTAGAAAAAATATGAAATATGAGATAGATATATCTCCACCCTTCCATTGAGACCATTAATCAATGGATCAGCTCCACTGCTGGATTTTTTCCCATTATTTCACACCACACTAGGATATGCCGTATTCATCTACCAGCACTTTGCAAATACATTTTTGGTGCAAAATTATTTCTGTTATTACTTTTTATCATGTTTTGAAGAATCAAACAAAGAAATTTGAAAAAATTTTAAAAAACAAAATATTCCACTGAAAAATGGTTACAATAGGTAAAAGAACTGGACTGAAAAAGGGGTGAAAAAGCAAGTTTGAAAGACCTTCAGAAGGCCTAAAGAATGACTGCTCAACACCACTGCGCACATCAATTTGGAAATCCCAGAAAAAGATACTTCTATCTAAATATTGAATAATGATCCAGATTTAAGATTTTGTACATTATCAAGGCAAACACTTTGAAACTGTCCATCCAAAGGCATACATCAAGCAAGCAGTACTTGTAACTAATACTGCTTAATTTCCCAAATCAAAACAAATATAACTGCAAACAGTTTCCTATGTAAATAACTGTTTTTCCAACATTATGCTTTCTTTTTATATTCACTAAAACTTAGACAGCACTTCAAAGTAAGGCAAAGAATGATAAAAAAGCAGCAAAAAAAAATCATTAATATTAATGATGTTACACCAGCATGTTTTTGACAGTACATCAAAAGGCTTGATGGCTGATATCCATATACTTACTTCTCAAGAACAGGTGGTATGACAAGCTCTGGTGTGAGGAGAGCCAGGTTCTGAAGAGCGTACGCTGCATCTGTACTGTCAGTTTTACTGCAAATCACCAGGAGAGGGCAGATGAACAGTCGTGCACATGCAATGCAGCGACAACAACAACGACACACGTAGACACTAATCACAGATGACCTGTCTTTGTCCAGATTAGGCAGAGGCCGAGGAGGCGAAGCGACTGAACTCATTAGTGAGACACAGCAGTTAGATAACTGGCAGGCAATTATTCAGATGGTGTGTTTGTTGGCTGTTTACATAGTTACAACCCAGGGAACATTGATATGATGACTTGAGACACCAAAGCAAACACAATATGACTCATGTATATGTAACACCTTTTGTCTTAAGCCAGTTTTAACCTTGCTGTTTGGAGGTTTTAGGGATCCAAAGGCTGACCTGCCGATCTTCATATTAGCTGGACACTTTTGGTAGCTGTGATACTCGAAACAGCAGCAGTGTTATCATCGAGATAAAAAGGATAGTTGGAAGATGGAACCAAATCTATTTGTGAACCTGAATTTTGGCTCAAAAAATAAAAGAAAGTCGGGAGAAATTCTCGTCATTAAAGTCCAGTGAGCAAGACCATTAATTGGCTCAAACTATGCAACAGACTGCTCACACCAACACCCACAATGACACCTATGGTAACTATTTCTGCACGAGTGGATATCATTTCTATCGGACTTCCCACACAGGGTCGCTTGCATAGTCTTTGTTTTAAATGTCATGTTACAAACTATTTTTACAGAGTGGCTCTACCTAACATCTAATATAATCACTATTTATTCTTTGTGGGGGGGGCTTTTCATTAATGCTCATTTGTTTGTTTCCGCTGTTTTGACTTTTTTTGCTCATAATTTCCTGCTGTACTATTTGTTTGGTGCTTTTTTCGTACGCTTGGCTTTAAAAGCCGCTCGTGTTGTTTTGCTGTGTTTCATGTTCATAGCAATTAGCACAGCTTGATTATTTTCTCGCTTGCTTAATGGTGGGGAGTTAATATTTTGTTAGTGTAGTGATCCAGCTGTTAAGAGAAAAATGTCCAGATTTATGGAGAAGTCACTATATAAGCTTATCAAGTCAAGTCAAAATTAGGAACAGCATGTGAGTGTGTGTATGAGTATGCCTGTATTTACATCTGTACTGTAGCCCTATGCATGCACATATGTATGTATCACAAGTGAACTGTGTAGAAAAGCAGTTTAAAGTGGACCCATTACACTTTTCCTTTTTTTTGTCATTTCTACATCATTACAGATGTTCCTATTTAACATAGTCAAAGTTTCAAAAACTGAGGTAAGCACATGTAGTCCCTGGGAGCCAGTGGCTTGGACTTCATCCTACTCTAAACATCCACTTTGATACAGCTTTTTTCAGTTCTTGTCTCTCTTTGAAGCCCCACCTACTTGCTGTTCTTTTGGTTGTAAGGGGCAGCCAATCAGAAGAAGGCATTTAAGCCAAAACAGCTTGTTTCAGACAGTAGATGAACTGAGGGGCAGAACCAAGCTCCAGTATAAGAAAATAGGGGTCATTTTGAATAGTTGATAAAACAACGCTAGTGATAATAATAGCTCCTATTTAAAGCCTTCATTTGGGCTAACAGCCATCAGAGTGCAGTACCTGAACATAGCCAGAAGGGAGGCTCCAGTGAGGCTGCGGGTGAACTCCTGCAGATCCGCATCTGTTAACTGTTGATGCTCAGGGACCAGTGTGATCCAGCAAGGGGAAGCGTGACGTTCCCGGTGCACACGGCGCACAACGCTCGCTGGAAGACGCTGAAGCAGCCTCATCAGTCGAGACTGCAGACACACATTAGACATAAGAATTATCACCCAGAGCCACATTCACAGTCTGCTGTGAGCAGATCTGAGATTTCCTTCTGTTATTAATCTGCTGCGTAAAGAGAGCCAGCCAAGTCCCGAATGACAGGCGATAAATCAAATGAGGAACCGAAGATGGAGTTTCACATAGTGTGTGCATGTTTGCATGTGAGTGAGAGTAAGAGGCTTACCTGCCAGCGACCGTGATTGGATGGATGGTAGAAGGACGCGATGCTGTTGAAGAGGCAGGTCAGCTCTTTCTGTGCAGGGTTTCCTGGTCCACCCTGCAGGGGTATATAAAAGAGCAAAGTAATCAGTTGCAATGAAATGTAAATGTTTTTTCTTACACATTTCGCCAGAAAAATCTAAAGACTGCGTACCAGAAGTGCTGTCACCCACAACACTATGTATCCAATGTCATAGGAGTTGGTAAGATACCGAGGTGACACCATCTGACTGACCCCAACTGGAAGGTTCAGACTTCGTAGGATCCTGGTGAAGATCTATCCAGACATGCACATATACAAACAATAGTTCCACTGCTCTCACACAGCCCATGAGTTCCCAGTAAACCACATTTACGGGAACACTTGTATACAAACATAATTCTGCTAATGACTCACTGTGGGAATATAAGGGGTCCAGTCCACGTAGCCTATGTTATCATTGGCAAGGCGAGCAAACAGGTTCACTAAGTGCTGTAAGAGAACATTAGGCAAACATTCACTGTGAGGACAAAGGATGTTTCCACAAGTGAAGTGTGTCATCCAAAAAAAATGGGAAAAAAGGAGACGAGATGCTGAAGAAGAGAGGAGGAAATGTGCAAAGCCAGGCCACTGTGGCCCATGAGGCTGAATGGAAACCAAAGTGGAAAATCTTATCTGCGCTGAGTGGAAACTGACAATCCTTTAACAACATTTCAATCATTGCCATCGGGAAATGTAGAAATCTGTGTCATTTGAAATTACTCTGCACTTTTAGAAAAATGGAAAGCTGCATGATCCATCACACAATAAATTAAAACTTTTTAAAAAATCTGCTGCTTGGTGTGACAGATTTAAGAAGAATTTTGAGAGGTGGAATTTTCATTAATTTTGACTTCACTGTGGCTCAAAGAATTCCACTTTCAAGCCAGTGAACAGTTTTTAAAACTAAGTGTCAAATGATTTCAGAAAGAGCAAAAAGTGCCTGAAGTATTGAACGCACGTGTGTGTGTGTGTGTGTTTGTGTCTTACCCCTTCCCAGCTTGGCTGATTTTGCAATGACATCCAAAGATGCATTAATTCATCAAACCACAACCTGAAAACACACACACATGCAGAAAACAGACCATTACATTCACACCCAATGACACACACACCTGAGGCTTTATCCCCCTCATCAATCTCAAGTTCCCCAAAATATGATCTCATTCCCTCCCCTGTATATTCTGGATGAGAAAGGAAAAAAAAAACTGAAGTGGAAAAATAGAGTATTAAAGATGATGTATTGTGGAAACTGTGCAGAAAGTACTTATGAATCCAAGAATAAATCCAGACAAATAGTTTGCAAAGGAGTGAATGAACTAAAGAATGCACTGAAGGCTTTGAAGAGGCTTGGTAGCTGGAACATGGCCATGAAGAGTGCAGAGAAAGAGGGGCAAAGATTTTCCAAAAAAAGCAAAATATTAGCAAAACAAAGAGAGCAAGGAAGCACTGCTGATGCAAGAGGAACGCTATTCATTAAAGCTCCCAGGAGCAAAGGTGTAAATGCTTACAGAGCCTGAAAATGTGGCTATGCATTTTGAACATTACAAGAAAAAGCCAAATCCCTTAAATGCTGAGATTTACTAACAAGTTAAACATATTGTACCTCTTTGTGTACCCTTTGTGTCAGCTCTGGCTCTGACAAGCTGTACTTGGAGGATAACACTGTTTCAAACCAGAGCCATTCAAGTTGGCCCACTTACTGGAAGCCCTGGCTGTGTCCCTCCGGGGGCATGATGGTAGGCAGGAACAGCTCCATGTTGCTGATGGCCTTCTGCATAACCACATCAAACACACACAGCAGGGGGCGCCACTCATCCAGCATCTCTTTGGTGGATGATGCAGGGAAATACCTAAGAAAAATCATTAAAAGATACGCAGAAACACACATATAACAAAGATAGACGTGAGCACCAATAGATGCAGACAAGCAAAGATGGCTAAAGGTGCAAATAGACACAATGATCTACAGTACATAGCTCAACTGAAGATCAAAGCAGCACATTATCTGCTGCCCAAATTATATGATCACAGAGGATGAGACTTACAGTCTGCAGCTTTTGATCAAAGCTTTCAAAATGTGGTCCACGGAGCTGCAAATAAGCACAGAGAGGAGGTGTGAGTGTGTGCGTGTGTCTCAGCTATGCTGTGAGATTCACATGTCCTCATCAGGAATAAACAAACCTTCAACATTCAGACCACAACTCAGATTTGTACCAGCTGTGACTGCAAGGCTGGTATTGTTTTCTCTTTATGAGTTTGTGTGTGACTGTGTGTGTCTGGCAACAGATTATGTCACACACACAACAGCATCGCAACCAAGCAATACACGGTAACAAAACATAACAGGTATGTACATAACATCCGAACAAAGCCTCGCTTTGGTGATGGGTGTGGTCATAGTGCGGTCTGATTACAAGTCAGTACTTTTTCAAAGCATTAAAACAGAACCCAAATCTAAATATAAAATATTTAAAACAGTAAAGCAGGAAGACCTTTGATGGTGATTACACAGATTCACACAGCTGTAAGTTTCCAGTGCGGCCACTGGGTGAATTATAAGGAGTGATACTGCTTTTTAATGGAATGCAATATCCACTCCTGAGACACTTAATTCTTTGTGGTAAAGATTTAACAAGGTGCTGGAAACATTCTTCAGAGATTTTGGTCCATATTAACATGATAGAATCACACAGCCGCTGCGGATTTGTCGACTGCACATCCGTGATGTGAATCTCTTGCTCCACATCCCAAAGGTGCTCTATTGGATTGAGTTCAGGGACTGTGGAGGCCATTTGAGTACAATGATCTCACTGTCACGTTCAAGAAGCCAGTTTAAGAGGATTTGAGCTTTGTGGTATGGCATGTTGTCCTGCTGGAAGCAGCCAAGATGGGCTACACTATGGTCACAAAGGGAAGAACATGGTCAGCAACAATACTCAAACAGGCTGTGGTGTCTCATCGATCCCCAGTCGGTACTAAGGGGCCCAAAGTGTGCCAAGAAAACATCCTCCACAGCATTATATCACCATTCTGCCCTCTATATGACACAGGGCAGAATGGATCCATGCATTCATGCTTTTATGCCACCTGAATGTTGCATCAGAAACTGCTACTCGTCAGATTAGGCAACGTTTTCCCAATCTTCTCTTGTCCAATTTTGGTGAGCCTGTGCAAATGTAGCCTCAGTTTTCCTGTTCTGAGCTGAGAGGAGTGGCATTGGGTGTGGTCTTCTGTTGCTATAGCTTCGGTTTGATGCAGTGTGCCTTCTGAGATTCTCTTGTGCATACAGTACTTTCTTTGCGATGAGTAAATTTGAGTTGCTCAGAGATGATTTTGTGGGAGAATCCCAGTAGATCAGCAGTTTCTGAAATACTTAGACCAGGCCATCTGGCAACACCAACCATGCCAGTTTCTAAGTCACTTTTATCACCTTTCTTCCCCATTCTGATGCTTGGTTTGAACCTCAGCAGACTGTATTGGTCATATCTACATGCCTAAATAGATCGAGCTGCTGCCATTGGATTACCTGATTAGATAATTGGTGTTAAAGAGCAGTTGAAGATGTGTATCTATCAAAGTGGCCGGTTAGTAACTGGTGCAAATGGAGTGAAAAGCCGTGGCTACAGTCTATGTTCTTTAGGAAAAGTTTCTTCATGTCAACTACACAAGGATGTTACTGGTCCAGCACAATACCTCAGTAAAACAACTGTGATGCTGGTAGGTACTGTAGTTATGATCAGTGTAGTCTATTAATGTAGAATATATACCTGTAGGCCAGAAACCACAAAGAGTCTAATCTGGCCCACTGGATGACTTTGCAGAGAGTAAAAAGTACAGAGATGGAAGACATCATTTTAGAATTGTCACTGTATGGATGTTTATCTTGAGAATAGTTCTCTGGAGTGTTAATGTCAAAGCTGGAGGGTCGAAGTGTGTTGACTTTTATAGGCTTACTACCAAAAAAATAAATAATTACACATTGCCTACAACACTACACTGGTTAAATCAAGTGGTTTAACTTACAGTAGTCTTTGTTTGTAACTACAACAAACTGTTCAGTGTGTACTTGCAGTTCTTTAGAAAGGGAAAAAATATTTTTTAATAGGTGATTATGAAAAGGTTTTAGGAGCCTGGCCAATGTGGGATAATCTTGGGCTGGAAGAAGCCAGTTGCCTAAAATGAGTTTGATACCTTCGGTTCAGAGAGCCCAGCAAGCTGTTTCTCATTGTTTCTACTCCCTCACCCTTTTTCCCAGTCATGGATTAGGCCTAGTCCTAGACTAAAGGAGAAATACAATGAAGATCTCATTTGAAAAAAAGGATTTATTCTAGGATTAGGCATAATCCATGTCTCAGAAACTGAGCCTTTGAGTTTGCCGGTTTGCTGGTTTTGTGTTTACTGTTGTAAGTAGCTTCATATTTAACACACAGACATGAAAGTAGCATCAATCTTCTCATGTCATTTTTGGCAGGAAAGAAAGCAGGTTTCCTACTGTGTACGCATTCTTCTTTAATTCAAAACACATATCTTGATACTGCACTTTACCATATGTCACAACAGCTACAATTAAATATAAAGCTTCATACTTAGGGAACCAGATGAGCCCAAGGTGCTCGGTTTTAGAGTAGAAAACCCTCTCGTAGAGATCATAGAGCGGCCGCCACGGCAGCTGGAGGTCATCCCGTGATAGAAGTTCTTTCTTCCTGTTTGAAAAAGAAGTCCGTTATCAGCTGTCTGGCCTATTTATAATGCTTTTACAAGGGTCCTGGTAGGTTATTAGATATTTAAGCCTCTAATAATAATGTCATATTGAAGTGAAAGACCACAGGGCGTCTGAAAGAGTCTGTAATCGTGGAGAAAATGAGTCACTGCCTCACAGGCTGCACTCAGCATGATGACTGCCATCTTATTGGCATGTATGCAAACACAACGCTGTGATTCTTTGTATTCAATAATGCATAAGTGGACTGACAGCAGCAGGCATTAGTAATTTGCAGACGTAGATTCACTTGGTATAAAATAGTCATGATCCAACATTCATAACACTCCACTGTGAAAAAAAAAATTAGACATGTTTAAGATCTAGCAGTGGGCATAATTGGGTTTCTGCAGGCTAACCATGCATCGACTTTACTTTTTGTTGTTTTCTTTTAAACACCTTGTTAAGCTTTTAGATTGCACAGTAATGGTGTGCCCCTTACGAGAACTCTAAGCTTAAAAAGGAGCAGTTTTTTTAATCCTCCTGAGAACTTCCACTTTGCTCTCTTTGTGCTTTTGTATTACTTTGCTCTTTGTAAAATCACAGTTTTTAAGGGATTGAACCTCAGAAATAGGTTGAGAGTCTGTGCAGTTGAGAATATGCATGATTTCCACAACCTCTAAATCCTCCCCACTTATTCATCTAACAACGATGGAACAAACTCTCAGTTGGGAGATGTGAAAAATGAAGGAAAGAAGAGAAAATGACGGCGAAATCCAAAAGATGAGAAAAAAAAGCAGCCTTTTGAGACCTGATGCTCATCTCTCAGCTTTGAAACCTGGCACTTCATATACGCTTAGCCCAGATCTTTCTCTTTTCATCTAATGGAAAACACTCAGACAAATGACGTCTACATTAAGAGGTTGTTTTGTGATGGATGTGAAAATCCTGAAAACAACTGGTGACAAATGGGAAGTGATTAATGTGACCGTCTTGGAGAAAACCCTACTGTCGCTGGAGAAGTGACAAATTTGATCTGAGAGACAAAAGCATCGCTTAAAGAGTAATAAATGTTAAGCCAGCATGCTTTATTGTCCCTTGTACTTACTTTCAGAGTGTCTTTGAGTGCATTTGTGCGTGTAAGGAAATTTAAACTTCCGCTCTATGGTTGTAAGATATTAACACAATATACCAACCAAGTATCAATATTTTACGCTACTTTAAACTTCCACTTGACATTTCAGAGGATGATCTGGCATTTATTGGCATCTGGGAAACACATAAGAGCATAGGAGATATTTTGCAGAGATCCTTTGTTTTGTTTCATACCATTTGTTGACAAAGGGCAGATTTAACTTCTATATTTTCAGTTTAAATGTGTGATTTTATACCCAATGGGTGAAATTTTTTAGCTTATTTATTATTATTTATTTTTTTAAATAAATGATTTGTGATTCGGGTTCAGGCTCAGACACAGATGCAGCATTTTTGAAAATGATTTGGTTTGATTCCCCCCGGGTCTGCAAATGATTTGACTCATCAAATGACTGTGTTACAAATAGCATACAAGTAGGAAGGAAAAGAGAGGATCATGCAGAGGAGTTAAGCTTTCTCCTCAGCGTGATGGTGGCTTTCATCGCCATAAAAATGCTGTACAATACTTATATATGTATTTCTGGTTTATTTATTATTTTATTTATCACTTATTTTACTGTGCAGCATTGCGTCTATTCTTCTTTCCATCTAGGCCCTGAAATTCGTCTTCCCATGCATTGCATCATGGATAATTCAGGCTTTAGGTTTTTCCAAGAAAGTGTTAAATATAAATGAATTAAATAATAAATAACTAATTTTTAAGTTTTGAAAAATGATCTTTTTTCTGAGATGCAATTTGTAATTGCCATCACACATGAGTTCCCTCCTAATACGTGTTCATGAAGGCAAAAGGTCTGTCGACAGTTAAATTTATCATAACTCGTTTAATTTCGAACCAATATCCAGCTCGTTCTGTTTGGTATTTTTTCTGAGAGGATTTTATGATTTACCATGACCCCCTCACCCCAACATCCCTGTTTAAATTCGTGTACATTTGCATTCACACCCACTTGAGAAGCTGAATGAGCAGCCTGGCATAGCTCTGCATCATGTGTGGCTCCAGGTTTGGGAGCGTGACCAACTCATACAGCAGCTTGATGAAGAGGATGTGGTCATCTTTACTGAACCTGCGGCCGTACAGCTTCAGAAACCTAAGGGTGAGAGAGGACACTGAGCGAACAGGTGATCACTTCCTACTTCCTACACTTAACCTATATTCTGAAACAGTGAATAGGCTTACACAGCTACAGTGTACGACTGTCTCAACACTAAACCTAATCTATTGAACTTGAGTTTATGCCAAGTCACACAGTGAATTAAGGTTCGGCCTTTAATTAAAGTTATAAGGCAGAACACTATGCCCTGATGTCCTCTTAAGGCAGACAGGTCAATAACACCAAGTAGCTGCTTCTTTAAATGCTTTTGTGCACTAATATTCCTGGAACTCCAGACTTAAGAATACAGCAAAGGACACTTTTAAAGTTTTTCCACCTATAACCACAGACAGATTGCAGTCTATTTCAAATGTAGCAATCAAATGTACTATCTGATGAACTTTGCTTAACTCTGTCACAATTTTATTTTAAGATGCAGGCAATTGTTAAGCCCACTGTTATGAATCTTTGGCTATGGGTTAAGTTACCTTTGGGTAGTCTTAAATCATACGCCAACCTTGCTTCAGTACTTACGAGAAAAGTTTCCTGGACCAGAAAGCGACCCCGGGCCACAGCTCTCTGAGGAGGACAGCTCTGCACAGGTTCGCTTTGATCTCCGCCAACAGTTCCGTGGCCTCCTGGTCCAACCGGTCAGAGTAAGGCAGCAAGCCATTATACACAATCTCCTTCTGAGGAATAAACTCAGCCATATCCCTGCCCACAGTCATTTCCGCTGTCATACAAGTCACTTTTCTGTTGAAACTGTGTGTAAAATGGTAAAGAAAACCTTTTTGTTGTGCCTCCTGGGAAGTGCGCAGCCAAAGTTAGTGGGCATAATCCGCTGTGTCCAGAAGCCGGGCGGAAGGCAGGCGATCACAGAGGAAAGTATGTCACGCTAATTGAGCCGGGCTAAGCCCTGAGCGCAGAGGGGGCCGGTTTCGCTCAGGCTTGCAGTGCCGGGCGCTTTGTCAACTCTCACTTCACACCTCATGGTTGCCCGGTCGCCTTGGGCACATGGGTGGGGGAGCAGTAGGGTACGTGCGCTGAGCGTGACGCACGGCAGGGGTTTGAGAGAAATGAGGTGCTACCGGTTGATAGCAATTGCGCATTACTCTGAGGTCAAGCTTTGATTTCAGCACCACCGAGTCTAATAACAGAGGCCTTTGATATATGAAGACCTTCATGCACTGTGTAAATTACTCGGATTCATTCAGAAAATCGTCACTCTGGACTACAGATCCCAGAAGCGTGTGCGTTGCAGGCTAATCTGCAGAATATCTGATAAATGGATTAATGCTGTCCTGTTTTACTGACCTGTAGAGCTACTGACCTCGCAGTGATTGTTACTGAGATAAACAAAGGGTTGCACTCTGTCAGATGAATCAGCACCTATCTATCTGCATGCTACACACTTATTTAACTAAGCAGAAATGAGCTTAGATCATATATTAATAAAGGACAGTCTTTTACAAGTCTCATCATATCATTCATGCCTACCTTTTCTGTCTTATGACACCTTTATCCCCAACCTTTTCCATTCTTGCTTCACTGTGCACTCGTCCATGTAAATCCTTTTCCTTTAAGCCCATGTAATTCTCTGACCACTATGCTTAGAGTGGGGCGGCAATTGCAGGTCATTGTCTGGCTTGCCTGGCACTGAAGTTTCTGCTCACAGCAAGGACTTAGACTATAATGCAGAAGCCCTTTCAGTTCTCTGGTCTAGTTACTGTTGGAGAAATGGGGCAATTGCTGCAACACCACCTCGCTTTTGTTAAGCTGCCTGATTGCATAAAGTGCCCTGTTTCTCATCCTGCCTCAATCTTATTAAAGGTCTTCTTGTTGCTTTCAGTACTACCTTCTGGCGATAGCCCCTGTAGCCTTCAATCAGTTTTTTTGAGACCATAGTGGATGCCCTCTTTAAAACTATTTTCTCCCCATAAACACAGTGTAAGACTAACAGAGTCAGGACTTTGAGACAGATCCCAGAACAGAGTGTGCCTTCCGCACAGCATATCACTCCAAGCGTGTCACGCTAGACTCTGCCAAGTAATCTCACCCAACTCTACCTTTTTCTATCCCCTCAGATCTTATTACTTTTGGGCTTTTTCTGACTCCCAGAGCAGTGACAGCACCTGCTTTCACTGTCTCCGTCACTGAACCACTTCCAGGAAGAAACATGGTCTCTGTTCTTATTTGTTCTCCGCTGTGATGTTTCTAGGTATCTGGAAATAGAAAATTTGTTGGGATTTTGTGTGAGTGTGTTTGTATGGGCACAGGCGCATGCATGTGTGCACACACATCTGTGAGATTCATTAGTCCACAAGTGGAGTGTACAGATGGAAAATGTGATTCGGGATGATGATGCCTTTTTGACTCAGCAGGGAGAAGACCAAACAGAGAGAGATCCCAGCCGAAGTAGATGTTTTTGTATTCCATCAGTTTTCTCGTAGCTCACAATCTTCTGCACACAGCACTTCCAAAAGCACACACATGCAAACACACACGCATCGAGCCTCTAATTTTTGCAAAGGATTTATGGTAATGCCAGTTTTCTCGCTGCTAAAATATTGGAAAATTTGTGCAGCCAGTAACAGTGTGTGTTTGTGCCTGTGTGCCTGTTTCGGTGTGTGAGTGTGTGCATTCGTGCATGCAAGTCTCATTTTGGAGAGTGAAGAGTGTAAATGATGTGTCTGGGAAACCTGCATCGAGACGTCAACACACACACAGACACAGTTCCTTCCATCCAGCTGGGTTCCTCGCTGGGAGATATGCAGCCTAGTTCATCGCCAGACACACGGGTAAAATATGGCCCCTGCTCCTGCCACACATACACACACATACACAGACACACACACTCTCAAACAAATAACACTGTTTGAGATTTCTCCCGAACTAACAAAGCTGTCTGCATGTTTCTTACTCAGATTACTCTCTTACCAAACCCATCCCTTTTTTCTTTTCTTTGGATGATTCAGTGAAAAATTACTGAGTGAACTGTGCTGGTGATCTTCACTCTGGATACCAAGGTGAGAAGATAATAAAGGAGGGAAGCAATCAAGGAAGAGGAAAAGGAGACATTCCACTACAGCCCCTGCGGAGCTGCAGCAGGGACGAGCCTACTGGCTGTGATTTCTAGTCAGGAAAGGCAGAGGAGCAAGGAGAACGCAGGTATGCATGGTTATTTCTCTCTTTTTGTCCTTCTTTTTCTTTTATTTCCTATGCCTGAGATCTGCTTGGATTCTATATAGGAGGTTACTTTCTATATTTCAAGGTGACTGCATGTGTTATTTATGTGTAAGCAGGAATGGGTTATCTGAGGGGTCTCCTTCAGCTTTTGATATTCCTCTATGCAGCAGGAGTGTGTGCAGGTACCACACATATGCATCAGTACAGTTGCTCCGCCTGTTTCTTTATCATTAAAGCAGAATCATATCTAAATCTTGAAAAGCCCACACATACTCGTGCCTCCTCCACAGGTGTGGATGGCGCAAAGGTCAGCAACTTGTCATCGCAAATCTGTCTTCATCCGTGTGAGGACCTGTTTGGCTTGCTCACTGAGATCCATGGCCTACGTGTTGTGACCAACAACCTGCTCGAAGACTTGGATAGAGTAGTAAGATGCATAAAAGCATGCACATTTATCATGGTATTTGTTAAAATTGTGTTTCTTATTGCCTGATGGTACATTATTTTATAGCAGCATGAGCAAGAATTTAAATATTTTTTAGCAAACAGGTTAAAATGTTGTGTCATTTTTAAGGTAAAAGTAACTTTAAACATGAACATTTTTAAATCTTTTTTTTTAGATTCTTTTTAGATTATTTAAACCAGTAATAGTCCATTTTCAATAACTATGTGTTTACCAAGGTTGTAATACACTTTTTATTCTGTGTCATCACAGAAAAGTTGACTGAATTTAAATTCTGAGAGTAATTCTTTTTCCAGTGCAAATGGCACAAATAAAGGATTTTCTGTCAGGAAGTACTGTGGTCTGTGGCAAATGCCTCTGGGGGAAAAAAAAAAAAAACCAAGAGGAAATCTCCCCACAGATATGGCCCACAGTAGTTTGGCTGGTCTCATTCAATATAAATACACAATAATACTTTCTTATTTGAAAAATGTATTTAGCTAATTTTAGTATTTTCAGTCCAAAGAAAATGAAGAGATACGGATATCTTTGGATGAACTCAGTAACAGACATGGCAGTGGTACCAGCAGTGGCAAAGGGAAAGGCCATGGGAGAGGCAATGGGAACGGCAACAGCAGCAGCAGCAGCAGCCACGGCCATGGCCACAGCAACGGCAATGGCAGGGGCAATGACAATGGGAACGGCAACGGCAGCAGCAGCAGCAGCCACGGCCGTGGCCACAGCAACGGTAGTGGCAGAGGATATGGCAACAGCAACAGGAACGGCAACAGCAGCAGCAACAGCCACGGCCGTGACCGCAGCAATGGCAGTGGCAACAGCAGCGGCAGTGGCAATGGTAATGGCAACGGCAGTGGCATCAGCAGCAGCATCAGAAGCAGCCGCAGAGGTGGTGATGGTGACAGCAGTGACAATGATCTTGACAGAGACAGTGAGGCATGGTGCGTGCAGGATGGACGAGTGTACGAGCAGGGGGAGGACTGGGAGGTTGACAGCTGCACCTCCTGTACTTGCCAGGTTTGTGCTGAACAAATCTATTAACTACAATAACACACTGGCAGAATTTCCTGGGGAAATACCATGCAAGCATTTAACTGAATTAAGGATATATAAGAGATAGAGAGCAGATATTAATATCATCATCTACACCAGCAAAGTAAAATGGAAAATTATAAGTGACAACCTTTAGCATTAAATTAATCTTCAAGGTAGCTTACCAATGTTTTTATACACAAGGACTTTGGTTGACGACTTGACTGCTGCAACTTATTATTGCTTCGCTTCACTCTAATACTTAATAAAAAGCAAATATGCAGCATTTTAAAAATGTCCAACTGTTCCTTTAAACGATGTTTACCAATTGGGGAAGTTTCACTTGTATGCAATGTGGTTTCATTTATTACCAGAAGTTCTATATTTTATGCATGCTTCATCCTCATCCCTACGTCTGTTTCTTTTTATAAGAACCATTATTTTTATTGAGGATGGGATGAAGGATTAGCCTGACTTGTTATGACTCATGAAAACATACCATTCCTTGCAAGAACTGGCATTCAGCAAAACATCTGGATTCAATAATGTGATATTGTTAGAAAATCTAAATGTATCAACACTGGACTGTCTTGCCAGGATGGAAAGGTGGTTTGTCAACAGGTGTCATGTGCTCCTGTGTCCTGCATCAATCCGTCTTTTGTCGATGGAAGTTGCTGTCCTGTCTGTCTTAGTGAGTATCATTTTTCTGCAGCTGGGATTTTGTCTTTACATGGATGCCAAGATTAATAAATATAATAAAAACACAACAACAACAACACGTCTGTTGTCTGTATGTAATAAAGATGATGAAGACGGCTGGTCCCCATGGTCTGAGTGGACCCACTGCTCCGCCACCTGTGGACGTGGAGGGCAGCAAAGGGGTCGATCCTGCAATGGCATCATGCCGTCCTGCTCTGGCCCGTCAGTCCAAACCCGCAGCTGCATGATGATGAAGTGTGACCGCAAGGGTAAGGCATCACTCTGCACATCGGATCTGTCACCTGTTTCAGCTTAATGCTCTTTTAGTGACTGACTGAGCCAAGTCCTATTCAAAACAGTGAACTGGCAATTCCCAGACGGCGAAAATATGAAACCTCAGACAAATGGAGATCGTAGAGATTCTAATCGTAATTGGAAACATGTTTTGTTCTCTGTACGCTGCTGAGCTGTAGCGGTGGTCTGACTTTCTTTTGTCTTTATTTGTCTAGTGCGTGCTGACGGGAACTGGGGCCTTTGGTCTCCTTGGTCTGCGTGCACAACCACATGTGGAGAAGGAAACATTACACGGGTCCGTCTGTGCAACAATCCTCCACCACAGAAGGGGGGCAAGGGGTGCACAGGTAGCGCCATGGAGACACAACCTTGCAACAACACGCTCTGCCCGAGTAAGTAGGAGCGCACAGCTGCACATTTGAAAGCACTCATACGCATTAAAAGTGGCTCAAAGGTAAATGATGCATTTCGGTGTAGTTGCTGGAGGCTGGACGGCCTGGACTGAATGGTCAGTCTGTTCAGAGACATGTAACGGGGGCCTCATGAGTCGCCAGCGAGAGTGTGTGAACCCCGCCCCTCAGAACGGCGGGAAGCCTTGTGCTGGAGATGCTGTGGACTATGAAGGATGTAACAAACAACTATGTCCTTTAGGTAAACCTTAACCTTGTGCAGCTGTACCAACTAATGTCATTCTACATGCAGGCTAAGCCTCACATACATAGAGAACCTTAATCCCATTTTATTGGAGAGAACATGTTTTCAAACAATTGAGGATTAAGAAATAATATCCTTCACTGTTTGCTCTGCTTTATTCAATTACAGAGGCTTAGGATAGAAAAGAGAAATGATTCGAATATGAATTCCTTCAGAATCATTATGGTGCAATTGACCCACACTTGAACAATTTGCTTTGTGACTAAGTGTAAAAGACTTTTATGTGTAAATTTTTATGCATTTCAGATATGTGCTTGCTTTCTAATCCTTGTTTTCCTGGGGTTAAATGCACAACGCATCGCGATGGATCATGGGAATGTGGACGCTGCCCGTTGGGTTTCAGTGGTAACGGCACTCATTGTGAAGATGAGAATGAGGTAATGAGATTAGACACAGGATCACACTACACAATATGAGCGCAACAATGGCCTAACTTCGCTGATGCATGGCGTAGGAAAGGTCCTCCTCAAAATTCCTTAGCATAATGCTGCATTTCATTGATTTTTAGGGAGTTATCTTTATTTCCTTGCAGTGAATTGTGGCCCAACTTGACAAGGTCAGCAGGGCCGTTTCCAGTGATGATAATGCCTGCCTGTCAGTTGGTTGCATATGTTAAAGTGTCTCTATAACTATGGAATTAATTATTGGGAATTTTTTAGACCTTATGGCTCCCAGATGATGCATCCGAATAACATTGGTGACCCAGATTTTTCCTCTAATATCACATTTATGGTTTTGATTTAAGTGACAAGACAGCTAGATGAACTACCAAGAATTTTGGTACAGATATTCATATTCCTCCAGAGATTAAGAACTTTCATCAGTCATTAACTTTTTGCCTGATGGAATCGTTTTGTCAAAACTTTAATTTTTCCGATACTTATCTGAAGCGCTAATGACATTTCCAGAAGTCAGTGGACTCATTTTTAACTTCTCTGACTTAGTAACCATTGAAATATTCTGTAGTCTGATCCTGACAAAGAGATTTTCTTTCAACACGCGTAACACCTTTGTACAGTTCATGTTTGATATGCTGAACATGGATAATCTCTCAACCTCCATCTCTTCAGTGTGAAGTGGAGGGAGTGTGTGTTACACTGTGCATAAACACAGACCCTGGATTCTACTGCCTGCCCTGTCCGCCGCGCCATAAAGGCACTCAACCGTATGGCCTCGGTCTGGATGAAGCCCTGAAAACCAGGCAGGCAGGTGTTTTTCTCTTTGCTTTGACCTGCAGTCATTAACCGTAGAGACTTTTGGATTCTCAAAGAGCTGCTCTGTTTGTAGGTGTGTGAACCGTATAACCCTTGCAAAGACAACACACACACTTGCCACAAGTATGCTGAGTGTATATACCTTGGCCTGGCGTCTGAGGTCTTGTACAAGTGTGTGTGTGCGGTGGGGTTTGCTGGCGATGGCTCCCTGTGTGGTGAGGACTCTGATCTGGATGGCTGGCCCAATAATAGATTACCCTGCAAGCAGAATGCCACCTATCACTGTGAAAAGGTAAGATATCTACTTCAGCGTGAGCTAAAATCATTCAGACTTGTTGAGAGATACCCGAGCTGCATTCTGGTTGGATACCATTAATCTTTGTTGTGACTGGCTGCAGGATAATTGCCCCATGCTGCCAAACTCTGGACAGGAAGACCTGGATGCGGACGGACAGGGCGATGCCTGTGACCCTGATGATGACAATGATGGCATCACAGATGAAAGGGTGAGACAAAACCACTTTAAAGTCGCCATGATTGAAAACAGGCGTGTCTTGCCGTATGCAAACATCCATGTGAATGTGTGTTTTTTTGACACAGGACAATTGCCCGCTGATGTACAACCCTCGGCAGTTTGATTCTGACAGGGACGGGGTTGGGGACAGCTGCGACAACTGTCCATTTGAAAGCAACCCTATGCAGACAGACACTGATAACAATGGAGAGGGAGACGCCTGCAGCATCGACATAGATGGAGACGGTAAGAACAACTCATTGTACCAGGCCTTGAATGTGCAGCTAGTCTGCTTGGAATCAGGATCAATTGGTGGTAATAAAGTGACAGTGCTGGCAATATAATAACTCAAAAAAAGTAGATATGAACTTGAAAATATAGATGAAATTGAATTTACCGAAACATAGCCTTGATGTATATTATTTGTCTGGTTATGTTCACAAAAAAATTTTTTTTTTAAAAATCAGTCTAAAGGCTGTGTATGTGTGTGTGTTTCTGTCTATTCTTTCAGAGGTTCTGAATGACCGGGACAACTGTCCTCTAGTCTACAACACCGACCAGAGGGACACAGACCTGGATGGTGTCGGAGACCAGTGTGACAACTGTCCACTTCTACATAACCCAGACCAGGTTCTTGAAAAAATCAAGTTTTCAAACATTTTTTTCTTCTGACTTACCCCCAAAACCCTGTCAGATGAATCTACTAATCTGTTTATGAACATACCTTTTATATTTAAATAAGTGCATTTGAGCTCATTTTAAAGTTAGATTCGGACTGCCTCCAGTTTATTTTAAACTCTTTGTGATTATATGTTGCTTACAATTCATTAGTTACAGTAAGAAAACTCCGTCACCCATTAATCAACTACTTTTAGTCACTATTATATTTAAAAACTCTTCATTAAATGCTGCTGCCACAGGTTAGCCAATGTTTAGAAAGCTATTTTGTTTATTGATGCTTTGAGCTAGCAGTTCCAACTGTGAGACATGTTTTAGTTAATTATTTCCAACTTTTGATTTTAGAGAAATATTTACTTATTATGTTTAATTAATAATTTTAACTGATAATTCATACAATTAGCTAACGCTTGTAACTGGTCGCCATATTTTTAGCTTATCATTTCCAGCTTTTGGTTGGATGGATGATGATGATTTGGGCTTGTTTTGCCCAAATCATAGGGTCTGGTCACTTTATTGAGTCAACCATGAACAAATATGCATAACATAACAAAGTATTCTATCAAATGTAAGCCTATCTCTCCAACAGTTAAAGCCTGGCTGGAACTGGGCCATGCAACAGTATAATGATCCCAAGCACAGCAGTAAATCTACAACAGAAAAAGAAAGTATCTAGGTAGTGCTATAGTCCCAAAACTCAACTTGATTGAAATGCTGAGGTAGGACCTTAAGAGAAACCGTAAGATTTAATTTCATTTAATTGTGACCTCTTTTTTATTTATTTATATATTTTAGCTAATTTCTCATCTAATCCGAGCCCCCAGGCTAATACAGAAGTATTCCCTGCACTAAATAAATAATGCTGTTTGTAGTGACCCAAAACATATTATACACTACATCCACATGTGTTGGCAGCTTGACTCTGACAGTGACCTGGTGGGAGACATGTGCGACGACAATGAGGACATCGATGAGGACGGCCACCAAAACACTCTAGACAACTGCCCCTATATTGCCAACAGCAATCAGGCTGACCACGACAAAGATGGAAAGGGAGATGCTTGTGACCATGACGACGACAATGACGGTATCCCTGATGACCGTGACAACTGCAGACTGGTACCCAACAGGGACCAGGTAGACTCTGATGGTCAGTGTTGTTACAGCTGAGCTATCCTATCCTAGTCTACCCAAGGAGGCAAAATAGAAAGTAAACAGGGATGTTTCAAATCAATAAAAAAAAGTGAGCAATTTGATTTCATTTAAAAATAAAATAAGACCTGATTCCCATTCTAGCCAGTCATAGGTGTGTCAGGCTTTACATAGCTAATATCAAAATACAGACATGAACAAATAGTTTGCTGTCACACAGGGAAAATAACTTGTACAATTTATGATTAATGGATTTTGCAGTCATGAAATAAAAGTTTGTGACTATCAGTCCAGTTTCCATTGCTTTAGGTCATATTGATCTTGGACATCAACATAAACACTTAATGGCTCTCTGTAGTGTAATTAATAATACTTAAAAGGTTGATCTATCCACCATCATACATGGTTTTCTTAGTACATTTTCATGTTATCTTGTCCAGTTCTTTTCCCCCATCTTGGCAAAAAATAATAAGGAAAAGTCAAGTTACACTTGTTCTCTTTTTTCTTTATTCTTTCAGGTGATGGCAGTGGAGACGCATGCTTTGATGACTTTGACAATGACAGTATTCCAGATGCGTTGGATCCCTGTCCCCTGAACCAGGATATTGGGTCTACAGATTTCCGGAAGTTTCAGGTTGTTTTGTTGGACCCTAAAGGCACCACGCAGTCTGACCCCCTCTGGGTCATCCGCAGCCAGGGTACAGAGCTGCTGCAGATTGCCAACTCTGACCCCGGGATCGCTTTAGGTGAGATTAACCATAAAAAACACTAAACATATAAGACATATAATGAAAGTGATTAGTCAACATGAATAATATTCCTGTGTCTGAACAGGATACGACAAGTTCAGCGCCGTGGACTTCAGTGTCACATTTTATGTAAATACTAACCGAGATGACGACTACGCAGGGATTGTGTTTGCCTATCAGTCCAGTCAACGCTTCTACGTTGTCATGTGGAAACAGGTGCGAGCTGAACGCTGACTCTTAATTCTCACAAGCAATAAACTTAAAATACATAATAGAGAACATGTAACCATTTCTCTCCACCACATTGATTTTTTTTCTGTAAGCGCAGGTGTCTCAGGCCTACTGGGAGAAAAAGCCAACCAAAGCTTTCGGCACTGCTGGAGTCTCAATCAAACTGGTCAACTCAAACACAGGACCAGGGGAGTATCTGCGCAATGCTCTGTGGCACACAGGAAACACTAGACACCAGGTTAGAATGAGTAAACTCATAAATCTGCCACCTTTTTATTGTGCTTTCAGTATCATAAAAAATACAAAGAAAATCTTATCTTAAAAGATAACACTTTCTGAATATTAAATTGTTTGGCGCAGTAAACATTAGATACTCTGGTAAATATGATTGTCCTCCGTGGCGCCTGAATATGTTTCAGGTCAGAACTTTGTGGCACGACCCCAATAAAATTGCCTGGAAGGACTACACACCCTACCGCATGCACCTTATCCACCGACCCAAGACTGGGTTTATCAGGTACAAACCATAATGTAAAGTGTCACCACAACTGTGGTTTGATTTATTATGGATTATTGATTCTTGAAAGAAGCAGTGACCCCAGAATATGCAGCATATATTCATTTCTGACAGAAGATATTGCTCTGTGAAGTAGTTATACTTCTGGGTTTTTCCATGAAAGATCAGTGAATCCTCCCACCTGACCCACTCAGAATCAACTTAAAATATGATTAAATACAGCTAGAAGATTAGCCTCGTATCAAAATGTAGGAAAAAGAGACTTTTCATATGTTATCCCGTAACTTGTTTTGACCAGCAACCTATCCCACATGATGATTTAAGTATTAAAAGTTTATCCCAAATGCATTTTTTGAAGTTTTCTCTGACACATGTTTCTCTTACTCTACATCATCAACATTTAATTGGGCCAATGTTGCTTTGAAACTATGATATATCCCATGAGATTGATGCTCAAAGTTGGTTACAGAGAAAATCATGCTGACAAAAAATGAGATTTGGGCTTTAGCTTGTGACACATGGAGTGGGTGTAAAATGAATTTTGCTGTTGTTTTTAACAGAGCTTAGATGTCAGGCCTGAAAATTTCTTGTGGCTAGTCAGGAAGTCATGAGGGTTTAGATATGCTAGAGCAAAATAATATGATTAAAAAGTGCGTCCTTATCTCCGACAGTCATGTGAAAAAGAACGTTTTTCACAGGACTCTTTGCATTCCTTCTTTAGCAACAATAACTTGATGTTATCATTTTCTGTTTGACGTGATCAGTCTCTCACGTCCTTGTGGAGGATTATGGCCCGATCTTCTTTACAGTGGTGAATCGGCTCATTGACGTCTCCGAGCATTTGTTTATGCACAGCTCTCTTAAGGTCTCGCCACAGCATATCAATCAGGTTGACGTCTGGACTTTTATTGGGCCATTGCATCACCTTGATTCTTTTCTTTTTCAGCCATTCTCCTATAGATTTGCTAGCCAAGCTGTAGGTGTCATATAGATGGTGTCAAGTTTGACTCTAGAATACTTTGGTATACAGGGAAGCTCATGGCTAACTCAGTGGCTGTGCGGTGCCCAGGTCTTGTGGCCGCAAAACATATACAAATCATCACACCTCCACTACTGTGCTTGACAGCTAGGTTGAGGTAAAGTCTTTTGCATTACTTAAGTCCTATGGAAGCATTAAGGGTGTACTTAGTTTGTCACAGGACTCATGGCAAAGTTTTCAAGTTTTATCATGACTGCATGACTTTTGATTGCCTGTAATGGGTTTTTTCATAGTATTAAGGCAAATTTTTTACATGCTTTCATTAGATACACTTACACAATAACCTAAGTTTAAAAAAAACCCCAGATATACTGAGATGAAACATTTGTCGCTCGGCTGGTTTTTTGTATTTGGAACCTGGATTTAATTTATATTTTTGGGGTTGAGCTGTCATAAACAGCTGTCACAGCTGGATTATGATCTTGGAATCCACCAAACTTTTAGAATTAGATTGGCAGGTTTCCTCAGGAGAACTCGAGCTCTTTTCTAGTGGAAACAACTGAACATTTACAGCTGAACATTCAGGTATTATTGGCTTGGCTTTTATAGGACCATACCAGTATTTTTTAACCCAATTACTACCCACGGAATACATTATTGCCTATTATTTCCAAAGAAACTTCTTAATTTTAAGTCAAAATCCAACTTGCAGGCAGGAATTTTAGACATTTGTGATAGCGCTGAACATGCCTGTGTATATTTGCATGTATGGCAAACTATTAAAATTAATGTTATTATAGGTAAAAAATAGAAAAATCTGGGCATGTTCTTTGAAATAAAATTTTTGTGGCCCAGTTCAGGTCATGTAGGTTTTAGTGCAACAACAATCTGCAGAATGACTTCTTCAATCTGTGGAAATCACATTTGTGTCAGCCTGAAATGTTCTTACACTCGAGGACATCATCAATCTCTAAGAGTTATTTTATGATAACAGTGTAATTCACTTTCCAAGTCCAACCCACTTCTCCTCAACCTGCCACATCTACTTCTGTTTAGTTGTATTTCTCACTAATAGCCTGGATAAAAAAAAAAAAAACAACAACAAAATAAAAACAACCCCAGGCTACGAGTTCTCTGTGCTCTGTGCTGTTTATGTGCAGATGGGGAAAACAACAGCATTGCCATAGTGAGATTTCCAATCTGGAAAAAACAGAAGTCAGAGAAAAAAGCTGTTATGTGACAGATTTGAAAAAATACTCTTTTTTGATACATGCTGTGGCAGTGCTGCATTCCTGTTACTGAATGACTGTACTGGAGAATGAATGTACAACTGTACACTAAGTGAATGTGAGGCTGAAAAGAAGCTCCTGCTCTTTGACTGTGAAGGACGGACATGTATTGATATTTTGGATACTTGCTCCAAAGCTCCATTGTAACTGCTATGAATATATCTCCAACTGACATCACGTCCTCTGTGATGTCCGTGAAAAAAAAGTTAAGTATGCAACGTCAAGAAAAACGTAAAGTGTGAATTTATAGTAACTTTGCGAAGGACAAGCAGAAAAAGAAGAAGAATAGAAAAGATACCTCAAAAATGTCCTTGATGATACTATTTGAAATTGAAATGCCTTTAGTTACTTTCTGCAGGTTATCTTGCATTTTACTTATGATTTTAACTTAAATTTAATGTGAACATGGTAGTGTTGTACTACGGCTGATTTGCACTGGGTTGGCTATACTGTGCTTCCTTTGCAGGGTGGTGGTGTACGAGGGCAGGGACATTTTGTCCGACTCGGGGGCCGTGTATGACCACACCCTGGCTGGAGGCAGACTGGGACTGTTTGTGTTCTCTCAGGAACATGTTATCTTCTCAGACCTCAGATATGAGTGTAGAGGTAAGACATCCTGCTAACACTTTATATTAAGTGAAACAAAAATGTGCCTTTTTAGTAAAGTGCAAGTGAGGAATGGATCAGCAATGGCCTGATAGTAAACGCTCATTGATAGTTCCCTAATAAATCCAGCTCTTGGCATTCCATGTGAAAAATATTATTTACTAAAGAATCAACTGGGAGATCCTGTGTTAGTGAATCATTAGGTACCGGTGAGTTCATAATTATCCTTGCCTTAACAGCTTGCCACTGTCCTCATAACTCAATACAGTAATTACTTACACTGATTACTTGTTGCTCTTTTTATGTGGCATCAAGGACCAAAGCATACTTCAGTGGTTTCTCATTATTTCAGGTTTACCTTACCATTAATTACCCCCTGCCTCCTGTGATTATGCACAGATTATTAACATGTTATTATATGACTGGCATGGTGAAGGCAAATTTTAGTGTAAGAAACGTAAATAAGTTGTTCCTCTAGTAGTTTCTACATTACATTTTTATGGTGTTTGCCTTTATTATGTTACAAAGAATTAAGTTATTCATATAAGTGCGTTTGAATGTTGAATACTGAGATACTTTTTGAGGACCCTGCTCTTTTTAAAATTTATTAAGTAATTATGGACTACAGGCAATGGAGGAGTCATGCTGAAAAAATCTGTAACTACTAAGTAACTACTTTGTATGAGGTTTTGCAGCAGTACGTATACAGATAACTGCACTAACTGGTCAGTTCATTAGGTACAATTTGCTTGTACTGGTTTGGACCATCTTTTCTCTTCAGAATTGCCCTAATTCTTCATGCCACAGATTCAACAATGCGCTGGAAACATTCCTAAGAGATTTTGACATGAACATGAGACGCAGTTGCTGCAGTTTTATTCACTGTACATCTACAACGTGAATCTCCCGTTCCATCACTTCACAAACATGGTCTATTGGATAGAGACCCTGTGTCTGTGGAGGTCATTTAAGTACAGTGAACTCGTGTTCGGGAAACACTGTGGTCATAAAGGAATGGACATGGTCAGCAACAATACTCAGGTCAGATGTGATGATTAAATGATACTCAGTTGGTACTAAGAGGCCCGAAGTTTGCCAAGAAAATATCGCCTACGCCATCACACCAACAACAACGTGAACTGTAATTGTAAGGCATGATGGATTCATGTTCTCATGTTGTTCACACCAAATTCTTATTATACCATCCAAGTGTCAGAGCAGAAATTGGGACACATTTCATCTTACGTTGTTTAATTGCGGTGAGCCCATGCAAACTGTAGCCTCAGTTACCACAGGAGGGACACCAAGTGTGGTCTTCTGCTGCCGTAGCCCATCTGCTTCAAGGTTCTATGTGTTGCTCCTCTAGATACCTCGGTTTTAACGAGTGGTTATTTGATTTACTGTTGCCTTTTTATCAGCTCAGAGCAGTCTGCCATTCTCCTGTGACCTCTGGCATCGACAAGCCATTTTTCTCCAAGAGAACTGCTGCTAACTGGATATTTTCTCCTTTTTTGGACCATTCTCTGTAAACCCTACAGATGGTTGTGTGGAAAATCCCAGTAGATCAGTCGTTTCTGAAATACTCAGACTAGCCCATCTGGCACTAACAGCCATGCCACATTCAAATGCGCTTAAATCACCTTTCTTCTCCATTCTGATGCTCGGTTTGAACTTCAGCGTGTCCTCGTGACCATATCTACATGCCTGAATCCATTCAGTTGCTGCCATGAAATTGGCTGATTAGCTATTTGCATTAGCAAGCAATTGACCAGGTGTGTCTAACAAAGCAGTGAGTGTATGAAGTAATTATTACTTAATAACTTATTAATATAATACATCCTAGCTTGTTCTTTATTTACTATAAAGTCCTAGACCAGGAGTTATTAGGTAGGTACTGATGAATTTTTCATTAGCTATAAGGTCATTCCTGAAGCATTCCTCACTCATTCTTTAGTAACTAAGCAAGCTTTTGAGTCAGTTAATTTTGCCCTCTGCTGCTGTGGGTGATGTATAAAACTTGTAAGGTGTATTGTACACCTTAAAGGTGGTACAATACACCACCTTTAAGGTAAAACCTAGAGTAGTTTCCTATCTGACGATCAGGCACCTCTTAAAGATCACAAGATTAGTATAGGAGAGAAAAGGGGGGCGGAGTCCAGCAGCACAAATCTGTGGCCATTTTTTTTTACACTTTTCGAAATAATTGTACCTTTTGTGCTTTAAACACTTTATTAAATTAATTTATCTACTTTTTTTTATAGTGGAACCATCTGAAATGTATTGTCATATCAGCAACTGTACAACTGTCAAAAAGTGCAATGTTTTCTGTGTTGAACTTACCTTACCTACTATCACTGCTTCAGATCATGTCTCCACACAGCAGTTCCTAAAAGTGGCTATTTTTCTTTTTGATTCTTAGATAACTGAATTATTGTCTCGGGATAATTTGGGAATTCCACAAATATCCACCAGAGAGAGAGAGAGGATACACCAGACTCAGGCGTTAATCCAGCCAAGACTATCAATTAATGACCATCCTCTATCTGTCAGCTTTGTATGCAGCAGTATTGATTTCAGGCTGTCTCATTCACTGTATATTACTGCTCTGACAGCATCTCTAATGACTGTAACTTCTTGTTGCTTTTCATTTTGTGCTTCCCTAATGGCTGTAAATAATTATTTATTGCTAGATGCCAGACATGAGAGGGAAAGATGCAAAGATAAATTGATGATGGAGTAAGTGGAGCACATGTCTGGCGGTTACTTATCAATAAAATGTTTTTTTTAATCAACTGTTCCTTTTTTCTTTTCTGATGACGCCAGTAGCTCACAGTATGCACACACACACACTCGCACACACACGACTGTAGAAACATGGTCTCTAGCGTCTTCTAGTGGTAAAGGTGTTAATTACAAACAACGAGGATTTTCAACGCTCTGATAAAACTGTCCACGGGGATATGGAGGAGTAAAAGTGTAAGAAAATGGAAGCACACAAAGTTTAGATAACACATAAGTTTATTCAAAAACAGTGTTTGAATTTTTTTTTTTTAGAATAATAAAGAAGAAAATGGGCTTGGAAAGTATAGGGTGTATCCTAACCCCTATAAAAGATGGTCTTTTGGTTTAAAATGATGTTCTGCTGTTTTAATAATGCAAAATGTATGTTTGGTCGCAGTAAATCTGGGTCACCGAAGAAAGCTGACCTTGCTCATGATTTATTAATTAATTTCCATTGACTCAAAACAGAAAACCCGTTCGACCGGCTTGAGAGGGAAGTGCAGTTAAAGACGCACTCCACCTGGTAAGGTGAATAAGTGACGTCACCACTGCCCTACCACTGAGGAATGAAGAATGAGGAAGACGAGTCCATCCACCGAGTACAGCATAGAAGTCTCTACCAAAAGATTCCAGGATTTCTATTTATTTAAATTAAACTGAGTACTTTTTTTTTTTTTTAATAAACAAACTTTAAGCAAGTGGGATGGTACGCGGGTGCACAAGAGGCGCGTGCCGTCGGTTTATAGACAGACACCAGTCAGCGTTGAATTTCGGCCTGCTGGTTGTCGCTTACATCCTTTACCTCATCGTCGGCGCCGGGATCTTCTCCGCCATCGAGCTGCCGTACGAAGACGCGCTCCGGCAGAAGCTCAAAGCGGATCTACGGGACTTCCTGAGGAACAACTCCTGTGTGTCTGACGCTCGCCTAGAGGAGCTCCTGGCCCGCGCTCTCGAGGCCAGTAACTATGGAGTGTCCATCCTGGGTAACGACACCCAGCGTAGCTGGGACTTTGTGTCCTCCCTGTTCTTCACCAGCACCGTGCTGACCACAACAGGTGAGTCCAACGGATACAGGTGTTCAGACTTTAAAAGCCTTTGCTTCGAGAGTCGAAAATGTGAGTGGCCCATTTAGCTGAATAAATGTAAATTTGTGGCACGCTATATAAACAGGTTTCCTCGCTGTAACTAATAAGTCTATGGTTAAAGATCCCCTGTAGCCACTTTTAACACATTGGAAAATAATGTGGTTTGAATAATAAATGTTTAGGATGTTCATTTTTTTCTTTCCAAAGGAGAAAAAATATAGTAGTTAAGGGAATGAATTATTAACTGCATTGGACTTTAAATAACCTTCAAGTTCAGACAAGTATGTAGAATTACAATAGACTAGCTTTAAATTTCAGTTTATCCAGTTTATCGCATGTCACTGAGCAGTCCTTACCTTTAAATATAACCTGTCTCCTTCCTCTCCTGTCCTGTGTTTCTTACATCATTCTCCATCTCTCAGTGAAGTTATCTCAAACTCTTTTCTCTCCCTGGGAAATACAGCAGCCGTACCTTTTGCTAGCAGACACTGTGTGACAAACTGCACACAAGCAGTTTGTGTTTTTACTGATCTTTGTTGAACTTACAGAAACATTGCATTTGAAATGACCTGCCACTTACAAAGGATACTTCCTTTCTGTTCGCTCTAGTGATGGATACACAAATAGGAATATCTTTTCTGTTTTACCGTTCCCTCCATTTATCCTCAAATCGATTTGATGTTTTAAGGCACGCAGTGAAGTGAAACAAAAACTTCCCTCAAACGTGTTAAGCCTAAAGTAACAAACCTGTTTTAAAACTGCAACGAGAAGAAAGTACTCATAAAAGTAAAAATGAATAATCAAATAAAGCACAGATGCTGGAAATGTTTACTAAAGACAGTAATGAATTTGTTACTTTGTTACTGATATACTTTTCTGTTACCTCAGTTTAATGTGAGCAAAGAGAAATGACATAAAAATAGCTCCCTTGGTCATTTGGACATGTACGGTAAGTGAACTAACAGTAAGCAAGCCGTGTTAAATGATGGAGAAATTCAATATATCATGTAATAATGTTTTGTGTATTTAAGTCAAGATTAACCAAGATGAGAAAAATCCCTCTGCCTAATTTTATTGATCAAGGTCTAGCTTAAATGTCCTTTTATAAATAGTGTGTGTTTCAAGGTGTCTCTATTACATGTATTGTTATTGTATTGTATGAATTTTGGTCCAGATTCTATAAATAATCCATGAAAGCAGTATTTGTCCTGCCTTTCAGGGCCTTTGTATAAGTAATACACTCAGGAAAGTAGTATTTTTATCAGACATATCAGTAAATGCGTCTCTAGAAGAATAAATCCTTATCTCAACTCATTTGTTTTTTTAAGATAAATAAAAAAAACGATAAGTTTTTGTGCAAACCTTCAGCATTTGTCGCCAACACTTCTTGAGGGTGAGACTTTTATGTTTATATGAATGCATGAATTTATTTATTTTTCAGTTTTCTGGAGGTCTAGGAGGACCTTTGAGATATAAGTTTATAATGGCTATATTAGCATTTTAACAGAGTAGTTGTTGCATCACATACGACATGGCACAAGTGGTAGCTTATATTAACCAAAAGGAAACTAATAGGCAGCATGAAATCATGCAAAGTTTACAGAGGATATCCTAAAAAATGTTAAAAATAAATAAATTATTTCTTTATTTCTATAGCCTGCTTCATTTTAAGACTTGACGAGTCTTGTTTGACGCTAACTACAGTTAGTTTTCACAAATCCCGGGTGAATCCTGGAGGAGAATTCCTCCTTTTATTACTGTAACTCTGTAATTTACATAGTGCTGCATGTTTTGTTGTGTCTTCAGGTTATGGCCACACTGTTCCTCTCTCTGATGGGGGGAAGGCTTTCTGTATCTTCTACTCCCTCCTTGGCATCCCTGTTACCCTCTTCTTCCTCTCTGCTGCGGTTCAATGGATCATGTCCGTGGTCACACGTCGTCCACTGTCCTACTTCCATCGACGATGGGCTATGTCTAAGGCACACCTGGGAGTCATCCATGCTGCCTTCCTTGCCTTCATCACGACCCTTATCTTTGTAATTATCCCTGCATGGATCTTTGTCGCTCTCGAGGAAGACTGGAACTTCCTAGAGGCTCTGTATTTCTGCTTCATCTCTCTGACAACTATTGGCCTTGGAGATTATGTACCAGGAGAAACTCCCAGTAAAGACGTAAATCCACACCCACACCTCTACCGGCTGGCCATTACAGGTGAGTAGAATTTAAAAAGGCAGTCACATTTTTTTAATCTAATATATCATGAAATAGATCATTTATGTTGTAAAAAGAAACAATTAAATATCAAAATCTGGAATATTTTTTGGGCTTTCTCTTGCCTATAAGATAGTTTTTAGTGAAAACAGAGAAGACGCACAGTAAAGGCCTTCGTGTCTCCTGCTCAACCTCTGAGCTAAACCGACACCTAGAAATTCCTGACTTTTAATAAAATATCTATATAAATACACCCTTTGTTCCAAAGACACAATGTGTAAAATGCCATCTATCATGCTACAAGGTTATTGGATCATTAGAAAATAAAAAGAAGCAATTCAAATATAATTATGTTTTCACAACTAAAAGCTGTTCTATTGATTTAAAAAGTCAATAAACACATGGAGAATCAGGCTCAGTGACTCTGAAAATAAGGTAAACGTCTTCTGATATTCATCAGAGTTTTTCTAAGAATTGAGCCACCCATTCATGATCTTCCCCTTTGCTAAAGTCAGTCAACAGGCTAGGCAGGATATTCTAGACATCCTTCTCCCCAGTTCCTCCTGCCAGATTACGAGGATTTCCCATGCCAGATGAGATATATAGTGTGTTTGAGTCTATCCCAGGGTCTTCTCCCAATGGGACCTGCCCAGAAAATCTCCAAACACCTAGTAGGCATTGTAAGAAAATGCCTGAACCATCTCATCCGGGTCTTTTTAGCATGGGGTAGCAGTGCTTTCACTCCCAATTCCCACCAGCCATTTCTCTCTGTTTGGACATTGTAGAGAACCTGAACAACTTATACACAGGTGTGCACTACTTTCTTCATACAACAGTGCAAAGTGGCTTTAACAGGAGTACAAAGGGGGGTGGAGTGCGCAACTAAGCAAGTAAACAAGAACATCACAGTTTCTGTTTCTAGAGTTAGGAAGCTCCCTAAATGATAACTGTAAGAGCCAGATGCTTTAGTTAGTAATACGTAGTGTTTTAATAAACCTTTAGCTTTTTGGCAATTTTCTTTAAAGAACAGCCTTCATTTCTTATAACAAAAATACTCTGATGAGTTTTAAAAGAGAATGACTTAATCAAATCCATAAAGGTGAATGCTTCATATTTTCTTCATCATGTGCATTGGATTTTAAAGATTTTCATGAGGTTTAATGCTAATGTCAGCATGCTAACATAATCACACTGACAATACTAACATGCCAGTGTTCACCAGGTGTGATATTTACTTTGCTTGCCAGTGTGGGATAGTATGTTTGCATCCCTCCATAACTTATATGGAGGGATGGGCAGTTGTATTTTTGAGCATCTGGCAAATGTAGATCCAGCATCAGCTCGTTAGTTCTGTTATCAACTCTGAAGGCAATAAGTGCATAATGACTTTGCTGTGGGTGTTCATTTTGGGGATGTGTTTTAAAGCTTGTAGGCTGAAAATGATTGCCTGCTGCGTCCAAGAATGAACAAAGGGAACTGTTTGCGTTGAGGGCCTGACAGATAATTACTGAGGCGAAACATGCTATTAATCTCGTTAAGCCAAGGGGTTCTTCAGAGTCAGGTTATAATTTTCCGTCGGCTCCATGTTGCAGCGGCTCCTTTCACCGTGACACCTTTTTTTTCAGTTTTGTTTGTTGGTATAAAAAATTCTAGGTGTTCCTGTAACAGTAGTAATGTTACAAATTCATCAAACAAAGCAGTCCCTGTTATTTTATCTGCACCTTTTATTTACTGACCAATAAAATTGCTCTTCCAGTCTACTTGCTGCTGGGCTTGGTGTGTGTCCTGGTTGTGCTGGAGACATGTTGGGAGCTTCCCCAAATGAAACGCCTTAGACATCGATTTTATGAAGAAAACCTTCGGGAACTGGACTCAGAGACCACCAACATCATCGACCGTGATCAATTGAGCGACCAGCTGGCCGATACTGCAGATCATGTGATAGATCACCCAGCAACCATCTCTTCTGTGTCAGAACAGGCTGCATCCATACGACAGAACGGGAAGTCAGCGCCTTACACCCTGGCATCAGGAAGTGCTCTTAACGGAAAACCGAGATGACAGATTGTGTTGGCTTCCAGGGTATTTTAGTACAAACTGTTCTTAAGGGGCTGTGTAATATTCTCCATGCATGGCTGCACAGGACGTACCGGCTTTGACCTCTTTCTATGTCTAGAGTTTATAAGGAGTCTGAACAAATTTATATATATATCACCATCTAAGCAAAGTTATTTAAAAAAGCGATTGCTCTTTTCCATTGCCAAGAATGAAGTGTTTATCAGCATGGCATTGTTTCCACCCTTACTGTGCAATTCCCTGCCGATAGAGATCTTGGCACAGAGGAAGGGCTGGGCCCCCCAAACAGAGGGAAACCCCCACAAGTTTCCATTTTCTGCCAAGTTTTGATGTTGAAATTCCAAAGCAGCTAAGTCTGCTCCAGAGGATTTAACATCCACTCTTGGCACGTTTCATAATCTATGGTGGTATTTGCATAGGAAATTTGCCTTCTTGAAAACAGTAAAGCAGTACCAGAAGAATCAGGCGTGTCGTCAGTGAGCCCTGTGTACATTATATACAGGAATTACAAGAAGATCAGGTGATAGCAAAGAATACAAATGTTTTTGTTCATGGTTCCTTACAAGTTATGATTAGCCTTCAGTTCTTGGTGGAATGTAGAAAATCAAGTGGTAAAAACCCTGCAATGTGTCGCTTCTTGACACTAGAGGGCAGCACTTTCATATTACAGTTGGATTTCCATGAAGCTTTTACTTGAAATTGCTATCTCATGCTGTTTAGGGATGTATTTCTTTAAAAGTGTAACCAAGGTGCAAAAATATGTCATTTTTAACACTGTGGGAGATGAAGGAATATGCCGAAAGACGTTTTAGTAGCAATAAAACAAATATACAATTAATACTGGATGTTTTATGCCTGCAGTTATTTCTGTTTTACTCACAAAGCAGCTTTAAAACAGACTCAAATCTTGACAATCAGAAAGAATTGTTTTTTGGAGGGTTTTTGTTAAGGGATTCAATGAAAAGCAGGACTTTGAAATTGTTGGTTTGTTGTTGTTTTTAATCAAAAATCATTTGTTTTTTGGGATAAAATGTAAATGCATCATGAAACATTAAAGAGAATGAGTGATTATGTTTTTAACAAGTGTAAAAGTGCCAATCTGATTTTTTTTTATAAACTTTAATTATTTTATTTATACAGTAGTATCTTCACATTCACATGTTCATTATTTAAGACACTTACATGCAGACTGACATGGGTACAAGCACACTTTCAGGTGTCACACATTCAAACTCAGACATGCACACACACACACACACACACACACACATACACTCTTATACAGCAAATGTCCTTCAAGCAGGGATGCACAACTTACTCCTTTGTGGGAGACACTGTTATCCTTCAATCCGTATGACCTTTAACCTCCCCACTACCTAGTAAAACAGTCAACACAAACACAAACATTTGCAAATGTCCTCTATCTCATTTGCCACTCACACATACTCACAGTGCAGTGCAAAAGTCTTAAGCCACCCTTCATGTCTTTATTTCTTGCTTGGAAAATGGGGGATGGGGTAGTGATTTAATAAAACATACAAATATACATGGAAACACAATAAAACACAAGCAAAAAAACGGTTTTTACAAATGCAACAAATCAGAAGGTTGAACTACTTTTATTCTTTAACCCAGCCTTTTCTCTCTTGGGCAAGATTTCTTGTAATTTTTGAGTAGAAAGTAGTTGTCAAAACTTCTTGAAGGACATTCAAAGCTCTTCTTTGGCTGTTGGCTGCCTTTTGTCCTGTTCTCTTACAAGATGATCTCACACTGCTTCAGTAATGTTGAAATCTGGGCTCTGGGGAGGTGAATCCATGACTGATAGTGTTCCATTGTGTATTTTTCCATCCAGGTATGCTTTTACTGTAAGCAGTATGTTTTGGATCATTATCACGCTAAAAGTTTGTTCCAGACGATGTTGCATGGTGGATAAAATTCTGACAGAATCAGAGCCAGATGCATTTCTCCAATTATCTGTCAAGTCTTTGCTGGATTCTTTCCTATTGCTTAAGGAAATCACTTAAAGATACCTTTCATCTCCTGTAGATAGTTTTTCAGGCCTGCCAGTTCTTCCTTGTCCAGTTTCCTCAATTTATTTAAGGACACATTGCACATGATGCTGAGATATTAAGTTTAAAAAATAATAGCTCTTTGTTGGTGAAAAATACATTTTGTGTCTGTTAAACTGTGTTATCGTTGGCATTTTTCACGAATTCAATGAAAGAAATGTGAACACATGATACATTTTTGCAACAGCTGTTAATAACAGAGTGCTTAAAGATACTATTTAAAATGAGTTCATTGCTAAGTTGTCTGTTTTGTGCTGACAGAACACTAGTTCATCCCTTGAGCTAGGTGTCTTCTTTTATACTTGAATGACTCATAGGTCAGCGTTAAGTGGCTTAAGAAAAAAAAATCCTCTTAAATGGCGAGGTACAAAGACTGAACTGAAAATAAGCGAAAAAGCAGCCAATGTCTAAAGAAGAATTGTGAAAGACCTTCAGGAAGTCTAGAGAACTATTGCTCAAGAGAGGTTAAAAATAATAGTTTGTGTAGGTTCTCAGTCATCAAGGTTATGGTTGTCTATGGAACTTGGAAAGACAAGAGCCTGGACTCCTTTAAGTTTCTTGAAGACGGTTCACCTCTCGCTGCTTAGACTACAAGTACATGTGGCTCCTTGAAAGGAAAATATAAATAGATGAGGAGTGACTCGAGATTTTTGCACATAACTGTACATGCATACATACGCTTCAGAGTGTTTATACAATTTGTGTTTTCTTGGAGCAACGGGGCCAGAATATGCGGAGGGCGAGAAGTAAGAGGAGGCCAATGAGTAGTATTGTCATGATGGTTACTATGGAGACGTAGCCAGCGTGGGGGAGAGGGGGTGAGTCAGGAGCCTCAGCTGGGATCATGTTGGTGAGATTCAACATGTAACCCAGAGTCCAGCCTGCATCACTGCCTTTTATCTGGAAACAAAGAAGAAGGGAAGCGATCGCCATAAACATAAACTGTTGACAAATTCAAATAAAAAGCGTTTAAATTCAGTTGTCTTAAAAAGCCTTGCTACTACTAGAAGATCTTCAGTATGCCAAAGCACTGATTAATGTGCCAGTCCAAACTCTCCTTTAAGTGTTCAACCCACACAAGTAGGGATCAAGAGTTCAGGTTTTTCCTTTAATTTGTCACCAGTCAGTATAGTGAGGTTAACCTGATGTAGCGGCTTATAGTGAAATGCCTTCCTTAGGGTATTATGGGTAATTTCACTCGCACAGCATATGCTTGCTAATTGTAAAAAAAGAAATTCAAAAAGTAAACATTGAAATTCTTACACGAGATGTTAATTAGAACTGTGACTGCACAGTCTGAAACAGCTGCTGGTCTACCCTTCGCTAACTGGGTCCCCCATCTAGCTACAGTATCATCCAGTACCTGTAATAGGCCCCACATTGAGGGGTTCAAAGAACACCAGCAGTTCCAATCAGCATTATTGTGAATCAACGTTTGATGTTAATCCTTTGTTTTTCAAGTACTCAGCCGTGTTATTTATTCATTTTTTAAATAAATGATTATGATATTTGATTACACAGAATCCAATTTGTGTGCATGTCTGTGTATAATTATAGCAGAGTAATAATTGTCAGAGTTTACAACAAGGAAGCAGACTGGCTGCTTTCTTGTTTTTTTGTTTTTTGCCACCTAGTCTTTCTGGAGTAATACGAAGTAACACCCAAACTAATCCTGTTGTATTGCATGTAGGTTGAACTGGTTTGAGTTTTTCTTGTTATGGTGTGATTTATGTCCCTTTTATCACTGCATTTTAAGTCACTAGAACAGAGCAATGAATTCCTTATCTGCTCACTGCTTTTTTCTAATCAAGGCTTCTTGGAAAGAGTTAAACATTCTTGTGTGTAATATAATTTAACTTTTAAAGGGGCAATTGTGGTTTAAGAGTTGGGAGTTAGTCTTGTAATCGGAAGGTTGCTGTTCGAGCCCTGGCTCGGACAGTCTCGGTCGTTGTGTCCTTGGGCAAGACATTTCACCCGTTGCCTACTGGTGGTGGTCAGAGGGCCCGGTGGCGCCAGTGTCCGGCAGCCTTGCCTCTGTCAGTGCGCCCCACCCATTCACATACACACTGGTGTGTGTGAATGGGTGGATGACTGAATGTGTAAAGCGCCTTAGGGACTAGTAAAGCACTATACAAATACAGGCCATTTACCATTTTACTCAGAGGATGTAACCACTGATAATGTTAAAATCTTACCAACTTGGCTGTGAGAGAAGGAGGGTGAGTGGCTTACATCTAGATCTACACCCATTAGCAACATACCTGACTAAATAAATCATGATTTCATTTATTTATGGAAAAAAAGCCATCTAAACCTATCCTTGCAAACCCCCCAAAAAAGTAATTGCCCCTTAAACCTGCTGTAAGAACTGGTTTTGCTGCCCTTTGCAGCAAAAACTGTAATCAAGCATTTCCTAACTGTGACAAATATGCAAAAAAACAAAAACAAGAAGTTGTTGTTTACTGCCTGCTTTTTCACAGCACTGCGCGGTAGAAGAAGTAGGTGTGAATTAATGCAAAGTTTAGTCCTCTAGATTGTATACTATATTACAGCATCTTTTAACATGGCGTGAAATCCTGATCCCTGATCCTGATCATTGTTTGTATGGCTTTCTTGATGACAGCATGTGTGTGTGCAGCTGGCTGAGGAGGTGGTTGCTGAATATTCCTCTGAAGTGTAAAATCTTTGCCGTGTTTCATATGAAAAAGGAATTGCAATCTATTTTCTGGCTGCTTGATTAGGTTACGTGCAATATTCTGCGTAGTCTATTTCCCTTGTGTGTTCTGTGAGGAGATAAAAGCGAGAGTCTCGTTTTAATCTGAAACCTAAACTGAAGGCTGACTTTGCACTTTACCTCAGATGAGAAGAGCTTTGCTGCTGTATAATTCACGGGCTGTTGCTACCTACTTTTTGAATCACTTTTAAGGTGGTGGTAGAGAGTGGTTCTGTTGTTTTGAGGGGTTTTATGTCCTCTGTGCTTAGCTTTTTGTTTCTGCAAACTGCAAGCATATTAGATGTAGCTGGAATAGATTAGTGTTGTCTGATAAGGGTGCTATGAAATTCTTAAATAACTCAGAGCTTAGTTAGCTCTTTGCATAAAACTTGTGCCCGGTATTTATACCAATGCTTGTTAAAGCTGGCCTCCTAAAGGACAGCTGAATGCCCAAACTGGCAGAGAGGATTACAGTTAGTCCAAGTTAAATGTAATCCTAAATTTTTAAACCACCTTTTACACAGTTGAGGTTTTTCCACACCTGTCACTTTCCAACAGAGACTTAAATGTGTCCAGAAAGATGGATGTTACAGTAGGTATTTGTTTATATATGCACTCACACACACAAGTACAAGGTCAGGTCAGTATGACCTATCAGGTGTGGATGTCTCTCTTTAAGAGACAGGAAAAAGCTGGACAGTGATCTACTGACCTTCTTGATGAATTTTATGTTTGAGTAAGTCACTGCAGTGAAATCATATCCTTCTGTCAACAGGGTGAGGATGTAGGTGCCCGAGAAGCAGTATTCAGCCAGATACTTTACGTTTACTGTAGGATGCTGAATCTTTATCTGTGCAGGAAGTTCAAACGCAAGGATGCAATCAGTGTACATTACAGGCAGGCTGAAGGACATAGATAAGACACAGAAGGGGGTGACTATGACAGAACATTTTTTATGTATATAACCAATGTATACATTTTCTCTGACCTTATCCCAAGAGGTAGCACAGTACTGGCTTAGCTTTTCCTTCACAGTTTCAAGGGGCATGGATGTATCCGTCAAATTGAGGAAGTTCATCACAAAGTAGTAAGCAGAGAACGCCTAAAATGAAAGATGAAAAGAGAAAGCGATGAGACAGGAGGAAATCAGGATATCTCTAGAAAGTGAAGTAATCAATTTATAAATACTACGGAAATTTATCGGACATTTATTGAAATCATTATATCATAATCATAACAATTGCCACTTAAACCACTAAAACGTTTTCCCCCTAAATATTTTAGAATAAGGTATCGGCTAAGTACCCCCTTCATTACAACTGCAAGGGGATGATTTTTTTTTTAAATAAATTACAATTTTGTTGTTTTGATTGTTGGGGGTGTGGCTTATTACTGAGAGGTGGATCCTAACACCGGTGGCAGTAGCCAATAGCTGTGTGCCAGGTTTCAACATGGCAGGTTTACCACATGTACTGCACTGTCTGGGCATCTTAACCATGTTGCTGGGGTCTGTTGCAGTTATACTATAAGAAATATGGCTAGCTGTGTGATTAAGGTGGCAACAACCGTCAAATTAGTCTTTGCTAATTAAAAGAAATAGTCTGTGGTAGATACAATATTCAGTAGTATTGCAATGATTTAGTTAATTTTTTCGGGGGGTTTTTAGAAGGGAAACATGCACGTTTTCTATTCTATCACTACAACCTAAGTATACTGTCTCTTCAGACTGATTATTGTATCAGTTAATGTTACAAAGGTTTATTTTCTTATTCAGATCAGGAAGATGAGGAAACACAAGCGCTTTTTGCTGAGGCGTTCCACAATTAATGTCAGTCATGTTAAAAACAGAAGTAACTCAATAAACTGGTACTTCGAGGATTGCAGAATTGATTATACTGTATGTTCTGTAACCCCTGTGCACGCCCAAACGGCACGAGTGCTCTGTGCTTCCCACAGATAGATTCTGACTCAATAATTCCAGTTGATCCTCTACTTTGTGATACAGCGAGTGCACACTTCTCACAGAATCGGAATCAGATGGGGTTGCTCAAGGGGTGGGGTAGAAAACAGCATAAAGAGGGAACTTCGAATCAGCATCTGTTGGGTGTATTCAGGTCATAATTTTTCTGATTAATTTTCATTCAGGCTTTATAACATTACTGAAATATTTCCATTTGTTTTCTTACTGGTCTTCTGTTTTGTTTTCTATAAAATTTGCACACACAGTGAATAAAAGCAAATTAGGAAGCCATGTACAGTTATAGATAGTCCACATGATATAACTGCATTATTTTTGTATGAAATTTCTTCCATATTGGATGCAAAATGAGTGCCCAAAATGTGTGCACTTGTGTGCATACATGTGGCTGTTCACGAACAAGTCTCATACTATGGATGAACTCCAACCCCATGATCATAGCCTGCATCTGCTGATAGTAGTCTGTTTTGTTGTGCAGCCTTGTAATCTGCGAGTTGTGGTTAGAGTGGTTAGAGCTCACAGGGGATCTTCAGAGCAGACATGAGCAGTATAAAAGATGGACATAACTTCTCGGACCGAAAAATTAAGCAAATGAAAAAGTGCCCTAAAGCTCTATTCTGTCTGAAGGCAATAGACTTTAGGCACCGTAGGATTCTTTCTGTCTTGACTTAAATAAATACTCTCTTGATGAGTTTATGTCCTCAGTCGCTCCTTTTGGGTCAATAAAAGTGAGGATAGTCGGGCAGTAAATTAAACTTGAATGGGGTCATTCTCACAGATGTGGCAAAAAATGAATGAATAAATGCATGAATGCTAAATGCTAAAATGAGTCACCAGATATACTTGGATGACTGTTTATAAACCAGGTTAAATCTACACATGGAGAAACACTCACTTACCCCGAATGGCCCCTGCAAAAGAGGCTGGAAGACCCCATTGAAAGAGCATCGGCTGTATTTGCAGGAAGTAAAGTTAAATACACTTTTGACAACTTCTTGGCATTCTTGGAAGTTTCCTTTCCCAATGTGATCAAATTTTTCTGGAACTTCCTGAGGTTTCCTGCCTGACACACAGGGGCTGTCATAAAGGACGGAGTAGTTCTTTGTCTCATTGTAGCCTGAGTGGAAACAAGGATCCAATACTGTTGTTGCACCTGACTAGGAGAGAGAGTGAGATAGTGAGGTGCAACAGATGGAGAACAATGAAGCCTAAGTACTTTTGCACATTTAAGAACATTATGGCTCTCTCAGATAAGATCCCATATTTGATTAGTTTGAACAGTTCATTCACAAAACACAGGAACCAAGGTCAGAAGTTTACCTGAGTGTGATTTGCCACCACCATTTTTAACGCTTGGTCTTTTCCGTAGCACAGGAAGCTGTGAGTATACAGGTTATAATCATTTCCATAGAGTCGGAAGTTGACAGAGTTGATGGGTGACTCTGAGCCGTCAAAATCATCGGATATAAAGCTAATTTGAGTAGACGCCCCGCCAAGGTCAAGAGCGCCTGTTGTTTTCAAGCCCTGCAGAAGAGGTAAAATAACACTCGGTCAGTGCAGAACCAGGAGTACTGGCACACACAAAGTACGTCTCAGTGTGGACAAATGTGCACGGACCTGTATGTTGATGTGCACAAACTGACCTGTTTGAGACGATCATCCAAGTAGTTGACTGTGACCCACCCGAAGGCACCCTCTTCCTGCCCACTGAGGATTCTTGCTCCCTGATAGGAGAAGGGGGAGTTCCGCAAGGCGTTCTCCACAGCCTGAAATACGTTCTTTGATGCTGAGCTATTCACAATACTGCAGGCACACATGGCACAAATGTATGTGTGAGTCACGTCCACAAGTCAGATCAATACAGCAGCCCATAAATAATATATACATTGTATTGTGCATAATGGCTTTGACAGTAACCTATTCACTGTCCTGGCAGTTCTTGTGGAGATAAATGTGCAAATACGAACGGTTACAAAAAAATAGCAATATTTGCACTGCCAATGCAAACACAGTTTCAGCTTTTAGACAGGAGATAAGCTAAACAGTGTCAGCATGAAAAGCTGTTCACTGTGGGTGTTTTTAAAAAACATTCTTTTCTAGGTTTTATCATGAAAATGTCTAAGCTTGTGCAACATACTCCAGCAGCCTCATTCCTGCTGTGGCTCCCAGATAGAGTGGGGTCTCGTGAGCTCTTTCTTTGGGGACAGTCTCCTCAGCCTCCCCCATGCACTCTTTCAGAGACTCTCCTGCTTTCCATGGTTCAGACGCATAGCTGGAAATACCTTTACCTGTTAAAACAAAAAGTCAGGAGGATTACTGGGCAGAAATTTAGTAACAATAAAGCACAGTGACAGCCTTGTCTTTACAGCGACCCTTCTTAAAAATTCACTCATCTGTAAAATTTCAGGAACTGTTCTGTATTTCAGAAGGGATGGGCCAGGTAAAGATGTTATTGAGGTTAAATGAACTTATAGAATAAATTGCCTAATACTAGGCAAAGATGCAGCCAGGAGTGCCTTACTAGTTTCAGTTCAAAATATAACACAGTTATGGGTATTTACATGTATATCATGTATGTAATTAATAGCGTTATTGGTAATAAATGACTTTTTTGTAAATGACAACAGTTTAATTAAATTATATATACCATGCTTAAATTTTTAATTATTCTGTGTTTATTTGGTACGATACAGTATCTATATTTGACTTAAAGTCGGGAAGCTGTAGGGAAACACCCAGTTTGGCTGTCTCTAAATGCACTTTTAAGGCTTACCAATAAACATACAATAGCTCCTTTGTTTAGTCCACATAAAAACAAAAATGCCATTCTGCAGTTTTGCAGGTGCCAGACATGCCTTTTTTGCCTGTGCATTGAATTCCTACAGTCTTGTCATCACCATGAGATTGTGTTGGTAATAAGCTATTGTTTTTCATTTGTCTGTCATTGCTTTTACAAAATAACCACGTCTAGATTCTCTGGAACCAAAACAAAAACACAGATAAAGATTTTTCAGAAAACAGAGAGTACAGTTACTAATCGGATGTGAAGGGATTTGGAATACATGTGTAATTGTTTTTATTCTGTTAAAATGATTAATTGGCTTACTGAATACATAGCTACCACAATATTATCAACATACAACAAAACATTAAGCCAAAAACACATCTAGCTCTGTGTATAGTAGTATATTATTTTGCTCTCGCATAACTGGCTATTTTAAGCTTTCACAAAACAGGCATAGCATTAGTTCAGACAGGCACCAAAGTTAAGTTCAACTGATCTTCATGCCAACCCACTTCAACTAATACCCTCCTACACAGCTACAGTGGCTTGCAAAAGTATTCGGCCCCCTTGAACTTTCCCACATTTTGTCACATTACAGCAACAACCATGAATCAATTTTATTGGAATTCCACGTGAAAGACCAATACAAAGTGGTGTAAACGTGAGAAGTGGAACGAAAATCATACATGATTCCAAACATTTTTTACAAATAAATAACTGCAAAGTGGGGTGTGCTTAATTATTCAGCCCCCTTTGGTCTGAGTGCAGTCAGTTGCCCATAAACATTGCCTGATGAGCGCTAATGACTAAATAGAGTGCACCTGTGTGTAATCTAATGTCAGTACAAATACAGCAGCTCTGTGATGGCCTCAGAGGTTGTCTAAGAGAATATTGGGAGCAACAACACCATGAAGTCCAAAGAACACACCAGACAGGTCAGGAATAAAGTTATTGAGAAATTTAAAGCAGGCTTAGGCTACAAAAAGATTTCCCAAGCCTTGAACATCCCACGGGGCACTGTTCAAGCAATCATTCAGAAATGGAAGGAGTATGGGATAACTGTAAACCTACCAAGACAAGGCCGTCCACCTAAAGGCTCAACAAGGGGAGCGCTGATCGGAAATGCAGCCAAGAGGCCCATGGTGACTCTGGACAAGCTGCAGAGATCTACAGCTCAGGTGGGGGAATCTGTCCATAGGACAACTATTAGTCGTGCACTGCACAAAGTTGGCCTTTACGGAAGAGTGGCCAGAAGAAAGCCATTGTTAACAGAAAATCACAAGAAGTCCTGTTTGCAGTTTGCCACAAGCCATGTGGGGGACACAGCAAACATGTGGAAGAAGGTGGTCTGGTCAGATGAGACCAAAATGGAACTTTTTGGCCAAAATGCAAAACGGTATGTGTGGCAGGAAACTAACACTGCACGTCACTCTGGACACACCATCCCCACTGTCAAATATGGTGGTGGCAGCATCATGCTCTGGGGGTGCTTCTCTTCAGCAGGGACAGGGAAGCTGGTCAGAGTTGATGGGAAGACGGATGGAGCCAAATACAGGGCAATCTTTGAAGAAAACCTCTTGGAGTCTGCAAAAGACCTGAGACTGGGGCGGAGGTTCACCTTCCAGCAGGACAACGACCCTAAACATAAAGCCAGGGCAACAATGGAATGATTTAAAACAAAACATATCCATGTGTTAGAATGGCCCAGTGAAAGTCCAGATCTAAATCCAATCGAGAATCTGTGGCAAGATCTGAAAACTGCTGTTCACAAACGCTGTCCATCTAATCTGACTGAGCTGGAGCTGTTTTGCAAAGAAGAATGGGCAAGGATTTCAGTCTCTAGATGTGCAAAGCTGGTAGAGACAAACCCTAAAAGACTGGCAGCTGTAATTGCAGCAAAAGGTGGTTTTACAAAGTATTGACTCAGGGGGCTGAATAATTACGCACACCCCACTTTGCAGTTATTTATTTGTGACAAAATGTGGGAAAGTTCAAGGGGGCCGAATACTTTTGCAAGCCACTGTATGTGACAAATCATAAATCATAAACGGTGTGCCATTCAGGTTGCTTAATCTGCCTACAATTGGTGTGTATCTCCAAGCCACTTTGCAACCCACCTACACTCCAGCTTCTCATTTTCAGGCAGTGTCTGAATTGATTAGTGTGTTATCTGTTGTCATTTTTTTTTCTATAGTGGTCCTGGGAAGTTGAACAAAATCCATTTAAGATAAGATAAGATAGAACTTTATTAATCCCTCGGGTGGGTTCCTCTGGGAAATTCGATTATATAGACTTAACACAACATTTGAAACAATGGCTGACTCGGTAAGGTGTTCCCCAGTGCCATTTGTCATTTAATATGAAATTTAATGTGGAGGCTTTTTAACGAACCATCAGATGTGTACCCAATAATGCTAATGAATAATTAGTAAGTGGCTATGCTAATCCACCAAGTCTCTAGATGTAAATTTTGATCAGTCTTTGGCTTCAGATGCCCTGCAGTTCGCTTTAAAAGAGCATAAGATTTCAAACTGAATGAAGAGAAAATGAATCACCTTGGACTTAAGGAAAATAGTATAATACAATTATACTTAATTGTAGCTTTTTAGAAGGAATCATTGTTAAACAGGAATGTATCATTTATGACCAAATTTAAACACGCACATACACAAACACTAATAGCTATATCAGTAAATATGCAGATTCATATGCAATTTCCTACATATTAATGCATATATGTAAGTTTGCACTGTCATATGAGAGTATTTGTGCAACATATACTGTACCTTTGACTTTGCAGGAGTGTGTCTGTTCAACTCTGCCAGTGTTGTTATCCTTCTCTGCTGGCCACTGATAAATATAAAGAGCTGTGTGGGAAGATCCAGCATCCAGCACAATCCCATACTGGAGGAGGAGCAGAAAAATAACAAATTCTAGTTAATTAGTTACATGCAAACATTTAACATCAGGGTAATGATTGTATAAACTACATGTTGCCAAAACTGTGGCACCAATCCATGTGAATTAGGAGTACAGTACTTTATAAAAACTAGACCATGCTTTCAGCTGTGAGACTCAAACCTGGATCTGCAACTGTAACTAAAGAGATGATTTAATGTTATTGTTGATATCCGCTGGCCATATTCGGTGGTGGATTTGTAAAGCCGGTTGTACAAGCTGAGGTCATATACTGACAAGATGCCTTATTTGGTTTGTGGACTTTGGCTTGAGATTCCTGTGTAACACATTTGACTCCCACACAGGGAACAGGTCACAACATTTGAGTACTTTACCTTGTACTTTTGGGGAACAGGTTTGTTCTGCAAAACCGCCACCGTCACCAGGGCAACAATCGCTATGACACCAATCACAATGATGATGATGGTCACAGGCGTAGGCCAGGGGTTCTTCTCTTTCATCTCTGAGAGCGTGGGTGGAGAGACAGACAGAGACAGGAAGGAGAGGAGAGGCGAGGCGAGAGGGTAAAAAGGGGAAGATGGAGACACACTTTTAAATAGGTATGTGTTTAGCCACTCTTGGTTCCAGATGTGGCATATGTCACAGAATGTGTGTGCTTGGATGTTGGAGAGAAACTGTGTTGGAAAGAGCGTTTAATTGTTTTGTTGTGTTTTGTAACCAAGGGCTTTCTGATTTGGGGTGTGTAAATTGTTGCCAGACTGTTCATTGATTTTAGGGGGAGTTGTTATTTCAGCCACAGCACATTAGAGAGGGTATCTCACTGGTGTATTTAACATGGGCTGAAAGATCAGATATCCACTATGAAAAGCACTTAAAGAGAACTATTATTGTGGAAATACTTGAACTGTTTATACAACACAGGAGGACAATTGGATATAATCAAAAAGACAACTCTACCAAAGAAAGGCTGACCTATTAATTCAATAGCTATACTCCCACAAGAGTGTATGAAAACAGTGATTAAAGATTTCAACATGTGCTAGTTATTATTTTGATATCAAATATTACTTTTTGGGTTCTCATTCCTCTTGAAGTACTCTGAAGTATAGAGCTATCACAATTGCTCTAATGGGATAAAGTCAAGATGCTATAGCAGATAATATGCACTTTTAAGTGCACAGTTTCAAAAACAGACAAAAAAAAGGGTATAAAAGGCTGTCTGTAGTCACAAAGCTACTGTGATGGAAAATCGATGAATAAGATACCAGTATGAAAGCAAGCCCACATATACAAGCACACGCATGGTTGTTTGATTATTGCCAGGGCAAACGAACTGACAGATACTGTCGAGGCGCGCACGACAGCTGGCAAAGCAGAAACTGACCTACCGGCAGAGTACAGGACAAAACAGTTTTTCTGCCTACTTCACTAACAGTACCTGCAGCACCGATAGTTAAGCTCACCTCAGTCTACTGTGAGAAAACGCACTGAAAGACTGAAAGTTAAAGCACATTAAACCCAGAGGCGCACAGCGAGCGAGAGCACTTACCTCTGTTGTGTACTTCAGACGGGGAAGGGATAGAGACAGATAGTGAAAGGGAGAAAAAAGAGAGGGGGAGGGTATGTGAGAGAGGGAGAGAGGGTGGAAGTTGAAGAAAAAGAAAATATGGGCTGGACGGGGAGAGGAGAGAAGTGACAGAGGGAGGTAGCCGGGTGATAAGATGAGGAGAGGTTTTTCCGTCGTGGCCGGACACGGATTAGAACAGAGCTGTATGTGTGTGCGTGTGTGTGTGTTTGCGTTGTAGCAGCTTTAAAGCACTCAGTTTCCTCCCCAAGCTGGGACAGCAGAGCTGGTCGCTATGGAGATGCAACTAAAGCGTGTTTGTGCGTATGTCGGCGCGTTCCCGTGTGTGCATGTGAATCCCTTAAAAGGGACTCTCTCTCTGGGAGCTAATGAGAGTCACTCTGCCCAGCACTACTCTTTCTACCCTCTGTTCATTCTGTGGGATGTGTATGAGGGAGGAGGGAAGTGGGGACTCCCTTGTTCGACTGTTTCTTATTATTGGAGACTGTGATGTCATCTCAGTGACGGATCGGAATTCCCTTCTTTTCTGTAAGGCTGTGTGTGTGTGTGTGTGTGTGTGTGTGTGTGTGTGTGTGTGTGTGTGTGTGTGTGTGTGTGTGTGTGTGTGTGTGTGTGTCTACGTGTGGGGTGTGTGTAGAAGAATGGAGGTTGTTGAAAAGTTTGTGTGTGTGTGTGTGTGTGTGTGTGTGTGTGTGTGTGTGTGTGTGTGTGTGTGTGTGTGTGTGTGTGTGTGTGTGCCCCTGAACATGACCTGCCTGCAGATTTGTTGATCCATTCACAGATGGTTTCTGTCATTTGTTTTCCTCTCTTGCAACACACATGCACATACATAATCAAACATACACTAGAGAATGATTGCCAACCTTCCTAACTTCAGAGAGCTGTATAATTCAAGCCTTCCCACAATAATACATTACGTACACACTCCTGTAATAAATATCCTGCAATTGGTTCAACATCACTTCCAAGAAATGGCGTTTAAAAGCATTGCCTGTACACCCATTGAAGCAGACTATCCTTTTCTAACATTTGACACAGGTGATTTTAAGAAATCCAACTTTTAGAGTTACTTAAATACTGTAACAGAGTATAAAAATACATTTGTCCTGTGGGTCTCCCAAATATGCTGGCTCCCTAAATCATCGCTTGATTGTCAAAACTTGAAGCATCCTTGCTCTGGAATAATGGTAACAATAAAACAAATTAAACGCCCACTAAATTAAAATAAGCAACTTAGATGCTTGAAAAATAAATGTCCAAATGGAGATATTTCAAAGCTTGCAAGTTCCTTGTATTTTCACTCTCAGCTCTGTACATAGTACAACCCAGCACATGACAGTAGCTGTAGACTTGTAAAAGTACATTATGTTAAAACAGTGATAACACATTACCACAACAGACTGACGAAAGGTCAGCTGGGATAGGCTCTAGGAGCCTGAATTTGGAGAAGTGGAAGTGTACAGATGAATGCATAAGTATTGTTTTAAAGCCTATTTCCTATAGCTTTTAATACAGCTTGATGGATATTTCCTCTCTAACAAAGGCTACATGGTAGGAGTCGGAAGAGCAAGAACTTTTTTAAGCCTGTACTTTTAAAAAAGTTCCACATAATTACACTATTTTAATATCCATCCATCCATCCATCCATCCATCCATCGTCATCCGCTTTGTCCGGGGTCGGGTCGCGGGGGCAGCAGCCTAAGCAAAGAGGCCCAGACCTCCCTCTCCCCAGCCACCTCCTCCAGCTTGTCCGGGGGAATACCAAGGCGTTCCCAGGCCAGCTGAGAGATATAATATATAATGACCAGCGTGTCCTGGGTCTGCCCCGGGGCCTCCTCCCGGTGGGACATGCCTGGAACACCTCACCCAGGAGGCGCCCAGGGGGCATCCTTGTCAGATGCCCGAACCACCTCAGCTGGCTCCTTTCGATGTGGATTTTAATATATACATCTCAATTTAGTTTTGAACTCTTGCTTTTAAGGAAGTTTGTGAGTTTGTGATTAACAAAGGGTATATCTGAATCAGAAACTGAGGACACTGCTAGCTCATATGTTAGGGACTTGTCTATCAAAAGTCATCCCATAAAGCAAACCAAGCTTTATTGTCTGTTTGACACTAACGGGGGACCATGATTTACAAAATGTATAACATCCTGTAGTAAAGAAGAGTTATGGCTAGTGGTCGTAACCATAAACTAATAAGGAAAATGTTTACTGAGCCAATGAATCAAGTGAGAACTAGGGAATCAGACATTCCTTTGTATCCCGAGGAGTCTTCCTTGATCAGTGTGAGGATAATCCAGAAAAAAAACTTCAGAATATTCAGCATTCATTTTGAATTAGATGTAGGTGACTATTTTTAATATGAAACAATAAAATGTTTATTATCTGTTGCTACAAGGTCCCACCAACAACAGTGTTATAGTCAGTGTTGGGGAATAACGGCATATATACGTATTTAAAATACAAAATATGAGTAACTTTATTTCATTACAATTACCATTTAAATGATGTGATGAAGTTATAATTAGAATATAGTTATTTTGTTGAAATAAATGGATTACAAGGCAGTCATTTCCTGTTTCATATGTTAGGCTATCCCCTCCCTAATTTTGGTAATTAAATGCATTGCCAGAAACCCAAACAAAACACGCAATAAGAGGCTCTAATGTAAGCATTGGTGGCGTCAGTTACACAATGGACCCATTAGGATGCTCCTCTACAGTAAATATATTGTCTATTCAGGGAGATTTGGGCTTAACAGCCAATTGGTGGAGAAAAACAAGAATTTGCAGGATGTGATTGCTACATTCATGTAGTTGTAAAAAGCATGACAATATATTAAGTAATCCAAAGTATTCAGAATATGTTACTAACATTGAGTAACTTAACAGAATACATTACAAACTACATTTTGGGACATGTATTCTGTAATCTGTAGTAAAAGTAACTTTCCCAACACTGGTTATAGTGAAATAATAGCGACACAGCAATGTATACAGCGGTTCATAGCATTTTATGGGCAGCAAACCATGTCTGGCCATTTGGTTTAAATAAACTACTTACATTTGAATCCTAAACATTATACAGTTTTGCCCATTTTGGTCACCAGACACTCTTTAATAAATTACCTATCAGAGAACAGCTTACTGTTTTTGTTTTTCGTGTGTGTGTGTTTTTTGTAGGACTGCTAAAATAGCCCCAGAATTTTTTTTCTTTTATTTACTTACGTGTGTGCAAGCATATGCACATGAAATTCAAGATGTTGACTGATGCAGAGCTGCAACAGACATCTGAACCTTTGGCAGCAAAGCTGCAAAAGCAACAACGATCTTTTTTTTTAATTTTTTTATTTTTTTACCAAGCTTTACACAGGGATCGAGTAGTCAAGACCAGCTTTGGATTTCCCACAAAATCGCAAAAAACAGTGAGCCATGATCTTTTCAGGATTTTTATGAACAAGTGCTTGGTGGACTCTGCCGTGCTAATGTGCCTTGAGGGGTAAAAATAAAAAAGAATTTGACAACGTGCCACCATCAAGCGACCCTCAACAAGATGGATTGAAGACACTCCAAAGAATCTGGAGCTTTGGTTGAAAAACAAAGCAAACATTTCGACTTTTTCTTCTTGGCACTGGACAACAGCTGTGACATTTGTGAGTCAAGTTATTCAATCATTCCCAGTTATTGCACATGGGAAAATGAAAGAATTTGAGATTACAAAAGAATTGATAACAGTACGCTCAATGAAAGGGAACACACCAAGAAGTGATTTGCTCACAGAGGTAAATGCATGACTGACCCTCAAACTGAAATGGGTCAAAATGACAAGTGTTGCAACTGATGACCAAATCTGACATAGAAAAATTACGGACTTTTGAAGTAGGTGCGAGATAAAGTGCCTGAAATTAACCCAGAACTGAAATTGGAATTTTTGCATTTTATTTATGGGAAAATATCTAGTAACACAGCATAAGTCAGACGTAAGTACAAAAATAGCCTAGGTAGAGTTCTCCTTTAAAATTGTAAGTAAATGTATAGCATAACTGCTTAATGTCTTAGTTTAAAAATAAATAAAGTAACATATCTTTGTTCCTCTTTAGAGAACCTGCACTATATTCTCTCGTAATAAAACTGAAATTGAAAAAATATTTTCTACCTGGGATGTTGCCACCAGATGCTTTCCATTCACCATTGTGCTTCCTCTCATTTGGAGTTAGTGGGAACTCCAGCAGTTTTCAGTGGAATCATCAACTGCTAGTATCTCCGCCTTTGTAGCCTTGATGGCGCGTGTTTTGCCTTAAATCATGAAACAAATTTATTTCCACCTTTATCGGGGGTAGTTCATTTTGGTTTTCATTTTTCTGCGTATTTAAAGCAGTGTGCTTTGCCACGGGTTCCCAAAATTGCTCCATGACACGGTTCTCACTGTTGGACATGTTGGGCCTTGTCTTGTTTGTGTATGCTAGAAAGGATATGACACTTTTATATCATACGAAAGTTTTGACCTGTATTATTGTAGATGATATGGCAGAACCCTTCTTAAAATTTTCACACTGAAGAAGGAAAAAAAGACAGCATCGATACTGAAGTTTCCACATTAGTTAAGCTCATCAAAAGCTTATATAATGCCACTAACTCAGCATTCCTGTCTGAACTACATCATTTGAGGCTATTCACTTGCTTCAGAAGAAATATGGACTTAATCAAACTTTTTCTTGAGGGCATGCAGCTGCAGAGGTGCAAGAATGAAGCCACATGTTGATGTAGTAAACATTTTTAGAATTGGATCTTGTTCATCTCTAGTAAATATAGGGTCTCATCCTCCTTGCAGTGATGGGAAAAATTGGTGGTTGCCTGGGTATTTCTCTGAATTGTCTGGCATTTTGTAACCAGTAAGAGCTGACTGACTTCCCGACTGAGTGTGTAATGTCTTTTACCTCTGGGTAACCACTTTCGATCACAAGGCGATCGCACAGGTCAACTTGTAGCAAACCTCTGTCCAAGTAACAGTGGTCCAATTCAGACATACTGTTGACAGATTATTGAATGTATGCAAATAATAAGCAGACAGACTGACCCAGTTCCCATTTTCACAGCAACCACTTGAAAGGCAAATGGATCATAATTTCATTCCAAATGTCACAATAACTGTGCTTTTGCTGCAGTCTCCAACAACTGCTTTAACTATTCTGACTGTGACATAAATAAAAGAACAAAACTTGGCATCAGTGACTCACTCCGTTAATTACAAGAGACTCCTACTTATTATCGTACAATATCGAAGTCTAGAAGTGACGTGTAACCAAAGAGTTATAAAGGTGGCAGACAGAACTGAACCTTACCCTGTCTTAAAGTTACTGTCAAGTCTGAGTGTGCAGCAGCTTGGAGCAATTTGTCTCAAAGTCCTCCTTTCATTTGCTTTGAGATTAAAGTGGGGGAAGACTGCGACTTTATATGTAACCACGTAAGAATGATATAGCTGTCGGCTAAAAGGATACCGAAACATGCTGAGACAGAAAATGGGGGTTTACCTGAGCAGAAAATTTGGCAAATGACATCAGAGGAATTCTCTTGCAACATAATGGCACTGTGCCTTCTCGAATCATTAGAAATATAAGCATAGTCTAATCCTTAGTCTAAAACCAAATATTATTTCCAAACATTCCTGTGAACAAACAAAACTCCCCTCATTACACACAACTGTCTGCCAGATACACACACACACACACACACACACAGTCTCCTGTTCCCAAGCATACAGATTTGGCAAGCATTTCCCACACGCCGCCAGTGTTTTCATTTCCGATCCCTTGTAAGCACAATTGTATTGCTGAGGTGGATTGTTCGAACCTCGAAGTCATGACAGAGTGGTGGGAAAAAGATGCCACAAGGGGCCACTGGAAAAGCATAGCATCTGCTATCATTTAGTTGATATGCAGAATTTATTTATTTTTTGTTAACATTAAAGCCTTTTTTTTTTTTTTTATCATGCCCTGAATTTGCTTGAACTTTCACCTTTCAGGATGCAGGCAGTTGAAAGAACAGGGTTTAAAATAACATTTACAGGAACCCCTGCTGCCTAAAGTATGCATGAGTGCTGTTCACATAGACAACATGTGGAGCTTTTATCTATAGAAACAATGTTCAGTAACTGAGGCACATAGAATAACATTAACAACACAAATCCATCCGTACACTCATCTTTCTGTCTCATAGTGATCACTCCCTGCACTTTATGTAGTCCTAAATGTACTTGTGTAAGACTTTAAGAATTTAAACATCATACAAAAAACAGATACAGATTTGACTTAAATTCACAAAAAAAGCAAAAAAAACCCCACTGAAATACCTCTTTACTGTCAGTATGTTAAAGAGCACTGAGGTTTGTTTGTTTTCTGAATGGCGTGACACAAAAAAAGTCTCCACCCCTGCTGATGGGAAAATTTGGACTCATGAAACACCTGTCATAAAGATATGGAGAGGAAGAGAAAGAACGATAGAGGCACATGATTGAGGTTGTTTTGCATCAGCAGATGCTGAGAGGGCTGTTGCTTTACATTTAGTGATGAGTCAATGGGTGACACAGCTAGAGATTTGCTCATGTGGTTTTATAATGACGGGAAGACGAGACAACAACCTGCCTTCGAGGCAGGTCTTAAAATTGTTGTGCTGCTCTGGTGGTTTGGCTTTAATTACTCATAAACATATGTGGACACACGCAGACTGTCTGAACGTACATCTGTGTGTGTTGCATAAAGACAGACTCAGCAGAACATGCCTTAGAGCATAGTAATCTAAGTGTTTGTATCCTCTATTTAACAAAAAATAAATAAATAGATCTGTGGTGGGAAAGTCGTCCAGTTTAAAATGTCTGAAAATTTGAATTAGCATGGTCAGTTTAAAAAGAACAGCCATAAAAGGAAGTCATCAAATGAGGAAGGTGTATATAAACACTAACTGTCAGATGGAATAATTCAAACTAAAGATTACTACAGGTTCATGATACTAGATATCTGCAGTGGAACAGCTGGAATGTTTTGTTTTCAGGTGTTGTGGAGGAAGCATTTAAAACCATTTAAACCAGTTCAGTACCAGTAAATTGTACCGAGCTGCTTGTAAGTGCAACCTGATCCTTGCAACCTGATGAAAACAATGTTTTTTAATATTAAACTTTTAGAATAATGGATTATGTTAATGTTGTACAGGAGCAAACAGAACTTGTATAGATTCTCAGTCGTCTAGGTTGGGGTAATGGAAAAAATTACGTTTTTGAAGATATTTCCGCTGTCATTTAAGAGGCTTCTTCACTTCTAAAAAACACAGTTTGGGTGGAGGTTGTCCTCTTTTTGCAGGTGGTAATGAGGTTGACACATTATTGATTGTTAATGAGAAAAGGCATTAGTCATTACAGTCAGTGGAGGTTAAGGTTGAAACCACTGTGGGAATTTGCCCAGGCCTGTTATTTGGCCCAGTGAGATCTTGTCAACTACAAATTCATGTATTTGCACTCCCTGTTTGGTCATACACCACTACTGTATTTAATCAGTGGTAATTATTAAATCCAGGTTCTTTTTCCCATAGTTTGTTTTTGTCCTCGCTCTGTCTTCTTCTCTCTCCCCTCACTCCCAACCAGCTACAACAGATGGCTGCCTTCCCTAAGATTTCTTTCTTCCTTCCCACTGTCACCATGGGGTTCTCTCTGTTATTGCATGATCTTTACAAAATAAAGCACCTTGAGGCAACTGTTGTGAATTTGCACTATATAAATAAAATTAAATTGATTTCAATAGAGTGCCTCTCCTCCTCACGGACAGGCACATGGCGAAGAGTTTCTCACGCGCATCACAAGCAGCTACGCCAGGGGTGTCGAACTCCAGGCCTCGAGGGCCGGTGTCCTGCAGGTTTTAGATATCACCGTGGGTCAACACACCCAAATGAAATGATTAGTTCATTGCCAGGCTTCTGGAGAACTTCAAGACATGTTGAGGAGGTAATTTAGCCATTTAAATCAGCTGTGTTGGATCAAGGACACATCTAAAACCTGCAGGATACCGGCCCTCGAGGCCTGGAGTTCGACACCTGTGAGCTACGCCTTGCCAAACAACATCCTTGACTTATTCTATGAATTTTTGTTTCTACATGTTGTGTCCTCATTTGTTGTTTATGTTAAGAGGGAGGCAACATCGCCTACTTGGCATATCTATAAATATATTTTAGACTTGTGAATTGTGAAACAGCTGCTTCCTGTAAAGGGGAACCTCTGGCAACATCATATGATGAGAAATGTGAGGAACCATCCCTGCTTGCCATGGGGAAGTGATCTGTCCTTAGTGCTTAGTCCAGTCTGACCTTGCAGGACAGACTGGTGCTGACCTCGAGCTCAACTGGACCAACATGAACTTAAGCAGTAAAAATAACTATTGCTGTTTCAGTCCAAAACAACCCAATGAGTAACCAGTAACACAATGGTGTTTTCATGATTGCTCTGTTGCTTTGTCTTTACACTTTAAGATAAGCTACGTGTCACCAAACATGCACATATGTGACATTTGTACACATTTGTGGTAATGACTACACATTCCTGATGCACAAGCAGCCCGACACTAACCCTGGTACGCTGTAAGGACTTTGAAGAGACAAGTCGTCCAAATTAGGAATAAACTAATTTTCTTCCTTACATCTAGTAATATTAAGCTTTTCAGATTGTTTTTATTTTTAACTGCATATAAAAGTGACTCATTTGTAGTATTCAGAAACACTGACAGTGCATGAACCAATTTCCTGAGAATCTGAGGAAGGTGGAAGGCATTTGACACCAACACTGACTTAACTGGATTTTTCAAACATTTTAAAATTCAATTATTGCAATAGTAACTTTTTTTTTTTTTTTTTTAAAGAGGACTAGGCTATCCCAAATACTAAAAATGAAAAACTCACCACCACAAATGTAGTTGTACTTCTTTAAATTTGCAGTGCTCACATCATTGAAAATGATCTCTAAATGACTAAAGAATAAGGAGAATAGAAACCGGAAGATAAGCTGAAAAATGTTCTCTAATTCAGAGACAGCTTAAACTAAACTCATTGATTACTTTTGACTCAGCTGTACCCTTACCCTCCTTCACAGTGATAGAATAATCAGGCAGATATCAGTACAAATACCCATAATAGTTTAACAGTCAAACTGATTAGATATGATTAGCTGGATTCAGTTAATATGATAAAAAATAGGGCTAATAAAAAAGGACTTTGTCTGATAAACTGTGATTAACCTTTCTTAATCATGGGAGTAACTCTGTGTACGTGTGCCACTGTGTTTGTCATCAGCTACACATGGCCCATCAGTATCCCACTGACTCACATATGTTGAACGCACATGAGACATCTGGTTATGCCGTCTGTACGCACGGTCTAACACATGCTGTGGAAAAGTGATCGACCTGCCTCCATGCACTGCTACACAGCTGCTACATTTAGTAAGACAAGTCACACAGTTGGAAGACAACATGCACTCACTTGACGTTTAACGTCTATTGAAAAGACTGCTGCAACATCCTACTGCTGGATACACTGGCAAGGATTTCCTACTTTTGTGCGTGCATTTGTGTGTGTGTACCAGTCAAAGCAGTACACCTACCTCTTTGTGCAGACATGGGTTCTTTCTCAGCAGCCACACAATGCTCTTTCTATTCTTTGCCCCTCTCTTTCCTCTCTGTCTCCCCCTTCCTCTCACTCTTTCTCTCTAACCCTCTGTCTTCCACACACTGTTTCCCCCTCTCTCTCTCTCTCTCTCTCTCACTCACTCGCTCTCTCTCTCTCTCTCTCTCTCTGTGGTAGCACAGCTCTCAGCTCTCAGCTCAGTCTGTTTTCAGCACCTCCTTTCACATACACTCGCTTTATTAGGAGAAGCAGAGCTTCTCTCCTCCCTCTTAACCCACTCCCCTCCTTCACAGGCGCCTTCAGCTTGCCTTCTGTTTGTCCCCTTTCTTTTACTGTCTTCCTCTCCATCGATGTTATTGTCTTTGTCATTTTCCCTCAGTGTGTGTGTGTGTGTGTGTGGTTACTTATATTCTGCCTCTCTTTTTTAATCTCTTCCACTTCTCTAGCGCTCTTGCTCTCTTACCCTTGTGCCTTTTTTAAATCATTTTCCTTCTCCCTCTAATTCTTTGTCATTGTCTCTGTCTTGTAGAAGTGGGTCAAACATGAAAGCAATGTTAGATCTTGAGTTGGAACCAGAGCTGGAACCAAACCTGGAGGGATGTTCGAGAGAAGTGCGGAAAAGCAGGAAAAAAGTCAATTTCCTGCTTTAATCGTTGATACCAGCAACCCCCTCCCTTTTCTTTCCTTTTTCTTTTTTAAAGATGCAATCTTAACTTGGGACTTGGGGGAAAAAAAGCAAACCAAAAAAAAAAAAAGCATCTTAATACTTCTACTGAAATCTCAGATACAGACCCTTTTAAAGATAAAGCGGCTTGGTCATCCAGCACAGGATGATGATTAAACTCCCAGGGTCTTGACATGGACACCACTGCCTGCAAGCTGTGTTTGCTTTTTCCACACTTTTAACAAGGTTACAAAACAAACACTTGGGTGATTTTGTGTCCCAGCTATTTGCACACCAGGGTACACTTTAAGTGCAGCAGTTCAACACCACAGTGCTGCTGCTTGTGTGAGAAAAAACCTGCTCCCATCAACAGAAAACGGAAAATGTATGAGTGTAATATGCATGCATACTAATGTATGCTTTGTGCAATCAGTACAAGTGGCAATGAGGAAATGGTTTGTTTTCTTTATGGTGGAACCGCAGACGTATTATTTTGCTTCGAGCTCTTCCAGTATTTTGTGCAGTGATCAAAGAAAAACATGCATTATTACAGCAATAGTAATTCTCACTTAATTGTATCCTAAATGACAAGCTGAACATTTCCTTCAAGATGGCGGTATGGTCCTATTGTTCAGCTTGAATTTGTGAACGCTCCATCAGTCTGTCACTAAATATGAAAATCATCATTAACAGTAAGTATCTATCTATCCAGTGATGTGCGCAGTGAGAGAGAGCAGGGGGTAACTGTTTGTACTTATGCTCCAAGTGCCTCAGCCCAAGACTAATGTCTATAAACAGATTCTGGATAAGAAAAAAAAAAAACACGAAATCTTTAAGCAAAGGACAAGATTTTTGGTACTTTATGGTTTCCATTTGTAGTTTTTGTAGTTCCATTTGCCAGTTAAATTTGAACATGCTCTGATTGCATTCATGTAATCATTCAAGTTTATAGCAAAACAAGGACCGTGTTTGCCAGAATGCTATTTCAAATCTTTCAGCTAATATAGACCAGCAGATGAAACTGAGGCATTTACCATGTACCAGGACTGGGGATTTAGGAAGGTAACTTACGACTTCATCCTGCATTTTTTACAGCTGGTGGTTCAAAACTCACCAGGGTACCTTGCTATAGTAACTTATCTAAGCTCCTCCAGGGCATGTTGTGTTGGAGAATATGTGCACAAATGAATATGCTACTGAGCAGTTCTCCAAAAAAGAGAACCCCATGGTCTTCATGCATGGGTAACAGGACTGAACTTTTACCTAGAAGAAATCCAGATTTTAAGAAGGACATAATTAAGTTAATTCCTAGCTTCTTTCATGTTGACTGCAAGCAATGGGATGCAACTGGGCAAATACATTTATATGCTGACCCTCTAAGAAAATAAGCTGTCTTAGCTAGCTTAGTTTTTAAGATCTGCAGCAAAAGGATCAGACCATCTTGTTTCTTAATGTTAGAGCTGTGATAGTGATTGATAGGTATATTAACTTGCACAGGCTGCATTTTTATTGGCTTTCCCTCCTGGTTTCAAGGCATTTATGTATATAAGGCTTTTACAGTCTTACTGCCTGGCACGATAAGCATTTTCCTATCACACACTGCTCCTTTGGCTGCAGTACTACTGTGACTTTGAGGATGTATTTAGGTTAGGGAAGAAACGATATTCTATGTGTGTTGAATTTGTGTCACAGGACCCAGATTCACTGACTGACTGATTGTGTACCCCACTTGTTTGTCCTCTGCTCAGTCCAGCTACATGTCTGTTTAGTGCAATTGTGTTGGACTGCTGATCTTTTTGGCGAGAATTCAAAAATTCTATAAGTTATTACAGTTCAAATACTACAATATTCCACATTTCATTAATGGCTGTATGTCAAATTATGGTTGAATTTCAACACCAGCCACCAGCTAGTTATCTTAACATAATGAAAAGTTATATTGAAAACATCGGCAAAACCACACCAGGTTTAAATTTGAGTAGCATAGCTTTGGCAGAGCTGCACTGTGTCCAGTCTTTATTTTGTTTAGATTCCTCCCAAAATGTTTTCTCTGACCACTTGCAGCTGTGCTCTGTAATGATTTGATTCCAACATGTACGTCAAGCTTGTGCAGAGTACACACATTGACTTGTATCAGAATGACCACACCTTCATGTTCACCTTCTAATTTCAGGAGTCTCATGGTTTGAGAATGTGTAGCTTCCCTGCTTAAAGTGAAACCAGCTGGAAGTGAATGATCACTGCTGTTTGAAGTATTCCATTCAACGTGGGAGCAATAAATATATATTTTTTATCTCATATTCCATAATCTTCAACAGCATGAAAACTAAAAGAAAAGGGAATACGTTTCCTGAGATACTGTCAACTTGTTGACCCGTACACGCAAAGTAGTAAGGTCTTTCACAATACATTGTTTACCAATTTTACAAATTGCTTGAAAGTTTAGAACAATAATTCAGAGACAGACCACAGGATGAGATGGGAAATAGGAGCTTAAAATATTTGTTAGTCCACACATTAGTTTAGCAGTCACCGAAACATGACAATCAATAAATAGACTCCCACTTTTGTAATTTTTCCGTCAATGAAGCAGCACAGTAATAAAACAGAATATATTGCATTCATTAAGAGTTGACATGTAATGAGGGTCCCAATCTAAGAGCAGCTCCTATAATTAGTTTGGTCTAAAAAGCTAAAGTGAAGTCTGGTCTGTTCTGTCTGTTATGCCCCAAAAAAATTCAGTTTCTGATTTTCTCTACTGGCTGAGTGAGGCCAAAAGATAGTTTACTCAAAACTGTGGAAGTGGAGTCATGCCAAGTCAGGAGTCAGGAGATCAGGTAGACGGGGGCCAGACGTTAGAGCCTGAAGGTTAAAGGTCACAAGGAGGAAATGCCAGCTATTAAATAGCCCGAGCAGGGGCAAGTTAATGACACCCAATGTCTGTTGTGGACAAAATTTATTGAATAACCTAGGTCTGAAGTTGTGGGATTTGTTATCTCATTTGGTTTCATTCCGTTTAAGTTCTCACTTTATTCTTTTCCCCCCTTATCAGAGAACTCTAGGTCATTTGTTACTTTAATGAACTGCCTAATCTTGAATCTGTCTAAACCTACTGAACTGGCTCCAACTAGGAAACCAGTAAGGATCTGTGATTTGCTAAAGAATGTTTCTCTCTCTCTCCGTGTGTGTGTTTCAGTTCTTTCTACTCTGGATGGCAGGTGCCTGCTTAGGCTCCTCAAAAGCTGCAGTGTCTTCCTCTGACCTTTTACTTTCTGCTCTGATGTCTGACCTTCCTCCACCTCATCCGTTGCTAGCAGTAAGACTGACCCCCGTTCCACACTGAGTAAAATTCTTTCTACCTCATCCTGCCATCTGCTTTATGGAGTATAGACACTGGTTGAAAATGTGAGGTAGGAAGTGCTGCTGTCCGGGAAACAAAGGACACCGAGTAGAAGTTTTGTTTTGGAAGTTTTTGGTAACAGTACTGTGCATTTTTGAAACTGTACTAAATCAAAGTCAAGACTCTCAGATTGAAGAAACAATTTGAGTTTAATTGAATGACTTTATAAATATAGCATCCTGGTTGTAATTACCTGGTTTTAAACAAGTCCTTATTTTAAAACTACCAGCAAAAACAGTTAAAATTACAATTTTGGCTTCAGTATTTTACTGTGGGGGAAGTTGAACCAAGCTGTCCTTGTCTGCAGTTAATGTTCTACACACAATAGGAGTCTGTAATGTTTTAGTTCATGAATCATTTTGTTGGGGATTTTGGAGGTTAATGGGGCACATTAACCATTTTTGTTTACAAAAAAGTTTTTTAAAAAAAATGGTTAAAGTGCCCCACTTCAATAAAACCATCAAAGATGACTCCTAGCACTTCTAGTGATGTCAGCTTTAAGTCAAGATATATCGTCTGTCCTGTTTGATACAACAAAACTGCAGTCAATATTATAATACAACAGGAAATGAGCTATTCTCTTTGTGGCTGGTTTGCATTTTTTATTACAGTGGCAGTCTAAATTCACTGATATAAAACAGTTGTGGTTTCTTAGCATCAGATTCAACATACTTGATCATACTTATTTTAAAAGGACATCTGTAGCAGTTAAAGGTCTTAACTTGGTTATTCTAAGTCATTTTACTTCAGTGAGGCAAGAGCTGGAATGAATTTCCCATAAAACATCGTGCCCTCCCTTTGACACATCTTAATATCAAGGTCCTCTGATTTCAGAGTGTCACACCTATTCCTCATTATGTGTTAAATTGAACCCAGATATAAGCACTCTCTGGGAATGCCAGTAAGTCCACTCCTTTATGTCCTCTGACACTGGGTGTAGAAAGTAATTTAACATAGTGTTACATCCCCACATGAAAGCTAGGCGAAGAGGGTGGGGGACAGTAACAGTTTGATCCAGGTTGAAATGAAAAGAACGCCAGGAAGAGGTATTTAACACAAAATATATTTTTATTATAATCAATTAACTCAATATTCATATAAACAGTAACAACAAAAAGAGACAGCAATGCTGCTTTAATGATAAATCAGACAGGCCAACCCAAAGAGATGGTGACCACTTCAACAAAGAAAAATATAAGGCTTCAACAGAAAAAGACAGCAACGCCGCTATTAGCAATAACTAGGCAGGCCAAACAAAATAATGGAGGCCACAGACACTTAGGGAAAACCACTGCTCAGTTAAGAGCTACTCACAAAGAGCCACACATGGTGGGACTGGTCACACGCAGCAGGCCTTTTCCACACCTAGACCAGTATCACACACTGACCAGCACAGAGGAAAACCACCAGAAACCTCTCCCCACTGCTCCTACCACTCCACACTGTAGGCAGGCCACTCACACACCTGGCACTCAACACAGCAACACCAGAGAACACCACCCTCCCACATCCAGCCCATCCCCAGCTTATATAACCTCAGAGAGGTGATTGCTGACTGGGCCCAGGTGGTAAATGAGGCTGATGAGCAGCAGCTGTGCCCTGGGGAGAGAAAAGAGCAAGAGAGAGACAGAGGGGTGGAGCAAGAGAAGAGGCGAAGAAAAACACCACGCCCACACAAGGGCAGTATCAGGAGGCCCAGCTACACTGAGAAAAATAAAGGTGCCAACTGGAACCAAAAGTGGTTCTTTAGACTGATGCCATAGAGCACAGGTGTCAAACTCTGGCCCGCGGGCCAAATTTGGCCCGCAGCCTAATTATATTTGGCCGCGAAGCCATACCAAATTATTATTAGAGCTGGCCTACTGGTATTATACAGCTAATATATATATTGTTTAGTATTAAGCTTTGCTTGTTCCATATTCAGTTTTTCAGCAAAACTTGTTTGAGTCCATAAGAAAAGATTCATTCTTATATCTGGAGGAAGATTTTTTTTTTTTTAATAAATATTAACGTTAGCCCGCGACTTTGTTCCAGTTTTGAATTTTGGCCCACTGTGTATTTGAGTTTGACACCCCTGCCATAGAGGAACCTTTTTTGGTGCCACAAAGAACCTTTCAAACAATGGTTCTTTGAAGAACCTTTCAAACAATGGTTCTTTGAAGAACCTTTCAAACAATGGTTCTTTGAAGAACCATTTCTTTCAGTGGTTCATTGAAGAACCATTTCTTTCAGTGGTTCATTGAAGAACCATTAAAGGTGCCCCAAAGAACCAACAAGAAATGGTTCTTTGGGGCACCTTTAATGGTTTTTCAAAGGACCTTTTTAAAAATGGTTCTTTAAAGAACCTTTTTTGAGTGGTTCTTTAAAAAACCATTTTAAATCTTTCAAAATAAAATGCATCATAAATTGAATTTGAGCAGGGTAAAATAAATACGAGCACAGCATAGACATATATTAATGGTTTGTCATTTTGTAGTTACCAAAAGACAAAAAGGCATTTTAACCCTCAGCACAACATCACTACTAATACATGTCACATATTAGTGTTTTAAACAGTAATAATTAAATATATTTGCTATACTATAAATAAATATAAATACTATAGCTACAGATAACACAACAATACATGTATTGTTTAATTAATAAAACATCAGAAAGTGATAAAACACATTAGAAATAGCAATATGTAGCACTTACGTGGAGTTACATAAAGTACCAATGGATAATTACCAAAGTAATAAGCAATTTGGGCTAGTGTCAGAAGACTGAGAACGACTCTTAGAGCTCTGGTACACGAATGGCAGAGAAACCAGACAAACACAGTTATGTGGCTTTAAAAGTACTTTAGTGATGTTAAGCCTTGTAAAAGAAATTTGTAAACAACACAGTATTACAACAGGTTTTAACAGAATGTCAAGTATAAAAATTTCCCCCAAAGTAGCAAAAAAAAAATAGAATTAAATAAAATTGTGCACAAGTAAAAGAATTAGTCTTTTTTAAGTCCAAATGGTACCGGTGGGGCCCATAGAATTCGTCTGACAGGGAGTGTGTGTGTGATTGTCTGTCCTACCGTACTACTTGTACAGTAGAGGATTGTAGTCCATCAATGTGCAAATGATTGTGCGTGTATATGTATATCGCCTCCTAGGATCTTGGGTTGGCTCGCCATCCAGTGAACACTGGAACACTCTGGGTTCTGGAATCGCTGACCTGGTCTTTGGATTCGTCCCATATAAAAACCTGACCTATAAACAATGGCCAAATATATGTCACGTGCCCTTTAAGGATAACTCTCACAAATTAAACTAAAGTAGTGTCACAGTGCAGTAACTACTATTCAGATCAGCTATCATCAATTCAATCATCATCAGTTCAGTCATGTTGTACAACATTAAAATATCAAGTTTCAAAGGTCAAAGTATCAATATCCAAAATTTCACAGTATCAAGGTTCAATTATTTGTAACCTGCAGTAACATTAAAGATTATCTACAAGGTTTTAAACATTCAGGAATTATAGTCACCATATAATTCACTTTCATTGTAAACATTAATTACATCGATCAAAATAAACTCACTGTACATATATATCTAATCACAAATAAATAAGTAAGTATATTACCCCTTTTAAGAAATGGAATAATATGCAAATGCTTATCAGAAATTGAACAAAGTGCAAATAATCAATTTCAATAACACGTAAACACAAGGACTCAGTCCACAAATAGGAGTATTAAAATAGACGTGCTTAATCCCGCTTGTACCATAGGCCTACCAGTACAAGTGGAAATACACTAAAAATTACCTCCAAGTGTTCAATACTGAGTATTGTAAAACTGATTGACATCAAAATTTAAACAGGAAGCAGGATAAAGTCTGATTACAATTATCTCTCATAAAGTTATTTTTAGCTGCTTTAACCATTTACAGCTTTTCACATGTTAATGACTTAGTTAACGATCTAACTAGCATAACAACAGCGTTTCAGAGACATGCAACAACTGTACCCACACTCCGCACATCACGTGTCTGATTAGCCACATTTAGCTTACCGCCGTCGAGTGGATGCTCAGCATTTACATGGAGCCACAGCTCAGTAAACCCTCCGGTTTCGCTCTGCCCTTGACAACAACAAGTGCAAATACATAATTTGTGAAAAATATCAGTTTAGATGGTATTTCTTTTAACTCGTTAGAGGTTAATTTCTCCAGCTTACCGATAACAAAAGTTTTAGTCCGTCTGCTCTGTTCGGCTGTAGAAGCAAGAGACTGAAAACTTGGGAGCTGGTACTAAGGAGGGACAAGAGCTGCCTAGAGCTTCACCGATTGGCTGACATGTGAGGAGTGGAGTAAAACAATAGGCTCTCATCAGAGCTCATCAACCCTCTGAGAAACTTAACCCTTGTTTGACCAGAGCATATCATATATAATCTGCATCCCTTCTATGTTTAAATAATTATTTTGATCTCATTTCACTTTCATTAACCGGGACAGTAAGAACAGAACAATGAACATTAAATGTTTTAATTTTTCTTCTCTTTCTGTTTGAGATGATTTTAGGAACTGGGTTACAAATAGCTTCATAACAGACCAATAAATCAACACATTTTCATCAGCAGATGTTTGCATGTTCAGTAAAAACATTTCAACAAGTTTATGATTAAAATGATCAATGAACTTCAGCCTTACGCTATGTAATGGACGTTTCATGTTGTACTCATTGTCCTTTGTTAGTCCAGTTTAGGACAATGTCTCTGATGTATGTATCATATCAAATATATGTCATATCAAAACAAGCCCACACCTGCAGTTGTTTCAGTTTTTCACTGGTGTTTCCTGTCAGCTGGTCAACCTCACATCCATATCAGCCAACCAAACGACAAGTTCCTCCCTTTGTGCTTCAAACCCCTCCCACTCTGAGACAAGGAGCTGAAAGAGAGAGAAAAGAGTCAATTATAAAGAAGAGAGAAAAGTGAAACCCTCAGAAGGTCTGACTCGCATACCTGCAGTTGACCTGTGATGGACTCCAGTTTGGCATTCACGTCATCCCTCGTCGATGCCAACAGCCGAGTCTGCAGGGTGCCCTGAAAGAGCTGAGTTAATGTTCGACTCCTCCTGGTCAGGCTCTCCAGCTGGATGAGCAGAGGTCTCCCCTCTCGCCGCCGCCTCTGAACACAGAAACACAAATTGCATCTGAAGCAGGAGGAGCAGATTTTTTTTGCTATTCTTTTCTAAATCCAGGCTTGATCACGTGGAGGTATTTGGAAAACTTTTTTGGCCAGTGGACGACTGTTGTCTTGCAGAAAGTCAAATCAAACATATGCGATACACAATCAATTCACAAGAACACATTATAAAAAATAAATCCAGTTCTTGCCTGATTTCAAGTGAAATCTGCATCAAATCAGGGTGACAGAAGTAAAACAAGTGCACAAAGCCTCACTTTGTACAAGCCTGCTATTACAGTTCTCCTCTATGCAGACGACTTTCCTGTTTTCAAGGCACAACTTGGATCTGCTGTACGAATCTTATGGATACACACTAAATGAAACAATAGTGTGCATGACTCCAGATTCTGATCCCTCATCCTAATATGGTCCCAACATAGCAACAGCAATAAAGCAAATGTTGAGGCTTCAAAATACAAAGTCCATAAACCAATGGCTGACATGGGTTTTATCATAAGGGTGATAAATATACAGATTTCAGTCTGTCTTAGAGATTTGATGTTCATTTACCTGCAGATGCACTATACGTGCCTGCTCCATGGTTTTTCACAACATTTTGCACATCACTATTTAATACAGGAAGTAGGTGAACTAAAACAAGTCATCTTTCTTTGTGAGAGGACCATATTAATGAAACAAACCTCAATGACATCATAGGGATCCCTAAAGATGCTCCTGCTGCTTCTCTTCCTCCTCATCCTAAGCTTCCTTCTCCTTGTCCTCGCCTTCCATCCAATTGTAATTCAACCTAATTGTGTTTCTCCTCTTCCTCATTTTGTTGGAGCTGTGAACACAATGTGAATCTGGATTAATTTGTGCAAACAAGAAAAATCTACAGCTTTTTGGTCAGAGGTGCTCTTGTGATTTAAGCCGGGTAGAGTAGATTTATGTGTTGATGCTACCTGCTTCAGCTCTGGCTGCTGAGTGATATTTACACCCTGGCTGGATTACAAACTTTAACCATGTGCTGAACTTTGGCCCAGCGTTGATACCTCTTGTTAGTATAACGACCTCTTCTTAGCTTGTATGTATGATGTATGATGGTGGATAAATGAAATATACAAAAAATTAACTATATTACAAAAGAACATCTATCTTGGAAACATCAAATGACTGGAGCATAACTTGTCAACTAGTCCGAAACTAAGTTATGCAGGAACAGTCAAAGACACACCTTCTCATGTCACATTTCTATTCATTTCTATATAATTCGATTAGACAATAAAGAGTTATCTAATCTAATTATTCATTCAAAACTCTTATGCATAGCAGTATTTTATACAGCTCATACAGAATTCAAAGTACAGGTTCATGTGAGTATTTAGTGTACGGCTCAGATCTACAGAATTTCAGAGTTTCTAGAGCAGACACAGAGCTCACGCCACAACAGGCTTCAGGCGCCATTTTAGTGACTTTAACAATATATTAAATTTTAATTTCGGTCTAGCTGACATTAAGTTATGTACGCAGCACGCAATTGAACCACATATTTTAGAAGCCAAAGGTTCAAATTAGCTGGGAGCACCTTCACTTAATTATAACAGTGGTTTTGTTAGGAAAACAGTTTCTGTATACCAGATACTAAATTGCGCTGACCTCAACGGCTAACTTATCTAGCTAATCGCTACTGTTAGCACAACATTAACAGCAAGCTACAATGACGAGTAACAAAAACAAAACAGTAATAAGGTTTTAATGAAAATGTTTTACCTTTTCTAACAGTCCCAGAATCCACAGCTTCAAAGTCCAGCAGGTACTGAAGACTGTTATCCGTTTCGCTGTCACCGTCCGTGAGTTTTTTTCCCCCAAAAGGTCAAGGCCCGCCGCTCGCACACTCTGTCTGCGCATGCGCATCCCAACGACTGACCCCCTCCGTCCGCTCCCGGGAGGTTATAGTATGACGTGTTCTGACGTCACTCTCCCTGTCATTTATTTGGCTCGAAACACATATTAACAAATTGCTCAGTGATGAACAACTACTCAGATCATTTACCTAAGCTGTGCTTTGTCAAAACGAAGTGTGTGTTCATTACACTGACATTCTGTTCTGCAATTGTTATTTACTTGTATTTTATAATTTGACTTTACATACTGCTGGGTGGTTTGTAAAGTTTACAATAACTAGTATTATCATTATGCTATATTTTCAAAAATATATAATAATCTCAAAAATAATGCCTTGGAGTAGAAAATAGTAATGCTTTATTAAAATTTAAAACTAAAGTACAGTATTTGAATGTGTGTATTGTGTCTACTGTTTGTTAACTCACCATATTTATAATGTGTTTGTGGGGTTAGGGGTGTGTGTGTGTGTGTGTGGGGGGGGGGGGGTGTTAGGGTCTTTAGGCTTTGGCCCCCACCCCTGCCACCAGTATATTTTTAAGCAAATATTTCTAACTTTTATTTGAATATTCAGTTTCCTACCATCTTCTCTTAAAGGGTAATTGCCAGGTAATCCGCCCTCCCCCTTCCCACACACATGCACGCAAAGAAAACACACAGTATAATTCACAGCCTCGTTATAGTGAGTAAATATTTATGCCATTTACACCATCAAACTTAGATTGCTAAGGATGAAGAACCTTTTGTTCTTTAAAGAACCATTTGTAATAGCTGAAGAACCATCCACAAAATAAAAAGGTTCTTTGACGTATGATGGTTCTTTAAAGAACCATGAAGACATCTGAAGAACCATTTAAGAACCATAATTTTTCTGAGTGTAGGGTCGTAACACATAGTTTACTTTAGTTACGTTTTTCAAACAATTTTAAAGTTTTAACACAAATGATGAAGATGTGATTGATCACAGGGTTTTACAGAAATTTAGAATAAACATTTTAGAGATTGTAGCTGTTTTTTTATACATGATCTTCCATTTTCAGAGACTCAAAAGTAATTTGACAAATTACTCGCCTCACCTGATTGACAACTCCCCTCATTATTTAGTGATAAATAAAGTGTTAAAGTTTGAATGTATGGTAGCTGTTCACTGGAACTGTCAATATGTCCAAAGACACGCAAGTTTTGATGAAAGTGAAGAAAGTGATAGCAATCTGGTGACAGCAACAGAAATCTGGTTCCTTATGTTACATTGAAAAGAAGGAATGCACTTTGTAGCTCAGAAGCACCAGAAGGCTTAGAGGAGCTAAAGTAGGTGATCACAGAATTCTGTCCACAAATTCATTCAAGTCCAGGAAAATTACTTGGGACAGTGCTTCAAAGTTCAAATAGATTGTGACCCAAAGTAACCCAAGAGTTTCTCAAAGCAAAGGAATTGTATATTCTTCAATGGCCAAGTCAGTCACCTGATCTCAGTGCAACAGAGCATAGTTTTCAGTTACTCAAGACAAAGCTGAAGGTAGAGAGACCCACAAACTAGTAGAAAGTGAAGGTGGCTGTAGTGAAAGTCTGGCAGAGATTTTCGTGGCAGCAAACCAGTGATGTCAACTGGTTCTTGACCTCAGGCAGTCACTGACAGCAAACGATTTTTATCCAAGTATTAAAAACAATCCTTGTATTTAAAGTCATGCTAGTTTGTAGGGGGTATCTCAGAGATGGAAAAATAACATTCAATATAAGACTGATGGGATGTAAATACGATGGACAATGAAGGAAGTGGAAAGCACTCCGAAGTGGCACCAAGAAAACAACACAACAAGAAATGTGCATGGAATAGATGGAAAAGAAATGTAAACTCCAGCCTGTTTGTATGTTTGTTGGTTTGTAATTTTCTTTACTGTGTTTTTTTTTCTTTTAATGTTAACTAAAAGTAATTTAAAGAAATTTAAAGTTGGAAATAAAAAAATCATGCTAGTTTATCCACTTACTTTGAGGCTTTGTATAAAAATAGCTGACGAAGCTAATGTAATTATATTTATTACAGTTTTTCTCAGTCACTTTGGTGCGTTTCTCAGATCAGAATTGAAATTCTCATAACTATTAGTTCAACCTCCACAACACTCAGTCATTTGTGCACATCATAGTAGCAATTTCTCCTCTCTCTGAACAAACTGCAAATGATTTTGGACATGAATCAGTTGCTTCCATACATTTCCCTGCTGCTTTCTGACATTTCCATTTGCTTATGTCATGTCAGTCAAAAGTAATCATACCTATGGATGCTGAATAGTCGTTCCCAAAAAAACGAATAGTCATACATCCATTGCTTGAGTCATCACACACAAAATTGTTGAACTAGTTATCACATGCCAAATATTGGCCATCTGTCAAGCAAATCCTATACCTTTCTGTATCATTTTCCCTGGAAATGTCTCCGAAATTGAACAATTGATCTCGGGTGAATTACAGCTGTCACTCATGAGGAGGCGTGTGAAAGTTTAGTTGTAACCAATGACAAACAACTTGTTCACTGTCAATTATGGATGAATCCTGTGAATCCCCAATTGGCAAGCATATATAAACTGCGCAGGAGCTAGTGTGTACCATTTCTACACTTCTGTGACACAAAATGGAAGGTCAGCACCGTGGAAGAGGGGTGAGGATGCGGGGAGGAAGGGGAAGGGGAAGAGGGAGAAGAGGCAGAAGAGGCAGATATAGGCGGATTCCTAATGAAATAAGGGCTACAATTGTGGACCATGTTGTCAATCACGGCCTCACCATGGAGGAGGCTGGTCGAAGGGTGCAACCCAATATTGGAAGAACTACTGTCAGTTCAATCATTCAAACATTCCGTAGGGAAAACAGGTATGCAAACAGTAATACACTGTACTGTACTGTGCCATCTCAGACACATCACATGTTACTGTACTGTATTTGCAATTTCACAAAAAGTTCACTCTGCACCACATAGGATTGTAAGACAACCTCGCGGAGGCGGAAGAGGGCCCCTTTTTACCCCACAGCAAGAAGAAGCCATTTGTGCAATGGTCATTGCAAACAATGCAATAAAGCTGAGAGAAATACAAAGCGCTGTCATAGAGAATTACACGGTATTTGGCAATATTGAATCTGTTTCAATTTCAACAATTGACAGAGTACTCAAGAAAAATGAAATCCACATGAGCAAATGGCCCTGCTAGCAGCCATGGATGCAGCATGTGACGACATCACAGCAGGGTCCTGCAGAGGATGGATTCACCACTCCAGGAGACACTTTCCTCGCTGCATTGCGAGGGATAACATCTGTTGTGATGTAGATGAAAATATGTGGCCAGACAGACAGGAACGTCTGGATGTGCCAGAATGATTTACTGTACTGTTACATGTGCTGTTTATTGTTCACATTAGTGCACAGCTCTACCAAATGGGTGATTTTATGTTTACATGTATTCTACAGTGCACAAGTGACTGTAGCATATTTTTCTTTTGCACAATTCTGTAGGATTACAAACACTTCTACACAATGGAAATGTGAAACGTACGTATTCAGTGTCTCAGTTACTCCCAAGACTCCCATAACATCTACAGTGACTTTACTGCACATTTCAGATGGCTGTACAGGTAGGCCATAGTGCTGTCGTCAGCATTTTCAGGTGTCACCAATTGTTTTTGCAATGGGAAACACTGAAATTATAAACTGTCATAGTGGAAACATGACAATGCCATTTGACTATCTTGTTCATAAAGATGGTGTCAAGACTTTTCATTTTGATGGCACTGACAGTTTCATTGACATGGATACTTGCTTTTGAGGTATGGATAATCAATTCTGTGCATGTGACGTGCTTTTGCAGGCTATCCACTAGGTTTTGCAGTTTGCACTAATTGTTTTGGGAAATGCACTAACTGCTGTGCAAATGTTAATGGTGTTCTGAGAAACGCACCAAAGCGACTGAGGAAAACTGTAAACTCAGTTAAAGCTGAGAATCGTTACTTCAGTAACATCTGATGAATTGTTAAGACTGTGCTGAATCTTTTGAGGGGGAAAAGCAAGCCCAAGCTTTCACCAAAATTTTGATGGTGCCCCTTTTCCTATTGTTTACATATGTTTTGAGACCAAAGCCATGGGCACACTATTGCCTGTTACCTATGTAGGCAGATTCTCATGTGGTTTATTCCTCTGCGATATTTCAGATGACACACTTTTAAGAATGCTTCAAAACACAACTCTAGTGCTCGGTGACAAGTTTCTTCTTTATGATGATTTTTTTAGTAGAACTCCAACATACTGTCCCTTTCTGTTGGTGTATTCACTAGCACACAGATAGATAGATAGATAGATAGATAGATAGATAGAGAGAGCCTCAAATGGCTTTTACTAACCTTTCCAACTCTGTTTCTATTTCTAAACATTTTGGTTCCAAATTGGGCAGCTGGTTCATCAGTGCATCCCCTGGAATTCCTAAAAAAGAAACTTGAAAGCATATTAGCCTGATATGGCAGAGGAAGGAGTAGGATAACACAAGTAACGCACTTTAGAGGGCATCGTGTCACATTAGCATTCCAGTAAGAGCTATCTGATTGAATTACAGTCAGACTGTTTTGTTTTTTTCTGCAGGAAGACCCTGTGCTGTGAAGGAGAAAAAAAAGAGGAAGAGGGTGTGTGAGAACAAATCTAACAGCAATGCATTATCAAGCCAGTGAGGATCCCGTAGGATAGACAGATGCTCTCCTGTCAGACAGACAGACAACAGGATCTCCGGTTCTTTCCTCAGATATTAATGGTACACATCAGAGTAACTTTGTGCTGAACATTGGGGGGGGGTTAAATTCCCAGATGATTAAACATTCAACTATTTTGCTGGCAATAACAGAAATGAGTAAAGAAAATCAACAGAATATTTATGAAAGATAATTCATAATTTTATTGGAGGGGTTATATTGGTTGGGTCTGATTATTGGGGGGGTCGTAACCCCCTAATCCCACTGGAAATTATGCCCCTGATGGTACAGTTTCCGTGGTTTACCCTGTGCCTGTCTGTTTTCATCAGACACGGCCACACTGAGGCTACAGAAAATTGCGTTCTAATACAGTTGCTCCAAGATCTTAAACAATGCTACTGTAGCATGCGAAATTAAACCAGTCTCCTTTTTTTACTTTAGCTAAAAGGGATTTCATTCTTAACAGTGTTAGAAGTATAGCTTTATGAATGAGAAAGTCGATGGCTAAAATTTGTTAATCATACTTGCCCTGTCTTTTTGTTTAACACTACGTTTGTTGAAATTTGTGGTTTTAAGTAGAATATCTTCCCACTATGTACCATATTAGTATCAGTTACTTTTCATTTAGTGGCAAAATTTTGATTTATTACTTAATCATCACTAATTAAAGGGTGAATACAGTGATTACAATTTTTGTGACCGTCATTGTTAGCAGCTTTTAGCCTGTGGTTGACTGAATTTTTCTGTTGTACATTATTTTCTTATTGTTTGAGAAATCTGAATTTAAAAAAGAAATTGCCTATTTATCTCAGTTAACTATCTGTTTCAAGTACAGCTCCAGGTCACAGTCCATGACAAACCAGACAGCTTTGAAAATGTGAAGGTACACTTGTATTCATATGTGCCCAAAATAGCTTCAATGCCATCTGATGTGCCATCAGATTTCTTTGAATTGTACTCAGAGACCAAGGCATTCCTACAACCTGTTTGTGGTTTGTGGTGGCGTATACTTTGCCTCCAACAAATGGCCTTGCTGCCTGCTGGTTCCAATCCAGTGCTCTTTTGATATAGCCAAATTTCACTCAGAAGGAATGTTTTTGTTTTCGAGTGCCTCTTTAGCTTTCTTGGCACCGTGTTAGCATTGGTCAACAGCTGGTACACTAGAGCTGGAGGCTGTTAACAGACCAGCTGAAGCCATAATATGAGTATTTTTTTCTACAATATTTATTGTTGTCATTGTTGTTGGTTTATTAAAATAATCAAATCCCTGTTGTTATTAAATGTGCTTTATAAATAAATAAATGAAATGAAATTACAGCATTTACATTTATGTTAGACTACTTTTAACTAAGTGTTTTAGCCTACTGGTTCATGACATGTGTATTAATTTAACTCTATTGGAAGTGAAAACTTCCTTTTATATTTATTTAATGAAGGTAACGGTGGTCCCCGTGGTAATCTGAGCACTAGGTGCGGTGACTCCCAAGCTAGGCGAGTGGCTCCAGCAGATCCCGGGAATAACATCGGAGATCTCTGTCCAGAAGAGCGCAGTCCTGGGAACAGCTAAGATACTGCGCAGGACCCTCAAGCTCCCAGGCCTCTGGTAGAGGACCCGAGCTTGAAGGATAAACCGCCTGCAGGGGCGTGCTGGGTGTTGTTGTGTGTGTGTGTGTGTGTATATATATATATATATGTATATATATGTATATATATATATGTATATGTATATGTGTGTATATATATATATATGTATATATATATATACACTATGGAATGCCCTTTAGGAAAATATTATATATATATATATATTCCAACCAAAGTCTGAATATATAGAATGAAACTTGAATATATAGAATGAAGCTTGAATATATAGAATGATCTTTTGAATATATAGAATGAAACTTGAATATATAGAATGATCTTCTGAATATATAGAATGAAACTTGAATATATAGAATGAAACTTGAATATATAGAATGATCTTTTGAATATATAGAATGAAACTTGAATATATAGAATGAAACTTGAATATATAGAATGATCTTTTGAATATATAGAATGAAACTTGAATATATAGAATGAAACTTGAATATATAGAATGAAACTTGAATATATAGAATGATCTTCTGAATATATAGAATGAAGCTTGAATATATAGAATGATCTTTTGAATATATAGAATGAAGCTTGAATATATAGAATGAAACTTGAATATATAGAATGATCTTTTGAATATATAGAATGAAACTTGAATATATAGAATGAAACTTGAATATATAGAATGATCTTTTGAATATATAGAATGAAACTTGAATATATAGAATGATCTTTTGAAAATATAGAATGAAACTTGAATATATAGAATGAAGCTTGAATATATAGAATGATCTTTTGAATATATAGAATG